>NC_086320.1:316956137-317603637 GCF_036172605.1 Pelobates fuscus | reverse complement strand
ACACACACACACACAGCCACACATACATTGCCCCCATACACGCATTGCCCCACACACCCTACACATTCACTCACTACACCCCCCCCACACACACACACACACTGAACCTTTCACACAAACTGCACCACTCACACACACCACTGCTCCTATGCCCTACTACAGCCTCATATCCCAGCAGACCCCAGGTAAGTTGTCAAACTGTTCTTAAACAGGTTAACCCCTTCAGCCCAGCAGGTTGGGGGAACCTAATGACCCTATTGTGCCAGAAAAACAACTTTGTTTTCCTGGCACTATAGTGCTCCTTTAATATTTTGTCTTCGTAGGGCCCTGCTCAAATTTTGTCCGGGGGCCCAGAAGGCTGTCAGTCCATCCCTGGTACTGATAACTACCCTTCAACCCTAAATAACCACAATGAAGATATTGGCTACTTTAACCTAAAATTTGAAATTCACTGAATTGTACGTTGAATTCCTATTAATTCACGTTAGTGAATAATTCTGTCACGCACTTGATGGCATCCTACGGCAGAGTGGGTCACAAGGCTTGGGATTCTAAACTGACACGGTCAATTGTTTAAGCAAGCAGAATACTTAAGTGATAATCTGGAAACTATTGATATAAAAACACAACACAGCTGCTCCTTTCCCCTTCACCAGTAAAAGATATTTGACAATTAATGACATCTGATGTCCCATTGCTACCCCTGTTTGTGTAGCAAAGCGTCAGAGAGCATTCCTGTTTCTGATCCTATGATTAAATCAAGGCTCACAAGCAATGGGAAACAATGAAGTCTATGTGTCAAGGTAAGCCCAGCCATGTACGCACCATGTCCAAGCTTAACATTGGCATCATGTTTAATAGACATTGGATATATCTGACACGTGTTGCATATAGACAGTTTAAATTAACCTGTGACAGGACGAATTATGGACTGTAGAACTATGATCACATTTTGACACAAAATGGAAACATATTATACAGGGGACGTACAGGGTTATTCACTAAGACATAATTTGCTGGGAGTAGCTTTAAATTGCACATTTTACGCAAAAATAGTTGAATTTTCAAAATTCTTCAAGTCAGCTATGTTTCCCTATTGGCTATTTGAGTTTAGATTTGCAATCCCCCAAGGAACTGACAACAATTCAAAGTTTGGTGAATAACCCTTTTCTCCTAAAATAGTGTATTACCTACTTCAGTAGAGGGGCTAGGCAAATCCTATGATGACATGACAGTTCCAACGCATAATCTGACATGAATGAGTTAATCTATTTTTTGCCATATCCTCTTACAGATGAGATCTATATGGGGCAAATAGCTAAGGCATTTTATTCAAACAATAAACTGTGGTTAACTGAGAAGTACAACTTTAAGATTAAGATAAAACATAGGGATTATAAAGGTTCTGTGACTCAATTATATAACCAACATGGTTATTTTAGTATAAATTTAACAAATGTAATTTTCAATTCACTGTTTAGTAACTATAGTAGAAATGCATGTAAATGCCTATTAGAGAATTGAGATAAAATATGCAGGTTTTACTGTTATGTAATTCTGAAAACAGAAAAAAAATATAAACTGCCTCACCGTTCCACGTTCCAAACATATTGGAAGTGGCTGGTGACTGGTGCCGAGCACACCCCAGGTTAGAAGTCTAACTGTTACTAAACAGTTTGATTATTCACATAGTTGGTTGTCAAAGCAGTCCTGGCACAATATCAATTACAAATGCTGTACTGTTTATGGTGCTTGTAGCGTTCCTTTTTAAATCTTCCCACGGATCTTGAAACTATTGCAAATGAGTGCAATTCACGGTAAGAGGTATCTGAAACTGAAAAGAATCATGCATAGCCATGTGCAAATGGAAATCAATTGTAAACATTACCAGTCTAATTTTTAAATTATTGTTTTGCAATTCCCCTTTTCATTCTCCAAAGTTCTTCATTTAGTGAATAATCACAGTTTAACATGCAATTTTCCTCGGTGTCCTACAAGTGTAATGTACGTTATACGCCAATGAGCAAAACAGGCAAAAAGTCAAAATAAGTACAAGAATCCTTGAAAATAGCAATTAATTCAGAGTTCTGTCCCACTGGTAAAAAGAAATCTTGCTTCTCAGATGTAGGAAGAAATTGCATCATTGTGCAAGATAAACCAGGAGAGATTTAAAAGCCTCTTGATAAATGACCCCGATGGACTGCACATCTTATCCAAAAGTATATTCCCAAATTCTAAACCATACCATTTGTTATATGAGCATAAAAATGACAAAAACAAGCCATTATGCCGTTACGTGAGTCAGATTCCAGTATACTTTCTGTGTGATTTTTCTGCGGTAGAGAATATGAAGGGACCGTCGCCTGGTCCTGGCCTCTCATTATCGTTTAGGTCACGCATTATTAACCTTTAACTTCCTAATGACTCTACTGAAGCAGAAAATGTTATGAAGGTTAATTTATGACATTTGCCGTGTTCAGACTAAATGATATTATAACAAGTGCATAGAGGGTTTAAAATGCTTGTTTTAGACGATAAATTAACATGAATAATAACTCAGTTTTATAAAAGTTCAAAACTTTTTTTTAAATGAAATTAAAAAGCACTGAGAACACATTTTTACTTGACAGAGCTTTGTGTAAAACTGTTGAACAGGCTGAAGGGAAGAAGATTGCAATTTTTATCTTAAACAAAGAATTGTAGTGAATTAAAAAACAGATTTCAAAATATAGGTGAAAATAGGCTCTCTACGACTAGACTAGAGCTGAATTTGAGAACTTTTTCCAAATGATTTTAACATAAAACGTGCAATTCAGGGTTCAATTTACTACAATGTGATGTTTAGTAAATAAATCCCATTTTATATTGTGTATTTGGAGAATTAGGAGAGGAAGCAAGTTTCACTGGTCCATAATTTAGCCATTGACATAATTTAGAACCTCAAGGAAAGGGTAGAATTTTAAAGTGTTAAGTGTATATGGTTAGATGGCTGGCAACTTCATGATCTACTCTTGCAAAGCATATTCCGCTTACAAATATGACGCTGTTATGCCTGTCTGACAATTATTTAGCCCAGATAAACTGAAACATTTCTACCATCATGAATACAGGATGGCAAGGCAAGATCTACAGGTATTTGTTATAAGTTGGAATGCAGTATGTAGATTTAATACCCTATAGAAAAATCTATTATAACATTCGGCATTCTGTTAAATGCAGTTTGAAAGTGCAGTCCAGCACTATTTATAGTTCATGAGCACGCCACATGAAACCCATTTAAGACCAGTCCAAGCACCATAACCACTACAGTGTGCTGTAGTGTGTATGATACCAGGAGTACAAAGGCACCCCAAAGTGTAATTAGTCAGACTTGGCTAGGGGGCAAATGCTACATAAAACGCTTGCACCGCTGCTTTACCCTACTCATAGCTGCATTTAGGGAAAACCAGCATTGCTCCCGTTTGTGGAGGCATCAGAGATGTCAGTGATTGGGCTAATAAAAGCCCTGGTTCTAAAATGTGCCATTTATTGTTATTAGCCCCAAATGCCCTGTTCTGTGCCAGAATAGGGGACTCAGGACTAAAAATAATTCCCTCCCGTGGCCAAGCAGTAGCACCTTCTTCCAGCCTGGCCTCAGGCTCTGTGTTCATGCTGGAGGCTGGGTGGAGTGGGTGGAGACATAACCCACTTAATATCCTGCCCCCTTCTTCACACACAGTGCAGCTTTGTACAATGTTGAGGCTAGGCTGAACCTCTGCCAGGCAAGCTCTGGTCATTCACAAGCTGCATTTCCAATGGCCACTGGACCACCAGGAATCAGGATTCCCCCCCGCATTTTTTAAATTATTTTTTTTATTAAAGCTCTTTAATTACCTAATTACACCAATTAACCGCTACTTCAGCCTCTAATCCCCCACTACACCACCTAACCCCCAACTTCATCCCCTAACCTCCTACTATACTCCTAAACTCCCACTAGACCTCTTAACCAATTATTAGACCCCATAAACCCTTACTACACACCCTAATCACCCACTTCAGCCCCTAACCCCCCCACTATAGCCTCTATACCCCCACTACTGCCACTAGACCCCCACTATTACCTAAAGCCTCCCCACTACAATCCCTATCTATCTCCCACTTCAGCACTGCCTTTAACCCCCCCACTACAGCATCTAACCTCTTCCCCCCGCTAGCTATATTAGGCTGAGGGGGAGCTAACTTAAATCTCTCTTCCCATCTTGTACTAAATGGAAATTCTGCCACTTCCCACATATATTTCTTATCCTGTGTATTGTGTTTGTATGACTTACTGTGTATTTGTGTGTCCATGTGTCACTGAGTGTGCAGTTGTATATGTTTGTGTGTCGGTGTGTCTGTATGTGTAGAACTGTGAGTGCATATTCAGGTATGACTGTGTGTGTCACTATCACATTGTTTGAATGGCTAGTTATAGGAGTGAGT
Source organism: Pelobates fuscus (assembly GCF_036172605.1). Taxonomy (NCBI): domain Eukaryota; kingdom Metazoa; phylum Chordata; class Amphibia; order Anura; family Pelobatidae; genus Pelobates; species Pelobates fuscus. The sequence goes on along the minus strand of NC_086320.1, from coordinate 317,599,173 downwards.
GAATAAGTGATCACTTTGTTTACTAGTGAAGAAATTTGGTCCATTGCTTTAAAACAAAATTCAACAGGTACTGTTTACTTGGTGATGTAGGAACTTGCTCAATGCAAAGGAAAAAACACAACATATATACGGTATGTGCCATTGAAGTGACAAGTAAATTTCAGAACTGGCTAATAGCCGAGGACCTGAAACTTTTGATCCCTGCCTACATGTACCTGTGAATGTGTCTGCATGAATGTGTATCTGTGAGTGCGTGTATGTGTTTGTGTACTTGTGTATGTCTCTGTGACTGTGTAGGTATATATGTGTCTGTGAGTATACATGCATGGGTGTCTTGATGTAAATATCCATGAGTGAGCAACCAATTATTTTCTGTATTTGTGTGTATGCTAGTGTTTGTCTGTGTACATGTATATTTGTAGCAGGGCCGAGGCAATAATTATGTTAAATAAATAAACAAAATAAGGAGAGTTACATTGTAATTATGCTCTCTATGTAGGATTTATTATGTAATGTCTTCCCCATGTTTTTTTTTTATGTTTTTTTTAATGCAGGGTCGAGTTGCTGCACCAAGGGCCATTGGGTTGTGCTTGACACCTGGGCCAAAAGTTGCCAGTCAACCACTAGATTGACTTCTTACCTGGGATCCTCCAGGAAACAGTCACTGCTTCAATAAGAGTTGAATAAGTATTTTGAACTAAGTGAAGGTGTAGGGCTTAGCTCATTGGCTGAGAGCAATTAGTTGACACTCTCAGCCAATGAGCTGGCCCAGCAAGGCAGGAATAGCTCTGAAGAGTTAACAGGAACTACTAGCAGGAGACTCCAGCTCTCTCAAGAAGAATGCGACAGTGCGACCCGAAGTAAGAAGTCAAACTATCAGCAAACGCTTTGACTGCTTACACCGTGGGTGCAACAAGATACTACTGGCACCATAACTACTACAGTGCAAATAAGTCATAGCGGTTAATTCCTGGAAGATCAAATTAGAAAATGCTAAATAGCCTGCATAGCAAGTGTACTTCAAAGGTTAGATTGTAATTACCATATTATTCCTTAAAACGTGTTTAAGGCATTATGCTAACTGAAGCATATTTTCAAGTTCCGGGTATGTCTTTGCCATTCATACAATACCCTGTATATGTCTGCTCCAAAATGTAAAGCAAAAAAAAAAAAACCTGATAATTTGTATTTTTGTTTAATAATGAAAAAAGCGGCTGTCTGTCTGCAAATGGGTTTATTTTTGTGTGCTCTCTAACTGTACCAGCGGGTCATCTTTCATCAAGGGCAAAAATGGTTCAAAACCATTCTGATTTGGCTACATTGTAAAAAGGACATCTGCAATTCATTGTGTGAATCAGTGGTGTACAAATTCATTGCAGTTATACTCTCTTGAATTGCGGTTCTTATTTCCTGTTTTCTAGGTTCCTTTGGAATCTATCACATAGTGCTTCTAAACACCAGCTGCTCCAACTGACTCACATTTTACAGCCTCTTTGATCACTTATCTTGTCGTAATTAACCAATTTTTTGGATAATTGTTGTAAAAATATTTTTTTTATCGCAAAAAGAAAGCTGAATAAACATTTATAAGACATTTTAATTTAATACAATAAATGTGAGCTGCAGGCTTAAAGGAACGTTTATTTCATTTTACTTTTTCTTATTTTTTGCTCGATAATATTTAGAAAATATAACTAATTGCAAAAGGGTGTGAGGTCTGGAAAATGACCGGTGAATTAAAGACTTCTATTTATCAGAACCAATAAAATAAAATGTATGTAATAAGTCCACTTGACACGTGACATGAAATGTGTTTTTTTCATGCGATTTCTGAACCAAGTCAAATTAGTTCCTGTTATTATGGCTCCTGTGAAAAAGAGGGGGCAGCTGGTTAATTTATATAATTCCTATTAGTATACTTAATCTGTGCAGACATCTATACGGGTCCTCATCAGAGGTTTCCAAAGGGTTGTATGTACATTGTGTAGGTGCCTATAGGCAAAATAAATTCCAGGACCCCTCTCCCCCTCATGTCCTCCAAGATTAAATATTCACATTGAATTTAATGCATTTATGAACGGGACATGGCAAGCATCAAACCATCTACAAACCTTGTATTCATATAGGATGAGTGAATACTATATTTGTATATGCACATTTCTGTTTGTAATGTATTCTTTTCAAATATTTTTTTATTGTTTTACAAAACATTTCAAAGGGAAAAAAACCATTGGAAAGGGGTACAAAAGAGAAAAAAGGGAAAACATGGGGCAAACAATTCTCCATCCACAAGGAAACATACGTATACATGGGAACTTAGAACAATATATTGGACAAAATATAAAACATGCAATGTATTCTGTCTTAATTTATTGATAGAGAGTTATGTAGAAGTAAAAATACAGGTTTTTTTTTTTACTACGAGAACATTTAATTATGTTGTGTGGAGGTTTAAGTGTCATAAAAATTTCCCCTTTTTCTGAGTTTATTCAATGTATTGAAACTTAATGATATATTGTTAAATAATGTATAGTGATTTTTTTTTAGAAAATGTAACTTTTTTGTCTGGCTGTTGCCACTGTCACTGCAGTTATATGCTTTGTGCCAGCAGACACAAGTTGTGACTGTCCAAAGCATGTTTTTCTATGGCATGAACAATTTAAACACTACACCTTGGCATTCCACTATTACACCTTGGCATTTCACTATTACACCTTGGCATTCCACTATAAGACCTTGGCATTCTACTATTACACCTTGGTATTTCACTATTAAACCATGGCATTCCACTATAAGACCTTGGCATTTTACTATTACACCTTGGTATTTCACTATTAGACCTTGGCATTCTACTATTACACCTTGGCATTTCACTATTACACCATGGCATTTCACTATAAGACCTTGGCATTCTACTATTACACCTTGGTATTTCACTATTAGACCTTGGCATTCTACTATTACACCTTGGCATTCCACTATTACACCTTGGCATTCTACTATTACACCTTGGCATTTCACTATTACACCTTGGCATTTCACTACTACACGTTGGCATTTCTCTATTAGACCTTGGCATTCCACTATTACACCTTGGCATTCTACTATTACACCTTGGCATTTCACTATTACACCTTGGCATTCTACTATTACACTGTGGCATTTCACTATTGCACCTTGGCATTTCACTATCAGACCTTGGCATTCCACTATTACACCTTGGCATTTCACTATTACACCTTGGCATTCTACTATTACACTGTGGCATTTCACTATTACACCTTGGCATTTCACTATCAGACCTTGGCATTCCACTATTACACCTTGGCATTTCACTATTACACCTTGACATTCCACTATTAGACCTTGACATTCCACTATTAGACCTTGGCATTCCACTATTACACCTTGGCATTTCACTATTACACCTTGGCATTCTACTATTACACCTTGGCATTTCACTATTACACCTTGGCATTCCACTATCAGACCTTGGCATTTCACTATTACACCTTGGCATTTCACTATTACACCTTGGCATTTCACTATTAGGAATCTAAGATTCCTGCATTGGTAGGTCTCGTAAAAGCTTGGTGACTGACATGGCAAAATGAACTGGTCTATTGCAAGGTGACCCCAGGAGAGGTTGTGCTAAAAAGTTTTCTGTCCTCAAAAGTGTAAGAGGGTGAACTTCTTGCAGTTTACTTATCTCCACAATTGGACTATTACAACACCAGAGCTTGTAGTCGTCAATCCAGGTGGGTTATATACGCTGAAAAGCCTATCAACCGACACAGAAGTTGTAGGTTTGCGCGGCAGCAGCATTGTAATGAATAAGCAGTCAATATAAGTTGTAAGGTCTGCCACATTGATGGTATCAGATATGTCTCTAATAATGATATGCCTATACTTTCCATAGCAGCCATTCTTTGATTGCTTTCCAGCACAGGTTTTCTGAAGGTGAGACACAGTGGTAGTTGTTTGGTCTTTTTCCATGGTCGTGATTCTCTTATGAGGACTTTAATAAAATCTCCCTTTGTAGAGGGCATTGCATTGTCCTCGCCCAAGGATGGATGATAAAGCCAGAGGGTGAAAAGCATCAAACACAGACTCCTCAGGTGACAAGGATTTCCCAGGGACACGGTCACCATTATGGGCCTTGGGCTATGTAATCCCCAATATCTCAGGATGCCTCAGCCACATAAAGCCCATAGCTTCTTAGATAGTCTCCCACTAGTGTCAGGTACAAGACGTGGGTGTAGAAAGTAGCCAGAATGGCTAAATGAATTTGCAATATCGGCAAAGTCTTGACGGCAAGTCTTGTCAACTCCAGGGCTAGCCCCGCACACATGTCTACCTGTATTACATTAGGGATTAGGAATATAAATAATTATAAGACAAAGTGAAATATGGGGAAGAATCATTGGTGTACTGTACTGGTTTGCTCAGCTCCACAAGGATGCTATAAACAGATGATCTATCTGTGACCTCATTCAGTCTTATTCGACATATACAATATATTAGTATCACTATCACAACATAAACAAACAAATACCATCTTCAGACTGGGTCTTTTACTTTGGATCAACAGCAGGAACAGGGATGCTGGAAAAGATCCAACTTGATGGAATCTGTCAGGATCCCGCGGGCGGCTGCAAGGGGAGGCTGCAGTCCGATCGCGGCACTCACCCTCCAGCCGTCCGCGGTCCCCTTCTCCACGTGGGTTCGGCGAGCGGCATCCCTCCAGCCTCGGATGCCGCCCGCGTCTTCCTCCACGCCCCCCAGCGGCAGCATGCATGACGCTGCACGCTGGAAGACTGTCCAAGATATGTCACGCCGGGGTCAGTCACCTGACCCGGCATTAAAGGCACAGTGCCTCAATCACATTGGGAGGTTTAGATATCTCCCACGTGTGATTGTTAATTCTGATTGGAAATTATCCAATCAGAATTAACCTGATGGTTTAAATACTTACCTTTCCTGTTCCTCCCTGCCCTGTTGTGGTCTTTGCTTTATGGTATTGATTCTGAACGTGTGTTTTCTGGATACGTACACTCTGGCTTGTTATACTGACTTTGTGACTTTCTCCTACTCTTTGACCTCGGCTTGTTTCTCGTTATTCTGTTTTCTGGTTCCCCTTACTCGGCTTGTCTCCTGACTATTCTGTGTGTGCTTAGCCCGGCCACTCTAAGGACCGGTAATGCACACTTTCTGTGTGTGTCTGTGTGTGTGTTAGCGTGTTGGGTTCCCCGAATCGTGACATTACAACAGGGCCATAATGGAACCTGCTGACATACCCCAGCTTTTAGTTAATCAGGAGGCTAGAATGGATGGCTTGGACCACCGTATGGATCGGTTTGCTCAAGCCTTACAGACCATACTGGCTCGTACTGCACACTTGCAGCCTGCCGTCCAGGAGGTGGCTGCTGCTGTGCCCGAACCCATTGCCACTCCAGTACCCGTTCCTGCTCATGTAGTCCATATGACACCGCCACAGCGCTATAGTGGTGACCCAGCTTTGTGTCGTGGTTTCCTCAATCAAATTGACATCCATCTGGTAATGAATCCACGTTCCTATCCCACTGACAGAACTAAAATTGCCTTTTTGATAAACCACTTGTCAGGGAGAGCTTTAGCATGGGCTAATCCCATCTGGGAGAATGCTTCCCCAATGTCCTTTGCAGACTTTTTGACCGCATTCAAACGCACATTTGATCAACCCGGTAGGGTTGCTTCTGCTGGCAAAGCTCTGCTTAGGGTCCGACAGGTTAACAGATCTGTAGCGGATTACACTATCGAATTCCGCACTCTAGCAGCTGAGGTGGTTTGGAATAATGATGCCCTCGTTACAGCCTTTCAGGAGGGTTTGGCTGCTTACATCCTGGACGAAATAGCGTCCAGGGAATTGCCTGTCCTTCTGGATGATCTTATAGATTATATCATCCGTATTGATAATCGTATTAGAGAGAGACGTAGTCAGAGGTGTATGTATACACAGATGTTACCTGCTTTACCCAGTACTGCGTTACTGGCATTACCCCCTTCTAGCCAACCTCCCCCTGAAACCTTGCAACTGGGTGTTACTGGGTTAACTGAGGTAGAAAAATCATACCGAAGAAGGGAAGGGTTATGCCTTTACTGTGGGAAAAGGGGACATCTTCTAAGAACCTGCCCTGAATTGCGGGGAAAACTGCAGCACCCAAGGCCTATAGAGGGGTCGGCCTCGGGTGTTATGTCGTTTACCCCTCACGTCCCCATTACTAGACCGTTTATTACGGTTACCCTTTTTGTTGGAAATACTACCGTGATTACCAAAGCCTTGATAGATTCAGGGGCTGCTGACAATCTTATGGATGAGAGTTTTGCTAAAACCGCATCTTTGACTCTGATCCAAAAGGTCACTCCCTTGGCTGTGGAGGCCATAGACGGTAGACCACTGGAGAAACCTCTGGTGACCCATGAGACCAAAGAACTGGTTATGTCTGTGGGTGCCTTGCACAAGGAAAGTTTGTCCTTTCAAATAATCAACTCCCCTACAGCCTCTGTCGTTTTGGGCTTCCCCTGGTTGGTTAAACACAATCCGATGATTGATTGGGGTTGTTTGGAGATTCTCTCCTGGGGGAAATCTTGTCAAAGGGAATGTATGACTCGTGTTTGTCCTGTTGGCTTGCTTAATGTACCCACAGCCAAACCACTTTCTGTTTATGTTCCTCCTGTGTATGCAGACCTAGCTAAGGTGTTTGAAAAAAGGGAGGCAGATAAACTACCCCCGCACCGTGAATATGATTGTGCCATAAACCTCTTACCTGGTACTATGCCGCCTAGGGGTAAGGTATACCCTCTTTCTGAAAAAGAGAACCAGGTAATGGAGGAGTACATACAGGAAGCCTTAAGTAAAGGTTTTATCAGAAGGTCCTCCTCTCCTGCTGGGGCTGGTTTCTTTTTCGTTGCCAAAAAGGAGGGTGACCTACGGCCTTGTATAGACTACAGAGGCCTGAACAATATAACGATTAAAAACGCCTACCCTATTCCCCTCATCACGGAGTTGTTTGACCGGGTCAAAGGTTCTAAATACTTCACTAAATTAGACCTCAGGGGGGCTTATAACCTTGTTCGTATAAAGGAGAATGATGAGTGGAAAACAGCATTCAATACACGTAGCGGACATTACGAGTATCTAGTCATGCCTTTTGGACTGTGTAATGCTCCCGCTGTGTTTCAGGACCTCATAAACGATGTCCTCAGGGATCTATTACATGTCTGTGCCGTGGTGTACCTTGACGACATCCTTGTATATTCCCCTGATTTGCAGACACATCATAATCATGTTAGGATGGTGCTTAAAAGGTTATTACAGAATGGACTTTATTGTAAATTAGAAAAATGTTTGTTCGATCAGACCTCGGTGCAATTTCTAGGATATATAATTTCCGAACAGGGTTTCAGTATGGATCCTGCTAAATTAGAAGCCATACTATCCTGGCCGCTTCCCCAAGGTCTTAAGGCTATCCAGCGTTTTATAGGATTTGCCAACTATTACAGGAAATTTATAAGAAACTTTTCACCACTTATCTCCCCTATAACGAAGCTGACTAAGAAAGGTCTACACCCTAGGGTTTGGACTCCTGAAGCCCTTAAGGCCTTCGACACTCTCAAGAAGGCATTTGCCTCTGCTCCAGTACTACGCCACCCTGATCCTTCTCTTCCCTTTGTTATGGAAGTGGACGCTTCTGAATCAGGCGTGGGAGCAGTACTGTCACAGAGGTCATCGTATGACGAACCCCTCCATCCCTGTTGCTACTTTTCTAAAAGGTTATCTGATCCGGAAAAGAATTACGATGTTGGGAACAGGGAACTATTAGCTATTGTGTTAGCTTTTAAGGAATGGAGGTACTTATTAGAGGGTTCTAGACACAAAGTTATGGTTATAACAGATCATAAGAACCTCTCCTATATAGCTGATGCTAGAAGGTTGTCCGCCCGGCAGGCTAGATGGTCTCTATTTCTTTCACGCTTCCAATACGTGATTACCTATAGACCTGGTTGCCGTAATGCCAAAGCTGACGCTATCTCTCGACAGTATGAACCTCTAGAATCTGTTAACCCGACCCCTGAACCTATTGTACCTGCGTCTCAGATAATAGCTGCTACCCATTTGGTTGTTTCGTCTCTTGTTCTTGATAATATTAAGACATACCAAACTCAAGCACCCCCTGAGACGCCTGTTGGCAGACTATACGTTAAAGTGAATGACAGAAAGAAGTTATTAACTTTATTTCACACCGCCAAAACTGCTGGTCATCCGGGGGTTACCAAGACTTATAAGGGCCTCCTTCAACAGTTCTGGTGGCCTTCACTCAAGCGAGACGTAGTGGATTTTGTGCAGGCTTGTCGGGTCTGTACGCAGTGTAAGTCCCCTAATGTGAGACCCCAGGGTCTCCTGATGCCTCTATCGATACCCAAGAAACCATGGACCCACTTATCCATGGATTTTATTGTAGACCTTCCTCCTTCCGATGGTCAGACAGTGATATTAACTGTGACGGATAGGTTCTCTAAAATGGCGCACTTTATTCCGCTTAAGAAACTGCCTTCTGCGATTCAGCTTGCTCAGGTGTTTGCCAAGGAAGTGTTCCGCTTGCATGGGGTACCTGAGGATATTGTATCTGACAGGGGTCCTCAATTCGTCTCTCGGTTTTGGAGGGGTTTTTGTGCTGAGATGGGGGTCTCCTTGTCGTTTACTTCCTCCTATCACCCGCAATCTAATGGTGCAGCCGAACGTGCTAATCAGTCTGTGGAATTGTATTTGCGCTGCTTCACTAATGCGCACCAGGATGACTGGTCTTGCCTCCTTCCGTGGGCTGAATTTGCCAGGAATACGGTGTCTCATTCGTCTACTGGCTTAAGTCCTTTTGAGGTTGCTTATGGGTTTCGGCCTTCCGTCCTTCCCGGTGCGTTCTCCGACAAGGGAATGCCCGCTTTGGACCAGCACCTCGCCTCTTTGCGGAAGATGTGGGATCAGGTCCATGTTGCGCTGTCCCGTTCAGCGGCTGTTCAGAAGAAGTTTGCTGATCGCCATAGGGGTGCGGCCCCTTCCTATGTTCCGGGTGATAGGGTATGGTTGTCCTCTAGGAACCTCCGCCTCAAGGTTCCCTCGATGAAGTTCGCTCCCAGGTTCCTTGGTCCCTACAAGGTGTTACGTAGGATTAACCCCGTTTCCTACTCCCTGGACTTGCCCTCTTCCATGCGCATTCCGAACACGTTTCACGTTTCGCTTTTGAAGCCCTTGCTTTGCAACCGGTTCTCTCGTCCCCTCGGGCGGCCTGTTTCCCCTCGCGCTGTCCCCAGTGATGTGTACGAAGTGGCTGCCCTTCTCGACTCTCGTGTTTCTAGGGGTCGGCTGCAATATCTGGTGGATTGGAAGGGGTACGGCCCTGAGGAGCGATCTTGGGTTTCGTGCTCTGATCTGCACGCTCCCTCTTTGGTCCGCTCCTTTCATGCCCGGTTTCCTTTGAAGCCTTCTGCTTCCCGCCCTCTGGGCAGTCTTCGAGGGGGGGGTAATGTCAGGATCCCGCGGGCGGCTGCAAGGGGAGGCTGCAGTCCGATCGCGGCACTCACCCTCCAGCCGTCCGCGGTCCCCTTCTCCACGTGGGTTCGGCGAGCGGCATCCCTCCAGCCTCGGATGCCGCCCGCGTCTTCCTCCACGCCCCCCAGCGGCAGCATGCATGACGCTGCACGCTGGAAGACTGTCCAAGATATGTCACGCCGGGGTCAGTCACCTGACCCGGCATTAAAGGCACAGTGCCTCATTCACAGTGGGAGGTTTAGATATCTCCCACGTGTGATTGTTAATTCTGATTGGAAATTATCCAATCAGAATTAACCTGATGGTTTAAATACTTACCTTTCCTGTTCCTCCCTGCCCTGTTGTGGTCTTTGCTTTATGGTATTGATTCTGAACGTGTGTTTTCTGGTTACGTACTCTCTGGCTTGTTATACTGACTTTGTGACTTTCTCCTACCCTTTGACCTCGGCTTGTTTCTCGTTATTCTGTTTTCTGGTTCCCCTTACTCGGCTTGTCTCCTGACTATTCTGTGTGTGCTTAGCCCGGCCACTCTAAGGACCGGTAATGCACACTTTCTGTGTGTGTCTGTGTGTGTGTTAGCGTGTTGGGTTCCCAGAATCGTGACAGAATCAAGCACTCACTGCTATGTTATGTCAGTGCTATGTTTCCATGTTGATGTACTAAATAATGCAGAGCAACACAGGGTTATTCTCTAAAGTGAGATTTCAAATAGAATTTTAAATTTAAGGTCAAAATTGCTGAACTGGAAAAATTCTCTAATTCAGCTACGCTTTCAGTTCAGTTTCTCTAGCCTTAAATTTGAAAATCACATTGAATTCACTGCGAGGTTTTTTCACATCATTATATACTCAATAACACATAATGGCAAAGAAAAACCCAGATTTTTTATACACTTAGCAAATTCATTAAAAATATAAAACATAAATATCACATTGAAATAAGTATTCAGACCCAGAGCTCAGAGATAGGATTGTGTCAAGGCACAAATCTGGGGAAGGCGACATTGAAGGTTCCCACGAGCACAGTAGTCTCCATAATTCTTAAATGGAACAGGCTTGGAACAATCAGGACTCTTTTCCCTGAACTGTCCACCTAGTCAAACTGAGCAGTGAGAGGTTCCTTGGTAAGAGAGGTGACCAAAAACCCTATGGTCACTCTAGATGAACTCCAGAGATATTGTGTGGCGATTGCAGGAACTTGCGAAAGTCAAACCATCACTGCAAACTCCACCAATTTTGCCTTGATGTCAGACTGGCCAGACAGAAGTCTCTTCTTATGGGAAGACACATGGAAGCCTGATTGGAATTTGCAGAAAGGCACCTAAAAGAATATCAGACTATGAGAAACAAGATTCTGATTAAGCAAAGACTTAAATGTTTGCCCTTAAAACATAATGTCTGGAGAAAACCAGGCACCTGGGCAACACTATCCCAGTGGTGGAACATGGTAGTGGTAGTATTGTGCTTTAGGGGTGTTTTTCAGCAGCAGACACTGCAAAACTTGTCAGGGGTGAGGAAAAGCTGAATGGAGCAAAATACTGAGAGATTCTTAATGAAAACCTGGTCCAGAGCACACAGAACCTCAGACTTGGCTGAAGGTTCACCTTCCAACAAGACAATTACCTTGAGGACACAGCCAAAACATTGCAAGAGTAGCTTAGGGACTTAAATCTGATCGAACATCTTGGGAGAGACATGAAAATAGAAAGTGGTCAGCTGAAACTCTCAGTCAATCACAGTTGCTCATTGCAACTCAGGCTTATTTGCCAAGGCAGCACTTGGGGATGGGCTGCTCTGGTTTAACGCTAAAAGAAAGGACAGCACCAGGGAACTACAGGCACTATAACCACCTTAATGAGATGAAGCAGTTACAGTGCCTACAGTGTCCCTTTAAGACTGATCTGAAGCCTAACTTAAATGGAAACTCCAGGCAACCAGACCACTTCTGCCCATTGGAGTGGTCTGAGTGCCAACTCCCACTACCCTTAACCCTGCAACTGTAAATATTGCAGTTTTCATAAACTGCAATATTTACCTTGCAGGGTTAACTCCTCCTCTAGTGACTGTCTACTACTCTGAAAAGCCTATCAACCGACACAGAAGTTGTAGGTTTGCGCGGCAGCAGCATGGTAATGAATAAGCGGTCAATATAAGTTGTAAGGTCTGCCACACTGATGTTATCAGATATGTCTCTAATTATGAAATGCCTATAATGGCTGCTACCTTCCATAGCAGCCATTCTTTGATTGCTTTCCAGCACAGGTTTTCTGAAGGTGAGACACAGTGGTAGTTGTATGGTCTTTTTCCATGGTCGTGATTCTTTATGAGGACTTTGTAGAGGGCATTGCATTGTCCTCGCCCGAGGATGGATGATAAAGCCAGAGACAGCCACTAAAGGGCGCTTCTGGGTTTATAGCACATAGCTATAGCGTCGCTATGTGAGGACCTCCAGCGTCGCTGAAATCCCCATGGGAAAGCATTGAAAGCATTTTCAAGGCTTTCCTATGGGGAGGTCTAATGCGCGTGTGCGGCATTGCTGCGCATTGCCATTAGGTCTCCCCCGTCACCGGCCGCGCAATAGGGGGAGGATCGTGGGTGGACCATGAACCAGCGCCGAGGGACATCGGCGCTGGATACAGGTAAGTCACTGAAGGGGTTTTAACCCCTTCAGCAACCTGGGATGGGGAGTGGGAGGGAGAGGGGACCTGCAGTGCCAAGAAAATGGTTTGTTTTCCTGGCACTGGAGAGTCCCTTTAAGCAATTTAAAATCTTGGCATCTTTTTTTATCTTGGATTGGTTGTTTTTGCGTGTTTTTCAAAATGTAATATCTATTTAAAACATTACAATTGTAGCCTGAAGTGCCCTTTTTAATAATGCTTGTTTTGCTTTGTTAATTAATACTGTAGTAGAACATTGTGATTGGTGGACATTCCTCGGTGCAATATACTGAATCATTTAAGTCAATGTAATTGCAAAGGGACATATGGAAAACACACGTTACCTAGAAGGAACACAATGTTTATGAATTATAGTGCTTTTAATACCCCATTAATTTTATTCTGATTCCCAGTGATGAAAACCAGCTTTTCAGAAGTTATCATAAAATAACTTGAAGTTAGGCTTTGTATGTTTACTTTAATGTTATAGAGTGTGAGGTTTTAGGGTCAGTTCTTTATATAGGGCAGAAAGGTCTGATGTATTTCAGCAAGTAAGGAGGTATGTGATTAAAACGCGTAGGATTAACCCTTACCAATAAAAGGACTCTTATTTCAGTAGATGAGAAAAATAAAGTGTTTGCAATTTTCGACAAGGTTCTGTAATGCACATCTTTTTTATTAGATTTTATAGTTTTAGAGAACAGATTCACAGAAATATAGATTAGAAGTAAAATGAATGGATAAATGCAAACAACAAACATTAGGATAGTCTGCTAATATCACTATGAAGACGACCAGGACTGAATCTAAGATATTGATAACGGCCCAAAACGTATGGTCGGTAGGATGGGACAACTGATCAGCGACACATCACTAGCATGAACAATAGAAGAAGATCATGGCACAGGGAAAAAAATTGAGTGAGTCAAAATTGAGTCAGTGAGTGAGTGTATGCCTGTCAGTGAGTGTGTTTAAGAAAAACAGAATACCCTGCACTCAGGTCCTGCACATATGCTCCGGCCTTCCACCAAGGGGGCGCTCTGTGTATAGGATGGACACCGCTGAATCCACCAATGTAGTATCAAAGAAGAAAAACACAGGCAGCACTCCAGGATATAGTAGGTGAATTTATTAGTGGGTTCACCACCTCACCAAAATAAGTGTGACGTTTCGGCTCCTAAGAGCATGATTAAGGCTCTTAGGAGCCGAAATGTCGCACTTATTTTGGTGAGGTGGTAAACCCACGAATAAATTCACCTACTATATCCTGGAGTGCTGCCTGTGTTTTTCTCTTTTGATACTGCATATGTGTGTGTGTCTGTCTGACTGTGAGTGAGTGTATGTATGTCAGTGAGTGTCTGTATGTATGTGTGTGTGTGTGTGTCTGTCAGTGAGTGAGTGTGTGTGCCTGTCTGTCTGTCAGTGAGTGAGTGTATGTCAGTCAGTGAGTGTCTGTGTGTGTGTGTGTGTGTGTCTGTCTGTGAGTGTATGTATGTCAGTGAGTGTCTGTCAGTGAGTGTCTGTGTGTGTGTCTGTCATGAGTGTCTGTGTGTGTGTCTGTCATGAGTGTCTGCGTGTGTGTCTGTCATGAGTGTCTGCGTGTGTGTGTCTGTCTGTCAGTAAGCAAGTGTGTGTCTGTCAGTGAGTGTCTGTGTGTTTGTGTGTGTCTGTCTGTGTGTGTGTCTGTCAGTGAATGTATGTGTGTGTGTGTCTGTCAGTGAGTGAGTGTATGTGTGTGTGTGTCTGTCAGTGAGTGAGTGAGTGAGTGAGTGAGTGAATGCGTGAATGTCTGTCTGTGAGTGTCTGTCAGTGAGTGAGTGAGTGAATGAGTGAATGTCTGTCTGTGAGTGTCTGTGTGTGTGTCTGCCAGTGAGTGAGTGTATGTCTGTCAGTGAGTGTCTGTGTGTGTGTGTCTGTCGGTGAGTAAGTGAATGTGTGTCAGTGAGTGAGTGTATGTCTGTCAGTGAGTGTGTGTCTGTGTGTGTGTCTGTCAGTGAGTGTGTGTGTCTGCCAGTGTGTATCTGTCAGTCAGTGAGTGACATGAGAGAATTGAACTTTGCCTCGGGCCAGCATCCATAGGAAAGCATTGAGCTTTCCTATGGACTGACTGAATGTGCACGCGCAGCTCTTGCTCATGCGCATTCGGCGGAAGAGGGAGGAGAGCCCCCAGCGCCGAGGGAGAAAGGTAAGCCTTTAACCCCTTACTCCCCCTAGAGCCTGTCGGGAGGCGGGCCATGAGGGTGGGGGGGGGACCTATTAACACTATAGTGCCAGGAAAAAGAGTTTGTTTTCCTGGCACTACAGTGGTCCTTTAAATTAAAAAAATTATATTTAACCTTTAGAAGTGCTGTTTAGAAAGTAACCCTACGGCTACAAACAGACCCCTCCATAACCAGGAAAAGACTCTTATCAGATAAAATTTTACATAGCATAGCATAGAGGCATCTGATTGTAGCAATGCAGCTGTACTCATTGTATGTGGACAACAACTTTGTATTCTTCTGGGATTTTGGAACTTTGAGATTTCAATCAAGCTCTAGTTACAAATGATGCTGTTGGTGCCTCCCCCAATCACTGCTTCCTAGTACCTCCTAGTACTTCCAAGCAGTCCACCAGACACCATCAGCACCGTAGTCCCCACTTCCAGATAGTCACATTTGAAGATGTGACACTAACCTGGAAACAACTCATGATGCAAACTTAACTTGTTGTAGCAATTATCTCACATGCAGTGCTTTATGGGCACAGCAAAGGTTTCTGGGAGTTGCAGTTAACTTGTCAGATTTCTACTGTAGAAATCTAACAACTAAATCAGCTATGGGGAGAGTGCCGCACAGGAGATTGAAAAAGAGGAAGAGGCGGCACAGGCAGTGTGTAACTGAATGTATGTGTTTATGTGTGTATCTGTGTGTGTTAATGTGTATGCATATCTGTGAAAGTATGGATGTGGCAGTATGTGTGGATACATTCCAGAAATCAAACACCAAACACCAACACAACATACAAACACACCCCTTCATTTGAACACCAATACTACACACAAATGTGCACCAGCATTTAGAAGCCAACACAACATATAAACACACCCCTGCAATCAAACACAGACATTACATACAAGCACAACTCTGTATTAAAATGCTAAAATTATATACAAACACCAACACCAAAACTACACACAAAAGCACACCTGCATTTAAAAGCGAACACTACATACAAACAACCCTGGATTCAAATACAAACACTACACACAAGTACACCACTGCATTCCAATGGAAACAGTACATATAAATACACCCCTACATGCACACACATGCCCTATACAAAAACATGCTTACTTTCAAAAACACAAACACTGCTCACAAATACAACCCTGGAAGGATGGACAAATGGTAGGTCTCCAGCTGAAAGAGCATTGACCATTCTTGTGTTAGAGAGGAGCCCAAAATAATTTCTTACACCAGGACTCTATTTACATTAGTTCCACCACTGCATACAACCTTGACATCAGCTTTAGGTGAGTTCTCAAAGCGTGTGACATGGATCCCCTCCAGGTTCTGTAACTGAAATCTATGAGGGTGCAACCTACAAGCTTTTTTAAAGTGCAGATTTCTCTTAAAATTGGTACTATTATAAAGTAAGACAAAGGGGGTACTCTGTTAACCCCTGAAGCTACGGGCTTGGAATGCCTCTGCAATGTATTATAATATAAATGTATTTAATAATAATACATTCACAACATTTACTATTGCCACTATAATATATAAAAAGTTAAATGGACATATACATAAATAACAAAAAATAACTTCACCAGAAACACAACTGATACATCTTACTTCGAAAATAAATATTGAAATTTTTTCATGGTTTGATAACTACTCTTTAAAAAAATGATATTTCTATTGTATATTGTGAATTTTAGTTGGGTTTATATCTACTGCCTTTAAAAACATAGGTAAAATACAATATGTAATGCCTCAACCATCAGGACACGGAATTGTTGATCCTGAGCCAAATCCTGCACCTGGAAGAATTCAGAGATAATGTTGCTTGAACAGAGTACAATGACAAGTTAATGGTCTCCTGCTGTGGTATTTATAGAAATTAAATGCTGAGGCAGAGGCTGGGGCATTTATTTTCAAAGCAGGGGACCAATATTATCCCATCACAATGCCATGACACTGACAATCTCTTTCCTCTCAGTGTCAGTTTATTACCAAAATATATTTTTTGAAATGTTATGAAAAGTCAGTATAGTGTAGACTATTTTTGATAACTAGATAAATTAAAGAAAACGTGTCTGTTGTAAGCACCATAATACATTGTTCAAATGGACATTCTATGGTTGTAGTCCATCCAATGTTATATAAAAATCTCTGCATTAACAATACATTGAACGTTCTAAAGACTTAAACAAATAGTCACGTTTGAAGTTGTGACACTAACCTGGAAACAACTCATGATGCAAACTTAACTTGCTGTAGCAACTATCTCACATGCAGTGCTTTATGGCCACAGCAAAGGTTTCTGGGAGTTGCAGTTAACTTGTCAGATTTCTACTGTAGACTCCACTACAACTATGAGGAACCAGAAGAGGCATGACATGACATGACATCATTAGAGCAAACGATGCAACACAACAGATTAGGAAGAAGGGAAGAACGTGGAGCTTATAGACTCATTTAAAGAAAAAAAAATTTAAAAGCCTAAAGACATACCACCAACATCAGTGTCCCAAGAAGTGAGACACCTGTGAGAGGGGGGCCTGTGATGCAATCGTGTCCCTGGTTCTGGCCGGCAACAGGGGTGGACTTACTGGCAGATCAGTCTGATGTGAATGCAAGACAGGGTGCCTGCTAATCAAGCAGGCCAGCCAATGGAGAGCAGAACACTTTGGGGACAGTTTCCTGGTGTCCTCAAAAGCTGGACACCAGAGAACAAAGTCGGAGTGGTGTGACAGGACCCAAAAATCTGTACTGTTTCACAGAAATCGGGATGGTTGGGAGGCCTGTTAAGATGTTTAATTGAACAAAAATACACATTGCACATAACGTGTTAGGAAGTTGAGTTCCTATTTAAAGCTGAATTTGCAAAGACCAACAGTGACATCGCTGCTGGGGATCCGGTGGCCAGGAGGGGAAGGGAAAGGTGATTTCTGCTTACTGGAATATGCCCATCATGGGTGCCGCCATCGTCCTCCTCAGCTGAAATGCCAGGAACAGGTGTCACTGCTGTACACTCACGCATGCACAAGAGTGTAGCATTGAGATCTATGGAGGATCCCGGGAGACTGCGGAATCTTCCATAGATAGAGCCAATTCTGTGCAGCCGTCACTCGAGACGGCTGTCGGGATTGACACTGTAGTTCCACCAAGTGTCCAAGAAAGTCAGGCGTAGGAAAAATACATAAAACAAGGTAGTCCCTACTTTCTCTTATGTTTTTAGTTAGAAATATATGAAAAAAGAAAGACAGAGTAGGAAAGAGGAAGAGAAGGGAAGTGACTGGGAAAAAGTAAGTACGGCGTGACAGTGCCGCTTTAATCTAATATCATCTACAAGAGACAGCACACCAAAATTAAAATAATAATAATATTTTCAACTTCAGCAGACAAAACACCAGAGCATGAATAAATTGTATTACTCCTAAATGTAATGTGCAAGGCTGTCAGATTTATTACATAACACTCTACAACGTTCCAATTTCCAATCTCATGGATCCATAATGAAAGTTAAAATATTTAGTATTTTGTGTTTGTATATTTGACCCTAATATATTAAATGCAGAAGTTGGTAACATATTAGATCTGACAGATTCAGATTCAGCAAAGAGAAAAACATGCAGTTTTAAAGCTGCTTACTCATTATACCCCGCTGCATTCTAACATAACCAGACCTTTCCCATAATGCAGCACTCTGAGCACTTCTGCAGGTTTGCACTCGCTCATGTCCTACATTAAAGAGATATTTATTTGACCTATTCCCAAATGCAGAGCCATTATAAGCCGGCAAAATGTTTAATACTTGCCTCCCCCACTATAACTAAAGAGGATTGGTCAGCAATCAAGTCATGTTCTCAAAAGCTTGGCTATTTTGCACCACATTTTGCAACCCACTGCAAAGACACAGAATAATATTGTTTAGTGAATAAATCTCTATACTGACTAAGGCTCATATTTGTGAGGGTTCTTCAGATTATAAACTTTAACAAACCGCGATCGTGTGAAATATCATATGTTTCACTGAGATTTATTGATTAAATCTTATTGAATGGGATACTAAATGCATCACAATGAAGTGGTCCTGGTGCAGTGGCCCCATTATTTTCACCTGTTAATGTAAAACATTGCCGTTTTGTAGGAACAGCAATATTTACACTGCAGGGTTAACACACCTTTAGTTGCTGTCTTACTAATGTAAGTACAAATTCCCACATCTACCCATAGAGCTCGTCACCAATGTATGGACTGCTGTGAATCCCAAGTGGTTTTCATAATTTAAGCTCTTAAAGTCAGCTATGTTTTCAATCTGGATATTTGGCCTAAAATGTTTCATTCAACTTGAATTCCTAATAATTCACAAATGAGTGCATAACTAAAATGTTGAGTCACATGTTTTAAAAAATAATAATTATATGTTTTTTTCTCTTCTCAAAAATGTTGTGAAATGATACACACCTGATGTACTCAAAGTTTAATAGCTCCATTACTTGCCCAATATTTAAGCAGATTACATGTGCACATCTGATAGAGGACTTTTGCTTAAGAGGTAGATACCCTACCGCAGGTGTCTGCTGTAGCCTTAGGGTCAGGTGGTTTTAAACTCAGGATCCTCTTGTTAGATTTCTCTGTTGGCAATATAGCTTAGTCTTGACAAGCAACACAGTTACCACTACCATGTATGCTCTGGGGGTTATGTGTAATGGTCAGATCTAGCATGGGGCAAAGTTCTAAAACAACATCAGTCACCATGGAAACCAAGAGTATCTTCTATTGATTGCTCCATTTTTAGAACGTTGCACCAGAAAGCCTCTTTTTTGCATAACCCCAAACGTACTTTATTGATGTATGAACTACCATTCGCAAGCAGTGTCTAGGACTGTGGACATATATAATGTTAGAAAAATAAAAAGTATATAATATTTAAAATAGAACCAATAAAAGTCAACTTTTCCATATGAAAATTCTGCTGGACAAATATGGCCTAAGTTTTGGGTGACTTGAGGTTCATTTTTGGATACGGTGCTAATCTAAAACTCATAAATCCTGTTAAGTAACCTACAAGGTGACTGTTTTATTTTCTCAGACCAGATGTACACGTGTTTTCACAAACGATCCCACTTAAAAAATGGGACAAGTAATGGAGCTATTCAGCTTTCAGTCCGTCAGGTGTGTTTTATTTCACAATATTTTCGAGGAGAAAAAAAAAAGTTCAATTATTACCTCTTAAAACTTTTAGATAGTTGACTCAACATTTTGTATTCACGTTTTCTGTTTTATAGCATTTCAAGGCCGGTTTACTTCAGATTTTAATGTTTGTGCAAGAATAAAAAAATCATTGTTTAGAAAATTTTAAAATACATTAGTATTAATTTTTCAATTAAGTAAGCAAGATTTAGTGAATAGGTGCACTTTGTATGCTGTTATGATTGAATGTTACCTTTAGGTTAAATTATGTTCCTTTATATATAATTAGGTATATTTGATTAAATCCATGTAAAGAACATCGATATGATGAACATCACATATTAAAATGAGCCTGGTTTTATGTTTCACCAATGTGATAACATAAATACTAAATCTGTCTATGCACAAACACATATGCACATTTACAGACTCTCGTTATATAATAAACAGATGTACATTATCTGCATAATATTAACAACCACCAAACAAGGTGGAAAAGTAGCAGAACTGGAGGTGAGAGTGGAGTGTGGCTCTTTAGGAGAGCAAGAGACAGGTTTGGATAAGTATAGATAAATTACTCTGGGAGTCCATAAGCATTTCTGAACATATGTGTTTTGAGGCACTTCTTAAACAGTTGAAGACTAGGGGAGAGTCTGATGGGGTAGACAGGCTGTTCCAAAGGAAGGGAGCCGCCGTGAGAAGTCCAGCAAGCGTGAGTTGGGCGTAAGGGTGCGAGTAGGGGACAGGAGAAGGTCACAGGCAGAGTGGAGAGACCGAGACGGGGCATATCTATGAATCAGGGAAGACATGCAACAGGGGCTAGAGTTGGTTAGAGCTTTATAAGTAAGGGTTAGTATTTTAAATTGACACCTATAGGATACGGGAAGCCAGTGTAAGGATCAACAGAGGGGCGAGGTATGGGAGGAGCGATGGGTGAGAAAGATCAGCCTTGAATGCTAGATTTGGTATATTCACATGCATTAAATTTGAATGATTCTTATCTTTAATCATACAATGAGCAAACCCATAATGGTAGAAATGTTGCATTTTTGCCATAATGAGAGGTAAAGAGAGGAAATGCACTCCTGGCACACACCTACGGATTACACATTGGTTGTAGCTTTCAGTAAGTACTTAAAGGGAAACACTCACTTTTCTGTATATTACAGCACTGAATTGAAAATCACCTCTAACGTCTGTTTAACATCTTCCATGTGATGCTCCTTTTTCTTTTAAATGTGAATTTAATATTTAATAAGTGGCATTACTATTCAGTTCAGTCCAGGCACAGCCAGGGCATAAAATGCAAATGTTACTATTTCTCATCTCCCTCTAACTGTGGTCAATGGTAGAAAAGGACAACATTTGTAACAATAATTGACAGGGAATTAAGATGGAGGCATCCAGTTTCACAATTGTGGTAAATACAGCATTGTGGTTTCCTGCATTTCATTTTCTTTTCAGACCTCACATGTACATGTTTTCTAATTATAAGGATTAAGTAAACATAATATTGATTATTAAACCCTGGGAAGTGATAGTACCTCTCTAATAACTATTCCATTGTGCCCTCAAAATGAAAATTAAGTATAGGGGATCAAATACAATCCATCGAAAAATATAAAGTTCTAATTGAAAAAAATAAAACACAGAGCGGAGCTAGCTGGCGACCAAGTTGATAGTGAATGAAAGGCAACCAAAGCACCTGTGATTCCTGACGATCTCAGCTAAGGCTCCAGAACACATACCTGCAAACAAAGCAGACATTCGAGACCTCCTTGTGGAGATTAAGACAATTTTCCTGCAGATGTAACATAAGTAAGGAAATACTTGGGTGTGGTGATGACCTGAGTAAAGGCAGTGTAAGATAATGAAGCAGCCAAGGATGACAAATAAGATGTAGTGTGCAGGAAAGTGACCCAACTACAGCATGCAAATATGACTATGGAAGACAAGTCTCCAGATGACAACACAACCTTCACATTAGAGGTGTCTCTGAGGCGGTAGGTGATTGGGAAATACCTCACTATTTGAGGCAACTACTGGCTTCACTGCTCTCCCCATCAAAAGCTAAGACCATCACTTTTGAGCTTCCACAGGACTTGCTATACAATCGCAAACAAATAGTCCAAACTCACCCACGTATCTGTTTGAAGGTTCAACCCTCTCTTTCTACTATGACCTCTCTAGGTCTACAGACCTGTGGTGACAATCCATGAAACCGGTGACTCAGCTGCTAAGAGATAATAAAATCCAGTACCGTTGGGCACACTATCGGTTCTGCAGGATGGGAAGCGCATTTATGTGTCAATATTGGCACACTCAAAGACGTTACTGCAATCACTGGGACTGTCAGAGACAGCTTTCACAGGAGAGCTTGAAATACATACAAAACCCACCACCTTCTCAAGGATTTGGGATTTGGGGAAAGTTAAGCCATTCTATCCAAGATCGAATCAAGTTATGAAATTGTCGACTCCAACTTTAATGGAGAAGTGACCTAACTAGAGAGATGCTAAGGTTCCCTCCTCTAAGCCCTAGATCAGGATCATGCGTTTCAGAGAGTTATACTCATAAGAGGCGGATGCACTTCTTAAGAGCCATTGTATGTTTTTTTAAAAGTATTTTATTGTGATTTCAGTCTATTCTCAACCTGTATAGCAGCTTTAATTAACAACTCAGCTGATTACCTACTCTTCTTAATATTATACTATGCAACTCAGCTGACACCAACCCACATGACAGATTGCTAGAAAGTTTTGTTATGCATTGTCCGTCTTCAAATGTTTACGTTGCATTAAATATGTAGCTTTCTTGACTTTTTGTTCACGATGTTAACATGCTATGGAACAATAAAGATCATAAATACATACATTGAAAAAAAAAATAGAATAAAATACCTACTCATCCAGACAGACAGATCCAGGTGTGGGCTCCTTGCTCACGGAGATTGTTAAGTAGTTAGGAAATTCCACTAATTGAATCAAGCTGACCTGCGACCATCACCTTTTTACAGATAATTTAAAAATGGAAGTTTTGGACACTGAAGGCTGTAAATGTTTTATATAAACCTAGAGGCAGCTGTCTGTGAGGGTTATTTGTCTGATGAGTTTTTTTTTTTTACAGTAATCCTGAGACTGGACACAAGAATGGAAATTAATATATTGTGAGAAGAATGTTCTTGTAAAGATGAAATTAGATTTTTTTTCTCATCCTTACTACTATAAATTACATTTAATTTTATAGCAAAAACTTGTAATTTTACTCCTTCATAACAAAGGGACTGGCAGTTACATTAATATAATGATAGTCCTGCCAGGCCTTATTTTCTGAAGGAGTAAAACCGTGGTATATTGACATGTGACCTGAATGTTTAGGACAAGATACTTAAGATAAAAATTAAATCTAAATCTCAATTGTGTTGAAAGTGTTTATATTTATTTTTTTCAAAATCATTTTTTTTATGGAAACTGGTGTGCTAACTTTCTACAACTCACTGCTTAAAGGAACACTGCAAGTACCATAACCACCACACTATTATACCATAAAAACGGCAAGTGCCAAAATCAAAAGCACATTAGTGGTTATGGTGCCAGGACTGCCCTGGCACTATGACCGTGTAATAAGTCAAACCTAGGTCCTGCCAGGGCATCAGACGGCAACAATAAATAGGGATTTGCACAAATTGAAAAACCTATATTATTTACTATTTTATATATATTTATATACATATTTATTATATATACATTTTTTTTACCTATATATAAAAAGTGGGGCCAATTTTGTTTAGATTCAAATGTCCTTTAAAGAGCTTAAGTACCACCTGTTAACCTGTTGCATTTGTGCTGAGCAATCAGGCAGTGTTAGATGGATATATATACTGTATATGACAAACACTTGCTTGGCCAGTTACTGGGGTAGTCACAACAGTTTTTGATTGTGATTTTTATGACTTGATTTTAAGGGAATTACCTGTAACTTAAAGTCATTCAGAGGAAAACCAAACAAGAAATTATGTAATTATGTGATCATTCAGTGGATAGAACATTCTAACTTGCAGATATATATGTATTTAAGTACTTGTGCTTACATTTAGCATAATTAGCAATCAGCGCATGCAGTTTAGTGGTTTTGTGGGTTCCTGAGAATGATTAGGAGTTTGCCAGTTTGATGCAGAATTACACTTCTAGCTGAAAAGGCAGTCGTATCATATAGGGAATAGGCATAGCTTGGAGTACCAGCCAAAATGGAGGCTCTCCAGCTCCATGTGTTGTCTGATAGGCTGCCTAATTAAGCACCCTTGTCCTGTTGCCACCATGTTGTTTGGGACACAGATATATTTCATTTTAAAACCTGGATGAAAGGCGAGAGAGGACCTACGGCCACCACCAACACATATAAGACAAGCAGCCTCCCAAACTACTGTAGGGCCCCCAACACCTCTACCACACATGCAGTTACACATAAACACATACGTGTAGATCTTGCATACATCCTGCTGCATATATTGCCCAAAACACACTTGCAGTCGCATGCATATACAACTCCTATCACACAATTGCTGGAGAAGAAGGTATGTGTGGTGACGTTAGGCTAAAAACATAATGGAGAAAGGAAAAGAGGCTTGCAAAAAAAATAAAAAATAGTGAGAATATACTGGTAGACAGAAAACTGGGACATAGTGAGACATGCAGAGTGACAGGGAACTTGAGAACAGAGACAATCACAGGGGGAGACAGGAACAGAGAGACAGATGGAAAATAAATGTTGATAGAGGAGATATAGAGTGGCAAACTAGATGGTGCAAATAGATTGAAAGGAATAGGATACATGGAGAAAATTAGATTTTTCTAGGGTGGCCAAAATCCTTGCATTGGCCCATCTGGATTAGGAACTCTTAATGGTCAAAAAGTGACATTTTAAAAAGGATACTCCAAGCACACTCCCATCACCAAAGCAATCTTTATTTGTGTATTGTTCCTATAACATACAGTAAATTGCATTCTTAGCACTACTGTGGATCAACGTGTTCAAAAAATATTTTCTTTTTTTTTGTCTGTGGGAGCACATTACCACATTATGTCTCATTCACATAGAAAATGCACTGGAGTCACTGCCTCCCTTTTAACTATGCATAAATACATTTGCAACAAACAAGGACAATTTACTGGTAAGTAAATATATCACTGTACTCCTTATTTTGTTATCTATATTATAAATGCATTATTTTCCAATGAGGAAAAAAAATGGCGAAAAATAAGGAGAGAGATCAGCCCGGAATATCCAATTAACCAATTTGGTTTTAATTGCTCATACTTAAAACAGGCCAAGTGGTGCATTGATTGATTGAACAGATACAAAGTTTGTTTCCCTTTAGAAGGTCTAAAACTATTAATAAAGAGCTGTGTTTCTCATGGGCATATGGAGAATAGGGCTTAAACGGACAAAAAAAATGAGACCTCTCCTATCAGATGTGTACCACCCAGTCTTTCCGCATTCTTACTCTCTTACCTTATAGATGGTTTTATTCAATAAAAAATCCTTTGAGCTGCCTTTGGGGCACTGGCCTACATGTGGCTCCAAGATGTCTCTCTCCTTTGCTCTCTGATAAAATGATATAACAAAAAGTAGCTGTCAAACAAATTGCGATGGTAAAATAGACAGTGCTGGCTTTTCACAAGGAATAGGCCCTGAGCCTGTCTTACTATTCCACCCATGAACAGCAGGTTAGGCAAAGAAGGATTAGAATTCCACAGGGCCTTAAGAAAGTGACCAGTCGCCCCCCATTCTTCACATACAATGATGGATGACCTAGAAAATTCATGATTCTAAGGCCCCTATTTATCTATCCCCTGGGCCATAAGGAACCGCCTAAGGTCACTTTATGGCTAATCCTGCTCTAAGGCAAAAAATTTGCTGATCTTTCCATTTTTTTCCCTCCTTGCCTTTTCGGCCTTTCCTCATGATATACATAAGGAGAAAGTTGTCTAAGACTGAGCCCCTATTTTGCTTGGAGACATTAGAGTCTGAAGTCAGTTGTTTGATGGCTTTAAAAGAGTACAAGAAAAAATAAAGCTCTGTAGTCCTAGTTCTATCTCTTCACACACATACAAGAATTACCGAATCAAACCGGTTTAGTCTCACATATTAAGTTGAAGCTCTGAACCAAATTAGTTGGACTTGTATATTTTTCTTAATGAGACTTTGAACATATCCATTGTGATCCAAGTATCCGGTTACCAATTATCATTGCAGATTTTTTTTCTGTCATTTGATAGCTCAGATCTAGAATCCGATTGTTCCATTAAAGAAGCATTTTTTCTTTTCACCTGTGAACTTTTGCACTTTTCACACTAACTGTATGAGCAGAGCTCTCTCTCTCTCTCTCTCTCTCTCTCTCCGGGAATGGCATAGTGTGTTAGCAGCAGGACAAACAGCAGAGATTAATGAATTCTATTTTATCCACAGCTTGTCGGAGAGGGATGTTACATTGGATATGCATGGAGTGTGTGCAGGAATTAATCAAATCCTGAAAGGAAAAAAAAATACTATGAAGTTAGAGGGTGTTCAGTTTAGGGGCCTAATTACAAAATAATTGTTTACAGATTTGGGTGGATGTATGGGATTACCGTATTATAGAAATAGAAAGGAACGGTGATGTATTGATGTCCCATGCTGAACAAGGTCTAACCAAGTCCATCACAATGCTCCTTCCATTCCTAACCATTCCTCCAACGTTACTTTATAGCCTTTCTCCACATCCCCAATAGTCATACCACCTCATTGCAAACCAGCTACCCTCAACAGCCTGTCCTCACGCAAAGAAATATCCCCCCCCCCCTCAAAATCCTAACAATGTCTCATCAGTAACCTTAACACTTCCTGCAACCACCATATCCTCCTCTTCCTCACCCACCGACAGGTTGGCTCCCTATTCTCTCAATATCCCACGCTCAATGTACATTGATCATAGTTTTACACCGAAGTTACTGGCTAACATTTTAGAAGATATGATTTGCAGTCATAGCTGATGGTTATTTGTTGCATATATAAACTGCTATTACATTTTAATGAGACCAGCACACAATGTAGCAAAGCACTTTAAAAAAAAAAAAAAATGCAAAAGAATAATAATACTATTTAAAAATATAATCATGGTTAACGGTTACATAGTATAACCAGATATCACAGCACTTGAGTAATCTGACCAAGGACTTTAGTGGCATTTCATCTAGTGAGCAGAATGTAGTGCCCTATTAAAGGTGGTATAAATACATACAGAAAGAGTAGTGTAGTGCGCAACTGTACAAAATATATTAAATGCAAACATGAGTGTAGGAACCCAGAAATATTTGTGTTCAGCTGTTTTAATCTGGCATTTTTCTGCAGTTTGTAGACCTGCACTTAGTTTGTGCGTCATCCGCGTGGGGCATCCATGTCTGACCTGACGCAGCATTACGCTGACATTTGATGCTCAATGGACCAGCTGGGCCCTAAACAGAATAACTGAGGGGAGTACTCTCTTATCCCCCTTCAAATTACCTGGGGCATATGTTGTGCAATACCCCCATGTCATCAGGGCCGGATTAAGAGCCCAGTGGGCCTGGTGCTGATAATTATGATGGGCCTAATTACAAAATCTTATTGACCAAAAACACTAAAACAGTCCTACCTCCTAAACGTCATGTATCTGATGGAGATGATGCAGTAGGGAAACTCATAGGATGCAACTATGAGAAAACACATACCCTTTGCTAATCTCATGCTTTCATCTTTCAAGTAAACCCATACCCCCTAACAGCAGTGTCCAGTAAAGCAGGAAGTCTATGGATGCGGTAAAAGGGTGGGCTACTGACACAAATCACATAACCAGAACGGCCGAAAGGGCGAACATACACAAAAAGGGGGAATGTCTGTGTCCCTATGTCTCCCAGTCCCTTAGTGTTTGTGTCCTCATGTCTCCCAGGGTCCCCATGTCACTAGGGGACATTGAGAGACATTGGGACACTGGGAGACATGGGGACACAGATACTAGGGAACACTGGGAGACCTGGGAAATCTGAGACTCTTGGGGACACTGGGTGACAGACACGAGGGGACACGGGGAGAAATGGGGCACTGAGATAATGTGATATATAGGGGACACTGGAGACTTGATAAAAACCTGGGTACAGGTCAAAATGTTGCGGTGTCCAATAAACCTGGTTAAAGCTATCACAGTGAGTGCCTGAGATTTTTTTCTTTAATACTAGGGGACACTGAGACACTATGGGCACAGAGACACTATGGGCACTGAGAGACATGGGGCACTGAGACACTGATACATAGGGGACACTGATACATAGGGGACATTGGAGACTTGATAAAGACCTGGGTACAGGTCGAAACGTTGCGGTGTCCAATAAACCTGCCTAAATCTATCACAGTGAGTGCCTGAGATTTTTTCTTTTATACTAGTGGACACTGAGACACTAGGAGACATGGGGACACAGAGACATTGGGAGACTAGGGGACTTTGGGAGTCTAGGGAACACTGAGATACTAGGGACACTGGCTGGGAGACATGGGGACACTGCCATGTCTCCTATGTCTCAAAGTCTCCCAGTGTCCCCATGTCTCCCTGTGTCTCCATGCCTCTCAGTGTCCCCATGTTGCCCAGTGTCCCCTAGTGTTTGTAACCCCATGTCTATAGTGTCCCTTAGAGTCTGTGTCCTCATGTCTCCCAGTGTCCTGATGTCACTAGGACACTAGGGGACACTTAGAGACATGGGGACACTGAGACACTAGGGACAGTGGCTGGGAGACATGGGGACACAGACTAGGGGCCACTGGGAGACATGGGGCCACTGTGTCCCTAGTGTCTCAGGGTCATGGGTGTTCGAATGTGGGGGTAAAGAGGGGTACTTGCCCTCCCCCCCCCCCCAGATTTTTCAGCTTGTGCTGCTATTTTTCGTTTTAGTGTGAGAATACAGTGCAATACCAGCAAGGAGCAGGAGGGGTCTGCAAGGAGTAGAAAGGGTCTGCAAGAGACAGGAGGGGTCAGCAAGGAATAGGAAGGGGCAGCAGGAAGGGGTAGGGACGGTCTGCAAGGAGTAGGAAGGGTCTGTAAGGAGCAAGAGGGGTCAGCAAGGAGTAGGAAGAGGCAGCAAGGAGCAGGAAGGGTCTGCAAGGAGCAAGAGGGGTCAGCAAGGAGTAGGAAGAGGCAGCAAGGAGTAGGAAGAGGCAGCAAGGAGCAGGAAGAGGCAGCAAGGAGCAGGAAGGGGCAGCAAGGAGCAGGAAGGGGCAGCAAGGAGCAGGAAGGGGCAGCAAGGAGTAGGAAGGGGCAGCAAGGAGCAGGAAGGGTCTGCAAGGAGTAGGAAGGGGCAGCATGGAGTAGGAAGAGGCAGCAAGGAGCAGGAGGGGGCAGCAAGGAGCAGGAAGGGGCAGCAAGGAGTAGGAAGGGGCAGCAAGGAGCAGGAAGGGTCTGCAAGGAGCAGGAAGGGTCTGCAAGGAGTAGGAAGGGGCAGCATGGAGTAGGAAGAGGCAGCAAGGAGCAGGAAGGGGCAGCAAGGAGCAGGAAGGGGCAGCAAGGAGCAGGAAGGGGCAGCAAGGGTCTGCAAGGAGTAGGAAGGGGCAGCATGGAGTAGGAAGAGGCAGCAAGGAGCAGGAGGGGTCAGCAAGGAGTAGAAAGGGTCTGCAAGGGGCAGGAGGGGTCAGCAAGGAGTAGGAAGAGGCAGCAAGGAGCAGGAGGGGTCAGCAAGGAGTAGAAAGGGTCTGCAAGGGGCAGGAGGGGTCAGCAAGGAGTAGTAAGGGTCTGCTAGGAGTAGGAAGGGGCAGCAAGGAGAAAGAAGGGGCAGCAAGGAGAAAGAAGGGGCAGAAAGGATTAGGAAGGGTCTGCAAAAAGCAGGAAGGGTCTGCAAGGAGCAGGAAGGGTCTGCAAGGAGCAGGAAGGGGCAGCAAGGAGCAGGAAGGGGCAGGAAGAATCAGAAGGAACAGAAAGGATCAGCAAGGGGCTGCAAGAAGCTGGAAGGGGCAGAAAGAAGCAGGAAGGGCAGTAAGAAGCAGGAAGAGTCTGCAAGAAGCAGGAAGGGCCATCAAGGAGCAGGAAGAGCCATCAAGGAGGAGAAAGGGATCAGAAAGAGAAAGGAGCAGAAGGGCACAAAATAAGCAGAAAGTAGCAGAAAGGTAAAGGAGCAGAAGGAGCCTCAGAAGACAAAGAAGACTGTGTCAAATGAAGGAGAAGAAAATGAGATTGGAGCACTTCATTCTGGACACCACATCATAAGGCGTTGGTATCTGGGCCTGGCAGGGAAACTTTGGACCTTCTCATGTCCCCAGGTAAAAACAAACAATATCAGTGTTAATGTGTTCACTTTTATTTACTGAGTGTCAGGAAACACAGAGGGCCGCTGGGTAGGGGTGCCGCTGATTGGCTAGATAGGTTTGCTAGCACTCTAAGCCAATCAGTAGCTCCCCATTCATAAAAACGTAAAACATTTTTATGAATCGGGAACTAGCGATTGGCTTAGAGTGTCAGCTGACCACTCTAGCCAATCAGCGGCACCCATGCCCAACGTCAATCTGCACTTCCTGACACTCTGTTTCAGAAGTCGAATACCACTGAGCAACCTGGAGATCTGGAGCTGAAGGAAGCCTTTGGGGGTAAACCATTTGAGAGCGGTTTCACCCCTTCAAAGAAAGAGCACCCAGGGGCCTCCTTGCATCACAGCATTTTCATTTAGATAAAGTTGTTATGGTGACCAGAATGTTTGTAATGTAATGTAAAGAATGTAATTTGATGAAAGGAACACTATATAGTGTCAGGAATACAAACATATATTCCTGACACCATATTTGTGAAAACGCTATTCATCCTTGCTTTATGTGAAAATGACTATGCTCCTTCCCTTTCATGACACTGTCAAAAAGGGGCCAAGCATGGATGTCATTACAATTATGCACCCTCCACCCCCCCCCCCGAAAAATTCCTGCGGACGTCCATGCTCAGGGTCCCCATGTTCCCCAGTGTCCCAATGTCTCAGCGTCCCCATGTCTCGGAGCTGCTGTCTGGAGTCTCTGTGCAGAGCTGCTCCCCGCGGATCAGTGAGTAGAGAGAGGCAGGGAGAGAGATGCCGTAACTTCTTATCACTGCCTCTCTCCATACAAACAGCGACCCCTACTGGCCGGCGCTGATATTGCAGAATAATGTATGTTTATACTGAGACAGACATTTGTATTGCCGGTATTACTGCAATACCGGCACCGGCTAGGCAGCCTCAAATACCTGAGAAATACTTCTGAGAAATACCTGGCAACCCTACGAAATACATGAGAAATACCTGGCAACCCTAAGAGTAGTGTGTAAGAAAAAAAAAATTTTTTTTTTTTTTTTTTTTTTAAACCAATGGGCCTATTCCATGGGCCTGGGCCTGGAGCTGCAGCTCCATCAGCCCCTATGTTAATCCGGCCCTGCATGTCATATGTCATGCACCAATGTATTCAAATGTGTATGTGTCATTTTATAGCTATGCTATGATCAATTATGCAGCAGAACAAAAAAAATAAACATTTGAGTGAATATTTCAGTTACATACAAATGTAGTCTCTGTTTATTTTGGCTGTATAATGCACCGGCCCCTTTTTTCCTGTATAGTTATATTGTATTCTAATAACACTACTGCGCAAAATAAATTAAAAAAAAAAAAGAGATAGATCAATCTAAATGTATCATAATCGGTGTACTGGTCTCTAGCAAGTAAAACGTTCCTTCAATCTGAAAGGAAATACCATACAGAAGAATTACTCCACAGCCTCATTATCTGGTATAACAAGGGTAAAAATCATATTGGCAATGTGCAGTAATTACACTTAAATCACATAAATGTCTCTCAGAGGTACAGGGCTTGCCTTGGATAACAGTTAAAGCAGCCGCTTTTTTTGTGGATTCCAAAGGTCATTAATTTAAAAAAAGGGAATTCCATTTTCTTTGTAGTTACAAAGCAGTTAGTGTAATTAGTGTCACAAAATATGAAGTGTTGCTCAGTTTACAATGTAAATACCTGCAGCTAAATCCACCGAGAATTCATGCATGCCCTTGGAACATGTAATGTGATACTCCACATCACTATATAGCTTGCTAAAGTACCAACGCTTAGCGTGATTAAAACTTGAGAAGCCTCGGCTGGTTCATGTGTTTCTCGTGAATATTTCAATTGTAAATTTTGAACATTGTGCAGTATTATTAGAACAGGTCTGTAAGTTCTAACTGCAGGGTTTACAAGACACGCAGAAATTCTATCTTTAACTATAATGTATGTAATATAGTGTTATTTCCCTACGATGCAAAGACTTTTGATCACATATTAATAGTGGTTAAAAAAAAAAAAAAAAAAAAGATTAGCTGCTTGTAGTGTTAAAGCCATAGTAAACGTGTATAAAATAATTTCACAGTAGAAGCAATTTAAATTGGAGCTTGATTGGCCTTTAAATACTGAGTACTCGACCTGCCTTTCATATTTTGTAGTCTCTACCTTTACAGAAAAATGCATCATGATGTATTACAGAATTCAGAATATCTCAGTCATCCTGGGCCTCAGTCTCTAGGATGTATACACAAAATACCAAAATGTAGTCAATTAACTAGAAGTACAAAAATATCTTAAAATAATATCATATTATAATTCATCATATATTATCATGTTGCCAAATCCATCCTGTTGTCTTTGAATGGACACATATCACTTCTTCATGCTGATGAGTCACAAATACTGTAATATGTAGCATTCACATGCTTCAGGGGAGGTAAACTCCTTGATTTTAACTGCTAATTCATTTGGAATTCCTTCTTGGGTTCTAGAGACTGCACAGCAGCACTTTTCATGTGTTGTCCAACAGCATATACAGCGTGTAATTTAAACCCCAAATGGATTAAATGAACCTTACCGAATGGCCAGATTAGAAAACAGACAATCCAGGTTACATATGAACAAAACAGCGACAAATTGTGGACAATGCACCCTAAATGATTTGGGCAATACTTGTTATAGGAATATATAACATAACACAAATGTGTTCTTTAATATAATTCTTCTTTTTGTTTATCACTTTATTATGGTTTCTAGTTAATGAATAAACCATGCAAAAACAAAACAAAAAACTGCTAAAATAGAGAAAGTATAGAATATGTCACTGAAAATGGGCTTTGTTTTGTTTTATTTCTGTTATTATTCCTTATTACTAGATATAAGGAATAAGGTTTCATAACTTAAGGCACATTAACAAACTGTCATTTGTTCGTCAATCACAAACAGTACAAATTGAAATACAATCAAGAGTTTATTTAACAGTTTGGAATTCTTTTTACATTTAAAAAATGTATTATACAAAAGGATAGAGAGTGGATTACTATCTATCTATCTATCCCTCGTTCTATCTATCTATCTATCCGTCTATCTATCCATCTATCTATCCATCCATCTATCTGTCTTTCTTTCTCTTTCTTTCTATCTATCTATCCTCCTATCTGTCTATCTATCTATCTATCCGTCTTTCTATCTATGTATCTATCCCTCGTTCTATCTGTCTATCCGTCTTTCTTTCTATCCATCCGTCTATCTATCTACCTACCTATCTATCCGTCTTTCTATCTATCTATCTATCCGTCTATCCGTCTATCCATCTATCCGTCTATCCGTCTGTCACGTCTAAACATTTGTTATGAAGGAACACAACTGCAGATTTCGTATAGTTTGAATATTTATTATAAAAAGTAAAAGGTAATGACTTTAATTCCAATTTACAGGTACTGTTGTTTTAAGTAATAAACGATAACTGAAGTCCACAATTATAAGCACTGTAGCTTTAAGTAGTAAACGATAACTGAAGTCCACAATTATAAGCACTGTAGCTTTAAGTAGTAAACGATAACTGAAGTCCACAATTATAAGCACTGTAGCTTTAAGTAGTAAATGAAAACTGAAGTCCACAATTACAGGCACTGTAGCTTTAAGTAGTAAATGATAACTGAAGTCCACAATTACAGGCACTGTAGCTTTAAGTAGTAAATGAAAACTGAAGTCCACAATTACAGGCACTGTAGCTTTAAGGAGTAAACGATAGTAAATTGCAGACACTGAATCAATAAAGAGTCTCTTAGTAGAATCAACGGTTTAGGTGATAAGCAGTCACAATAGCTGTTCCATAGACTTTAACCGAAGCAAGACAGATGCAGCTAACTGAGATAAAGTATGAGTTGAAGTTAGCTGTAACGGTTTTGTATTATCGAAGGATTTTGGAGACAGGAAATAACAGCTTGAGATGCAATGCTTATCACAGAGATTTTACTTAGCTTCCGGCACATAGAACACTGGTTTCCCGAGATCTCCTCAGAGGCGTATGAAGAGTGTTTAATCTTTAGTCGTGGATGAGGAGAGGTGAAGGGAACTTTGCAGAGTCTTTCAGTCCGGTCTGGTAGCAGAGGCTTTCACCATGAAGTTGTAGCTGGGTTGTGAGTAAGGAACGTAGTTCAATAATCCAGCCTTGATCAGCTGGTGCAGTCAGATTAAATAGGCAGACCGTGTCATACAGGGGTGTGGCTAGGCTCCGTGGAACCAGGAAGTAAGAGGATACCATAGTTAAGGCATTACACTGTCTATCTATCCATCTATCTGTCTATCTATGTATCTATCCCTCGTTCTATCTATCTGTTTGTCTATCTATCTATCTATCTATCCAATCTATCTATCTGTCTATCGTCTTTCTTTCTTTCTATCTATCCGTCTATCTATCTATCTACCTATCTATCCGTCTTTCTATCTATCTATCTATCTATCTATCTATCTATCCGTCTATCTGTCTATCTATCTATCTATCTATCTATCTATCTATCCATTTATCTATCTATCTATCTATCTGTCTATCTATCCGTCTATCTATCTATCCATATTATGCTGGTTGGTTTTTTTTACATAATTCTATATGACAATCCCAAGCTACCTTCATATGAAGTTGGTAAATCAATATTTGAATATTTATTTAATTGTGTCCCACTCTTTCTTATGTTAAACTGTGCCTAATTTAACGTTAAAGGAATGCCTTTTTAGGGGGAAGGGGGGGGGATATCATCCAGTCAAAATTTAGATTTATTTAAAATTTGGCTAAAATAAGGTACTTAAAGGGAATGGGTGTAAAAATAATGACTCCATTAGAGATTGGTCCCATAGCTTGGCCGACCAGGTCTCCCCACTGCTGTCATAGTAATGGCTCTATGGGTCCAGTTATTAAACCCAGTTACCAGCGTAATGCATTTTCTTTAATGGAAAATGGATCAGTCTGCTAGGAAAGCAACACGTGTGTCGCACTAAAAGGATCAGTGATAAGCAGTCTTATCTCATCGGCAGATGTATTATTTGTACACGCCTTTTTGGGTCTGCTTTGATTTTGACACAGTGTATTTTTCTTTGCTATCCCAATGCAGTGACAGCATTTTCAATGACGGTGACTGGATTTCTGTTAATTCACAGCTGTTTTCTATTGATTATGGGTAACGTATGTCAACCTACATATGGGTTTGGTAAGTGATAAAAAAATAATAATATCTAAATGGAAATCTAACAAATTATATGAATAAGACATTTCCGTGGTTTTATTCAGAAAAGACAAGTCACTCAGTAGAAAATATTTACAACGACACTCCAAGCACCATAACAAATACTTCTTGTCTAAGTGGTTATGGTGCCAGAAGTGTACCCTGCACCTCTTCCCCCATTGTAAGTACTCAAACTTTTGAACAGTTTTACTGCTTACCTTTGGTCTACTCAAAGCACCTCTCCAGCTATATCACTAATGCTGGAGAGTTGTCCCCTCAGCTCACCTGAACAAAGCCTTGAAGAACAGGGCTTAGCTTAATGGCAGAGAGCAATTAGCAGATGGTAAATAAGAAGAGGTTCTTATCCAGTTATTATTCAATTATAAATCAGTTCCATAGAGTTTGAGGCAGATTTATGCCTTCTCAAGCATTAAAATTAAAAAATAAAATTTAAAAAATACATTTTAGGGGGGCGGGGCCTGACAGCCGACTGAGGCAGACGTGTACAGCTAGAGCTCCTTCACAAAAAC
Organism: Pelobates fuscus; assembly: GCF_036172605.1. Lineage (NCBI taxonomy): Eukaryota > Metazoa > Chordata > Amphibia > Anura > Pelobatidae > Pelobates > Pelobates fuscus. Next base: position 317,563,436 of record NC_086320.1, on the reverse strand, counting down.
CTTGAATTTGACCACAAATCAAGGGTATTAACCCAATCCCAAACAGCAATCCTGCCCTGGCTACTTGCCCATGCGAGATAAGCAGGGTGAACACGTCTAAAAATACAGGCTGTGTGATACCAGCGCTGCCAGTGTCTGAGGCCTACTGCATTGGGGTGGTGGGGATGGCCGCTCCTCCACCTCATGCAGCTCCTGCTTTGTCGCTGCGCCCTGTTCCCCTCCCCCCCTCTGGACCGGTGGGGGATATCCCGGTCCCCACTGGTGAACCGACCTGCGGAAGTGGAAAACAGCCGCTGAGAACACAAACGCGGTAAAACCTGTGAGATCTAATAACCGTGACTAACTTTACAAGATGGCCGCTGCAACAACCTGGGCCTTCGACGAGGCGCGGATAGAGCAGGCTTTTGAGCGCTTTTGGTCTCAATTCTGGGCTACAGTGGCCCAAAGAGCAGAGAGTGCAGCTACAGCAAGCTCCACACTGACAAACCCTAGAAGAGTCTTCAACCCACAGTCTGCTTTACATGGTTGTGACAAGGCTCCGAAAGCAAGAAGGAGGAAGAAGAAGCGGAGAGCACCTCAATCCCGGAAGCACAGCACTGCCGGCAGCCACTACTTACCTAAGCCTCAACCCAAACAGGGTCGACCTCGCTCGCAGGGTTCAATCCCTCGACCAATGCAGGCTCTCTCAAAGGCCAGGGGCCGGACGGGAACCATACCCAAGCATGGAATTCCTGCCGGGCAACTGAGTCTCCTTTGCCGCAAGACAGCCCTGCAGTCCATACAGCACGAACCTGTGAACAGGACAATTATCCTCTATGATCTCCCAGTGTACACCGTAAGCTTGCCGATTAGCGGAGTAGGCTGAGCGTGCATTATGTTCGTGCATTATGAGTCCCCTCTGAGTTCAAAAGCCATTCGCCATATTTAACACGCTTACTCTAACTGCACAGAACAAAGTTATGCTTTACCTAACATGCTCAAGGCACCTCAGTCTCAGGTTGACTTTGGTTCCAGAAGGCTTTACTCAGACACTAAGTTACCAGTGGTAATATTTTCGTTTAGTTTTCCTTTTCTCTGGCCCCTCATGGCAAGTTTTTTAAATATGTCACTGCCTACCTTTTCTTTGTGCAATTGAATTACAGGCGAAGCATATACTAGTGGTTTATTTAGTATTTACATACTCTTGTTACTTATAACTTAAAGTGAGTCCTAATCAGTACATATAGCCTGATCTAAATGCTGTATCACATTAACTATCTACTGACGTAACTCTTACTAGCCTATCATTGTTAACACAAAAATGTACAGTCTCTTTAAATGCCATGCTCATTCTTTGTACTGTCTGTTTCATGCTGCTTGTCACTGCTGTAGTGGCATGGCAAGCTTACATGTTAATTTTATGCACAGCAAAAATAAAGATTTAACCCCTTAAGGACCAAACTTCTGGAATAAAAGGGAATCATGACATGTCACACATGTCATGTGTCCTCAAGGGGTTAAAATAAATAAATAAATTGTATTTTGTGCTAGAAACCGACACTTATGAGGCTGTTTCACACAAAACTGCCATTATTTTGTACCTATAAAACCAAATAAATTAATATGGGGTGAAAATGATCCCTAAATATTACTGTTACCCACCACTGGTTGGGTATGAGCGGGAAGTAAGGAGATCCCACTGGCCAAAAGCTAATCGCTTAGTTGTTGAACTAATTGTATTAGTTGTTGAACCCCCAAATAAGGAATATCGTGGGTGGATGCATTATGGATAGGCGTTATTTTAAGTAGAAATCGAATTTCTAACAGCAGGAGAAAAGACTTTTCACCTGTTATTCATCTGTCAATCCACACATATACTTCTCATCAGTAATCAATGGTTTATAGTGCGTGATAAACCTTATCGTTGGCAATAGGATTGCTCTAACCATTCCACTTCCTATACGTTGTAATTATTTGCAGCCGGTAATAATTACTGCACTCTGTAATCCATTTTTACAATGTCAATAAAATAATAAAATAAGTTAAACCTTATCACGTCAGATGCTATACCGCACATCTCATCCAACAGAATGAGGCCTTGAGCCACACAACGTTCATTGATATTTTAGATTTTCATGAAATAATGCAATTTGCCTAAACCCAGCTTATAAAGGGGAAAGGTCAAATTTCCTTTTTCTATGTGACCTCTAGAGCTCACACATAGAGTACATGTGGATACAGTTTGGCTATTTAGATTTAACAGCACCCCACTGACATGTTAATCTACAGATAAATGTTTTTTTAAAACTTGGATTTTAATGTTAATAGAATACTGTAATGTTTTACTTATGATACATCTCATATTGCACAGGTCAGGGCATACTAGCACCTAAAGCACTAATCATGTTGATTCTATGGTCTAATACTTACATACCATTACTAAGTATACCGTGTGTTACACAGAAGTAGATTACTCTGAAAACAACGAAAAACCACAAATCCTGTGTATCCTGCACGTTCTAAAAAAAAAAAAAAACACTGAAACACTTAGCTGTTTAATCCTTCATATTAAACATTGAATTTATTATGAAATATTTTTATATATTTTTGTATTCAGTAAAAAAATGTCATGTATGTTGGCAACTAAGATTAGCATTAACACGCTACAGAAAACAATCAAGTAATTGTTATGTGTATGTTCTAATTGTGTATTTATTGGATCTTTATTGGGAGTTTATGTGCCACTTCACAAATTCCCGTGCAATCAGGAGCAAGGATTTACAATCTTGGAGCAGCTGATTGGCTTTGGGTCACTGATAACGGGTACTTGCAACTATTCTTCTGTTCCAGAAAAGCTGGCGTTAACTGTTTAGTTACTACATGTGCCGGAATTAGGAAGTGGACAGTGAACATAGATCGGAGCAAGTAGCCAAGCTGGAGAGGAGAGTGGGACTTAATTTGTATTTCTAATAAATATTTGCATACGTTACCTGACGGCTGGAAGTGTATCGATAGGATCCTACGCACACCAGGGACTGATCCTCCCTTCGCTGGATAGTTCAGAGTGGTACTCTAACCACTCTGTGTTTGTGAGTGCTTTTTCATTAGTTTTTACAATTATTTATGCTTTCCTGACAATATTGCACTATTTGCTTTCATTTGTTTTTATCGCCTAGATTCGTTTATTGTGATTATTGTGCAAGAATATCATTGTGTGTTAGTGTCTGAGGGTGCCACAATTATCACTATATATTGTATTAATAAAACACCCATATGACATTACCACTTGGACACATATTCACTAAATAGTGAGCACTTTGGGCATGTTAATGAAGTTTTACATTTTTTATTTTTTTTTCATTCATACTGAAACACACATATAGTCCCGAGGAACTAGCATTGTTCTAGCCATTTATACATTTGCTTCCAAACTGGGTTCATCTTTCGCTAGTTTCTCTCCAGAGTCAAACACACACCGGGGGCATCACAAACCTTCTATATTATAAACCTTCCTTACTAGCCATAAACTTATCAACTATATTTTTCCACCTACTAATTTTCCTCAAACCAACAGAGTTTCCTTGAATTATTCCAATTTCCATTTTACATTGTAATGTTACTTGTTTTTTAATTTCAGCTTTTCAATGCCTAGCTAGGACTATCTTGGCTGCCATTAAAATGTGTATCATTAACATGCTTTTTTCAATAGGCATAGAGGGCCATCCCTGATGTAACAAAAAGCTCTGTGGTGTGAAAGGTATATATATCTGGCAGGTATTATAAATCTGTTGATAGATATTCTTCCATGTATTGCTTAAAGATTTACATTGCCACCATACATGGAGATAATCTCCTTTCCCATCCTCACATCTCCAACAAACATGATTCTGATCTATATACATTTTAGCCAATTGTTCTGGGACCATATACCATCTGTTTATGAGTTTATAAAAATTCTCTACTATATTCAGACAATGTACCGATTTATTGACCTTAACTATCGCACTTATCATATCTTGCTCAGTAATTTCAATATGTAGACCTTTTTCCCACTTGATCTTAGATTTCCAGACATAGGGCTTCTGAGAGTCCTTTAAGAACTCGTAACATCTAGTAATATGGCCTTCAATTCTATGAGTTTCCAGAATCTTTTTAAGATTACTTGAGTTTTTATTAACCTGGAAATCCAAGAATTTCGCCAAATAGAACTTGATTCTTAAATATGTAAATATCTCCTTGTTATCAATCCCGAACTCTATTTGTAGCTGGTTGAATGGCTTGATTTCCTTTCTATCTATAATCTCTTGAATATTCTTAATTCCCTTCTGTGACCATCCGCTGATATTAATATACTCAATATTCCCCTTAATCACCTCTATGGGTAAGAATGGAAACAGTCTGTATTCTATTTTAAAGTCTTTATTGATGTTATTGCAGTGTCTCAAAATACTGTCAATAATAATTGAATTTCCTGGACATACTGGTTTACTCTTATTTTTCTCCTTTCTTGTTGCCCAAAATAGGGCAGGCAGACTGTCTGTCTCTACTAATGATTGCTCTATTTGGTACCAGGCTTGATCTTTTTGATCTATACTTAAGGTATTAACAGCGTGTGCCAACATATAGGCGTTGTGATATTCTATTATATTTGGGGCAGCAAGACCCCCATCTTTTTTTTTTCTTAGATAACAAATGTAAACTTATTCTGGGTTTTTTTCCCCTTCCAAATGAATTTAGAGAAAGCTGACTGTAACATTTTTAACCAGGGAATTGGGACTTGTATTGGTAGCATTCTAAAAAGATAATTCCATTTGGGCAGAATGTATGAGCGAATAGTGTTTATACGCCCTATCCAGGAAATCTCCCTACTAGCCCATTCTTTTAAGGTCTTATTTGTATATTTTATGAGAGGGAGAATTTTTTTTTCCGGAAATCCGGAGAGGGAGAAAATTAACCTCTATAACTTTTTTTATGTTTCTTGGTATTTTATGTTTCTTTGCCCAGACAAAATCATGAGATATTTTAATAAAATGCTTATCTTCACTAGATATATTAGTTGTCATTATTATAGTCTTATTAGTATTTAATTTATAATTTGAGTATTCACTATACTGACCTAGTACCTTTATCAATTCCGGCAACGAGGATCTAGGATTCTGCAACATAAGCATGATGTCATCAGCATATAAGTTGATCTTGTGTTCTACTTTATTTAACCTGAGTCCCTAAATCTTCCCATTTTGCCTTATATCTTCTGCCAGGGGCTCGATGGTTAAAACATAAAGCAAAGGGGACGGGGGCAGCCCTGCCTAGTGCCATTCGTGATATTAAACCAGTCTGCATCTATTCCTGGACCTACCGTCCTTGCTGAAGGTATAGTAAATAACGCCATAATGGCGTCATAGGCTGCCCCTTCTATGCCATACGACTTTAATGCATTCCCCAGAAAATCCCATATGACCCTGTCAAAAGCTTTCTCAGCATCCAATGACAGGGTCAGAATGGAAACATTCTTCCTCGATGCAGCATCATGAACATCCAATATCCTTCTGATACCACCTGAAGCTGCTCTGCCAGGAATGAATCCGTCCTGGTCCTGGTGTATCAGGCAGGAATACAGATTTTTAAGCGGCCTGCTATGATCGAAGTATAGAGCTTTACATCTCCGTGAAGTTTTAAAATTTGATATATAAGATTTAATATTTTGCCTAGTAGTGATTTAATATACTGTGCACCAACGGACTGGCTATACTCAACAGTTTAACTAAATTAAGCTGTAGTTGTTCTGGTGACCATAGTGTCCCTTTAAAGATCTACAGCTTCATCAAAGATCTGGACGACTACTGACATCTCTGGTTTCCAACCCAGCAGGGGTTGTTTAGTGTTGGTGTTTGGATGCAAGGTTTTTTATGTAGTGTTAATGTTGGCATGTAAATGCACGTGTGTGTTTGTGTGTAGTTTGGTGTTTGAATGCAGGCCTGTTTTTATTTGTATTCTTTATTTTTCGTGCTTGGTTTGGTTTTGTGCTTGCAATAAAATCATACATTTCAATAAAGACATATAGTTCACATGGTGACAAGAATACAAGGTTAGCAATTAACATATGGAACTTTGTAGTTGTCGATTAGGTGAACATTGATATGCAGGTGTTAAGCACTTTTTCTTGTTACAACCAGGTTTGGGGACAGACCCAGGGTAAACATAAACTTAGCAAGCTTAGCGATAGGTGCACGCTGTGCCCCTGGGATACTACAGGTGTGGAACATTAGGTATGCTAGCTGTGTTGAGCCAGGAAGGTAGAGTGTGTGAGAGCATATGTGTGTACAATGACATGATAGTACATGTGTGCCGGTTAGATGCCTGTATGTGCGAGTCAATTGAGTGCCGTGCGTAGTTCAGGTAGTGTTACTATTATTGGACGCATTTTTAATGCACAGGAGTGTGTGAGAGAGCAGAGGAGTGGCATCCTAGCTGTTACCCCTAGCCATGGTGGTGACAGGGGAAGGGCTGGGTATATGGTTACGTTAGGCGCCACCAGTCCGTAGGTAGCATGGGGGGTGTTGGCTTCCGTTTTTAAGGAAGTCAGAGTTCTGTTAAGCCTTGCAGGATGCTTAGTACATTCGCCCATTAGCCTTTTAGGGAATATCGATCTCCTATCATACATTTGGTAAAAGTTATAAACAGAAGCATATAACATAAATAGAAGAGCAACACATAAAATAAAGATCCATAAAAAGGAACTTTGTTGTTATTGTGATCGTGGAGTCTACGTTGCGGATAACCCTTTTGGACGTCTCAGTCCCTGATTGGTTTCAGGTGTTTGGAGTCTGTGGGTATCTTGTCATCTGTCCAATAGGGGTGCTAGCATCAGGATCCCGTTTTTTGGTATGGTTTCCATCTATGGAGGGAGTTTGCAAGGTTTGCAGTCCCAATGCGCTCAGAAAGGCAGTTGCTCCATTCAGGGAGGTGAGGTTCTGGGCAGTCCCATTGCGGTGAACAAGTATGTATGGTGTGCTGGCTTTTCTCAGGGTGGTTGTCACTGTTCCAAATGATTTGCGCCGGAGTAAAGTGGCTCTGGTGAGAGCTGGGAGTCCTTGAATGCTAGTGGTGTTTACATTTTCAGGGCTGACATTATTTGTATTTTGTCGTGTACTGTTACACAGTGTAGTATGACATCCCTGGGAAGTATTGGGTGAGATGCGGACAGAGCTTTTTACACGGTAGATCCAGTCCAGGATGATTTTTTTATGCGACCATCTGTGGCAGTATTGTGGACAGGAGGCGCCGAATGTAGTGCAGTTCTTCAGCAGAAACTGTAGCGGGTACGCCATGGATTCTGATGTGTGTTCAGCGTTGCTTTTCTTCAAGGGACATTATTTGGGCGGCCAATACTTGCTGTTCTGCATGTAGTTGTTTGACTGAGTCCTTGAGGGTAGACACACAGTGGCGTGGCGTGGGTTGTCAGCACCCGGGGCAAGGCAAGTAATTTGCGTCCCCTAACCCGTGGATTTTAGCATAGTGCGTGGAGAGAGTGCCGTTTGTGCGTGGAGAGAGTGCCGTTTGTGCGTGGAGGGGTACTGTGTGCGTGGGGGGGTTCTGTGTGTGTGAAGGGGTTCTGTGTGCGTGGAGTGGATCTGTGTGCGTGAAGGGGTTCTGTGTGCGTGGGGGGTTCTGTGTGCGTGGGGGGGTTCTGTGTGCATGGACGGGTTCTATGTGTGTGGAGGGGTGCTGTTTATGTGTGGAGGGGTTTTGTGTGCGTGGAGGGGTTTTGCGTGCGAAGGGGTTCTGTGTGTGTGGAGGAGTGCTGTTTATGTGTGGAGGGGTTCTGTGTGCATGGAGGGGTTCTGTTTATGTGGTGAGGGGTTCTGTTTATGTGTGGAGGGGTTCTGTTTACGTGTGGAGGGGTTCTGTGTGCGTGAAGGGGTTCTGTGTGTGGGGGGTTCTATGTGCATGAAAGGGTTGTGTGCGTGGAGGAATTCTGTGTGCGTGGGGGGGTTCTGTGTGTGTGGGGGGGTTCTGTGTGTGGGGGGGGTTCTGTGTGCGTGGGGGGTTCTGTGTGCGGGGGGGTTCTGTGTGCGGGGGGGTTCTGTGTGTGTGGGTGTTTCTGTGTGTGTGGGGGGTTCTGTGTGTGTGTGTGGGGGGGTTCTGTGTGTGTGGGGGGGTTCTGTGTGTGTGGGGGGTTCTGTGTGTGTGGGGGGGTTCTGTGTGTGTGGGGGGGTTCTGTGTGTGTGGGGGGGTTCTGTGTGTGGGGGGATGCTGTTGGTGAGGGGGAGGAGTGTAGTGTGTGTATGGGGGGGGTTAAAGCATTGATATATTTAAAAAAAAAAAAACTTTTGTATTACTCCCCTCCCCCCTTACCTTTGGTCAGGGCCCAGGGGAGAGGGGGAACAGCTTCAATTCAATCCCTGGTGGTCCAGTGGTGGCGCGTGCTGTTCAGCCTGCAGCTCCTCTGGCTGCAGGCTTACTTCGCTCTCCTCCCGCGAGAACAGCAGGCAGGTCGGAGCGTTGCCATGGTAACGCACGGCAACGCTCCAACCTGCCTGCTCGCGGTAGGAGCATTCTCGGCTCGCTTACTGCTTCCTGTTACACCGGGTAGGGGATCAGAAGCTCCCCTACCCGGTCTGCCTGCTCGGCCACGCTACATTCTGTGACCGGCAGGAGGGGAGCGCTTCCCCTCCTGCCAGTCACCCTGTAATTGCTGCCGGGGCTGGTGCACACTAGGCGGCCGCGCATTACCATTTCCCGGTGATCCGGTGGGCCAGTCCGCGCCCACCCAGATGTTGCGCCCTGTGCGGCCGCCCCCCGCTGCACCCCCCATGCTACGCCTCTGTGGACACAGAATTGTGGACGGTAGTAATGTCAGCCTCTGCGGTTTTGACGAGATCAGAGACCTGTTGTATATCCATTTTAACCAGTGCTACATCAGCTGCTAGTAACTTTTGTATATCGACCAGAAGCGCTTTCAGGTCTCCTTTGGTGGTGGAGGCTAAGTCATCGGGTGATACTGTGGGTACGGTGAGTTCGGCCAGGGGAGTCTGTATATTAGGGGGTTCCCCCCTGTCTGATTCTGAGGCAGGGGCTGTGTTTGGCGGGTGTTCCGTGTGTGCTGGTTTAGGTTGTGCTGGCCGTAGCAACATCTCCCTGATGTCCCTACCCTGCGTACAGGTGCCAGTAGCAGGTTTTGGTGTGCGGCGAGCCATGTTTGGTGTGCCATTGTTAGGCGTGGAAAAGACTTGGAAGTTGCGTCCCTCTCCTGGTCCACCAAGAAATGTATCGAGGCCTAGGAGTGGCGTTGCGCAGTAGGCTGCGGATTTGCGCTGCTGCCTGGGTTGCTTGGCTGCCTGAAAGAAAGGCATCAGTCAGTGTGTTGTGCCTTCGTTTTGCAGAGTAAGTACTTTCTGTGGTTGGATGGGCCCCAGTTAGGATGATATTCCGATTTTATTGGGTTACAGAAGGGCAGGCTGAAATGGCATCTTAACAGGATGGCTTTCGCAGGACTGTTTTTGTGTACAGTTTAGGCATTTGAATGCAGGGGTGTGTTTGTGTGTAATATTGGTGATTGCAAGCAAATGTCTATACACCGCCACACACAGTTGTGCACAGACACTTATATACACAGATACACCGCAAGAGATACACACACAGAGACACACATACACAGTTACATTTACACATTTTGACATAAACAGATGCATATACTTACACAAAAAAATCCCTGACACACTTGCTCTGACACATACATACACTGACACACATGCAAAGATACCTACATTGACACACACAAACACTGACACACATGCACAGATGCATACACTGACACACACAAACATTGACACACACGCACAGATGCATACACTGACACACACAAACACTGGCGTACATGGACACACTTACTCTTTTTCTCAGTCCAGCTGGCTTACAGTGGTGCAGCTCACGAGCCCTTGACTTGTATCAGGGCTCCTGAACTGCAATCTATTTACTTTATTTCTCCATTTTGTATTGTAGCTCTTATACAAACTCACTACAGCCCCTACTGACACACACACACACACACACACAGTCCCTTTACTCATACATACATACATACATACTATAGTGCCTAGTTAAATACACACAATGCATCCCCAATACACACACACACTGTAGCCCCTAGATACACATGCATACACTCTACAGCCCATATATACACAAACCAATCCCTAGCTAAACATTGTACACCACAAACAGACACCTCTTCACATACTACACTCCTGTCCCATTTTGTCCTCTGGTTTCCCACTTATAAGGACACCAGAGAAAAGACTCAAGCAAACACAGTGCAAGCATGTAATTAAATTTGCTTGTGCTGTGCATAACACAGGGCATTTCCCCCCTCGCAGAACATTCAGCAGGCACTGCACACAGGGATCCCTGGAGGGGCATCTAACTAACATACTTGTTATGGGGGGCGAGCTTGTCATTAGTGGTGATATTACATAACACTCTCACTTTGAGTGCTTTTGCAACACAATATTTGTTTAGGTCTATTGATCTGTCAAAAAAATAAGATCGAAGGAGAAAGGCTGAACTGATTGGGCTTTCCATGGATTTAGAACAGTTTGCTACTTGTGTCAATCATCAAAAGTAAAAGTTTAATAATAACATCTCATACCCAAATGTTTTTATTGTGGAAACATGTTTCTACATATTTTTTGATTTTGCATTCCTCAAACTAAAAGTGATATTACACATTGAGATCAATGTCACAAAACCTTGTGCTTTAATGACCAAGGTAGATAGGTAATCATGGCATAAACATCTGGATTGACTTTATGCCAATTACACGTACAACATCTGTGTGTGGTACATAAAGAAGACTTTATTTGGTTGGTAAAAAATGATCCCATAAATCTATAACTTAGGCAGAAAGTGCCTTACTTGATCATGTCTGCACTGGCTCCAGGTCCAGTGATTTTGGAAACAAGTAAACATGATAAAGTTTATGTTCTAAAGGATGGTATTTGCAGTAGAAAATTCAGGCCAACATAATCTGGAGCAATTTGAGACAATTCAGCGGCTCAATTTTGGAAGAAATGGTTGTTTATTTTTGTTGATTCTTTCAGAATTTTGTGCTAAAAATGATTCATAATATAACAAATAAGTGAATAAAGTGGCACACTTAAAAAAGAAATATTTAAAAATAGTCCTATGGATAGCTTGCCGTACACAGGGCCAGATTTACCCTCCTTGATGTCCCAAGGCCAGTTTGTATATGTACAAAGTTGGGGTATTCGATTGGATGTGTTAAAGTTTGTGGTATTATGTGACTAGGTTGGTGGTCGTATGATAAGTGGGACAGGACTGGGAGTGGGTGTGTCTATAATGGGAGGGTAGTGGCTATAGTGGGGGTCTAGGGGCTTTATTGTGGGGAGATAGTGGCCACAGTGGGATTATAAAGTCTGTATAAGGTCTGTATTTGTTAAACAAACAAACAAACAAACAAAAACCTAACTAAACTAAAGTTTGTTATTCACTCCCTGAGGTTTAACTTTGGGCCAGAGATGGGAGAATCCTGATCCTAGGTGGTCTGGTGGGAGAAGCTACTTGTCTGCACCCCTGCTGGGTGCCAACAGCATCTTCCGGCAGGTTCCAGGGAAAATAATCAGAGCATTGGGTTGGTAAACCGCAGCAGCGCTCTTAAAGAATGGAAGTAATGGGCAGCCTGGATGGCAATGAAGATCAAGCAGGGCCAACTGAAGAGATTTCCCCCATCTCCCTTTGTCGTTTGCCCCCACCCCTGGCAAGTGAGGGAAATCTTTGATCTCCCCGCAGGCTGTGTCGCTCCTGCCTGCTGCCTAGAGATCCCCACAGGCTGTGTTGCTCCTGCCTGCTGCCTAGAGACTGTGGTCTTGTGGAAAATCTGTCCCTTGACGAAAAAAGAATAAAAGAGTGCAAAAATGTCTAAGTATATTAAGGTCTATAGGTATAAGAAAAATCCCACGCTCATAGTGTTAGGGTCTAGCATTTGGCTCTAAGCATTAACCATTTCACTACCCAAATTGAGAATGAACACTTTATTTTCATGTATTTTGCAGAATTAAATTTAGTCCATAAAGTCTCACTCACCGTAAATTATAATCTAGGAATGATTATCATCCAGTAACAGACAAATTTCTGTGCTAGAAGTCACTGCTCTCTGATATAATTCCTGTATGATTACTAAAAATGTAAGGTCAAACAGCACAGGAAATTTCAATGGGTCACATCATTGCTACAGTCAGGGAGAGGACCATTTCACTGTTAGCATTACTTTAGCATTCTAGATATACTGCCTTAACAGTTTTAAAACCTTGATTTTAAAAATATATGATTTAACTGTATTGACTGTAATATCTGCTTAGATGCAGACATTAAATTTACCTTCTCTTGCTATTTTTAGTAGACATGTGACTTGCAAGAGTCAAATTTCGTCTGAATTTGAACAAATTTTGATTTTTGGAAGCATCCTACACAACGACACGAACCGAAAACAAATAAATTCAGAAATAATTGATCTGAAATTTTTCAGATTAATTAATTTTCATGAGGATTGCAACTGAAATAGCTAAATTAAGAATTATTCTTATTTTTTATCTTTTAGCTATTAGCAGTTCCAGAGAAACTGCAATATTTACATTGCAGCACTAAGTCAGTGGCTGTCTACCAGACAGCTCTACCAGACTAGAGGGCTTCCTGGATTGAAACGGACCTTTAGTCCGGTATCTGAAGCTGGACGTCCTCATGCTCTGCATGAGGACACCAAGCATCAAATGTTTCCCCATAGGGACGCATTGATCCAATGCTTTCCTATGGGGAGGTCTAATGCACATGCAGCATTTTCTGGAGGGGACGGAGTGTTGACACAACACCGAGAAACAATGGTGCTGGAATCAGGAATTAAATAAAGGGTTACAAATCTGTATTCCTAACACTATAGTGCCCTGTGGTCTACATCCTCCCTCGCGCCCTTGGCACATAAAGTGTTAAAAGAAATGTTTAGTCACTTACACAATTCCAGCGCTGACATCATTCGCCAGGGGGGCGAGCACCGCAAGCGGATTAGGCCCTCCCTATAGAAAAGCATTGCCTCACTGCTTTTCTAAGGGGGTCTTCACTGGTGCTGCTTGTCCAAAGGACATCCAGCGTTGTTTAAGGGACTCAGAATCCGTTAGAATCCTGGAAGCACCTTCAGTGGGATTAAGTGGGACAGGGACACTGCTCCAAGACTACTTCAATGAGATGAAGTGGTCTGGGTACCTACAGGGTCCTTTTAAATGGAAGTGATCAGTTGTGGAATCTGAAAAAGAGTAACAGTTTTCCTTTAAGGACTAATGCTGAAATAAGTCTGTCACAACAACATCCTTTTGTGGCAATATATGAAAATGTAATGATCCATTTATTGAAGGGTATCAGGGACGGGTATAATTAAATAAGCAGAACATTCCAAGCTGGTATATAATCGTACGGATATAAGTCTTGATTTATAACTTTGGATAAGATTTTAAATTATTAATATTTTGAAAAATATATTTAATATTTTTCAATATATATATATTGAATTTTTTTTTATACATGATATATTTTGTGATATTTAAACATTTTTCAAATATATATTTTATAAGCTTATTAAAAAATTAGAAATCAGTAAAATATATATTTTTCCTTATGGGGTTAAAAAATGAAAAGCAAGGGACACTGAAATCTTATGGCACCAAGAACCCTTTAGCCGTCAGTTCTTCGCTATTTATACCTAATACAACCCTCCGACGGGTACTTGATGCCACTCTGCCTTTAGAAAGCTACGCTATGACTGTATAAGTTATATAAACCATGCGTAATCAGATACTAACCCTCATATCTTCCGATTACACCATCTACATTTCCTCAGGACAAATCTTGGCTACTAGGACTTGGCATGGCTGTATTTTACAGATTAAGAGATATGCTAATAACTGTTTCCGTGCATGTTGTAACAATAATTGTTATGCTGCCACCAAGCTTTCATTAACCCAGCAAAACTAGTACCTTCCTAACGCTTACAGGTTTCTTCACTGAAAACTGAACTGTAGTGAATTTTAATCGGAAAGAACGGGGAAAATTTGGGTGAAAATAGATGATTTGGATAAATTTTCCAACTAAGCTATAGTCACAACGTTTAATATTTTAATCTTAGTTCTACCATTTGGATTTCACATTGCTTCAACTCAAAGTTTATCTAAGAATCCAATTCATGGATGTGTTCCCTAAATACTAAAGCGGATTGCAATAGTTTAAGCAGTAGGACATACTTGGAAATGAGAGAAATCTCAATGTATCCATCCTGGTAAAATATTTTATAAATAAATAAATAAGTGCTGATTTGGAAAAAAATATAAAATATTCAAGCCTGCTATAGTGACTGCTAGGCTATTTTAATTCTTGTTTTTTTCAATTCAAATGTCAACTCACTACAATTCAGTGTTTAGTGAATAATCCCCTTTTATTACATACACTCCCCTCCTCTGTCGAACGTTGGAATCGTAACATTCTAAGTTCGAGATTCTATTTACACTACGTTACCGGGCACAGCGTTCGTTAAGAAAAAAATGTAAAAAATAAACAAATCATTAAGGGAGCTAAACCAAACTTCACAGTAACAAGGCTGACAGTTTACAAGTCCCATTTCCTGGCGTTTATTCTCTCACTGGAACAACTTGCCCCCTTCCCAGCCAAGGGTTAATGCCCTGAGATACAGTATCCCGCAAGCAGAACTACAGCTGAGCGAGCTAGGCACAGCCTCTAGGGGGCGTTGCTGCCAGCCCCCAGACACTCCCCTTCCCTCAGCAGACTGCAATGATTTAGAAGTTCAGGAATCCCACGTGACGTCACCGGGGGGGTGATGTAATGGTTCTCTAAATAGAAAGTATTGTAATCTTCTCTCAGTCCAACGTGGTTCCTTTGTAGTATATGGCACTGTTTCTTTAAAAACTGCCCGTGTGTGTGTGATGCAGGGAAGTCACTCCCGACTCCAGCAAGAAGCAGTCTCTAAAGAAGAGTTAGCTACTCCAAGTGTTTGCCCTGAACAGGCTGCAGTCAAGTTAAAGTTCCATTAACAGTTACCTGCTCTACTACAGACTGAACTTCAGAAAGCTGCGGGAACAAACCGGGTTCTTACTCTGCTTTAAAAAAATATATACAAAAATAAAATCTTCACGTTTAATTTGCTGAACCTTTTCTACACTTCTTGGGTAAGTGGAAAACAATTAAATTAATTATACTTTTTTTTTTCTCTCGAACTTTTATTATTCTAAATGAATGCTTGAAAAATGTTGTTACTATGTCCAAGACTTACGTGTTAATTATGAGAGGTAACTGAGGGGCTCTAGCAGGGTACCCATCCTCTTGTCAAACTGTCTCTTCTTTCCCTTTTGACATGTCCCCCCCTCCCCCTCCCCCACCCGCTGTGCGCTCATCGCAATGTGTCTGGGATGCGAAGTCTGCAAATGTTTCATTCACTCGTAACTTTTTAAAGTAGTTTTGGTGTCGCTTATTTGGCAATGACTTTTTAAGCTTGTGACTCTTTTTTATTTTTTTATTTTTAACTATTTGAGTCGGAAAGGTCATTGTCATATAGCTTGGCACACAAAAACTCTTCCCCCCACCTCTCCCCAAATCCCCCTAATATTGGAAGATAGACAGACAGATCGATCGATATCTAGATAGATTGTTTTAGTCTGGGATTTGTACTGGGTAGTACCACCAGGGCTTTTCTATTGCAACGTATTGTTATCTAGTGCACAATGTTTTCTCTGATCATGTTGTGACAAGGGATACAGTTATGTTGTCAGTGTCTCATCAGTTAGGGAGGAGGGTGCAGTGTGTGTTTTTGTTTCTGGTTCACAGTTGCAGTTAGCTATTAGGAATCTCCGGGTAACAAGTGGAACTATGTAAACTTTGTACAGAAGTTCTTCTTCCTCTAGCAAAATGTAGAAGTTTTCAAACTTGGTAACTCTTACTCATCTAATTACAGTAGAGAACTGCAGATACAGTGGGTTTATTAGCCAGTCATTAGAATGCAGTGACTGTCACCATTCATGGTAAGGACCACTTATCACTGCCCTCCCCTCAGCTCTGAGCATAATGACATCCAGTTATCATGACATTACCCACAGATACAGTGCAACTGACAGCTTGCTCTTTTATTGGTCAAGGTGTTCTGAAAATACAATAGGGCATTGCAAATCATTGTTAACATTTTATTAAAACATAATCACTCAAATAAAAAAAAATCCCTCTCCCTATCTCTCTCTCACTCTCTCTCTCTATATATTTATAAATAATGTGAATATATCTGTACCTACTACCCACCCACAAACATATATATATATGTGTTGTGTCAGGCTTATGCAATGTATGATCATATACTGTAATTAAACCCCCATTATTTTTTGCCTAGTTTAGGTGTTTTTAATAAAACTAACAAAATTGTTCAGCATTAAAATAACTGTTTAGTCGATAAGTGAGTGCGCTGGATTTTCATTTTTACTGTACTTATTGGCCCCCAGCAGCACCCCATTTAAGTATGTTTAGGTGAGTGCAGCCAAACCCTTGTTTTCTCCTATATATATATATAGGCGCACACACACACACACACACACACACACACACACACAACAACAAGATAACTACTTTTGAGCTACCTCTGGAATAGAAGTGGTTTAAAAAGTGCCTCTGATGAGACATAGTTGTTCATATATAACTGATCAGAACCACATATTTCAGTTATAACATTATTTGATCATATACATCTTTCATTGTAGGAAATGCCAACTAAAGTACTCTGGAATTTTTTTTAACATGCTTTCTATCAATTTTTACACTGGCGCACAAAAATATGGGGATTGTAATACTCCTACGCTGTATAATATGATGATTACCGTTGCATGCGTTGGAGTGTGCTCTGTGCGTATTTGGTTGTTAGGTGTCAGTATTTGTATGTTTTCCTCTAAGACATCTCTGGAAATAATGCAGGGCAGAAGGCCATTACATCATTCTGCAGCCTACTAAGTGGGTCTGATTAACAGCCACAGATCCTAAAGGGTTCAGGGTTACAAAATGCTGACTGTGCAGTCTGGGTAACTGCAGCTAAACACACATCCTTGTTATCTATGTTTAAAGTTCTTTCAAAGCACATTACTGTATTTGTTTCGGTGTGATTTCATGCTGTAGTTTGTTATTCTGTATAGTTTTGGTTTATTGTTATTGCTTAGTGATATGCTATTTTTCATCCCATCAATCTGTATACATTGGATAACCTGCCCGTTAAAAAATTCTATAGTGATTTGTGATGAGCTGAACTTGCTGTTTTTAACTATGACATTCTGATAGTAATTCCATAAAAATATAATCCATGACGTATGGGCCTTTATTGACTGCGATTTCTATGATAAACCCAGCAGAACATCCTCAACTTTTGAAAATCAGAGGTGAATTTATTAAAAGCTGTCAATCAAAGTTAAGGTTTTAAAGCACACGGCTTTGGTACAGTGCAGGTGGCCGCACATATATTTTTTGTTTCTGTACAACACAAAAGTATTTCCTTGTAACTCACCTTTACCTTGTGACCTCAAGCAAAGGTTAAAAGATAAGAGAGACTTCATTAAGGAGAAAAATGATGTTCTCGAGTTCTTGATCATCTTATAACACTCATACACTCCAAAAACATGACTAGCACAGAGAGCGTGAGAAAAATGGGGGGGTTGCACGGAGGTCTGGAGGGTCACTGGGACAGAAGGGAGATTAAAAGCAGGTCCAATCAAGTAATATTAAAGAAAAATGTAAAATATAAATAAATCATGAAAATATATTTGCCATAGGGCTGTTGTTAATAGTAGGAAGAGTGAGATCATAATACACAATCTCCAATAAAATTCTAATAATTTAATTGTGCGTAAAAGTAGCTAGCGTTGAGTTCATCAAGGAGTTTTTAAAAATACAGGAGTTTTGTGAGGGCCATGAGACTTGGTGCGGTCCTCATCCCCATTATAAAAACCAAGTATGAGTGCTGGATTTACTGCAGGGTGCTACGTTCTGCTCACAGGATCACGCTTATTATTGATATTTTATATATTTTTACAAATATAAAATTGGCTTTATAAAGCACAAACATGTTCAATAGTGCTGTGTAGTACAACAGCATTCCAGATAAATGGATATCTAAGAATGATTACGTGATTTATAACAAAAGGTAGCATAACGTGTGAATATATATATATTTAGATGTAATATATAATACTTTCAATAAGTATAAACTATACAGGGCAATGTAAAATTAGAAAACCAAGCTTAGTTGAATTGCTACGGTGAAAGTGATTTTTTAATGCTGTCCATAAAAACATATGGGTTCTAAGTATTTGGATATATTCCAATATTGCCCAAACTTTAGAGACGCAAGGACGAAATAGCTTCTGACCTTTATGTATGAACAGGGTAAACAAGTTGATCACCCCTCTGGGCTCTCAAAGGGTTAAAATATTGGCCTTTATATGTACTCTGTAATGAGGTTAATCTTCATAGACCCATCAAAGCTTGTATTTTAAGCACAGGGCAATTACATATAAGCTTGTTAAATATTGAGATGGTTGTAAAAATTGCTATTATCTTTATGGAAAGAGTAAATAAAATAATTCCTCGGTTGGGTAAGTGGTTAATCAACTGGAGATAATTTAAGGGTAACCTAACCATAACACATTTCTAGAAGCCTATAACACTTTTCATCTACTTTCCTCAAAGTAAACAGTAAGTCGGGATCCATAACACAGTCACATTAGTATCTTAAAGCTTTGCGAAATGTTAATAAATGATCAGTGATTTACATTTGTGTTGTGACGAATCCATCTGAGGAGCAAGTGGGTTCTTAGACATATGTTCATTAGTAAAATTAGAAAAAATAAATAAACTGGCCAATGAAAACTTCGAAAGTGATTTAAGAAAAAAATAATAAGTATTTTTTAATAATAAACTGAATAACAAATCACTTAAATATTGCTTATGAATCACAAATATATGTTTTCTGCATCCGATTTGACTTATATTTTCCCATGTTAATTGTGGTTGTGAGTTGTCATGTGTTCTTGACAGACGTATATTTTAGCCTAAAATAATGGAGTTTAAAATAAATGTCAGTTTTAACTAAACTAAAGATTTCTTTTCTGAAAACCGCTGCTTTGGAACATATTTTACAAGACGGTTGTCAATACACAAACATTCACTGTTTATTGCATAGGTCCCTCAAAGAAGTAACTTTAGCTTTTGCTATATAGCCCTTACAAGAACATTGACGTACAACATTTTAATATACCCAATGAAAGAACACAATAGCTGTAAGAGTGCGTGAACTAGAAGGGGCTACAGAATGCTGCTGGTTCAATAGCTGGGACATACTGAATCATCTGTACATGTAGCCACTTGTTCTGTCTGCTTTCCTGTTCCAAACAAAGTTTATTCTGTGCAATATTACCCAGTGAAACAGGTTTCCATCCGATTTTCTACATATTTAAACCTGACGTTGAAAAATCTGGTAATATTGCTAATTTTGTATTTTTAAAAAAATAATAAAATTCAAAAACGATGGGAGCAACACAAGACTAACTGTAAAATGAGACAAATGCAGAAAAAAAGATATTATTTTAATATTTTTGTAATGTTTTTTTCAAAAAGTAGGATATTCATTTTTTTATTTACCATTCTTTGTAAAAAAAACAAAAAACTGATTCCTGATTTTTATTTGGGGGGGGGACAAATCACCAATTTGGCATCATGTTTGTTTTAAACCTCGGTTTAGATAGCTGTTACTCAGCTCGATTC
Source organism: Pelobates fuscus (assembly GCF_036172605.1). Classification (NCBI taxonomy): domain Eukaryota; kingdom Metazoa; phylum Chordata; class Amphibia; order Anura; family Pelobatidae; genus Pelobates; species Pelobates fuscus. The sequence continues at coordinate 317,543,594 of NC_086320.1, read as the reverse complement.
TCTGTTTAGTGAACAGAACCCCGAATGTTAATGAAGATCATCATTGACTGTATCGTTCTTTATGTTGCAGAGAACTCAGTTTTCGTCACGCACATGACCTTTGTAATTGTGAGCATTACCCCAATATAGAAAACATTGTTTCCTTAAATTGAAAGCCATGTTTTCGTAATGATTACAGAAATGTTTTAATAAATATTTGCATGGTTTTACATTTCAGTGACTCCGTGTATGTATATATGTACGTTTGTATGTGTCTGTCTACCTATATATCTGTCTGTCTGTCTTTTTTTTTATCTTCGCTGGTCTTTCAGCTTGACGCTCTCGAAATATTTAAGTCTCCTGTTTTAGTAATCATTTGTAAAAAAAAAAAATAATTAATAGCATTCATTTTTTAGGTTTGTGTAATAAAATGTGACTTGTCGGTAGTTTAAATTAAACTTGAATTTCAAGGCCGAAAATAGAGAAACTCAAAACATAACTGACTTTTCTTTAATTAATTTTTTAAAATGCACTCGGAATTTTATTGAAAAACCCACAAGTCTGAATGGTACGTACATATAATTGTGTGCACTATTTTATAGATCTGAATTTGCTATTTACATAAATAGAAGAAACATGAATTATCACATCCCTCAAGATATTAACTCTTTAGAGGCCAACAAATGATTGTAGTATGGGCCTCTCATTGAATCACTGATGACAATCTTCACAATAGTAGGCTATAATAGTTCAGCTGAAAGAAAAATAAATCTCTTTTTTACAACTATTTCGGACTAAATTTTGGAAATCGCTTGTAAACTCACCACAACTTACTACTCTGCAAATGTACTCCTAACCTGCCAAGACTTCATGGTATCCCCAACTAATGTCTCCTGTATATAAGAGACTTCAACTGTGGCAAATCTAAGAAGGGCCATAATTTTGCAGTTTTAAAGAGGAGCTGTCTCTTCCGAGATAAAAGCATATATTGGTATCTAAGACATTTTTATTGAACCCTGGTGGGTTTTTTAACTCCACGTTAAATGTAGGAGTGTTCTGACCCACTCTAAGTTCATTAGCACATTTACTTAGTCGTCTTTTTCGGTGTTCAACTCAAGAACCTGCACAGTAATCATGGGAAAATACCCAGCATTATCGAAGAAGGAGCAAGATGGCAGTACCTGTCATGCCTAAGTGCATTAAAGGTAATTTTGTTTCTACCATCGTTCTATACCTCGCCCATGTAAAAGCTGTTCAAGTTAATAAGAGAGTTTTTGCCCTTAACCCCTTAAGGACCAAACCTCTGGAATGAAAGGGAATCATGACATGTCACACATGTGTCCTTAAGGGACATAAGGAGTCTGACTGTGAGAATATGAACCCTCGTCTGGACATTCAAAATCTGGATACGGATGACCAGACAAGTATGACTATATGGATACAATTAAACTTAAAACACAGCAAATAGTGGGCAACTTATAAACATTCTTCACATTTGAATTCAGTGGTAACAGAATTAACAGTACATTCGTATAGCACTTTAAAATACTGTATTTGTACTCAGATTGCTAATATTGAGACATATTGTATATAAAAAAAGAGGTTGGTAAACCTCGCTCTCTATGTACTTTAAAACGCATGTAACTTTTTTCTCGAGTTATTAAAGAAATGCATTGCGGGTATATTCAAACATCCAGGGATGGAATAGCTAGTGGCTTCATCTACAGCAGTGGTAGACACTCCAGATCTTCTGGACTACATTTCCCATAATGCTCTGACATCCATAATGCTTGCAAAGCATCAGGTGAGATATAGTCCTCGACATGTGGAGTCCATGACATGTGGGTTACCGAAGGTTACCATGATCTAAAGGTTTTATCATTTCGCCACTTTTTGCAATTTCAGTTTTTGGTTATTGAGTAGGAATCCTTTCCTGCCCTGCTGCTCTCTTGACTGCTATCCTACAGTAATGAAAGTTATCGAAAAAAGTAATATTTCATCCAATGTATTCCTTAAGCCCTTATGCATTTTAATAGAAGAATAGAGATTTAATATTAAATCTAAGCACCACATTTTCTGTTTTGAGGATCGGCCCCAATTTCATAAATTCATATACCCTTTTCCTTTACCTGGTAACCAAATATTTGAATAATGCCAACATTATCTGCATAGTTGCTCTCTATAATGTGACCCACAATCATGGCATCTAAGACAAGTATCCTACTTTGACCAATTAAATGCCAGGGTTTATGCTTATCTCATTTACTAAGTGACACTTGTCAAGTTAGATAATAAAAATACAGCAATTACATTATATGCCTGAATAGTTTTGCTATTTAGCACTGCAATCATTCATATTTTTCCTGGTTACGGCAATTGTATTTAGCCAAATCTTTACACGGTATCTCTGTATTTTGTTTATTTGCTTTTATTTTTGGTACTTTTTTTTTAAGAAAAGTGTTCAAGAACCGTAATTTGCAATTAGAAGTTAAGAAACGTAACTAAATTTAAAGTGCTTCATCTAAAATCCCAGGCCTCTTAGAATGTTTATGTAGACAACGATACAGTACTTGCTGATTCAAATACATTCAGTAAGTGATACAGGTTTGGCTGATCGTATGTCTCGGTTCTACAGTAACCCAATAAATTATTCCTGTTGTTTAATGTTCAGGGATGCAGTGTATTTTCTAAGAGCTCTTGAGTTAAAAAAAAACAAAAAAAACTTGCTTAGTAAAATTAATGTACAGATCAGATGGAGACGGGTGCCCTGTGAGGATAATGTAACTGCTTTTGTTAAAGGCAATTGCTCATATTAAGGATGAGATAGGGCAACTGCAACATCGTTATATTCAGCCCTCAAAGCATTAGGTTTTACCTTTCAAAAATGTCATGTAAAACAGACCATGAAAGTAGCTTAGTTTTACAGGGGAAAAAAATTCTCTGATTCTTCGTACAAGAAGTATGTTTTCATTTTTTTGGAAATAATTTTTGGAACATTTTTAAAACCACAGTGGTGAGAAGGACATTGCTTTACTTGAGATTTTATCTCAGCAGTAGTGCAGTCAGTTGATAATAAAAATGAAAACAAATTACCAAATTGCAAAAATTAGTAAATAGCCCACCATGCAATGGGGTTGCGGTACTCCTACACAGGAATTGTCCTATTCAAGTCTCCAATATACAGGGGTGTTGTGATGGTCTGGATCGTTGGGTTGCTACATCCTAATGTCTGGATCTCACGTGATTCACCTACTCAACATATATGCATCTAATGTTCATGATGCTAGCTTTTGGGAGGACTTAGAAAAGTTGGCCCTTACTGAACGACTACCTACTATTAAGTGGAGATTGTAACGCGGTACCAGCAGCAGAGAGGAGCTCCATATTGGGTATACCGCAATCTCCAGTGGACAGGATGAATTGTGCATAACTTTTGATAAGAGACCAAAAACTGTTATATGATTTTCTGATGAGATAATTTGATTTGAATACCTGGCTTTCCTTTTGTCCCGTCCCATTAAGGGTCTAACACGACACGCACAAACATAATTTAAAGCTGCACTGTCACCCCCTCCTAAAAAAAAATTCATAAAGATAGGTACTACTTCGTCTTTGTATTTCACCTCCACCTGACTTTCTTAGACTCAAGGCGGAGTCTAAGAGTCAATCCGAACAGCCAGTCACCAGTAACGTCTGCAGGGAATTGGCTGTGTGTATGGAGGATCCTGTGGTCTCTTCGGAATCCTCCATAGACCTTAAAGATGTACCAGTCACATCGGCTCTGAAGAGGACCCACTGGATTAAAATGGCGGTGCCCACAAGGGACAAGTTCAGGTAAGTAAATCCTACCTTTATCTGCCCCCCTGTCGACAATTTCATAAAGTCCCCAATAGTACCGCTTTAATATGATAGTCCTAGCAGCTAAGAGAGCGGTGGCAGCTCTCCTTCTGGAGATTTAGTAGGGGTCGATACTCATGTGTAATGCAGATTATCTTTAATAATTTTGTCTTTTTATATGTTGAAGTATTTTCTTTATCATCGTACATGAACAGTCTCTTAAATAAAGAATTAGAAAAAAAACAAAAACAAAATATTTTCATTTGGTTTGTGTGTTTCTGATTGAAATTTTCTGTATAGTATTGAAAAAAAGCAAAAACAAAATCTGTCTAAATCTGTGTTAGTGAGCACTCCTCCTTTGCTGAGATAATCCACCACCTCACAGGTGTGGCATATCAAGATGCTTATTAGACAGCATGATTATTGCACAGGTGTTCCTTATGGAAAACAGAAAATCTACAATAAAATAATAACAGAGAAAAACATAGTGCAATAATGTTGCAACGATTATAAAGTGGAGAGTAAATGTAATAATCACACTCACAAACCAAACTTGATTGTAGGCGTATCATAAACCTCAGGACTTGTGGAGCATCATGGCCAATATAGAGGAAAAGAAAAAATAATAATAGTGCAGAGTATCTTAATCAAAATAGACACTTTAATATAAAGACACACTTACAAGATTGAAGTGAAAAACAGGCACATCATATAAAATAGGTTCAATCACAGGATCCCAGCAAACAGGAACACCGGAGAAAACAGTATCCAAAATGATAGATAAATGAATAAATAGATAAAAACAAAAACAAGTAAATAAAATAAAAAACTCTGCACTAAGTTAAATAGCACTAAGCGTTTCGTTCAATAGCTTGAACTTCCTCAGGGGCAAGTAAAACTCATTGTAGGCATAACCGTCCATCAAGTCCCAATCTTCTTTTAAACTCCTCTAATTGTGATGCGAAATGTATCCGAGCCTATCGGCAGCATGCTTCCGGGTTTGTCGCTCCCAATACTTCCGGGTGCATCTCTTGTCTTTCCCAGATCTTCAACAAAAGTACGACCTACCTAACTCCTCCATCTTTTAGTACCTCCAACTTAAAAGCATTGCCACCTTTAAAATACTTACAAAATCGGAAATAACCTACAACACCTAGACCTGTTACATGACCAATGCTGGCTCTCACCCACAAAACCCAAGACATTGTCTCTATGCTACAACATACTGCTGAGCACCATTGACACAAAAGCCCCCACTTATGAACAACAATGGCAAACGGAATACATCTCCTCGCCATCGGGTAACGCCTGGTTACAATCACTCAATGCAATCAAAGGGATCACCAACTGCTACTCACACATAGAAGCTCATAAGAAGCTGGTTTATAGATGGTACTTAACACCAAGTAAATTACACAAAATTTACCCAACAGTCCCTGCAGAATGCTGGAGGTGCGGGGAGGCAAAAGGCACAATGTTTCACATCTGGTGGGAATGCCCAATCCTAGCCCCTCTCTGGGGTCACGTTAAAGGCATTCTCGAACTGCTCAATATTAATAATGTCACAGTGGATCCTTTAACCTGTTTATTCCTGCTATTCCCTCCCTCCATGACCAGACACCTTAAACAAGTGGCTATGCTAATAATCCTAGCTGCTAGAAACCTCATAGCGAACGGATGGAAACACACCTACTGCCCCACTAGGCAACAACTGATGGACAAAATCCACCAATACCATATTTATGAACATATGTCCACTACCTCCACCACACAATCACAGAAATAACAAGAAGCATGGAAAGCGTGGGCCGGCATATACACCACATAAGAAAACCGACAAGGACCACACGGAATACCCTAGTAGTACTCACCACCTCGAATCATAAACACGCGCAATCGCACACACACTCATAAAGAAGGATACCCAATCACCTCATACAGGGCATACCACACCCACAGACAGTTTAGGTGACACCACGTACGTTGACACACGTATGATGTTACACATAGGATGTTATAGACCAGCGGAAAACTTTATTAACCCCCTGGTTACCCCTCCCTACCCCTCTCCCTCCTGCCACAAATACACAACCTATAATACCGTATTCACTATGTACGGAGAGAGTGATCACCCAGTTACCCCCACGCAAGACCTCGCTACTAGCACGTACTATAGACATACTGTGTATATGTGATCTAAACAATAACGTACTATGGTATGGAATATTAACTGGTCTTATGTCGTGATCTATTACCTCCCCCCATCCCTTTTTCTGTTTCTGTATCCCACATCCCTGTTGCTTTATCAAAAAACAATAAAAAACTATGATTTAAAAAAAAAAAAAAAAAAACAGACGAAAAAGAAAAAACCCAAGCGCAAAAAAATAATCCATCTTCACCCATGGAGGGCTCCGCGCAGACTGAGCTACGCAGGGCGGGGGAAGGCATAGAAAGCCTTACTCCACCCTGCAATTAAGCTAAGAACACTCTGATTGGTGGGTTTAAGCCAATCAGAGTGCTCTTTGTCATTTTACACAGCGTGGGAAAGTTCTTTGGAATGTACCCACGCTGTGTAAAATGACATAGTACTGTGATTGGATGGCTTGAAAGCCATCCAATCACAGTGCTCTGTGTCATTTTACACAGCGTGGGAAAGTTCTTTGGAATTTAATAGCTTAATTTTTTCTTTTTCGTCTGGTTTTTTTTTTTGCGCTCGGGTTTTTTATTTTATTTTAAGTTCGACCGGTATGATGGCTTTTTATTTGGCCTTTTTTGGGGCTGAAAAATGAAGATTTTAGAAAAAAGAAGACGTCAAATGGTAAGTTTAATTTTTTTTTTACAGGTTAGTTATTTTATTCCCCTCTCACTATTTTTAGGGTGAAGGGGGTAGGTAGGGGATAGTTTGATTTGGGTGGGGGGAGGGGTGACTAGGGGCTTGGGACCCCTAGTCACCTTGATTGGGGGGGGGGGAGATTTTCATTTAGGGCCCCCACCCGCCGCTCAGGGGGGGGGACCGGGGGGGGGACAGTAGGTCCGTGCCCCCTTATTGTTTTTTTAGGGCCCCCACCCACCGCTCAGGGGTTGGGGCCGGGGAGGAGGACGGTAGGTCCGCCCCCACCATTCGTATCTAGGGCCCCCACCCACCGCTCAGGGGTGGGGACCGGGGGGGACAGTAGGTCCGTGCCCCCTTATTGTTTTTTTAGGGCCCCCACCCACCGCTCAGGGGTTGGGGCCGGGGAGGAGGACGGTAGGTCCGCCCCCACCATTCGTATCTAGGGCCCCCACCCTCCGCTCAGGGGTGGGGGCCAGGGGGGAGGACAGTAGGTCCCCCCCATATCTTTATTTAGGGCCCCCACCCACTGCTCAGGGGTGGGGGCCAGGGGGAGAGGACAGTAGGTCCCCCCCCTTATTCTGTTTTTAGGGCCCCCACCCACCGCTCAGGGGTGGGGGCCAGGGGGGAGGAGAGTAGGTCCCCCCCTATCTTTATTTAGGGCCCCCACCCACCGCTCAGGGGTGGGGGCCAGGGGGGGAGGACAGTAGGTCCCCCCCCTTATTGTTATTTAGGGGCCCCCCACCTGCCACGCAAGGAGGGGGGAGGTTATTAGTTTTTTTTGTTTGTTTTGCTTTTTTACAGTGAGCAGCCGCGGCAATGAATAGGGTCGGAGTTCATTAGAATGAAATTGCGATCCGAACAAAGTGCCGAATTGCGTTCTAAAAGAAACGAACATACTGTTCTCATTCAGTTAGAACGCAATTCGTCAGTTTCGTCTAAAATGACAGGAAGCATCGCGGGAACACAGAGGAAAGGTAAGGATCATGGGAAAATTGCTCTGACCAGCGGAAATGAAGCACACTTTGCTCCTCCGCTGGTCAGAGCTGGTCAAGCGGAGGAATCCTCCATAAGGCAAAGAGTCCCTACTTTGTCTTATGATTTTAAAGAAAACTAAAGAAGACAGGAAGAAAAGAATAACAGATCCTGAGAGAGGGGGAGAAGAGGAAATGATTGAGGAAAGGTAAGTTCGGCATGACAGTGCCGCTTTAACCCCTTAAGGACACATGACATGTGTGACATGTCATGATTCCATTTTATTTCAGAAGTTTGGTCCTTAAGGGGTTAAAGGAGCACTATAGAGTCAGGAACAGAGATGGATTGAATCAATGAATCTCTATGAGGAAAGTTCAGTGTCTGCATGCAGAGGGAGGAGATACTGAATGTTTGGATGCATTTTAGGCAGCCATGACCCAGGAAGGATCTCTAAAAGCCATCTGAGGAGTGGCCAGTGAAGTTATCACTAGGCTGTAATGTTAACACTGCATTTCCTCTGAAACAGTGTTTACAGCAAAAATCCAGAAGGTAATAATTCTACTCACCAGAACAAATTCAATAAGCTGTAGTTGTTCTGGTGACTATAGTGTCCCTTTAACCCCTTAAGGACCAAACTTCTGGAATAAAAGGGAATCATGACGTGTCAGACATGTCATGTGTCCTTAAGGGGTTAAAGTACGCTTTTCTGTGGCTACTTAAAATCACCTAACTTAGCAAATAAATATGGAGATTCAGTTACACTAGATGAAGTGGTCTGGGTGCCTATATTGTCTCTTTAATTTGCTTTCACGTATATATATATATATAAAATCGCCCTTCTCAGTCACAGGTGCCTCATTCCAGGACCCTGTTTAACCTTGCACTGCAGAGGGCACCAGGGGGATGGATTTCTCAAATAAATTGGTTAATCTCAAAAGAGCATGCATTAGGTTACTAGGATAGGACCTGCCAAAAAATGGGGTACATTGGTGTTGTAGAAGGCTTATGCAATATATGATCTGATTCTGTAACTAAATACCCATAATTTTTGCCAAAGTCTGGGTTTTTAAAAAATAGTTTTACATTTTATGCGCTTAGAAGCTTGTGTTTAGTGAGCGAGTGCACTGGTTTCTGTGTGTTCTGTATGAACTGGCCCCAGCAGCACCCTTATAATGTATGTATGTTTGGGTGAGTGTAGCTCTGTTGGATTCACGTGTGTTTGTGTGTGTGCATGTATGTGTGTATGTGTGTGTGTGTGTGTGTGTGTGTTGCTTGGTATAGACATAATACATGCTTAGATTACTGTATACACATATTATTTTTATACCAAGTATATAGATACAGTAACACTTTACAATTTAGGAAGCTCATTTGTAGAAACACACAGAGCAAGGCTTACCCCCCTCTCTGGCAGTGAGCAGGTTATTTCTAGGGTGGTTCATAAATCTATTTAAGTTAGATGTTACTTTAGAGTAGACTTCCACTCTGCAACACAATTTGCTGGGTTTTAGACAATAAATTATAGAGATCAGTAGGTAAGTCAGCATCTTAAATCTGTCATTTAATGTCTACAGTGAAAGAGAGTTCTGGAGGAATTTAATATGGGTTCAGTGAGCCTTAAATTAAGTAAGTACCATTAAGAAGAAATAAAGAAATATTGAGAGAAAAAAAAAAGAAGACAGTTGTTGTAATATTTTTTAAACTGCAAAGTCCTGCATTGACCAGCAAGTGATACGCACTTCCTAACCTGTGTTTTGGAGCAAGAGCTTAAAGGAGGTCTCAAACGTGTTTTCTGTGTTTAGTTAAGTAATTAAAGGGACACCAAATCAATATAGTTTTAAATGTGCTAGAATATATTTGGTAAAGGACATAGAAAAAAAAAAAAGATTGTGAGCTCGTTTGGGCAGGAACCTCTTCATAGAGATGGAGATTATTTTCATTCTGAATTGGAATTCAGCCAAATTTGTCCAGTTGGGTGTTTGGCTGAACATTCAAATTTTGAACTGCAATGTAGCCGAATGTCGTATTAACCAAAAGTGCAATGCCGAACATATTTACGGGTGCGGGGTGTCAATGAACCAAAAAAGGGAGATGATTAATGGGAAAAAAGATGATTGAAGCTTCGGGTACAATCACTAAATCATTTTATTCACAGATCAAGTGAGAAGTGAAATAAAAGGGATAAACTGGAGTAAAGCATCTATATTGATATATGATATATTTAATAAATTATTTATTATTATTATTTATTATTTATTGCTCATTCCACTTATTCTCGCTTGATCTGTGAAATAAATGAAGGGAAAATGCTCCAATTAGTGTACTGTAAAATATATACATAATATTAGAATGGTACTTTTTCGTTCCTTTTTGGTTGGTTCATCTAATTCCGTTTTTGGAAATGGAAATCAGTCACATTGAACAGACGTTTGACAGAACTTAGAATCTTCAGAAACATTTTACTTCCGGAAGAAAAGAATTGCTTTGTCTGGAACTACATTTTTTGCCGCTTTACCTACTGTTCCCGTATATCAAACTTGTTTTGTTAGAATTAATTGTTTGTCTTGTTTTATCTATTGCACAGTCACGTAAAATTTGTATGTACTGTATAAACAATTACAACTATAATTGTAATTAATAAAAGATACATTATTAATGTAGTATTTTTTTTAACCATCTCTCTATCCTCTAGTATTCTCTAGGGATCGACAGATATAGATTTTTTAGAGCCGATACCGATACCAATAATCTGTGAACTTTCAGGCCGAAAGCCGATAACTTACCGATATTCTGTACATTTACCATTTTGAAAAAATAACCTATTACTACACAAATCTTCTGTTAACTGAACATGTATATTATTTATTTTTTTGCAAATCTTTATTTTATTAAGGTAAATGCATAAAATATACATGCCAGTCAGAATTTATGTTTTCAAGAATATATGTGTGTGTGGTGGATGCAATGAGAGTATTTGATTAGTGAATGCAGTGTGTGTTTGTGTAGTGGATTCAGTGGATGTTTGTGTAGTGGATGTAGTGTGTGTTTGTGTAGTGTGTGTGTTTTGTCTGGTATAGAAATAATACATGCTTAGATTGCTGTATACATGGCCGCGGGACTCACGAGATTTAACAAGAGAGCTGAAAGGAAGCTGGGAAGGTAAATAAGAGCTTGCTGTGGGCCCTCCAGGACCGCCGGGCTTGTTATGGGCCCGGCGGTCCTGGTCTGCATTATCGGCAATATCGGTATCTCAATAGGTCGATACCGATATTGCCAAAAATACCAAATATCGGCCAAACCAATAATCGGTCGATCCCTAGTATTCTCCTTTCAAATAATGTCTGTACAGCGCTTTTGCATTGAAGTGCAGCCACATGGACGAATAGAGGAACCTGTGGTATCTCTTTCAGCGATAAAGCTAAAAGACCTACTTGCTCAAGAGAATGCATTTAGGACAACAAAGGATTTTGGTTTAAAAAAAAGTAGTTATGGTATATAGTATCTGTGGGTGCAATCTCTCCATTTTTTGTGAAATAAATTTTGGGTGGTCCATGCAAGCTATCGCTGATATCCAAATTTGTACAGATGGTGTGTAAGCAAAATGGTTTGACAGTAAGGCATTGGGTTTCCAGAAGAGCACAACAGTACTTCTCCCATATTTACCCCATCCCTCTCTTGTGCACTTCTTCCCATTTGCCCACTAAACATATCCTTCCACAGCAGACACAGTCAAGCACAAACAAACACAGAGACACAGGTACAGACACAAACAGACATAGAGAGATACACACAGGTACAGACACAGAGAGACACACACAAGCACAGATACAGACACAGACAGGCACACACAGGCAAGCAGAGACACAGACAGGCATACACAGGTGTACATACCATTTATACTCGAGTATAAGTCGAGTTTTTCAGCAAATTTTTTGTGCTGAAAAACCCCAACTCGACTTATACTCGAGTCAATGTCTGTATTATGGCAATCACCCCTGATTGTGATATTAGATGTGTAATATGGAACTAGGAAGTTGTGACCCATTACTAATACATTTACAAAAGATGTGGTAGAAAAATAGTGGATATTTTCAGTATCACTGACTTCTGTGCCGGCATGTTCATCAAATAAATATAGATAAAACAGTTGCTGTACAAAATAATATTGACATCATGGATACGTTCGTTGAACCTGACCAAAAAAAGAAAAAAAATGGGCCTATGCAAATTGCAGTTAATTAAAAACCAAATGCAGGGAGCCGGGAGACTGGGACGCCACATGTGGCCTACTAGAGTTGGAGATGGGGAGGGGCGGCCGCTCTCCCCGACGCTGGACTCACCAAGCGACTCTGTGGGTCTCCAACCCCTGCTCCTTTGGTCCGGTGGGGGTTATCCTGGTCCCCACTGGGTGTTTGACACTCGCCCTGCTGCAACATCACACCGCTCTCAGCAAACATCTGGCGGCGCACTGACTACACAAGATGACGGGAGCCTCTTTACGTGTCTCTCAAACACTCAGCCAGACACGTGGGGCCTACCTAGACTCCATCGACGCCAAGCTGGACGCAATATTCCAAGCCTTCTGGGACAAGCTGCAGGCACGCTCCACTGCCACCTGGTCCAAACAGAGGGTGGAGAGAGGCCCACAGACGGCGACAGGGGTGACACCCCCGGGCAGCGCTCCCACCCAAACGTTTCACCACGCTTCTAGCCGCCTGCCTAGGCCAAAAGCCACCAGAGGCATAACCTTGCGACATCGCCCACACAGGAGGAAAAGCGCACGCCGCTGGCGGCGGATACCACCTCGACCTTTTAACTGCCCCTCGGGGGGCAAGGACTTGGCCACACAAAGGTTCCAAGCCCGTGGATTGAGGATGTCGGCTTCCACAAAGGCCTTGGGCTGGGGGAATATCTCACCTACTTGTTGGCCCCCTGCTGCTCAAGACCGCCTTGCAGAAAGTCTGTGCTTCCCGTTATCTGGGGTTGGTTAATCATGGACTTGCTTCCCACTGCAGTGGTCGTGGCTCAGCACTTAGACCCCCATGACAACTGCAGAAACCATCCTCCATGTTCCTACTGAGGGCCAAATGCTTGTGACTATCTAGCTGAACTGACCTCTTTATTTTGTTTTCCTCCAATTTCGCTGCCACAATCCCGCAATATGCAGTAGTCATTAAATGCAGAAGCTGATAATAAAGGTTTACTAACCGTTTCTAGCCCATATAATGTGTTCTATGCTAAGCGGCTTATTTAATCATGCAAATAATCCTACACACATGGCAGGCTATTCTTGCGCCACTTTATCATTTAAACGCATACCCCCGCAATCGCTGACATAATCCTACACCATGCAGTAGTCATTACATGCAGAAGCTGATACCAGTGGTTAGCTAACCTGTTCGAGCCTAGATAATGTGTTACATACTAAGCTGTTTATCGAGTCATGTAAAATATTCTTACACACGTCAGGCAATTCTCGTTCTCACTTCATCACATACAATGCATACCCACTACATATCACGTTCAGATTCGCGTACTGTTTATGTTTGCTCTGGTTTTACTTATATGTTACAGTTCTTGAGAATGTTAAACCTTGCTTCACTTATTATATACAAAAATGTGCATTTAGTCTGCAATCCATGACAATGTTCTATTAAGTTTGTTACTGTATAGCTTGCAATCGCTGTTGTGGTATTACAAGCTTGTTGTTCATCCTGGCACGTCAAAAATAAAGATTGAAAAAAAAAAAGCAAAATATAGGCTAAAATAGCAACATTGTGACTATAGCAGTGAATTGTTTTAAATCAGCAATTTTTACGAAAATTTCATTTTTACATTCACTACAATTTAGCATTTGGGGAATAAACCCCCTAATCTTCAAAATGTAGGCCATAGGATGGGAATTGAAAACATTCTCCCCATACCCCCTTATTCCCCCCCCCCCCCCCCCCCCTCCATGTTTCCAGATTTTTGTGACACGTTCACTTTAAATGTTTTGAACTACCTAAAAGATGGAACTGTTTTTCTTCCTGTGGTTATTCCGTGAATGTACAATATTTCACCTTTGAGGCCGCATAGTTTTATCCTAATCAGGAATTAGAAACATTGTGACTCTAGGAGTCTTCTCTTAGATATAATTTATCTTATCAGCAAATTTATTTTTTCTCATTTAGTTTCTCCCTTTGTATATAGCCCCAAATGAACAAAATAAAAACATATTTTATCAAATTATTTTGGACTAGTTCACAGCCTCACAAAGGCATTGTTCATGTTGTCGAAAAAAAGAGCAACAAAGACTGAAAATGGTTAAAAGATTTGTGCTGAAAACAGGTACAAATTATATGATATATATAAAACATGGGATATGATATATATAAAACATGGGATATGATATATATAAAACATGGGATATGATATATATAAAACATGGGATATGATATATATAAAACATGGGATATGATATATATAAAACATGGGATATGATATATATAAAACATGGGATATGATATATATAAAACATGGGATATGATATATATAAAACATGGGGTATGATATATATATAACATGGGATATGATATATATAAAACATGGGATATGATATATATAAAACATGGGATATGATATATATAAAACATGGGATATGATATATATAAAACATGGGATATGATATATATAAAACATGGGATATGATATATATAAAACATGGGATATGATATATATAAAACATGGGATATGATATATATAAAACATGGGATATGATATATATAAAACATGGGGTATGATATATATATAACATGGGATATGATATATATAAAACATGGGATATGATATATATAAAACATGGGATATGATATATATAAAACATGGGGTATGATATATATAAAACATGGGATATGATATATATAAAACATGGGATATGATATATATAAAACATGGGATATGATATATATAAAACATGGGATATGATATATATAAAACATGGGATATGATATATATAAAACATGGGATCTGATATATATAAAACATGGGATATGATATATATAAAACATGGGATATGATATATATAAAACATGGGATCTGATATATATAAAACATGGGATATGATATATATATAACATGGGATATGATATATATAAAACATGGGATATGATATATATAAAACATGGGGTATGATATATATAAAACATGGGATATGATATATATAAAACATGGGATATGATATATATAAAACATGGGATATGATATATATAAAACATGGGATATGATATATATAAAACATGGGATATGATATATATATAACATGGGATATGATATATATAAAACATGGGATCTGATATATATAAAACATGGGATATGATATATATAAAACATGGGATCTGATATATATAAAACATGGGGTATGATATATATAAAACATGGGATATGATATATATAAAACATGGGATATGATATATATAAAACATGGGATCTGATATATATAAAACATGGGATATGATATATATAAAACATGGGATATGATATATATAAAACATGGGATCTGATATATATAAAACATGGGATATGATATATATATAACATGGGATATGATATATATAAAACATGGGATATGATATATATAAAACATGGGGTATGATATATATAAAACATGGGATATGATATATATAAAACATGGGATATGATATATATAAAACATGGGATATGATATATATAAAACATGGGATATGATATATATAAAACATGGGATATGATATATATAAAACATGGGATATGATATATATAAAACATGGGATATGATATATATAAAACATGGGATATGATATATATAAAACATGGGATCTGATATATATAAAACATGGGGTATGATATATATAAAACATGGGATATGATATATATAAAACATGGGATATGATATATATAAAACATGGGATATGATATATATAAAACATGGGATATGATATATATAAAACATGGGATATGATATATATAAAACATGGGATATGATATATATATAACATGGGATATGATATATATAAAACATGGGATCTGATATATATAAAACATGGGATATGATATATATAAAACATGGGATATGATATATATAAAACATGGGATATGATATATATAAAACATGGGATATGATATATATAAAACATGGGATATGATATATATAAAACATGGGATATGATATATATAAAACATGGGATATGATATATATAAAACATGGGATATGATATATATAAAACATGGGATATGATATATATAAAACATGGGGTATGATATATATAAAACATGGGATATGATATATATAAAACATGGGATATGATATATATAAAACATGGGATATGATATATATAAAACATGGGATCTGATATATATAAAACATGGGATATGATATATATAAAACATGGGATATGATATATATAAAACATGGGATATGATATATATAAAACATGGGATATGATATATATAAAACATGGGATATGATATATATAAAACATGGGATATGATATATATAAAACATGGGATATGATATGATATATATAAAACATGGGGTATGATATATATAAAACATTGTGTCAATGGGCCAATCGTGTTTTACAATTCTGCATGGCATGGATGGTGATGTCATCAGTGTAGATATTCACACAATGCACTGTTCATCTCTGTTGTGTTCTGGGATACTAACCTCGGTTAGTGGGAGTTAAAGTCCTCGAGCTGAATTAATGGTGCAGGTGAAATAGCGAATAGTGTCCCAGGACTGTAACTCCCAATAATTCTCTAGCAGCTGAATTGATTATAACAAATAATTGTAATTTTTTATACCTAACAAACATATATTTGTTACATAAAGGGATTGGTAAGCATAATATTAAAAACCTCAGGATGTGATTGTTCCCCTATTCAAATAATAAAACAGGATTTAATATAAGTTCAAAAATGACCTTCTATGATAGTTTCCCCTTGATTTATTTTCTTATGTTCTTATGGTAACGCTAGTTAGTTTTTTTGGGAATTCACTTATGACGCATTAAAGATTTTGCTTGCTAGCTGAAAGGGGCAATGCAAACTGTTAGAAAAAAAGACTCATCTTGATGTTGTCAGGTGAACCCCTTCACAACCGAGCACTGTTTTTTTATTAAAATAAATATTAACATAAAATTTATTTGAAGCAAGGGATGCATAGCTAGCATAGAAACACATCAACGCATATATAATTCAGCAATTTTGTGTACATATTGCTTTGCAGACAAACTTTAAAAAAAAAAATGTTCCACCATTTTTATTTTTTAATTATTCGTTCATCCTTTTAAAAAATATTTGAGAAATTAAAAGCTTTAGTCAGTATAGTGACCTTTATTTGCAATATTTGACACAGGGTCAGAAACGTTACTACGAAAGCAAACATTCATGTTTTCTCACCTATAGTAGATGTGACAAAAAGAGATGTAAAAATGATTTTGGCTATTTCGGCTATTTGAAATCCACTTTGGTCAATGACCATGTAATTAGTCCATTGATCCATTGATGGGTAAACATTGGCATTTAAGTGTTCCGATTTGGTACGTAAAGTCTTCATTGTGCTGGATAGGGTCTGAAAGTGTTGCCCATCAGTTTGTACCTGTACTGCCAATGTAGTGTCTGTGGAATATTAGTTAGCACTTAGCACTTATTGAATTTATTTCACACACGCAGTATATGGATTCCATACTCTTCCAGGCAGCACTAGGAAGTCCTGCCCAACGGAACAAGGAATTCATAGATTTTCCAGAACAAAATAGTTTGTGACAAATATTTTGCGAGGCTGCCTCTTTTTGGCTATATAAGCATCATGCCAAAGGCTAGCCATCGCTGCTAGTCACAGTATGAAATGACGAGGGTGAATTCACGATTCCCAGAAGTCATTTTCTTAGTTGCAGATGGCATTCCATTTTATTGATTAAGCAGACTGTAAAAATAAACATAACCGTAAGGAGCCACTTTGATAATCACTGTGCAGTAACGGAAAGTCGCAGGTGCTGATGTCACTCTGTAGATGGCTGCCCGATCCCTAACACTGCCCCGCATTATTAGAAGCTAAATGTATCACAGCGTATCTGCCCAATATTGTGATTAGCAATCATATGAGTCCCACAGGGTGTCTGCTCTGCACGCTAAAATTGTTAAGTTGCAGGTCTGGTTTCAGTTGATTAATATTGTATATGATTCAGGGGAAAGTACACACATAAAAAATATGTTTGTCTAGCCATCAAGCCCCTTAATGCATATCCCTCCAGCATCTTAAACTATTTAACCTTTTCATTGCCTAGGGGTATCTAAAGCACAGGGCAAATGCATGATATAATTACTTCTTTATGGGGGTTATTTGCTAAACAATTCAAGTGGATTTCCGAACCGAATTATAAAATCCAGGTTAAAATAGCATGGGCTATAGCGGAGATGAATATGTCCAAATCGGCTATTTTCAGCTAATAATTTTTTTGTGAATAAGTTCTTATGGTGTTTATAAAAACGTTTAAATGAATGGGCCATTGTTTTAGTAAACTAAACAATCTCTACCATGCTCTGCAGACTAATTAGGGCTCATATCTTTTTTTTTTTTTTTTTTTTTTAATTCTTTATTTTTGACGTGCGCACAGTTACAACAGTTGCTTAGGAGGTACCCCAAAGGCATTCCTCTAGCATGTTAGGCACAGTTTAAACAGGGGTAGACTTAAGATCTTGCACACAATTTTTTTTTTTTGTCAAGGATATGAACAGTAATGATATACACTGCTTAGAAAGTTTGACAACCTAACATATAAAAACATCACTTTAGTTTCTACTTAGTAGGTTAATATGCTGTGTCAGATGCTAGGCAGAAATATTAGACAGTTTACACATGAAACACTCTAGTTTAAGACTATACTGCTAGGTCTGGTCTGAAAAAGCAAGTGTCAGGGGACCTGGTTAATGACACTGTTAAGAAAATACTTGCTGGAACGTGTTAGTTCCATAGGTCCGTCGTTTCGACCGCTGGTACCGCTGACAGTCCACTGGGCACACTGTCCTGTTGTAGTAAGTATGCTGAGGATACTGAGGATTCGAAGCTTGAGGAGGTCTCGTGGGCTTTTCCTTGTGGTTTGGGGCTGGTGGCGGAACGTTGAGGTTCGGAGTCTCGTGGTAGCAGTGGGTAGAACGCCGATCCTCGGCTTGTTATCCCTGCCGCCAGTGCCGTCTCCGCCGCTTTCGCCTCTGTGGTGTTGGCAGGTTAGTGCGGTATGATTGTTGGCCCATGGGGGGTCTCTCAGGCCGTTTTCCTCTGCCCGCTCGATGTGCCTTGCCTTGCTCCACTTTTTGCTCTGCCCAGTTGAGTTGTTGGGCCCAAAGGGTGTCGGAAACGATTACCAGGGCGTCTGGTGTGCGGGTCTTAGGGCCTGCTGAGGCCGGTTGCGGCAACGACGGACCTCGCGCTGCAGAGCCTGGTGCGGTCGCCATCTTGAGCGATTTCTTTCCCGCAAGTTGTGGAGGTGTTGCAGGGCTCGCAGGTTGTCCCCCGGGACCGGGATATCCCCCCCGGTCCAAAGGGGGGGGGGGGAGAGGTGGTTCGTGGGTGCCCCCTTGTCTGCCAGAGAACCGGGAGAGCGGCCGTCTCTCCTCGGCTCCCGCTCGCACAGGCCGCCAGTCTCGCTTAGGTCCGCTTCGCCCCGGAGAGCCCAGTGACGGGTGTCCCCGTGTGCCATGCAGTCTCCTCGGTCCGAGTCTCGTGTTCAGCAGTCCCTGTGGTCGGGCGGTCGGGCAATGAACCCCGAATCTAGGCCTTAGACTCGGGAGCCCTCCACATGTGCGTCCGTTCTCTGTGAGAGTCAGGCTCCGCCCCCCGGGCTCATATCTTTTGACAAGCTGCTGCTGATGGCTAAAATGAAGTAATTAAAAGCAGGGGGTTCTCGGTTTAGCAAATCACAAATCATGTTTTCAGCACCCATCTGCTTTAAGAGGGAGAGGAATAATAAATAATATAGTACCTGATGCAGCAAATCACTAGCCTTCACAGTAAGAGCAAGCAGAAAGGAAGACCCATTGAATAAAACGAAATAATCTCTATTACAATTAATATTACAAGTAATAAAATTAATACTTACTACCCCTTTAATGATGTCTTTTTTTTTTTTTTTAATTCTTTATTTTATTTGTGCAAAAAGTTACAACAAGCGAGCATAGCCACGACAGCATCTGCAGGCATTTTTCAAAACATTTCAAAGCGTGGCGGTTAAGACAGCACATTTTTCTTTTTTTTAGATATAACATGAGAGTGACAGGTTATGCACATCATTGAATGCAATTTTAACATGCTAGGTGAAGACGTGTATAGAACTAATTTATATATAGCTTTGCGTCGTTAGGAAAGACAGCCTTTACGGTAATAATGGCAATGACATGTTATTAACAGTTAACAGTCAAATAATACTAGCAGAATCAAGCTGGGTGCAAGCAGGTTAGCAATAGTGAATATGTCAGTCGTTTGGTTACAGTAGCTTGAGTTTAGTAGATGTGTGTAATGTCGTCGTTTTAACCTCGGGCCCTAAGTGTAGTCTTATTTGTCATTTATCAGGTTGAACAGCGTTTAAACAAGCTTTTGTGATTGCATTTAGCGAGTCATTTAGAGGCAAGCCATCAAGATCAGCAAGCTGGGTGTTAATTATGGCGTGAACCATAGGCAGGCTAAGTAATGGGGTATAGCCCCAGGCTTTATATCTCAGGCCTTGATGGTACAGAGTTCCTGAGGGAGAGGTGGTGAAAGGTAAGTCTTTCAGTTATCGTAAGTCCTTCTTCGGACGGTCAGGATATGTCTCCCCTCCGCAGCCGCTGTTGTGTGGTATCAGGGCGCACAGGCCGTAATGCTGGGCGAGACCTCCGCTGTGCCCGCTCTGCTTGTGAAGAGCTTTCTGCCAACGGCAATGTGGAGTGTCAGGTTCAGGCTCCTAAGCAGGGGTGCTTACAGACATGCGATTTCGGCAAGGACTTTTGCCTGTGAGGTGCTGCCGCTGTGGGTGAGCAGCTTGGGAAGGTACACAGGACTCCATCTCACGTGGCCTCCGCCATCTTGGTGTCTGTGACTGGGGCGCTGGCTGTAATGGCCCTGCTGTTTCGCCGATTGTACCTGTCAGCGGTCGGGTCCGAGGGTGTAGACCGGGATCACCCCCCCGGTCCATAGGGGGGGGGGTACGGGGCCGCTGCCCCCGTGGGTCTGACTTCGAGTGCTGGACGGTATGCGGCAGGGCAGCGGCCGTCCGCCCCGCTCGCCTCCGGGGTAGGCCTCAATGGAGTCAGATCGGCTTTCCCTTCCAGGGGACTGAAGCCTGTCAGGCCAGCCTCGCCCTGTTCCCAGGGTACTCCGCCCGGTGGGGGCCGCCGTTGCCGGTCTGTTTCGTGAGAAAAATCGTGAGGTTAGTAGATAATCCCCTCTTAAGTTGCTGGAGCTGGTCCTGCATGCGACCAGCCAGCTCGGCGGTCCGGCCCTGCCCCCCCCCCCTTTAATGATGTCAGAAACAGAGCGTTCTGATGTGAACTGTTATTTCTTACAGTGTTCTTGAATATACATTACTTCTGCATTTCTATGGAACTGTTCCCAAAAAGTGTATTGAAAGTGCATTATTAGACAACTTCCGCAAGGACCCTGAAACAATGCTCCCTGCATGTTCCGCCTTCAGTGGGCTGGACTGCTTGATTGTCAGGTCACCCGGCGTGCATTCATGTCAGACTGACCTGCCTGCAATTCGGTGGGTCTGCCCATTTTGGGAGGAGCCAGTGACTTATCACATCACTGACCTGACACTTTTGCCCTCCACTCATCAGCATCACATTCTTGGGACCCCAATGTTGGGGTTTATGCTTTTGCACTTGTTATGTCATTTTCTTAATATATTTTGCGTTACTTTCTGTGTATCACATTCCATTCTTACTCCTGTTTTATTTTGGGGCGTTAGCTGCGGCAAATAAATGCAAAATATAAACAAAGCTTTTTATATTACTTTCAAAAAGTTTTAATAAAATGATACAGATTTTATACCCCCACAAAAAGACACTGTGATCAGTCTTCCCCAATATTTCTTAGTAAATGATCTATACATGTAGATTGTCCACTGGAGCCATTGGTGGATTAGATTAATTAATTTCTAGTAAGGCATACATCCATGAGGTTATTATTTTTTTTTAGTTTGTATCAGTTTCATGTGTATAAAACGGTATGACACTCTTTATACTTTGGCATTTTTTTTTTCTAGTTCCGACCATGGCTGTAGAATAATATGTTTCAAAAATGAGTGCCGGTTTTTGGCTAATTTTTTTACACCTTTGGGCAACAGTCACAAGATCAGCAATTTTAGGATGACTGTACACTCTTTGGTGCAGCTAACTGGTATTTTTTAACAGGTTCATTGTATTTTTTTTTTTTTTAATCAGATCTAAATTGTTAATCACACTGTGAAAACAGGGATACTGTGGATCCCTATCATTTGCTGAGCATTTTTTTTAAAGACAGTGAGCTATCAGACTGGGGAATGGTTCTTTTCATTTGGGGGGGGAGGGGGGGGGGAATCATTATCACACGTAATTGTGGACCCACTTCACTTCCTACTAAACCATCTTGATACTTGAACCCAACTTTATACAGATACATTGAATCTGTTGAGAAAATTAATACGATAAGAGAAATATATTTGGTCACAAAGATGGCAGGTGGTTTTGTGAGCCCCATAAAATCTTTGCAATAAATTTAAAACATCACCAGATATTTATATAAACACTAGTTGAGCCAAAACTAAACTTTCTGACCCATTACCTTTTCAAAGGGCAAGACTGACGATACAACGCATGACTGAATTATACAAACCCAGAATCTAGAACAATTATTATTTCAGTGAATGGATTGCGTTAAAAAATCCTTTTGTATCAGTTATTTTTCTCCCTTTCATTTACGTTGCTAAAGCATCCCTTTCATAACGTTACAATTATCAAATGCCCAGGGAGCTAATCAGGAACAGGATTTTTCCTGGTGGATATGCCGAACAAACAGACAGATGGTAGCATTCTCTAAACCTAATGAATGCTAATAGCTAATGATTACTCTCCCTGGTGTAAACAATAATGGGCAGAAGAGGAAAATGACAATTATTTTTCTGTTTTTAGAATATGCTATAATGGTTTTTATTTTTCAACATTTTGCTCTTATAAGCAAAAAATGCATTGAGTAATTTGCTAAAATATTTTCACATTCTCCAGGGTCTCCAAGGTACTCAACACTGGAAGGTCCTGAACTGGGATTACTTGTGTGTGTATATTTCATTAGGTGTGTGTTAGTGTGTAAGTGACATTGTGAGTGTGTGTGTGTGTATACGTCAGTAAATGTGTTAGTGAGAGTGTGTGTATACGTCAGTAAGTTTGTGTTAGTGAGAGTGTGTGTGTATACGTCAGTAAGTTTGTGTTAGTGAGAGTGTGTAAGTGACCATGTGACCAGTTATATTTATACCTATTAATAAAATTATATATTATATTAAAAACATGTTTTACTAGCAGTGAACCTGTCAGACAAGTTCACTGTAACATAAATGAAATCCCACCATTATTATAAATTAAGCGCCAGAAAATTATAAATGAAATCCCACCAAACGCATTAAATAAATCATTTATCACAGCTATAAATTATGTATTTAATGTAAAATGTATATATTAGGTAGTATGTGTGGATGGATGGATGGATGTACATACGAATTAGGCAGCATGGGTGTATGAATTATCCAGTATGTGTGTATAGATGTATGTATTAGGCAGCGTGCCTGTATGGATATATGTATTAGGCAGCATGGGTGTATGAATTATCCAGTATGTGTGTATAGATGTATGTCTTAGGCAGCGTGCCTGTATGGATTTATGTATTAGGCAGCATGGGTGTATGAATTATCCAGTATGTGTGTATAGATGTATGTCTTAGGCAGCGTGCCTGTATGGATTTATGTATTAGGCAGCATGGGTGTATGAATTATCCAGTATGTTTGTATAGATGTATGTATTAGGCAGCGTGCCTGTATGGATATATGTATTAGGCAGCATGGGTGTATGAATTATCCAGTATGTGTGTATAGATGTATGTTAGATGTATGTATTAGGCAGCAACATCATGAACATAGAGACTGCAAGCTTCCTGAAAAAGAAATAAAATAAAGATGGGGATAAACGCTAATGAGAGAGCTTGTTAATTGTAGGAATGAGCACTGTAGAGGAAAGGAATATCTGATCAGACCTAATTGGAAACCAAATGGCAAATTTAGGCCAAAATAGCTGATTTAGAAGATCTCTCCAACTCCACTAAAGTCACAGTTCAGCTGTTTTTGCTTAGACTTTGCAATTTGATTTTCAATTCACCTAAATTGAGAGTTTAGTGAATAAACCCTTGGGAGAGTGTAGTTGTATTCATGAGGGACGGCAAAATGGATCTTTGCCTAGGGCGGCAGGAATCCTTGCACCGCGGTGCCCTGGGTAGAATACAAGTGTCCCAAGGTATTTGAATAGTTCCCAACATGAGACCCTTTTTGTGTACTGTCACAATGTCATACCACCATGAGCACAAATGTACAGCTATAATCTCATACAAAATGTTCACAGGTGGATATGAAGTAATTCTACTTATGTATCACACCAGTTAATATGGCCATACGAGTATAATTTACATGGAGTGGTTGGGTATGTAGATACTGGGCTGATGTTTATTGAGAATTTTTAGTTGACTTGATGTCCAATAGAAAGTTATTGATGCAGCTGGTTAATCCATTTAGGTCAAGATATGTGCTATAATAGTTACTACATTCTTGCAATACAACAGAAGCAAATATCAAGACATCTCTGTTACCGAGTACTCATTCGGATTCCATTAAAGTAAAATGATTTTGGCTTATGCCATGTTATTCCTAACAACATTCTTGTCTTGTTATAAATAGATTTTTTTCATTTGTAAATTCAGTGCTTCTCATTTAAATGTCTTGGAGAGCATTTAGAAATACGTTGTAAATATATTTCATTCTTTCATCCAGACTAGACAGAAAACGCCTATGTTGTGGGAGGATGGTATAAAATTGCTCCTCTGTCCCCGCTTTTAGTGAAAGGTTAAGTGACAGCCAGCCTTGGCGTAAAACACTAGACCACAGTCTGGCTGGAAGTGTGAATCTAACCACCGGACTCTATCCAATTATAGGATGGGTCTTCTGATCTCACACCTAACCGGACACACAGGAAGAGTCTGGAGCAGGTTGCACGGACAATGATTTGTGCCCGGTACGCATTCGATTCTGGAAACCGAAATAAATACATTTTGTCCTAGTAGGATTTTTTTTGAATATATATATATATATTTAGGCAGAGATGTATTCTCAGTTTTTATATGCAGTGAAATGAGAACTTCAGGAAATTGCAGACGTTAATCTGCTAGGGCAGGGAACTTATCCTCCGACTGTCACTAACACCTGGTATTCATCTCTCATGTAATAAAATCTGTTTTGCAGATTTCATTAAAAATGAGTTAACACCTGTATCTGAATAGAATGTAGACTTATTTGATGCAAATATCAATTTATTTTCCAAATTCCAAAGTAGATCAGATTCATTTACGGAATTCGAGGAAGAATAATTGTACTTTCTATAAGGAAAAAACATACATTTTAATACAAAATGATAGGTCTGTAAAGTCCTTAAAATCATCCATAACAAAGCGTAGAAATAAGCAGTTTGAGTCTTTATGTTTTTATGGAAATTAAGGACCTTTATGTTCAAATTGCCTACTTTAAACTGCTTTTAAGAATTTTTGACTCTCAAAAATCTTCATCTATTTAAAATTCATCCACCCATGGCATTGTTTCCATGCTATGCTGTGATTGGCTGGAATGTTGCTAACTGTAACTCCTCCGTTACACATCTAAATCTAACTACTGTATTGCCTTTGGTTGTTAACAGTTGTGTGCATGTTTATACTAGATGTGTATACTGCATTTCCATTGTCTGTAATATCCTACAAGCCACTTAACCTGGAAATGTGATTTTCAGTTACATGTTTTTACATTATAAGTGTATTTGCTCAGTAAATATACATTCCCTTAATTTACTTTGTGTACATATAAATTCAATACATATTGCATTGGGTATACTAAAGAGCAGTTACTTAAATATTTCACAATTTTTTCCTAATATAAAAAGGGACGCTATAGTCACCAACACAATTTTAGCTTAATGAGGCAGTTTTAGTGTATAGATCACGCCCCTGCAGTCTCACTGCTCAATTCTCTGCCATTTAGGAGTTAAATCACCTAAGTTTCTGTCTATGCAGCCCTAGCCACTCGTCCCCTGGCTGTGACTGACACAATCTGCATGAAAAGCTTAGTTTCATTGCCAATCAGACATTAACTTACTTTAGACGTTTTTATCTCCTGCTCTGTAAATTGAACTTTAATCACACACAGGATGCTCCTGCAATGTTGAGTTAACTATTAACAGTACAGGAGATAGGCAATTCTAAATTAAACAGACTGTGCAATAAAGAAATTAGATCTCACTTTGCAGGAAGTGTTTAGGAAGGCTGTTGATGTCACATGCAGGGAGGTGTGACTAGTGCTGTATGTGATTTAACTCCTACATGTGAGACTACAGGGGCATGATCTATACACCAAAACTGCTTCATTAAGTTAAAGTTGTTTTAGTGACTATAGTGTCCCATTAATACAATTAAAATTATACATACTCTCTATTAGGGAGCAGCCTTTGACATTGGGGAAAATAAGTAAAGCCAATGCATAAAATAGCCCAATTATCTTGTATTAGATTTCTAAAAAGGAGGGAACCCCAATAGATATGAATAAAGTTCAATTCCTCTCAACCATTTAGAGGGACAACTAATATATAAAATGGGCCTAGTACTGCATAGAGTTCCTATACTTACTGGACACAATAATTAATACAATAGGTAAAGCAGTAGCAATGAATAATCAGATACCAGTGTATCCCAGGGCACAGAATTATTGGTTGAAAATCTGTTCACCAGAAAGCACTCAGAAAAGATGTTATAGTGTGACAACGGAGAGTAGTAGGGTGAAGTAAATGCGGGTTGTTTTAACTAGAGAATAGCTACTGATCAGAGCTGATAAGCAATCTAGAAAAGACACTCATGCTGTCATTTTAGAAGAGGGAATGGTGGAAACATTAGGTCACAGGTATGCAATGACGGCATATGAGACTTGTTTCTCAATATATGCTACTTCTTGATATGTCATTCCCAAGTCATTCAACTACTGAGTCTTATTTCATATCATTTGATATGTCAAAGCATGAATTGATGTTATCTCTGTTGAGATAAAATAAAACAAGATTTTTAGGTTTTCTTTTTTGTAAATGCCCCCAGGTGCCTTAAGTGGTTCTTATCTACATCAACAGCTCTGTGTACAATATAACAAACCCCCCTCCAATTCAGGGCCTGCATGTATCCACACGAGCTGAGTCAAATTATAAATATTCTTTCTTCTTTCTGTACTGTTTTATATTAATGAAAATAAATCTGCTCGTGGCTAATGTGCACTCTATGTCCATGAAATATGAAGTGAGTTTGGAAAGTTCCCTTATATGAATGGAAACCAACAGAGCACATTCATTAAGTAGAACAAAAACATCAAATATTTTGGCGCAAAAACAGAAGTGTCAAGGAAAGACCTACTGCTAAGTAAGTAATGAAATGAAAAGAACATGCTAGCGTTGGAAATGATTTATTCCTAATGCTGGAGTGTTCTACTGTGTGATTGAATTGCCGGGCCTTGTTTTTTCCCCCTAAGATAAAGCTATTACTTGTAATCTAGCATTAAGAGAGTTAGCTCGCAGCACTAGTGATAATCTCCCGGCCTATCAAATGCTTTGTATAAAGAACCGTTTTAGTCCCAATGCACACACATAGCACCTGCCATGCTTCACCTGTACAATGCTTCTCATAGGAAAGCAATAAATCCAGACGCATTCCTATCTGCTTGAGAGAGTATGCAATGAGATTTACTAAGAGCACCCACCCACCTGTCTAATTAAGCTTATAAAAGTTGGGATTTCTCTTGACATGGTCACTGTTAGCAAATAAGACAAATGTCGCACTCTATTAACCACTAAAGCATTTCTGCATGCTATATTCTGCTTTGTTAAAAGAACACCTCACACCTCACCCCTCTGTCAGTCCTTACATTGGCTTCCTGTATCCTATAGGAGTCAATTCAAAGTGCTAACCCATACCTATAAAGCACTGAACAATTCTAGCCCCTCTTATATCTCCTCACAGATCCATAGGTATGCCTCTTCTCGTTCTCTCCGCTCTGCCCGTGACCTTCTCCTGTCTGCTGCTCACACCCGTACGGCCAACTCTCGCTTGCAGGACTTCTCGCGGGCGGCTCCCTTCCTATGGAATAGCCTGCCTACTGCCATCAGACTCTCCCCTACTCTTCAATCATTTAAGAAGTGCCTTAAAACCCATCTCTTTAGGAAAGCTTATGGCCTCCCAGAGTAACCTCTACCTTACATACCTGTCTCTTGCTCTCTCCTAAAGGGCAGCACTTTACTCTCTCCTCCAGCAGTGCTTCACTCCCACCTTATTTGATTGCTATTTCCTATCCTAATGTGTTTTATACCCCATCTCCTATAGACTGTAAGCTCGTTTGAGCAGGGTCCTCTTCAACCTATCGTTCCTGTGCGTTTTTCTTGTAATTGTCCTATTTATAGCTACATCCCCCCTCTAATAATATTGTAAAGCGCTACGGAATCTGTTGGCGCTATATAAATGGCGAGAATAATAATAATAATAACAGTTTTGTGGGGCATGTTTATTGAGATACTGTAAAACCTCCAAAATAATGATTCTCTATGGAAGAGCGTGACGGCACGGCGCATGCGCACTTAAAATCACTGTATGTTAGGGTATGAGAGCCAGGAACCACAGTCCTGGCTCTCTTACCCAGAAGGCTTTGGACATAGCATGAAGCTGTGCTTCTTTGACTGGCTGGTGCCGCTAGATGGTGTAGGAAAATACCTAGGATAGGAGTATACTGGGACATTTCTGCCCCCATTTAAACAGACACTCCCGACTCCTAAAGCACTTCAGATTGCTATAGTACTTTATATGTGAAGAGTGTGTCCTCTTTTTTTCATTTTACAAAAAGTGTACATTTCAATAGAAATTTACACTTTGATAAACTAACTTTGTTACACCCCCTTGGTTATCAGTCAGACAACCAGACCTGTTACTTCCCTAGTTTAGTTCAATGGAAAGGAAATTGCGCAGAGCACCTGCCTTGCAAAGACTTCTCATTGAGTTCCATTAGGAAGTCTGTGATTGGACAGCTACAGAAAGTCTGGGCGGGGTTAGAAGAGGAGGGCTGGCAAAGGCAGCAGAGATCTGAAGACTGTGTAAGCTATTTTTAGAATTTTTTTTAAAAATGCATAATTAAGTCCATGCATGGTTTTCATTGGGGTATATCTACGAAACAGTGAGTTTATTTGCATTTGGGCAGTGAAGTGTCTCTTTAATCACTGAGTGTGTCTCAGTAATTTAAGACAATATCAATAATATTAAATATCTACTAGCGTTACCATTTGTAAAAAAAATTCAATAAAATAATAATAATAATTTTATTGTTTGGGTATACTGCAGACTCCTTCCTCATCAGTTAGAGATGCTCAAATAAGTTCAAGCATCCTGCAGGGTGCTCCCTAAACCAGCAACTCTACAATCATACAAACCTCCACAGCATTAAAATGCTCTGCTTTCCATCTATTGAACGTTCCAAAGCTTCGGTGCACTTTGTATTTATGTTTCTGACCAATAGATGGCGTCCTTTTTTATGTTGATTCTGTACAAATAATTGCAGTAAAGTTACATTTTATGTATTTATTTGTTATTTGATCACAATGCCTATTTCTTTTAATGTCTTCTTTATGTATAAGATTTTTTAGCATGTACAGAAATATTAAGCCATACATTGCTGCCTATTTTTATATATAACATAAAGGATGAGGTTTTTCAAATATTTTTTCTTTTTATTGAGCATGTTTGCCTTTTATGAATGGCGGTTTAGTTTGTGTGTCTTCTGCCCGTTCTTGTTAATTACTGATCTATCTTCCTTCCTCTACTTTAGTAAAAACTGCATGTAGAAGTAAACAGTTCACATAAAAAAGAAAAAAAAAATTGTAATAAAATAAAACCATTTAAAATACCATGGTGGATCAGATCAGCTTTAACATTGACCTTATCAGTCATGTTACAGCGTACTATTACAATGTCCAGTGTTCAAAGATTTAAGAAAGTTGGCTATTAAAAAGTACAATAAATAAAAAAATATCAAGAGTGGTGTTTAAAATAAAACACTTTTTTTCCCCCCTGTTCGTGGATTAACAAGTGCTGTGATATCAATGTATCACATTCACTAGCGAGTTTCAATGCTCAGTGTACACAGTGTGTCACATGTGCTAATTACACGTTATAGTATGATAGTAACCTTAAACATTTCGATTCTACTAGTGCTGCTGACAGTAAAAGTGTTCAGTGCCAGATTTACAAACTCGGTGCTTCAAGGCATAACTCACATTGCTCTCCCTGCAGAAAGCTCATTGTTATGAATGATCTTTTGCAGGCTCCTGAAACTCTTAACTTGTTTAATATCAACAGCATGGCTTTACACTGACATCATGGTAGAAGCACGGCTACTGTCCTTGATCTTGTATTTGACAGCTGCTATTGACAAGCAAACCTTTGCAAAGAGAGAGTAGTGAAATAGAGGAACGGCAATGAGATACAGAGACCTGGATATTGTCATAGACCTCACTTCTCCATATCTTGATATAAAAGCATGCCTAATCATAATTATAATGACACCCACTGCGTTGAGAATGCACAGTTGACGTAATATAGAATTTTGGGTTCATAATGTGTTTCTCTCTCTTTCATTCTTTCTGTCTGTCTGTCTGTCTGTTTGTCTCACTCTCTGTCTTTCTATGCAGCTACATACTCTAAGTGTGAAAACAATGCTTCTATAATCACGTTAAACGTCCTGCTCAATATGCCCAACATTATTTTACAGGTGAGTTATGAGGTGCGGTGCTTTTCCGGACAGTTTATGTGTCTTCATAATTTCATTGCATTTATGTAAAATTTAAAACAAGTCCGAGTGGCCTTTTATTGTGGCCAGCCTAAGGCACACCTGTGCAATAATCATGCTGTCTAATCAGCATCTTGATATGCCTGTGAGGTGGATGGATTATCTCAGCAAAGAATTGCTCGCTAACACAGATTTAGACAGATCTGTGAAAAATATTTGAGAGAAATAGGCCTTTTGTGTACATAGAAAAAGTCTTAGATCTTTGAGTTCAGTTCATGAAAAATGGGGGCAAAAACAAAAGTGTTGCATTTATAATTTTGTTCAGTGTATGTATATATATATATATATATACACATGTTGATGTAAAATGGAATATATATGAAACTGTTTAATATGAATAAAAAAACTAAAAAGTGTGAGACATTAATAAATGTTATTTTCTTAGTTCTGCATGGCATTTTAACTGTAAATGTCATAATACAGAGACAGACAGCTTTACCTGTAACAAAATACACATATTTGTATTCATAGATGTTTTATGGGGTTTTGGAAAGTTACAGGGTCAAATATAGGCTTTTCCCCCTTTTCAGTTTGTATTGAAAGTGAAATTCCCCAGATTAGTTTGATGATGTTGCATTAGAGACCGTATGGCATATAGCCCAAGAATGAAATTACCCCCATCATGGCATATCATTTGTAAAAGTAGACACACCAGGGATGTTCAACATGGGATGTATCCAGTCATTTTTAGTAGTCACTTATTCACAAAACCTGGCAAAATTTAGCATTCATATTTGTGTTTTGCATTTTTTTTTTACACAAAAAAATTCACTTTTACTGATGTTATCATTGTCATGATACGTTTTACTGTTTTGAAACACTCATATTTGTTTTCTGTGACGTCTGGCAAGTAAAATAGTACCCCTCGTGTACAGGTTTTATGATGCATTGGAGGCACAGATTGGGGACTTGGCGGACCTCAGGTAAGTTATCAAAGTGTCCACAAACAGTCTGACTGCTTAGCACCGGATAAATAAGAGCAAGCTGTAGTGGTTATGGTGCTTGGAGTGTTCCTTTGATAATGTATTATCCATTTTTTTCATTTGTTTCAAAACTGCTTTTCTTCTCTTCCCATCCCCCGTTCATGTGAAATAATCTATTCCTTATTCTGTTTTAACGATCACACTCATAGTTATGAATTGGTCAAAGGCTGTAATTTGTGGCTCGTCACTAACTGGGAGCTACTTCATGTTGATGAACTGCCTCCTTAATGGAGTCTATATTCTTTTTTAGCCACAAAGGCTGCTTTTAAAAATCCATTTTGTAATTTAGTTATCTTCTTTGTGAACAAGTCCTGAACTGTTGCGTGGCCCGAGGCATAATTTTAGTCTTTGACAGATGAGCAGTCATAATGTCGTTTTAAAGGCACAGACACTATTTACACAGTACAAACGTGGTTAAATGAACAATTTGTTCGATTAGATGCATATATGATATATATATGCCTCATATTTAAATGGTATAATTAATTTTCTATTTTTATACTTTTTGCATGTCCAGGCAAACAAAATTAACTCGGTAAAATATACACTAAATTTCACCTTTTATTACTGTATCTAGTAACCATGATGAAATGCTAGTGCTTCAATTGTAATATAAAGATATTTAGAAGACCAAAAGTATAACAATATATGTGAATGGCATACAAATTGATATGTTCACTTTTGTTGTTCAAGAAAGTTTGTTTTGCACAGTAGACATGGGGCTGCCATTATTTATCCTCATGTTGGGATCATCCGGTCACTGATGATAAGATGAATTCCAAGTGTATTCTGCCTGGTTGAAAACAGCAAGGAGTTGGGAGAATGCAGCTTGTGTTTTAGACTAGTATTTACATTTTTTTTTATTATTATTATTATTTGTATATATTAATTTTTTTTTTTTTTGCATACTTGTGTAGTATGCAGAGCTCATTTCAGGAGTAAAACGGACAACAGCAAATTCTGTGTATTTTAAATAACTATTTGAGGATACTTTTTTTTTTTGTCAATCTCTGTTTATTGAAATTTTTTCTTTTTTTCATATCAACGCATTTTGGGTTACAGAATAGAAAGGAAGGGTGGGGGATACATAGATATACAAGATAAGCTTTCACATTAATCAGAGTTGTGGTATGTGTCCTTGCGCCAAGTCCGTGTGCATTAATATGTAGTCATGGGAGTATGGTTGGCTTAGGGAGATCAGCCATGCGGTCAAGTGTGTCAAATCCAAGGTTATGGAGTCAGGCCGTCTTCTATATGTGCCCCTAACCAAGGGGGTGGCGGGGGGGTGTGGAGTGCAATCCATGGCGTGTGCATTATGTCCGTACAGTCACATTAGGCTGCGTCTTATTTTGGTATTTCCAGAGTGCGTCTGTAGTGGGTGTATTGTCGCTGTCATGTCAACCTAGGAGCCTTGTAGTCATGTTTATAAGAATAACATAATAATAGGGTTTAACAGAACTAAACAGCTGTGTATGAGCCTCATGGCATCGGGGTATCCCCCGGGGTATTCAGGTTTCGGATCTTAGAGTCGGGTGGTCCATGGTCGTTGAGGGTACCGCTGTTCTGGTTCCGGAGTGTCTTTCCGGGTGGGTCTGCTGGGCCTGGATACCCAGGGCTTTGAAGAATTGAGGCGCCTCGGCTAGCGAAGAAAGTTTATGGACAGTCCCTGTATGAGTGACCACTAAGAACCTGGGGGATCTCCAGTGGTATTCCAACCCTGCTGCCCTTAGCTGGCTGGTGACTGATTGTAGGGATCGACGCCATTGCAGTGTGGACCTCGTAAGGTCCTGGAAAAATGAAAGGTTGGTCCCTTCAAAGGGTAGTGGTGTCTTGCCATGCATCGCTGTCATCAGGAGCCTTTTATCCTGTGAGGTGGAGCAGCGGACGATCACATCCCTCACCATGGTAGAGGTAGCGCCACCTGCAGCTGGTAGGCGGTATATCCCGTCTATAGAGAATTTCTTGGCTTGGGACTGGGGTAGTATGGAGGCCACCAGGCGCCTCATATAATGAGGTAGTTCGTCCGGCGTGATTGTGTTAGGGATCCCTCTAATTTTCAGGTGGTTTCGCCGAGACCTGTCATCTAGGGCTGTGTAATGCAGTGAGAGTGCTTGTTGATGCGTTTGCATGGCCAAGACTGTGGCTTGGAGGTCTGAGAGTCCCTGCTTAAGTGTGCCTATATCCTCTTCCGAGGCCTTCACCCTAGTGTCCACCGCCTGTATGTCTGCCTTAATACTTGCCACGTCTGCTGCCAGGAGGGATTTGATTTCCTGCACCAGGTTGTGGAAATCCCGCTGGGTAACCGGCGCCGATCCATCCACCTTCTCAGCTGTGCTCGGTACCTGCTCTGGTAGTGGGTCTGGGCGAGCAGACTCTGCAGGAGAGATTGCTGGTCTGTGGTCTGCTTTGTCCGCCATCTTAGCTGCCTGGTTTCGCTGCAGTAAGGCCCCTATGTCTCTGGAACCTGGTTGTGGCTCCAGGGGGGCCTTCTGTGATCGTCTGCCCATCTGTGTGAAGGGTAGTTGGGAGGTGTCAGCGAAATCTTCAGCCTCCGGGTCTCCGTGGGGCTGCCAGCAATCCAGCAGGTCAGACCAGTTCGGGCTCCGGGAGTGCGTGTAGGCCCCGGGTTTGCGTTTCTGCCGCTTGCCTCTCGCCGGCTGGATGAAAGGCATAGATCGTCTCCGGTTCTCACACTCCGTGGGTTAACAGCCTGTGGCAGGTAGGGCAAAGGGTTTAATCCCTCAAAATTCAGGCTTTTTTCGGCTAGAACCCACGGAGCTCCGTGAGATGGCGACTGCTCTCGCTCGCGGTCAGGCTCCGCCCCCCGATACTTTTTTTTTATGTAATCCCTTTATTGGCTAACGAGAAGGGATAATTTGCAAGCAGTTAGGACAGTAAGGACCCTTCATTGGGGATCTTAGTGTCCTAACACTGACCTCAGTGGCTAATACAGTACAGATAAAACAAATACATATGTAAAATTATCTTAGAGTGCTATTTCAGAAAAAAAATATGCATATTAAAAATTAACATGCACATTCATTAAAAGAATATTATAGGCATCATGAGAACTCAGTGAAATTGTTATGGTACCTGTTATGGTTCCCAGAATATGGCTTTGAAGGAACTCTATAGAGTTAGAACTACAAACATGAAACACGTACTTCTAACGCTATATTATTTCCTCACTATTTAGATTGGAGCTTCCCCAATGTATATTTTAAAAAAAATGAGAAAGTTTTTACTTACCTTTTTTTTTATATGACTTAATTTTAGAAATATATGATTTAAGTGTATTGACGATATGTGGGCATTATGCATAAATGATGACATTGTTTTAACATTCTGTCACAATGTTTTGTAAACTGCACTACCAGTAATGCCTTGGCTATCGGCAAGATTTTCGACCATTTAAGTTGTTTTATATTTTTGTCACATCTACCGTATGTGAGGAAAATTGCATTTTCCTTTTATACTAAGCTTTGTTATGCTAATATATTTTCACTAAAAAGTGATCAGCAGTGAAGGAGTTAGAAGGCATTGGTTTCGTTTGCATGGCTAAAACGCCAGAGGTGCTTTAGATGAAGTGGCCTTTAACAGTTCTTCAATCAATTTGTGCGCATTAATTATGTATTGGTATCATTAGAACTTAACAATATATGGGCATGTCTGGAGTATATTCTTATAAAATCTGGTAATTAAATATATTTCCTTCATACTGTTATTCAGTGTAGTCTCACACTGTATTACAGATGGGTCCTATAGGCAATCATAATTCTAGAGATCTTACTATCAGGGCAATTAAGAGCATTTGTCTAAGGGGCAGAAATAACAGCTCTGCCATGGCCCTTTGATTCATGCCCTTACTCTGACAAACAAAAGAGCAAGCATGAATGTTATGGCAGGTTTGCTGTGTAGACGCTTCTGCAGTTAGTTAGTTGGGTGCATATACACAATATGGTACTCTACTAGAATTGTAACGGGCAAAGCAAAATTACCTAGTAAGAATCAACGAGCAATCTGTCTTTCTTTTGTGAAATTATCACTCCTGATGTTTTTTTTGCACCTTTATTTAATTTACTTTTCCTACAGTACATGCCATTTATTAAAATGTATGCCCTTTTATGCTCCAAAATATCCAGTTTTCTGATTTTCTTTTCAACTGTTTAGAAAAAGAGACAGAATATGTGCCAAATACAGGAGACCAAGTTAGAATTATCGGTGGTAACTCTGGTGCAGCAGGTCCCACAAGGTTGTGGGGACCCTCCACTCAGAATCACCAACAGGGCATTATGCCACATGAAGGACCAGACTGGACCCCAAACTGTCCTGTCTGGTAGAGTCCAGTTCAATGCAGTCTGGTGTTGAAAGGCCTTTGAGCAAGACTAGCCCCTCACCAATGAGAGCCATCACTGAGGCCTTTCAACACCAGACTGCATTGAACTGGATCCTGCCAGACAGGACAGTTTGGTCCAGTCTGTTCCTTCATGTGGCAGGATCCCAACAAGAGCCATACAAGGATGAGCTCTCGATGGACACTAGGCCTTAGTTAGTGGGACATAATTGTAGAAGAACAAAAATATGAAGAACCAATGCAACACTTTTTCGGACCACTTTTAAAACACTGTAATAAATTGGAACAGTCTTTGGATACTCCTAAGAATATGTTCGGCACAGTTGGATACATTTTTCCCAATATTCTTAACTGCCCATAATAGTGAAGTTTAAAAAATCTTTTGTACTGTACATAGAAAAACAGGCAACACTTTATTTAACTGGAACATAGTTTGAATCAACTCCTTCAAAAGGACCTTTATGATAAATTCCCCCCCTAATTCGCATTAAATAATACACATTAAAAAAACAAGTTGTAGGTTTGGGCAAAGATTTTATAACAAATATAAATATATTTATGAGTGTATTAAGGTGACAAATCATGCAGAGGGCATGTGGTTATCTCATATCAGAGTACCGGTAAATTATATTTTTTAAATTGAGTGCAATAGATTTGGAATTCACTGCCAAGAGAGGTTGTGTTGGTACATATTTTATAGAAAAGTATTTAATAAAATAACATTTCATTTTTTTCATTAAAAAATATTCACGTTGCAATTTTTTATGAAGGAAGGAAAGTTATTTTCAACTTTAGAGTTTCTAAGAAGTTGTGTCCCCTTTTTTAGACTGAAGTGGTTTTGCTGTAACTGCTTGTTTATTAAAAGACGAGTCAAGGAGTGGTTGAAAGTTATCATCATGCTTGTGTGCAGG
Source organism: Pelobates fuscus (assembly GCF_036172605.1). Lineage (NCBI taxonomy): Eukaryota > Metazoa > Chordata > Amphibia > Anura > Pelobatidae > Pelobates > Pelobates fuscus. Next base: position 317,506,527 of record NC_086320.1, on the reverse strand, counting down.
TAGTGGTTATTGCCGGCTGTGACAAGAAAGAAAATTAGTGATACGCAATAGGATAACAATCAACAACAAAGGGCGGGAGGGAGGAAAGATGTTACCAGCCGTTATTTCTAAGATGGCTGAGGTAAGGGGACAAAATGACTGCTATTTATATGACCCCACCCTACCTCTAACCTAAGTGACACCCCCACTTGTGACACCTACACTCACCACACCCACACATGCCTCCTATCCGGCTAGCTTTCAGCCCACCTCCTCTGGGCCTTGTGTGCAGGTAGTGGTTATTGTGTGGTGCAACCCAATATACCCACAAACCCGCTCCCCCCCATCCTCCACCAATTAAGACCAAGAAACGTAAATGTGGTATAAACAGGCCACAGCTATATTAATAAATAACAAGCATAAATATATATAAATATATATAAACCAATTTTTAACTATCCTTAATATGAGTATGACGTAACTCAAACTCGTCCTTGCCAACCGGACCATAACAACTCTAGAGTACTCCCTTCCAGGGTACCTGCCCTCCCCCCTCGTCCGAGATAACTGGCCTTCACCTTGGCCTTCCAATTCCCCATGCCAACCCCTGGCCGCCTTTCCTGGCACGGGGGGGGCACGCCCAATTAACAACACATTTTCCGAGGTTAGGGGAGGGACCAGACCCAGCATTCCTTCTTCCAGTGTACTCCGTTTCCCAACTGGTTCGGCAAGGACCATACCTGCCACTAGCGCCTGCTGCATTTAAGCCTAAATCAGCGGGCGCGACTCCCAACCAACGCCATGGCCTGCTCCAGCGCATCCTGCAGCGCAAAATTAAATAAATCTAACCCCACCTCGGTCAGATGGACCCCGTCCGGGCAAAAATAGGTCGCTGCCTCCTGCTCGAATATTCGGTGTCGCACCATGACACCTACGACTCCGAGCACAAATTTGGACACCCTTTTGTTGATCTTAACCCTGCAGCGCTCAATAGCCCCTTTATCCCGCGCGCACCCCCAATAGTTCCTGGACACTATCCCTGACCAAACTAAGCAAAGCTGCGGGAACAGGACTCGCAAGCGCGCTAAATCTCGCCTAATCAGTTCTCCAAGACCCCACGCGGGCAGCATCCCCAGATCATTGCCCCCCAGATGTACTACCAATACATCAGGGGCCCCCAAAAATGTAGCCAGCTGTACAACCTCCGGCAAGAGCTGGCCCCATCGCATGCCCCGGAACCCGAACCATCGGACCTCCGCCAGCTCCCAAAGAATTCCGAGACATGTCCCACCCGGGCGTACCCCTGCCCGCAGGTGGGCCCAGTAGATATATGAATTCCCGATCAGCCAGATTCGTCTGCCGGGTCCTGCGGAGAAAACACAAGGGGGGGTACCTATTAGACGCGTAGGCCGTACATAAGACCGAAACCTCCCAGATTCCAACCTAGCCGAGATGCTTCCGTTGCAGCCCCAATCCGGAAGGAATGACCCGCAAAATCTTTGCTTGGGATTCCCAGCCGGTCAAGCGCCAACCGGAATACCCTGAGGAACTGAAAACGAGACAGGTAGGTCCCATCCTCGTGAATCAACAGCGGCCTGCTGCATTCGGGCGTATAGAGCAGTAGGACTGGTACGCCGAGACAGGGCAAACAGACGAATTAGGGATGGCGCGGAGGGTAACCCATACTCCCCTTCCAAGAACGTCAGTCTTGGACCGTCGCAACAAAAAACGTACTGCACCACTCACGAGGAACACATTGTGAAACAACAGTCCTCCTGGGGTCCCCCTGCTTGGGCTCACTAGTTCCCCGATCCGGAGGGCCCCAAAAAAGGCAAAAGTGAAGGCAACTAGAAACAAACAAGCTTCCGGAGCGGAATAACAGATCTGAGGTAGTACCGAGGTGATCCCCAGCAGCAGCGCCCCTGAAACCGACCTACGAGAATCCCGCACGCGAGGGCCCCTACGCCAACCGCGCATCGTAAGCCTAACCATGCAATCTTTTGTAACATCTGGTACCTGAGTTAGGTTGAACCAAAAACTAAGGCCTGATAGCTTCCCCGACACAGTAGCCGGGGAACACCCGTACGCCTCCCAGAACCAGAGCAAACGTAACAAACCTTGGACTCTTTCGGCAGAGGAAGCGCACCCTCCGAGATCCTGTTCCAGCGCGACCCAATCCCCCCCATACCGGACCCATGTTGCCTCTGACACCGAGGACCGTATCCAATCCCTTATTCGCTCAGGCCAAGGGACCATAGTTCTCTGGGACAGGAGAGGCCTTCCATATCTGCTCCAGGCGACCGCCTGAAACACCTGCCATTGAAAACGAGAGAGCGTCAGCCGTGGTATTCAGAACACCTGGAATGTGCACAGCACGGCATGTCACGTTCAGAGACAAGCATCATAAAACCAGTTTCCGCAAGAGCCTGACCACCGGAGGGGAGGAGGCTGTTAAGTTATTAATGGCCTGTACCACGCCTAAGTTGTCACAGTGAAACACGACTCGCCGGTCCCTGAGCTCCGTCCCCCATAAATGAACTGCCACCAGGATGGGGAAGAGCTCCAAGAACGCCATGTTCTTGGTTAGGCCTGAGTCAACCCAAGCCCTGGGCCAAGGTTCCGCGCACCACTGTGTCCCCAGAATAGCCCCAAAACCAGATGACCCCGCAGCGTCTGTAAACAGGTGAAGCGCTGCATTCGAAACCTCTGGCTGCTGCCAGTAAGACCTACCGTTGTACCCGTCTAGGAAAACAGCCCAGACTGCCAAGTCTTCCCTGAGCGCCTTAGTCAAGCGGATGAAATGGAACGACTTGGAGATTCCAGCCGTGGCGGCCGCCAGGCGCCGGTTGAACACTCTGCCCATAGGCATGATCCGACAGGCAAAGTTCAGCTTGCCTAAGAGGGATTGAAGCCGCTGTAATGTAATTTTTCGCAGAGAGCCCGCCTCCCGCACCACCCCCCGTAGGTCGGCCAATTTGTCCGCCGGGAGCCGACATTCCCCGACAACAGAATCGATCTTGATCCCCAAAAAGCACAAGCATGGGGAAGGGCCCACCGTTTTGTCGGGCGCTAGTGGCACGCCGAACCCACAGGCCACATCCGCTACCGATTGCAAAATGTGTGCGCATTTCGGGGAATGTGCGAGACCAACACACAGGAAATCGTCTAGGTAGTGAAGGAGGGAGTTGTAACCAGACTCCGTTTTCACTACCCATTCCAGAAAGGAGCTAAAACATTCAAAATAGAAGCAGGATATTGCGCAACCCATTGGGAGGCACAAATCCACATAGTAGTGCCCTTCAAAAGAACAACCTAGGATGACACTCCGGGTGAACCGGCAAGAGGCGAAAAGCCGACTCAATGTCGGTTTTTGCCATGAGTGCCCCAGGGCCCGCGGCCCTGACCATACAAACCGCAGCATCAAATGAGGCGTATGAAACCCGCCAGAGTTCTGCCGCAATGTCATCATTTACAGAACCCCCGTGGGGGTGGGATAGATGATGAATGAGTCAAAATTTTTCCGGCTCTCTCTTAGCTACGACGCCCAATGGTGACACCCGGAGATCAGGGAGAGGCAGGTCCCTGAAAGGGCCCACCATGCGGCCCAATGCCACTTCCTTGGCTAACTTGTCCCTGAACACCCCCGGGTGGTCAGCGACTGAACGCAAGTTCCGGCATGAACTGGACGCCGGCCGAGCCCGGTGGGGGATCCAAAAACCATGCCTAAAACCTTCCATTAATAAGGCAGCCGCCTTTTTATTCCTATAAAGCTTTAGCCACGGTTGCATCGCGTCGACGTCCACTGGCGTCTTCGCCCTTAGCGCCCATGGCATCGCCTTTTTCGCTAACCTTGCCCCGCTTAAAGCATCTGGAAGCGGGGTGTGACCCGCCGCACCCAGAGCATTCATGTTTGAAACGGCAACCCAAACCGAATTTACATTGTCCGTCATTATACTGCCAACAACAGCCCGTTCTGCGCTGACTGGCCGAAGCAGTGGTTGAAGATCCCGCGCCGCCCCCCCAAGAAAAGACGAGAGACCCCCTTGATGCGATGCCGGGCGGGTCATGATGGCCAACCACAAGCCGATATCCATTTGATCCCAACCCAGGGAAGGGCGAACAGCTAAGCGTTGGCGGAACTGCTCATCATAACGCCACCAGCCTAACCCGCCATAAATCCGGCACGCATTCCATATCATATCCTGGTAGCAAAACAGGGAAGAGCATTTGTTGGGAGACTTTTCGCCTATTACACTAGCCAGGATAGAAAAGGCCCTGATCCAATTTCCAAAAGTTTTTGGTATCTTCCGATACCGAAACTTTTCCTTGTCCTTTTCTGACTCCTTTGCATCCGAATCGACCCGAGGCAGATCCTCCATAGGGAGGAGAGAAAAGATTTCCACAAATTCCCCTTTTTCTACCTTGGTTCGCAATTCCGGAGTCAAGTGGAGGCCAAGCGGGCCTGACCAGCACATGTAGGCCGCCCCATGCGCAGCGGGAGCAACCCCTGCCCCAGAAATCGCGGCGGCGGCCCCCCGCCAAGGGAACTGATTCCAGGGGGCTACTGGGCCCTGTAAGAGCAGCCGAGGGCGATGACGTGACCCCCGAGTGATTTTTTTTTTAAATTCTTTATTTTTGTGTGCTGTTTAACAAAGGGTATAGTTACCACATGCAATAGTGAACATTATCATATATATCAGCATCTGATTGTCAACGCATATGTTGTAATTTGGCACAATTTTTATATTTTAAAAAACGTTGTGAGACCTAGGAAGTGGGTTGGTATAATATTGGGTATGGTTACGCCATTTGGTTCATGAGTGTCGTTCCCTAGGTCATGAGTTGGTAAAGGAGGTGTGAACCATAGTGGGTGGTTTGTGCTAAGTCAGCTTTAAGCTGGGGGTTGAGGTTTTGTAAGGAGGGATTGTCCCCTTCATGGATCTGTGGTACTGTCAAGTGGTCTGTGGTGACGGTAGGTTAGTCTTGGGAGTAGCTTGTCAGGAAGCCTTTTCCTTGGTCCGTATAAACTACTCTTGAGGTATAGTAGCCCTAACCTAGGGGCTGTCGGGGGGGAAGGTGTGTGCTGTGTTGCAGTACACATTCCTCTGGTGCACTAGCGTGCCAGCGCCATCCCTGGCATGCTCTTAGGGCGTCATTTGGGTCATGTTTTTTAAACTATGGAGATATCAACAAAACTTAAGTATTAGAAGGTAAAAGGTAATAGGAGAGAAACCGTAAGGAAAAGAAGATTTGCAATTTCTAGCATGTGAGGAGGTTGGGGTAGGGGACTTCTCCCCCCATTCCCGTCATGTGGCCTGAGTGTCCATTCTCCGTGACCTCGGGGTGAACGGCTCGATCGTCTCTGGGTCCCAAGCGGGAGTGGCGTTCTGGGTGTTCTTGGTTGGCAGACCCAGTTTTGGTAGTAGCGCGGCAGCATCGGATTCTGTAGCGATTTTGTACATGTTTCCTTGGTGTGTATCCAGGAGGTGGCGTGGGTTTCCCTACCGATACGGTATTTCCACTGAGCGTAGCTGGCTGGTGAAGTCGCTGAGGGTTTTTCTCCATTGGAGAGTGGCTCTAGTTAAGTCCTGATAAAAAGTCAATTGGGACTCTTCAAAGTTGAGTGGCGTCTTGCCCTTGAGTGCCGACATTATGTGTCCCCTATCTTGGGAAAGGATGCAGCGGACTATGACGTCTCCTGCAAGGAGAGTGGATGCCCTTGTTGGAGTGGGTAGTCGGTATATTTTGGCAAAGGTGAGTTTCCTTGCCACCGCGGGGGGAAGTATTGATTGCATGACACGTCGCACGTAGTGAGGTAAATCCTCCTTGGAGACTGAGACAGGGATACCCCGGATTTTGATGTTGTTGCGTCTGTGTTTGTCTTCTTGGGCTGCTATTTGTACCTCCAAGTTTTGTTGGGTGTGTTGTATTTGGGAGAGGGATTCTTGCAGCGAGGTGATTTCTCTTTGGATCCCTTTCACTTCTCCCTCAGTGTGTACTACCTTTTCAGTGATTTGTTGCATGCTGGTTTTGAGGGTAGGTAGATCTGCAGCCAGTAGGCTTTGTATTTCTTGCAGCATGTTTTGCATATGCTGTAGGACTTGTTTGGTGGCCAGTTCAGTGGTACCTTGCTGGGGCATGGGTTTTAGCTGTGTAACCCCTTGAGAGCTTTGCTCCACTGAGTTAAACTCTTGTGGGGAATCAGGGCCTTGTGCGGCCGCCTTTTTGGCGGGTGTTTGCTTCTGGAGCATTTTGCCTATATCAGGCTGTGTTGTACCTTGTTGGGGTTTCTGGGATCTGCGCCCCATCCCTAAAGTTCCGTGATCGGAGCCGTGCTGGGATGTTTCCCACGCGTCCTCCAGGAAGTCCCCGCCAAGCAGATAATCCAGGCTGTGGTGGGCTGATGGGAGGTAGGCCCGGGCTCTGTGTTTTGGCTTTGCCTGCTTCGGGGTGTACCGGAAGGGCATCGGTCGAATCCGGGGGATCTCCTCTGTGCTATGCAGGTATTTGCGTTTTTGTATGACAAGGTTGTTGGCAGATTGTCGGTAGATTGGGCCCGTGAGTATCGGAGCTTGCGGTAATGGCGTCCGGCCCGTCTCGCTATCAGGCTCCGCCCCCCCTGAGTGATTTGCCCTCCCGCTAACTGCCCAGCCCGAGCGAAGTTGATCGTCTAGGGGCAAGGGGGTTGGAACCCCCGGACGAGAGCCCTTTTCAAGAGAATGCAAAACATTTCTCATGGATTGTAGTAAAGAATCCCATTCAGGTATGCCCACTGCGCCAATACCCCCAGACCCAGACCCTGGTGAACCAGCATACTCACCGGACGAAACTGAATGTGAAGGTAGCTGCGGCACCATAACCTGGGCACCTGGTTGCAACGGCCCCACGGGAACTGCGACCGCAGGAGGAACTGCACCAGTCACAGCGTCAGGAAACCGCACCGTGAGACGACCAGGGTTAATCTGTGGAGACAATATAGGTGAAAAGGGACCCAACCCACCCACCCCAGCCGTGAAGGCGCTTGGGGAAGCGGATGGGAAACCAGCAGGCGTAGAGCCAGGTGGGGCAGATTGGGACCCATCTGCGAGAGTGCCTGGAGAGGTGAGTGTCACTCTGGTATGAAGGGGGGCAGGGAATCCAGAATGGGCCCCAGCCATGAGGGGGCCAGCTGATGGGGCAGATATAACGGCAGGGGCAGGCCCAGGGGAACCAGAAAGGGCCCCAGCCATGAGGGGGCCAGCTAATGAAGAAGGGAGAAGGGTAAGGATAGGCCCAGGGGAAACAGAATAGGCCCCAGTCGCTAAGGGATCAGATGCAGGTGGAGGAGCAGCAGAAGAAGTGGCAGGTGCAGACCCAGGGGAGACAGGGTGGGGAGGGAGAGATGGGGGGGGGGGGCTGCTGTGATCTCCCCCTGGAGATAGCCCTGCCGACCTGCGGCCTACTCACCCATCCAGAAGAGGGGGTTACCTGCCTCCGGACCGCTGGAGATCCAGTCCGCGCAGAGCGGGTAGTTGGTGCACGTTGCACCGCCCATGAGCTCCTGTCCTGTGGTCTCGCGGCCGCCCGCCTCAAAGCCCGCGAGACCGGAGGAGGTGGGAGGTCTGAGGCAGCGTGGTCCGCGTTAGCCCGCTTTGCGGCCACCTGCCGGCCTCCCCGAGATCCGCTCGGGGAGGAGGTGCTGGGAGCGCGTGAAGCAGCGCCGGCCGCGGCCGCAGGGGACCTGGCGCGGGCCGGCAACAGGGCTCCTGCCCCTCACCCGACCCTCCAGTGAGGGGCTATACTGGGTAGGGGGGCGCGCACGACGCTGCTGGGCACCGTGGCTGCTGGAAGAGGGGGCAGCCACAACAGCAGCACCCTGCAGCCGTGCCAGCTGGGACTGCAGGTGCCGGCCACCATCCTGAAGGGCCTCAGCCCGGAAGGCAGCTAAGATGGAGTCAATATCCATAAGCCCTGGAGCCAGATTTAATTTATCAGTTTAATGTTTAATGTTCACTGGCAAACAAATGTAAATATATAGGAACTGACAGTGAGAATGGAGGAAATAAATAGACCCGATAGGATCAATAACAGCAGGGCTGCATCACATACAAGGGAGCGACTTGTCTGGTAGAACTAAAAAGATATATATCTGGTATGTGAGCGCTCCAATAAAAATAAACTAATAATCATGCAATAAAATAAAATAAAATATTGAAATAATGTAATGACCACTATAGCTAGAACCACCACAATGACCACCAAATAAAAAATATATAATATATGGAATCTAATGAAGAAATAGGCAAATACACTGGGTCAATCTATCTAAACAAATGTACTATACACATGTGCAAAGTGTATACAAAACTTAATTTATTGTATAAAAAACTAAACATAGAAATATGAAACAGCACCTCAAATGTCCAGCTCAGATCTTGGTATAGTGAATAATATGGGGCCCCTTATTCATTGTTGTTTTCCACAAAAGACTGATGTAAGAAATGGGAGATGTGCACATAAAAAATAAAAATAAAAGAATAAAAAATGAATTCAAACGAAAAAGTTAATGTATATTCCGTAAAAAAATATATGATAGACGGATAGTACCCAAATGAATGCACCGTCTCACGGGGAGGGAGCTCGGGAACCAACCAAACACCCGGGTCAAGACTAAGGGGCTTGCGATTAGGATAACCCCAAATGTGAAATCACATCCACCAGATATGGAACACTGTGGGGATTTCACCAAGGCAACTTACCCTGTTCGTCCGACCTTCGGATGAGGTACTGGGAGCACATCAACTCCAAACAGTGAGAGGTGCAGACTATGCCGTTCCCGCCAGGTCAATCGCCGAAAATCAATGTCGGATCGTAAAGGAAGGACCGGCTGGAAAATTCAAATAGGTCGGCGGTGTGGTGAAGCAGCAGACAGCACGTCTACGCGTTTCGTCCTTACTGGAGGACTTTTTCAAGACAATGTATGCTGTCTAAGAGCAGGGTATATATACCCCCTCTTGATTATTTTACAACGTGGTCATAATTGTTAATTGGTGCAATAAAATCATTTATATATATATATAAAAAATGCTGCATGTTATTAAAGTAACACAGACTGCAATGAATGAGAGTGTAATGAAATCATTTATAATTACTGAACAATGTCACATAATTAACTTCAAAAATGCATAATTAAAAATATATAATAAAAATAAAGATATATGACAATAATAGAATAATTAAATATCCATTTTCAAGATGTTTTCACAAAGCTTGATTATATTAATAGACCTTAATTTCCTAGTCTTTTTTTAAAAAATAATGCAGTTAAATTATTATTTGAATCCTGGAAAATTAATTAAGGAAAAAACATTAAAATGATACTGAGAACTCATGTAAGACTCATATAAATATCATAGTGACCATAAGATCTATAATGAATATCCAATATATATATGATTCCCAATTGATTCTCCCCCACATATGGAATCAGTGAAAAATCCTCCACTACCAGAGACAAAGAATATATATTACAAATCAATTCTTAGATGTTACATTCCACTTCTTCATTTAACCCATTAGGGGTAAGTGTATTAAGTCTAAAGATCCGCTGTGATTAGAGCTAATTTTCTATTAAGTGTGCTCTCTGCAATATGCTCAATACCCATCACTACTAGATGAGCAGGATTACTCTCATGGGCCATTTTGAAGTGTCTGGCCACCGAAGATTTTCTATCATGGTTGCTGATGGCTCGTCTGTGTTCCCTAAACCTAGCTTTTAATGGTCTCGAGGTCTGACCTACATGTAGTAAGCCACAAGTACACATCAGTAGATATACAACAAATGGAGTATTACACGAGATTCTAGTGGATACATGGAAATTCTCATCTTTAGAGGATGAACAGAAGTTCTTCCGTCCATGACATATGTATTGACACGTTAGGCATCGGGTAGCACCACATTTAAAGTTTCCTGCTTCACATAATACCGATGTTTTATTGGTTTTTGTAGTCGGAAATTTGGAGGGAGCCAATAGATTCTTTAAATTCCTATTTTTACGGAATGTCACTCTGGGTACTTCAGGGATACTAAATCGAAGCCATGGATCCAAACGCAGAATCGACCAGTGATTTTTTAAAATCAGAATGATCTGATTATACGCCCTATTAAACGTAGTCGAGAAAATGTGACCTTTATTCTGACCCACCTCTCTAGTGCTAATATGAAAATCATTCCTTGATGTACATCTTCTTTTGATCGTATGATTCTCCAGCAATAGAATCTCCCTATGTTTGACTGAAGGGAGGAGTGGTGAAATCGGTATATCAACTGGGTCCACAGTTGATATACCGATTTCACCACTCCAGTACTTGCAGTACTTGCTGAGCATGCACATAAGATCTCCAATACTCTTCTATGAGGAGCATTGGATTGGAGCCTCACAGAGAGTTCGGCAGTGCAGAGGGAGCCTTGATGATGGCATATGTTAAGTAAAACTTAATTTTTTACAAAATTGTTTCCTTCGGGGGGGGGGGGGGCATAATTATTTAGCGCTAGGGAAAGGGACACTATATTGTCAGGAATACAGATTTGTATTTTGTATTCCTAATGCCATAGTGTTCCTTTAAGCTGTTGCTAGGGCTAAGAGGACCTCTTTAAGTTAAGTTTTTATGGAGTTCTTTATTGCAACACTTACAATCACAAAGGTTCTCAAAATATTCATATCAGGTTCCTCATTTTATAATGCTGTCAACTGCAGACGTAACTGGCACTAAGGACATAAACCTTAGTCACAATCTGGGGTTTGATGATTTCTCAATTTTAGCAGTTGTGATCACAATCACATCTTTCCATTGTTGACAACCCTTTTCAAATTTTCAGTTAATGAAAAAGGACCTTAAAGGATTAGTGTAAACCCTTTTAATAATGTGTTTTTTTACCACATAATTCCCTATTGGGCAATTCTAGCTAGGTCCTGCTCACGCTTAAACAGTAGGAAAAAAAAGTGTTTTACCTACTAGTAATACAGTTTTGGGCAAAGCTCCGGGCGCTAATCTTCCTTCTACATCTGATGTCATGGCAGCCCTCGTGTGGTCACAGGTTTTCATAGAGAAACCTCTGATATGACAGTTTTGCCGGCTCAGAGCGCATGTACAATAATATCATAATTTTCCCTTAACGAACTCAGCAAAAAAAAAAACAAAAAAAAAAACATAAGCTACTGGCAACATTTTAACAAATTCAACTAATTAAAAAAATATCCCCCAAATTTGCAAACTTCCCAACAGTTTTGTGCATGAGTAGAGCAAACATGACTTGATTTCATACTTCGTAAGTAGCATTGTGTAGCTAGAGGCTTTTATAATGCCATCCATAGTACCCAAAATGTACGTGATACATGATATTATCTGATTGGTGCAGGAAAACCTTTGATACAATTGCAAAATATTTTGTTTAGCATTAACTTTGCAATCTCTGTGTATTTATCTTGATATCCATTGACTAATGATGACACCCGGTTTTAAATTGCTAATAATTTCTAATATTGGCACATTACTCGCAGAAAATGATAAAGACATTTTTAAAGGATCACTATAGGGTCAGGAACACAAACATGTATTCCTGATCTTATAGTGTTAAATCCACCATCTAGCCCCCTTGGGTCCCTCGTGCCTCCATAAATATAGCAAAATCATACTGTATTCAAGCCTGAAGCTGTAGATCTGCATGCTCTTTGTCTCAGAAAAAACAAACTGTCTGCTGACATCATTAGAAGTGGTGGCCTGATCATATAACAATGCTTCCCCATAGGATTGGCTGCGACTGACAAAGAGGCAGATCAGGGGCAGAGCCAGCAGGATTCAAACACAGCCCTGGCCAATCAGCATCTCCTCATAGAGATTAATTAATTAATCAATGAAGCTCTATGAGGAAAGTTCAGTGTCTGCATTCAGAGGGAGGAGATACTGAATGTGTTGGTGCATTTTAGGCAGCCATGACCCAGGAAGGATCTCTAACAGCTATCTAAGGAGTGACCAGTGAAGTAATCACTAGGCTGCAATGTAAACACTGCATTTTCTCTGAAAAGTGTTTACAAAAAGCCTGAAGGTAATGATTTTACTCACCAGAACAAATTCAATAAGCTGTAGTTCTGGTGACTATAGAGTCCCTTTCAATTGTGTTTATGTTAAAAGAAACATGTGATAGCTCAGAAACCACTAATGAAAATAAATATGGGATTGTGATCAAGACCTTTATCGAACTTCAGAATATAGTGCTACATGTATATAAACATTAGACTCAATTTGCTGACAAATTGACAATAATCATTGGGTCATTAACAGTAATCAGTGGGTCTAAAAAAAATGCAACAATTATTCGGTGTGTTGTACTGAAGTCTTGCAGAAGAATTAAATATATGAAGTGTGTAAAACTATCTTGTAGCCTGAGTTAGTCTAAAAAAACTGTTCTATACTACCTATACTGGATAAAATGGTTTTCCTAAGCTTTGGCTAAATTATCACTAAACATACACATTTCTCTAGCTAACATAACGCTTTCATCACTGTAGCTGTGAAATGGTTAAATAACCCTTTAAACATGTGCCTGATTCCAGCGCCAATGTATCTCAGCGCTGGTTTGGGCTCTGCCGCCACCGCCGCCAGCTGATTGGTGGAACCTAATGAACATGCGTGGCAAGCACTCCTTTACTATGGAGTTTTTAAACAGACAGAACGTCCTCATGCAAAGTGCGAGGACATCCATTGTTGTTTCATGCAGTCAAATTCCATGAAACTACAGGAAGAACCTATAGTGGCAGTCTAGTAGACAGCCACTAGAGGCAGTCTTAACACTGCAATGTAAACACTGCAGTTTCCCTAAAACTCATTGCGGGGTTAAGGGAACTGGGACACTGCACCCAGACAACGTCGATGAGATGAAGTGGTTGGGATGCCTATACTGTCACTTTTTTTTTTCTTTACTGTTTTGTCAATTTCACTTTAGTGTATCAGAACAGTGGGATTGTTAACGACTCATTGACAAGCTTATATATAAAACAATATATATAACTTACTCCTTAATTACATAAACACTCATTCTGCATTCATTTTACTAGTGAATCACTTTTCAGAGTATTTCTCTATGCATTACTATGTGGTAATAGTATGTCCTCAAAGAGTGGTTCCAATCACCACATAGGATGATTGTAACTGCTCAATAATTTGGTACCAGATAAATTATGATTCATATCAGTTTATAAACAACCAGGCTTACTGTTTACTGAAAAGGAAAGTGTTCAACTTTTATGAAAGCTGTGTGCTGTTTATGCACAGCCCACGGCTCATCTCTCTTTCGTTGGAGAAAGCATCCTCTATATTATCCCTAAAATTATACAACGGCACAGTATATTTCATTGCACTAAATACCACTGCTAATACTGGTTTTAATAAAATTAAATAATTATTTTATATAATTTTACTTTGACCTGTCTGATTTTATAACAAGACACGGAGGCTCATATTGCATATCCCTTTCTTTACTGTCCACCAATAGCAGCAAAGAATACAAAACAGTAAGAAAAAATTGGCTTACATAGTGATAAGCCACTCCCATACCAAGTCCCGGTGTAATAGTCAGCACCTCCATACACATTTCCTCTTTCTTTGCTGCTCCACAGTCAGTTAAGTACCATTTATTTTGTCTCTTGAGACTTTGGTTGTACTTATTTTGTGTACTTGTGATTATATGTCTGGGGATTTTAGTTTAACTTAGCCTTTGGGTTTACTTGCGGGGATGCTTGGGTCTTGCCTTTTCTGTCTCCCCTGCCCGCTGTACCGGGTCCCGGGGCCATTTTGGCACCATTTTTGTAGTGTTTCACGCCCCAATTCGTCACTCTTCATGCCATTGTAGAATTTGACGTTCGGGAGTTCGCACGAGAACACCCGTTCACCTGTTTTACTCATTGTGGTTCGGCCCACGAACGTGGTTTGTTCATGGGTTCTTTCGTATCCGACCATTCATTCGTTCACTGCCGCTTTAGCAAGTTGTCTCATAGACACATTCGACTCGCAAACGCACCTTGGTTGCGGTACAAATTTTCCTGTTCCAGAGTTTTTCTTCACCAACTGAGGTCGGCCGAGTGGCTCCCAGCGGACCATGGCCCGCTACCTGGAAAATTGGGTGCGGCGCCCACTTAGCAAGGCTGCACGTAATAAGCTCAGAGCTGAGTGCCCTAGACCGGTGGTGCCTAACAAGGTTTGCGAAACCCTGGAAGTGGACCCCAAAATGACACAATTCATTTCAAAGGTGGGTTGGAACCCACGGAAAGGCCTAGACCCAGCACTCAGGTCGTGCCAGGATAAACACCTAGACATTTATGGGCCTTTTGGCATTTTTGGCATCCTCAGCTAGATCAAAGCTTTTTGATCTAGCTGGCTGAGGATGCCAGGGCTGATAACAAGCTAGTCGACAAGGACGAACTCCATGATTGGGTCCAACGGGCCATCTGTATTGCAGGCAGCGTCAATGCTTCTCTATCTATGGAGCAACATAAAGCCATCCGGTTTAAGGCCTCCTGTTTGGTGACTCCTTTATTAAGGACCTGTGCCATTTTGTTGGGGCATTTACGGCCCTGGATAAAGCCAGTCCTCCTTGAGGAGGGTGTTCCAGAGACGGGAACCAGGGCTGGCTGATAAAATGGTCTCTCTGTACCTTATGATCGCACTAAGTTGCAAGGACTGAAATAACCGTGTGGCTTCTGCCTATTTATGTTTTCACAGCCTAATTCGTATTGGTTTTTATGGACTCCAACTGATTATCATATAATGGAATCATCTACGTTGGCGGTTTCTTGTTTCCTATGATGGATTTGTCCCGGTTCATTGGATGGTTACCTGGTTGGACTCCGACTGGATTTAAAGGCAGTTGTCATTGTGCGGTTGAACTGATTCCTCGGTTCCCATTTGATGTTTGTTTATTGTGGTTGCATCTCCAAAGAAAGAGGAAATGTGTAGGGAAGTGCTGACTATTATACTGGGACTTGGTATGGGAGTATAACTATGTATCACTATGTATGCCATTTTTTCTTACCTTTTTGTATTCTTTGCTGCTATTGGAGGACAGTAAAGAAAGGGATATGCAATACTCGCCTCTGTGTCTTTAATAAAAATCTTGACTTTTCGTCATGTAATAGCAAAATCATGTAATTTTAAACAACCCTATAATTCGATTCAGTGACTTTCATCGTTAGCCTAATCTGGACCCTTCTTTAACCACAGCCTTCACAATTGTTTATAAAGTGAGATGCAAATCCATAATTCTGTCAATAAACCAGAACTTTGGGAGGAAGTAATAGGCTGTAAAAATTTTGTAATTTTTAGAGAGCTACATTTCCCTCCCTCTGGATAAACATATGTTTTATTTGCTTGAGTCACATGCTGTTGGACATCTTTATTAATGTTTGCAAATATAATTAAAAACACTGGCACAAGCAGGTTTAACAGCCTTAATTTGAGTTTCAAGATCTTAAGATGTACCAGTTTTAAAATATGCTTCATAGTTCTGTAGCTAAACTGAGTAGCTCTGGCTATACTCCAACCACAAATTCTTACTCATTCATTAGGGTTCATATCTTTGCAGGGAAACAAAAAACAACAACTTTGTAATGTTCAGATTAATTGAGAAGAAAACAAAAACTCATAACCTGGGACCCCATGGGAATATGTTAGGGAAGAATTCAAGACAAAGATAAAAAATAGGAGCTATGGACACAATTACAATTAATTGCGACACTTTTACAACGTTGACCCAGAAGTGTTCTTCATATCACCCCTTCCGTCCTCCAAATGAAGTAAACACAACCTTGAAATATGTATTTTCCGGGTTATTTTTCTTCTCAAACGAGTAAATAAATAATTAGAAGGACACTAGAGTCAACAGAACAACTACAGCTTAATGTAGTTGTTCTGGTGAGTAGAATAGCTCCCTTCAGGCATTTTCATGTAAACACTGCCTTTTAAGAGAAAAGTCAGTGTTTACATTGCCCCTAGGGACACCTCCAAGAGACCACTGGAGGGGCTTCCTGGCTCAGGGCTGCACAGTAAGCAGCCCTGCCGTTCAGAGTCCCCACGTTCTGCATGGAGATGCTGAATTTTCCTCATAGAGATGTATTGATTCAATGCATCTCTATGAGGAGGTCCTGATTGGCCAAAACGGCATTTGGCCCCGCCCCGTGCCGATTTTAGCCAATCCAATGCTTTCCCTATGGAAAAGCATTGGATTGGCTAAACATCATCTATTTTGATGATGTCACCAAGGGGGCGGGGCTAGCACCAGCGGACCTGAGCTGCGCTGGAAATAAGGTGAGTTTTAAACTTTTATTTCCCCCACCCTTCAAACTGTAACCCTAATTCTGAAAAAGCCCAGCCTTGACCCCAACTCCCCATCCAACTACCGCCCTATCTCGCTACTGCCATTTGCCTCCAAGATCCGAGAGAGAGTTGTGTACACCAGACTGACTTTCTCAAATCCAACTCTCTGCTTGACCCCCTTCAGTCTGGATTCCGCGCTGGTCATTCTGTCGAAACGGCTGTGATCAAAGTATCCAACGATTTAATTGCTGCTAAATCTCACGGCCATTACTCTATCCTTATTCTCCTTGATCTTTCTGCTGCCTTTGACACTGTTGATCATCAACAGCTTCTTCGCATTCTCCATAATTTTGGTCTACGGGATACTGCTCTCTTCTGGTGCTCCTCCTACCTCTCCCAGCACTCTTTCAGTGTTTCTTTCTCGGACTCTGCCTCTTCCCCCCCAACCACTCTCTGTCGTCGTTCCCCAAGGTTCTGTCCTTGGTCCCCTACTGTTCTCTATCTATACTGCCTCCCTTGGAAAACTCATCAGCTCCTTTGGCTTCTGTTATCATTTCTATGCGGATGATACGCAAATCTACCTGTCCTCTCCTGATCTCTCTCCGCTCATCTTGACTTGTGTCTCTTCAATTTCCAATTGGATGGCTGCTCACTTCCTTCAACTCAACTTGTCCAAAACAGAACTTCTGGTCTTTCCTCCCTCCAGTGTTGCTGCTCCCTTGTCTGTCTCCCTCCAAGTCAACGGCGCTACCATCACCTCTAACTCGCAGGCTCGCTGCCTGGGTGTTCCTTTTGACTCCAACCTCTCCTTCACCCCTCATGTCCAATCAATCGCCAGATCCTGTCGCTTCCACCTCAACAAAACATAGCACGCATGGGGCTAAGGTGCTGGTCAATGCTCTTGTTCGCTCTCGTCTTGACTACTGCAATACCCATCTCAGTGGTCTTACATGTTCCCAGATTGCACCGCTGCAATCTATAATGAATGAGTGAGGCTCGTTTTCCTGTCCGCCCGCAACTCCCACGCCTCCCCGCTTTGTCAGTCCCTGCATTGGCTTCCAGTTAGATATAGGGCTCAATTTAAACTTCCAGTGCTTGCTTACAAGTCCCTACATAATGCTGCTCCAACCTACCTATCCTCCCTAATACACAAGTATGTCCCCCCGAGGTCCCTACGCTCTGCCAAAGACCTAAGTATATCCTCTGTCCGTACTCCCACCTCTAATGCCCGCCTCCAAGATTTCTCCAGGGCTGCATCTCTTCTGTGGAACTCCCTTCCCTTCTCCGTAAGACTTCCACTCAATCTCCACTCATTAAAAAAATCATTGAAAACTCACTTCTTCAAGAAAGCATATCAATTAAACTGTTAGCAGGTTTTATCCCCCACCCCCCATGACTCCTCTCCTGCAACTGTCAAAAATCACCTACTAAGCCCTCAGTGAATACTTTTTTAACAACCTACTTCGTACCCCTACTTTTACCCTTTGTGTCACTATACCCCACTCCCTCTAGAATGTAAGCTCATTGAGCAGGGCCCTCCACCTCTCTGTTCCTGTATGTCTAGTTGTCTGGTTACAATTACATGTCTGTTAGTCCACCTATTGTACAGCGCTAGGGAATCTGATGGCGCTATATAAATAATAAAATAATAATAATAATGTAGGCAAACAGTGCCCAGGGCTCATAGGCAGCAGTGGGTTAATTATAGGTAAAATAGGTACCGCTGTCATTTTCTAGTATATCTTCTTTTGTGAATAAGTAAGTAGATTAACAATAATCATTTTTTTTTTTTTTTTAAAGTGTTCAGCTACGTGCTCAATCGCGTGTATCACTACCTGGTTGATTGGGGTGTCATCTCATACATAGCACAGCAGCAATTTCTCCTGTTATTTAAACATACAGTGTGTACATGTATAAGCAGAGTTCTCTGAAAATGTGCAGTATATGGTTTTATCTCACTGAGATGAATGGAGGCCACCCCATATATATACATTTTACAATTTAGAATGTTTAATAAATGTAATCATGCCTACACAATAAAATAACCAAAATAACCAATACACATGTTACGGAGCACTGTAGTTTGTGGCCTGCTGAGAAGGCAGTGTACCAAGACACATACAATGGAATTAATTATTTAATACCAGGAGGTGATAGGTAAGGCTTCCCCAAGAAATTAAGGAAGTGACAGGATTGACCGTATACAATGAGAAGCTCTGGGAAATGCTGTATTACTGAGTCTAGAATAATGGATTTAACATGAAATCAGGTGTCACAGTGGTATGCTACCATAACTACAACAGTGCACTGGAGCATTATATTGCATGGTGTGTGTTTTTAATGTACTATTTTTATACATTTTTCTTTGGCTCCTCAAATATCAGGTAAGCTGTATGTGTGCATCTGCTAATGCAAAAGTTTCTCAAGCTTAATCGTTTGATCTAATCTCAATGCTGTGAGCTATGTGACGTGACACCATGGTAGGTTTATTTTGCCCTTATCTTGTAAGTCTTTTTCAGAGAAACAACACACCACCCTTAGGATATGTTATATTACTATGGGGGTGTAAAGTGAAATGTAATAATACATTTTCTGTTATTTCTTTTTATATGTTATGTTTTCTTAATGAATAAAATAAACATGATCATGACACTTTTTTTTACATTTCAGACAATTGTGTACAACTATGTTTTGAAAAAAATCTTTATATTGCTAATTTATAACTTACTACTAACCAACTGGCCTTGTTTGCTACGTAATAGACTTAAAGGGTTACTCCAAGAATCATAACCACTACTGCATAGAAATGAGAGAACCCCAGTCTACTCCCCAAATAGGGAGAGAAATGAGAGGGGCGCAGTTACATAAGATAGTAGCAAAAAGAACCCTAACTTTTATTGAGATTAGCTGGCAGCCCCCCTTTATATGTGGTGGGAAACCACTTTCTCTCTTTTTTAGAGTTATTCTCTAACCACTACTGTAGTCATTATGATGCCAGCAATACCCTGGCCATGTTTCCATGTAATGGGGCAATCCATTTTGCAATGATTTGTCCTCTTACCTGGGTCCCCGTTGGGCAAAACCATCATCTTGTGGCCAATGACGTAATCTGGCTTTTGCAGAGCTTCAATAAGTTGAGTTGATCCAGTCGCAAGGGAAAAAAATATTTGGGGCAGGTTGCCAGGAGCTAGAGATCTCTCTCCTTCATCAATTAGTGGCAGAGCTACTTTAATTATCATAAAAAACACGTTGTGCTCGTATTTTACCTGCAAATCTATACCTTTCTGGAATCCACAATGGAAAAAAAAAGGTAAACTAAATGTATGAAGCTGAAAATATCTGGATCAAAAAGCAACTGCACCATTGGCAGATCCAGGGGTGACCATCAGGGCAAATGCTTCCAAAAAGGCTGGGGAACTTATGTCTGGCTGACAGCAGGTACTAACTTGGGGGTCACCCACACTCATTTCTCACATTACTGCATCTAAGTTGCTAAAAGAATTGCCAGGGCCACCACTTGTTAACCCTGCTACAAACACAGGGAACACAAGACATTGAAATGATGATTAAACAATTCCAGTTAGAATCAGTATCATAGCAAAAGCGGCATTAAATGTTCGCACTGTACGCATATTTATTCATTTCTGTATTTGTATTCGTATGGATGCTTGAGTCCACCTTTCACACAGTTATATACTAAAGTGAGAATTCAAGGTGAATTCAAAGTGAATTTAAAATTTAACACAGGTTTCACTCCAAGACAGACACTAGAGGTGCTTCCAAGTCCCTAGTTTTACTCTATTACCCGACGATAGACGTCCTCACACTATACATGTGGACAGCTAACATTTTCTATGTTCCCCATAGGAAAGCATTGATTCAATACTTTCCTATGGGGAAGCTTGAATGTGCACATGGGTTGCCCCACATGAGCATCTCCATGACATTGCAGGAGCAGAATACCTAGCCAGCACTGAGGAGAGAGGTAAGCTAGCTCAAAAAGAGTTTTTAATCCTACAATTGGTCAACAAGATCTCTAGAAAACTAGAGATAGGGACACTATAGTGTTTGTATTCTAACACTATAGAGTTCCTAAAAGCTTCTAATTTATGTATCTGTTCTTAGTAAATTTGAGTACTTTTGTAAACTCTATTAATGTTCTCTACTTTAATAAGAATATTTTTATTATTTTCTTGCATCACTTGTTTTGGTGCTATTTTTAATTATCTAATTATTTGATACAGCAGATCGGCATTATTCTAAGCTTAATTCTACAACTTTATTTCATCCCTTGTTGTATTTGAAGATCATGTTTTCTCTCTTCCTTATCTCGTCTAACCTTTCCTGGTATGTTTTGTAAGTGAGACCATGCCATATATTAGTCACCCTTCTTTGAATCCCCTGTAAATTATTTATGTCCTTCTGAAGACTAGATGTTCAGAAGTGGACTCTATTTAATTGAGATCTTGCAAGGGATCAATAAAATTGCATTAGTACCTCCTTTTTTTCTGGTGTGGATGCCCCTTCCAACTTGCTTATCCTGCTGGTTTCGAATGCTGTCTGTTCGCTTTAAATAATTGGAAATAATCTATGTCCCTTTCTTCTGATTTTGTCTTTAAAGTGATATAATAAGGGAGATGGCTAACCCTTATTTTGTTGGTGATTAAGCGTATCTATTTTTTTTTTATCATCTTAATGTGCCTTACTTGTATTTCAGTTAACAGTGTGAAAACTGGTTGTTTAAATTATCATTGGCTATTTCTTACTTATTCTGCATGTTACTAGAGGAGCAAAGGAACATTATATGGTCAGGAATACAAATGTGTATCCCTTACCCTATAGTGTTAAAAACACTAGTTAGGTTGCCACCTCCAGTGGGGCATAACTTTTGGAAGTCCTGGATTAAGTGTTAAACTGCTTGAAAATGGTTTAACCCCTTAAGGACCAAACTTCTGGAATAAAAGGGAATCATGACATGTCACACATGTCATGTGTCCTTAAGGGGTTAAATGGGAGGTACAGTGCCAGAAGACTCCAGGTTCTGTCCCTTTAAGAAGGGTTACAAATGCGTGTGAATATTTAAGTATGGTTTGTGGGTATAATGGAGGCCAGTTTAGCAAATCGGACAACAAAGATAGTAATAGATAGTGAACAATATGCTCTTGAAGGCCTATCGAAATTTAATAAAACAGGATTAAGGGATTGCTTTTTTTTATTAAAAAGCGTGATTGCTGACATTTTAAAAAGGTCAGGAAAGCAGCCAGAGAAGTACAGGTAGTTAAAAAGAAAGAAAATATTCTATAAAAGGAGTGAAAAGAGGAGAGCGGAATTAGTGGTTTATTGTAATGATGGATATAAAAGCTAGAATATTTATGAATACTACAAAGGATATGAGGTGACGGAAGAGTGGTAAAGGAATGATTCTTTATAGTATCTAGTGGTAGGATAATGTCATAGTTTGTATTTGCAGGAAACAATGCTTAGATACACCGTAGATGCCCTCACTCCACTTGTCTGCTTCTTAGTTAAAGGATGGTAATGGTAATGGGAAATGGTAAATGGTAAAAATAAATACATGTATTTGTAATGTTTAAATGTGCGTTTAGTTTAGATTCCTTTGTAAAATAAAATGGCATAAAAGATCTTAAAAGCCATAAGTTTACATGTAATCTATCATCAATCCATTGCTATTGTCACACTACTCTCAGCAGCCAGATCCACCATCCTACAAAGAGATCATCAGCATGAATGATGATCTCCTGATCATATTTAAAGGGATACTCCAAACTCCTAAAGTGCCCACACTGTTTTTTCATTTTACAACAGGACTGGCTGTCTGATTGACAGGCGTAGTGTGTAATAATTTTTCATGTTGCAAAATGAAAAGAAGAGGGCAGTCTCTTCATACATAAGACACTTCAGCAAGCTAAAGTGCTATGTGGGTCTGGACTCTGGAGCATCCCTAAATATCCTGTCTACCTAACTGGAAATACAATCTTAACAAAGAACCTGATTGGAAATACATTGAAAATCAAAATGACTGGGAAAGTGGTAAAATGAATTGTTTAGTTAGACACCATACATCACAAACATACATGGTGTATTCAATGTAAAATATAAAGATGTACTCACTTTCCCTCCGTTCCAGCACTGGTATGCGAGTCTGACTCTTAGTGTAAGACCCACCTCCTGGCTGTCCTCCGCTCTGCCTGCACCCTGCCTCTGTTCTTCTTTGATTTACACTGCTTGGGACAAATGCACAAATAGGGCAAATCTTGTCAGTAACATCAGCACGCTGGTATTGTAGCCAGGATGCGTGCATTGGAACCAAGTGACGCCACGTCACTCTGTTCCTATACTCTGTACCAGCTAAGCAGCTTCCTTAGCAACCGCAACACTTGAGCTCTAGTTACTATGGAAGAAGCACAGAGGGGCCACCTATGGCAGGTCTTTTTTTGCTCTCCCTGTCAGTCAATGTCTTGGCACACCAAGCTATTGCCTGACAGCCTGAAGAAAAAAATATTTTAAATAGGTCTTTTTAATTAATCTATACATTTGCTAGCAAAACTTCTAGCCCAATGTATAGATAAAATCTTATGCTCAATCTAATGAGCATAAATTGTCCGGGGCAGGACAGGTGCCCTTTAAATCCTCTGTAACATGCTCATTCTGTATTAGAGCATAGTCATATCACAGCACCACTGCCTAAAGGCCATAGAAACCATCCAAAGCAACAGGTTTCTATGTAAATATTAAAAGTTAAAAAAACGTATTTTGAACTGATTAAACAGATCATATCACTTCCATTTGTTTACTTTAGTTTAGAAGGTTGAATCTCTTAGGGAACGAAGACTTCCTAATCCACTCACAGTCTGTAAATTAAATCCACAATTCTGCGGGGTACTGTGTCATTATTGTTTTTTCTTTATCTGGTTGTGTTGTTGCCAATAGTAAAACATATATTTTGAAACATTCTGGTTAATTGTATGTTGCATCTAAATAATTTACACATATCTAAAACTTTTTGTAGTATTCGCAATGTCAAGAAAATGTGAAAATTTACATTCATTTGGAAATTAAACATATTTGTTTTGGCATCATTTTCTCTCTGTTTTGTACATATTTATTATGTTATTAACATTATATCCAAGACCAAAAAGGATTAACAGACTTTGGGGAGCCCTGTAAAGCCTGAAGTGATTTTTCACTGCTGAATCCTAATAAAGTCCTGTTCTCAGTCTTCCAATATTATAATAATAATAATAAAAAATATTATTATTAATAATAATGCTATTCAAATGTTTATATGAATAAATAATCATTTGAGGGAGAATGATGTAGTGAAAATTGGATAGACTGTAGGTAGATCCCTTGGTTTTAGCCATATTGCTTGACATTGAAATAAAACCCAGAAGGACTGTTTTCTTTAACAACTACAATAAACTTAGTTGGTTGTAGTCCTTAGAACAGGGGTGAGAAACATCCGTATGAGGCCCGCAGATTAATTTGGTCTGGCACATGGAGAGCCGGCTCTGCTGTCTGTCTTTCTCGGGCTTGTGGGTAGATCAAAGATCTCCCTCACTGGCCTCCTGGCAGTTCATTAGGGGAGAGGGAGGTAGGACCCGGGAAGCTGAAGGATAGGAAGAGGACCCAGGAGGCCGTGATCCTCCCATGAGTAAGCAGGTTGAAGTGTTGCTGCGCATTACCATGGCAATGCTCCAACACAGCGCTATGCTCTTGGGAAGAAAAGCAGAGGAGCTGCAGGCTGAAGTGCACGCGCCACCACTGGACTACCAGAGCTAGCATCGTTATGTCTCCTTCTTTCAGGCCAGAAGTGAGGAGAAGGGGTAGGGTGCATAAAGCTTCCCCCCCCCCCTTTTGTAAATCTTTATTTTTGTTGTGCGTAGGTTAACAGTACATGCTTGTCTAGCCACAACAGTTTTCACAAGCTTAATTATCAGAAACAATGTTGGACATAGTATGGCATTTCAAATAACAGCGCACCTTTTTAACCCCTTATGGACACATGACATGTGTGACATGTCATGATTCCCTTTTATTCCAGAAGTTTGGTCCTTAAGGGGTTAAAGTTACTAGTAGAAACACAAGGTAGAGTAGTCAAGCATCCGGTAACATAAAGTTAAACAATAATTTGAACACAAGAGAAAACACTTTGCTCAGTGAGATGTATATGATGGTTCTGCACATTTTCAATAGGTAGATATGTCAAGCTAAGTAAACTTCTCGAAGTCACATTCGTATACAATACATTATGCTAGTGTTACAGGCTATTCTGGTCCATCTAGCTATCGGATACAAAGCTTAAAACAGTTGCTTCAGTTGGTAAAAGTGATATAAGTGTTTTAACCATTAAAGCTACATACTGTGATAGTCTGCAAAGCCTGTATAGGGTGTGAAAGAAGATTAATACGTTTTAACCATTTATAACCACCAAGAGTTAACCTGTGAACTTATAACAGTGCAGGCAGAAGTGTCCTTAGTAATATTGGGTTATCAACAAAATGTACACATGGCTGCAGTTAAGTCACCGGCTTGAAGTCCAGTCCATGTCAGCCAATGCCTAATCTTGGCAGGGTGGCTGTGGGATCCCTCAGGCCACGGGAGATGGCAGAGCGCTGCGCGCGGATCGTAGCCTTCTTCCGGCCCCAGGCCTTTGTGGAGGGCTGCATCAGTGAACCACAGGCTCAGTGACTTCATGAGTCCGAGGCTTTCCCTTATCGGGTGCAGGGAGATATTTTTTCCCCCCTTTTAAGTTAAAAATATAAATTTTCTCCCTGATCACGATCACCCACACACTTTACCCCCTCACACACACACTGCACCCCTCACACACACTGCACACCTCACCCACACACTGCATACCCTCACACACCCTGCATCCCTCACACACACACTGAACAATCTCAGCCAATGAATGACACCCTGTGCAAAATTAATTGCACAGAATTAAATAACATAGGCCAGATAGGAATTATTTTTCTGTGCCTGCTAATAATACTCTTATAACTCTTTTGTATGTGGATTTACACCTCCAACAGCCAAGAGGTCAAACTCGGTATGTTCAACATTTCACTGTAAAACTCCACATACCATGACTACTTAAAATCACTCAAATGTTCATGATGTTTGGAGTAACCCTTTAAGTAGGAGGATTATTTACACTGTGGTTAATGTAGAAGGGGATGGAAGAGATGCCATTATATCCAATGCTTGCCAGATGCTTTCGAACATTGTTAAGGTGTTGTAAATAGAGTGTGTCGTTTCTTCAGTCTGGTGCTGTAGTAGAGTATAGTCTGAATTTAATTTCATGTTGGAGGTAAATGATGTTTCTAGTGATTGCTGTCTTGATGTCAATACCTAGGAAGATGTGAATCATTAACATTGTATGATACAGGAAGATGGCAAGAATATATATACCGTAGTGTGATTTCTAGGTTTACTGACAACGTTATGGGTTGTGAGAGAAATGTGTGTTGCCATATTGCTTGTATTTTATGCATGATTGCCAAATGTAAATCATTGTAAATCATCCTCTCCAACTTTGTGATGGGGAACAGGAATACATTGTTTCTAATCACTAAGGTTCTTTTTTTTTTAATTCTTTATTTTTGCACACGACAGGCAAGGCAAGAATAATACAACTTTGAGGCTTGCGCAGAAGCCAAAATACAAAAGATCAGTCTTGTAAACACAATAATTGACATCAGCCCATATGACAAGCCACTTTATAAATTCTATACAACTTGCCTCCCATCGAGGATTTTGTGTTTTTTATATCCAGGCTATGTGACCTAAAAAGGGGCCCAAACGCTGACCCTGTATGATTGTACTTTAGGCTCCCCCAATTCTCCTCCAATATGATCAATCCTGAGTGAGAAAAAAAACAAAAACAAAACCGAAGACATTTAAAGTAAATGAAGGCTAGTAAGAACAAGACCCTAAGATACCAAGGGTGTAGCAATCAAGGCGTGCAAAGAAAGGAAACAAGGCAGGAAAAATAGAGGGGAGAAGAGAGAAATTAGGAAAAAAAAGAGAAAAAGGATGCAAGAAGAGAGGGCAGGAAAAAAGGGGTGAGAGGGGGGAGGGGAAGGGCGAGCGGGGCTAACGGGGTCACTAAAGTTCTATGAGTCATCTGTATTGAGTCTTTTTGGCCATTTCAAGGTGGTTAGCAAAACTAAAAAATTAATTAATACCATAATAAGGTCTTTGGTAAAACTTTCAATCAGTTATTTTTCAAGTTGTTCTTTCAAAAAGATGCAGGTTTTTAATATCAGGATGAAGACGCAATTATTCCGTTCTTTACAAGTGTTATCTTTTGTAATCTTGCAAAAGCCAATCAAATCGTCTTCCATTCTCAATAATCTTAGAGTTCGCAGTTGTCGTGTTCCATGTTCCATTTTGTCAAAGCAAAATAGTGTAAGAAAGGGCATCATGTAAAAGTGAATTCTACACTGAAAATAGAAACTCCAAAAGAAACAGAATAAAAAATAAAAAGTTCCAGCTTGCCTATTTTGTTCAAAATTTTAAAAATCTTTTTTTTCAGTAAAAAAAAATGCATCACTGGTTTCAGAGTAAATCTCCTAATGGTAAATAACTTAACGAATGGATAGACTTTTATTTGACACAGTTCAGGATAACACAAATAGATTTATTCACTCATGACCGAAAGCACTTGCAAATAACTGATAAAGTGACTTTCCAAAATCGATATGTCCTATTTGTGCTTAATGGAACACTATAGCGTTAGAAATATAAAACTCAGTGCTGCACCAATCAAATTCTCTCAATAAGAGTCATTTAGTCTGTAACTGAGTTTGACTGGATATAGTAGTGGAAGTGCTTCTAGTGGCGGTCACGAAGACAGCCACTAGGGGCCTGTTGACCCCGCAATGAATACACTGCAGTTCTTGCAAAACAGCAATGTTTTTATTTGCACGGTTAAAAAGACTGGGGCACTGCACCTATACCACTCATTGACATTGACATGAAGTGGTCTGGGTGCCTTTAGTGTGAAAAATGTATTTGCATAAATCATTTTAAAACGTATTAATCAGCTTCTGTTCTGCATATTAATCTCTTATCGCCCACACACTGAGTGAAAGTTGTGGCAGAGAATTCTGTGATTACACTAGGATCAGGGCAATTCTGCACAATATTTTTCTGGGGAGAACGGTGTCAGGTCCTACCCATTTAATTGGGTGGTCGTCAAGGCATTCTATGTTGCTGTTGTTGTTTTTTAAATTAAGAGGAAACCAATTGCACCTATGGTAGCCTTTTGTGTCCTTTGGACCATTGATATGATTTTTATGGTGTTGTATATAGCCACAGCCTCTCATGTGTTTTTTTCCCATCTATTCTATCAGTGACTGAATACATCAGGATATCTTTATCTTAGTCCGTGGATCAGCATAGAGGATAGGGGGTAACTGAACTCCTGGTAGATTTAAAACGTACTTGGTTGTGTAAAGATGTGGGATCATTTGGAAGCATATGAGAATGTTGCAAAATGCACATTTATACTCCGACTCAAACATAGAAGATGTAATCAACAACAGCTGAAGAACGGTAATTGGATGGCTTTGGGCTGTAAGCTTTGCTTTAAATCTGCATACGACTCTGTGTTATAGACCACTTGCCATGAGGTATCACTGACATGCTGGTCCTTGTGCTCCCCATTACTCTGTTGGATATCTTCCAGTGTTTCCACCTGGGTCCAAGCAAAGGCAGTGCGCTGGGAAGCCTTGACTTCCAGAATGTTGTGTTGTTTCCTCCCTGCCTTCTCCATGGTGATATTGGGTGTTGACTGAAAATTTATGCTGCTGCATTAAAACCAGATTCTCCGGAGAAATAAAAAAGAACTGGCCCTCATTTTTGTTTACTGATGGTATAGCTGCTCGTGAATTGTGATGAATTAGTAGCTGATATTAACCATTTCTTGGCAGCAGGATGGATAGCTAACAATGGCTTACTTTTCTATGTTATTATTTATCTTTATAACAGACAGTTTAGCTTTGTAGTTGACGGATAGCATATGGCCATTTGAACGTTAGGTTTGCTAATCTAACTAAGCTGTTCTTCAAGCAATAAAGTATATGAAGGTTTATTAGTTCTACATCCGCTGGACTAATCATGTGTTATTCATAAAGTCAATTTAGCAATGAGTGTCGGAGCTTCCCATTTCAAAGTTATTTTGTCTAAAAACCAACATTAAAGCTTTGTTCTGTAATGCGCACAGCCATGGTCTTCCAATCCATAATCCCATTAGTTTATGGACTATTTAAAGTGAACATGGAAATACCCCTCTCCATGGGGACAAAGCTGTCTATGCAGTACATTCGATGTATTTCACAGTCAGTCGAAAAGGCACCAGTTTGACATGAAACCTATTGGAATCTGGCTTTGACTAACTGTGGTTTTGGTTTTGTGTTTGGATAATTTATGGTTATCATGTGTGTTTTCACGTTCTGTTATGTGGACAATAAGTAAAGATCGTGTGCTGTATGGTGTGATCTTGAATATGAACAAACAATGGTTCACTAAACTTTTGAGAAACAATATACACATGGGAATGTATGAGTGTAGGCAATGGAATGGTAAAACAATGCTGTTGGATATATTGGAAAAGAAAAGCTAGAAAATAAAGCCGAAGAAGGCCTCTATGACATGCATTTATTCAGCTTGTTGATCATCTACATTATTCTATGAGGTTTTTCTTGAGCAGCCATATAACCACCGAAGTTCCACTAAAACCTTCATTTCTTCCATGGAACATGTTATATATATACAGCATTGGAAACCTTCTGTTTGCTGCTTATAACACACAGGTGATAAACATCAAATTGTCTAACAACCTATTGTAAGAGTTGTCACATTCAACCTTGAGGGCAGTTTTCTAGCCTTAGACCGTAAACGTGTAAATAAACAATATCAGTCGCTGAGTGTTTTGCACGTGTTCGCCTAAGGGCACATCATATCTAAATCCTTAAAGAAGTGGAACACATTTCTACTTCAAGAGACATAATCTGATGTTGCTTTTCATGGTGCATAAACTGGTGTACATTCTAATGAATACATCTAAACGAAAGAAATACACCATGTTTATAAAAAACATAAAATTGTTAATTATATAGATTGGTCATCTGAGATTCTTCAGATCAAGACCTTAGCGTGAAGGTGTTTGTAATCTTGCAAAATAGAATAATGCAGGAATGCACACTGCTCAGCCAAATATCAAGGCTGTAAACCATAATAATCTATACTAAGGATACACACCAAATATATACCAATAATACTTGATTTCAATTTATTTAAAAAAGACATACTATCATCAAGTGTCATAGGGACCTCTGTCCCTTGAAAAAGGAATGTTCATGCTGAACCGTTGGAGGTAGGTTCTGTAACACTGTGTATACTCTCTGTTACGTTTTTGGTGGTTATTTATGGTTTATGATGTACTTTTGTGTAAGCCTTTGTCACTTGATGTAAGTATGTCATTTTAATATGAATTTAAATTAAAGTATTTTTACTAGTATAAAGTTTGGTGTGCAACTTTAGTATATATATTGTCATAGTAGTAATCTAAACATTTCTGTAGTTAAATAATGTCTCCCTAGCCTTATGTTATTTTGTATAATAAGTGTGGCCTTGCAGATATTTGGCCCAATTGATAAAATAGTCTGTATAATATAAATGTCTTTCTGTTCTGATAGAGGTACAAGCCATGAAGCTCACTCGATTAAGACGTATCTGCTCACCACGCGCCTCATTCGGGCAGAGCCGCCCACCCACTAGAGCAAAGCCAGCCGCCCGCCCATTAGAATTAAGCCGCACGCCCATTATAACTAAGTTGCACGCACCCTAGCCCAATCCCCTGCGCTGGTTCAATGGAGGAGCACTGGGGGACATGGTTTAGCATCTGCACTGGGTACTTGTGGGACTGCCATGCATGCGCGATAGCCTCCCAATGCTTTCCCATGGGAAAACTTTGGATTGGCTGAGATCATCAAGATTGACGACCTCAGCCACGGAGGCAGACCAGCCATTGGGAGAATGGCGGGGCGTGGGAAAAAAGGAAAATCAACTTTTATCTCCACAGAAAGGGAGGCCAGTAACCTAAAATTCCTGCACTATATTGTCAGGAACACATGTCAGTATTCCTGACACTATACTGTTACTTTAAAAAGAGTATTTTTTTTGTTTTTTGGCTGAGCCATTTCATCCAACACCTTATTTTTTGGTTTGATTTGAGCTTTTAAGAACTAAGTAAACTGACCCGCCCAGCCACATTTCTAATTTATTGGAACAAAGACTTGTATTTCTCCTGACATCATAGTTTGCTGTAGATACGTAAATAATACTTCCAAACAATAAACAATGTTGCTTGGTTGTAAGAGACTACAGTCAGTCATTCTGTCTCTGAAAAATATGATATATCTATGATGTGCTTTAATAGAAATGTTATCGAACCTTATCTCGATGTATCCTTCTAAAATAACATACAGAAATTCTATCTTAACATATAACTGTACGTCCTGACAGCTTTTCTATCTGTTTTCTGATATGTAACATGAGATCTGTGTTCAGAAAAAAATATGTTCTATTGCTTTATATTAATAATTCAATAGCTGAAAGTGCCTTATGCCGAGAAAATATATTGAGCAATCATATTTCACAATAGTTAACCCTTTGTTGAGAGCTTGAAACAAGTGAAATGTGCTAAGCATAAGTAAAGAAGATTCTAAATGGAGTTTAATATTTTCCAACTGATGGTTTAAAAGAGGACAGTACATTGAAAGGTTTTTGTGTATGCCCCATTTTGCCAGAGAGAGGTCAAGGCAACCCTTGACTAGGGCAGAACATATTGTGGTATTATCATTCCATTCTGTGTCTTTAAATCTAAATGCAGGCTGCACTTGTGTTAATGGGAGAAAAAAAAAATGATGAAAGATGTTTGGACCTCAGTGACATCGTTACAGTGTGCATCTTATTTATCCCTGATAGCACAACATGAAAGTGGAACTTTGCTCAGTATCAGCACTCTCTAGGATGGGGAGAAATATATCTTTCATGACTAGTGGCCTTTTTTTACCCACTACTTTAACCTAATTTAGCTAATGTTCCTATGGGTGCTATGGTGGGTCTCCTTTTTTCATATTAAAATGCCACTGTCACTTGACGTCTTCGGCTTTTTGCCAAATATTTCCAAAGATTGGCCTTGTCCAGGGCAGCTGAAAGGGCAGAGTTATACTTTAAGGGAGGGGGGGGGGGGGGGTGAGAGAGGGTAAAGTGGAGATGAGCAAAAACATAGTTTGGTAATCAGCAAAAAACATGCTAAGGACCAAGCGAGCTAAAGTTCCATCAAATAGAGAGATTGTAAACAAAATATGGAGTGTAAAAGGTAGAGTGAAGAATTCATATTTAGGAACCGTGGTCCAATGAGGTAAAGCAAACGAGGAAGTAATTGAGAGATGTTTTAAGGCTGCAGAGCTGGGTTGGGTTGTTTGGAATGTTGAAAGTCCCATCATTGAGTGACATGATGTCACAGAAAAGGAAATGTGGAACCCAAACAGAGAATTTGGCCAAGGAATGGGAGAGCCATTTGAGAGATATAGGATAGATGGTATCAGAGTGTGAAATGAATAGGTTAAGAATAGCAGGTGGTTTTTGATATTGCATACTCTGCATTTTGCAGAGTAACGAGAAAAGGGAAATGTAGGGAAATCAATATGGCATGTGTGTGGGATTGCCTGCATTTTTTAAATTAAAGGAACACTATAGTCACCTACATTACTTTAGCTAAATAAAGCAGTTTTACTGTATAGATCATTCCCCTGCAATTTCACTGCTCAATTCACTGTCATTTAGGAGTTAAATTACTTTGTTTACGTTTATGCAGCCCTAGCCACACCTCCCCTGGCTATGATTGACAGAGCCTGCATGAAAAAAAAAACTGGTTTCACTTTCAAAAAGATGTAATTTACCTTAAATAATTGTATCTCAATCTCTAAATTGAACTTTAATCACATACAGGAGGCTCTTGGAGGGACTAGCAATCTATTAACATAGTAGGAGATAAGAAAATCTTAATTAAATAGAACTTGCAATAAAGAAAGCCTAAATAGGGCTCTCTTTACAGGAAGTGTTTATTGAAGGCTGTGCAAGTCACATGCAGGGAGGTGTGACTAGGGTTCATAAACAAAGGGATTTTACTCCTAAATGGCAGGGGACTGAGCAGTGAGGCTGCAGGGGCATGTTCTATACACCAAAACTGCTTCATTAAGCAAAAGTTGTTCAGGTGACTATAGTGTCCTTTTAATACGAGTGGAATGAGAATGGGACTGAGCATGGTTTGGGGAAATTGAACCTGAGACCAGGGTCAGAAGGATGAATTGAATAAGAAGTTGGGAATGAGATTTAAATGTATGGGGTGAATCCAGGGATTTGGAGGTGGGTGGAGGGAGGCAATATATAAAAAAGTGCTTGAATTGAATGTGAGAGGGAAGTAAGGAGCAATTTAGGTATTGTAAAGAGTGATGGATAAAAAGATTGCTAGAATTCAGTAAGAAGAGAAGGTGAAAGCTATGCTTCATTATAATTTTTTTATCCTATTAGATTATTTTTATATGAGGATACCTCATTTTATAGCTCCCCTATGCTTTTTTTCCTTTCGTCCTTATTTACTGAATTTTGTTTTTACATTTTTCTACAAAAATGAAAAGAGATATTAAACACATAATAATATTTAAAAACCAATATTGCCAATTAAACATTTTGCATAATAATTCAAACAGCAGCATTGCACTTTCATTATTACTATCGTTATTATTTTTATTGACAAAGCTTTGCAGTGGTCAGTGACTGAATATAGGCAGTAACACTCACAGTTACAGTGAAGGGGTAGATGATGGGATTGGATACATACTTAGAACTAAAGCCCAAAATGATATCATAGGTAATGAGTGACTAAGGCTGTACTCTGATTTCAATTTGGATTTACCCCGGTCTTTGAAATTTGGCTTCAATTTTAGAAATGCATCCGACACTGGTTCCTGGCCAAAATCACAGATTTACCCTTCATCACCTCTACTTTACCCCATTCTCAAAGTGATCTAATCATACATGTGCGTGCCTTGGCATTCCTTTTGGCAACTCCAAAAATCTCTTCAGCAGACTAAGTAATGTTTTTTATTGACCTATGCTTGCAAGTGTAGTCAAAATAAGCACTTGTGATGGTCTTTAAAACCTGTAGATTAATCCGATCTGGGCACAAGTTGTAAAAGAATCGAAGGTTTCACAATGAACCACCCCCCCACCCCTAAAAAACAGAGAAAAACACAGAAGATGTGAATCACAAATCATTCTGTTCTTTAGTATAAGAGAACCGTGCCTGCGTTCCTATTTAAGGAGGAACTGCCACGTTCATTTTTCTGTCTTATATTTTCTATATATATATTATGTGATCTGCCAGTTATTTCTAGGACAGATCCTGTTTCCAAACCATGTACTTCACAGATGGTGACGTCATCAATGCCATTGCAGTCTGGGGACCTAATCTCGGGCAAAACATGGACATACATGCCTCAGTCTGCCTGAGATAAGTGGGAGTTACACTTCAGACAATTAAGTCTCAGAGATGCTCTTACAATAATCTTGTCCACTTAACACCTACACTGCATCACACCAGTGGCTTAACAGTTTCCCCTCACCAGCTGCCATGGAAGCTGGGGAAGAAGGCAGCCTCACACACTCCATGCAGGGACAAAGATGGATATTATAGGATGTATTAAAAAGGTCTGTTTTTAGTGTGCTGGTCTGGCAGTCCCGTTTTCCTTTGATATGTAACACCCACCATATAATTCCAGGGGTAGGCATCCTTTGACACCCCAAATGTTGAGTACTACATCTCCGATGATGTTTTGCCAGTATTATGGCTGTTAGAGCACTATGGGGAGATCTAGTCCACAGCATCTGTAGTGCCGAGGGTTCTGTAACCACTGGTGTAAAGTGTCTAAGTTTGTCTGTACAATTGAATGTATGGTAGGGCGTGTTTGAGAAATGTCTGCACATGTTTGTAAATGTGAGTGTTTGTAAGAGTATCTGAATGTGTTTGAGCAAGTGTCTGATAGTTTGAGAGTGTACGGGCCAGGAATAGGGGGTCAGTCCCACAAGTACCCAGTGCAGATGCTAAACCATGCCCCCAGTGCTCCTCCATCTCCATCTATTATATTTTATTAATAAAAAAAAAATGTTTTAGTGACCGTGTCTTGGTAATATTTGTATCATTAAAGTGTGCCTTGGCCTGGAAATATTAGGAACTTGAGGACTGGGTTTGGAACCCCTGCCCTAGACTATGATACAATATTAGCCCCTACACTGCACTAATACTAAACATTGATCCCTATACTTCTCAACACTTTCCGCTCCAGTGGTTATGGTGCCAGAACTATCCTGGTTCCGTCTCTGTGTAATTTGTCAAACCATTTTATAACGGTTTGGTAACTTACCTGGTATCCGTTGTTCTCCTGCAGGTGTCGCTGGATAGTCTTCATAGATCTAAAGCATGTCTGATACTGGACCACACTCATAGTCTGAGAGAGCACATAACCCTGCATGGCTGAGCTTAGCTCAATGGAGCTAACTAGATTCTCTTGCAAGGAAGCAGGGCATGTGGCCTCAGCCACCCACCAAAATCCAGTTAATTTGTCAAACCATTCTAAATCGGCTTGACAAATTACACTGGGATGGTGCCAGGACATTCTTGGCACCATAACCACTACAACGGTTGTTGTTGTTGTTGGTTATAGCATTTGGAGTGTTCCTTCAACCCCTACACTACCGTTCTACACTTTATTTCTCTCTCTCATTCTCTCTTTAATTTTTTTAAAATGATAAGTATATAGCTTGTTGTCGTTGTAACCATAGCAACCATGATTTTAAAAAAAATAAGCTATTGTAACCAATGCTACAATTTATGTTTTACACAGACATGCTAATTTAGACCATCAAGGGAAACCTATCAAGGGATAGCTATCTCTTGTGGCAGTGTCTCATTGGTGCTTTACAGACCTGTATGACCCTCCTCGTTGCTGTGTATTGTAAATGCCATATTATCCTTGATGACAAATGAATCGGACAACTCATCACTGTCTAGAACCAGAACAAGTCTGTAGATGTTGCTGGCAGTCTCTCACTGGGTGTTTATCCAAGTTGTAGTCATAATAAATATGTCAGAAAGTACGCAAGACTATTCATACAAATATTTTTGAAATCACTTAGAGTGAATCTTACGCCTGGCCATCTGTTTCTCTGGTTATGATCCGTGGCATATGTGATTTCTTTCTTTTGTGTTCCTATCAAAGCATATTACAGGATAAAGAATCCCAAACTGCCAGACAATCTGTTTCGAGGGTCTGTCCTGCTACAAATGATGAAATATCATCCAGTGTCCGGGTTACTTTTACGATGACATTTTATTAACAAACTAGATTCAGGCAGCACATATTTTAGATATGATACTTTCACTGTGTTTGGGTGCTTACAGGACTATTAAAAATTACACAGTGTACGGTTAGGGGGTGTTTATGGTTTGTGGATTGAGGTGACTTGGAGTTAAGTGGATAAAGGATCATTTATGATGGATAGACGGTACCTGTTTTTTTTTTGTGTCAATCTGTTTTTATTGAGGTAACGTTTATCAGAAATTCCGTAAGCATACGGTGTGTAAAACAATACAAGGGTACAATACATACATGAGTAACAATATTTTTCAAAGGTAGACTTTGCTTAAGAAAAGTGAGTTCCGTCTGATTGCTGGTTAACATCCGTGGGGGAGGGAATTTGGTAGTCCTGTGGATTAGTAAGAATGGGCCTTTGTGGCCGGGCGACTTTCCCCTTTAGGGTCAGCGGTCCATCTGGTGCGGTTATGGCTGAGTGTTGGCCAACCTTGTGTCACTACCTAGTCCCCTGAAGTACTCTCCTTGTGTTCAACCGTTATCTGTTAGGGTCTGTCTATAGTGGGTGTTGTGTTGGGCTCCCGTGCCCTCTTAATGAGTTTTGGGTCAGTTCCCTTAATTAGGTGTGGGTAAGTATAGATGTCCAGCAACCAGGTGGCATTGTGTCATCGCGTATTTGTACGCCGCCCCTCGGCTTGTGTGCCGGGAAGGGCGAAGGTCTGCTTTGCCGGGCTAAGTCTGTCTGTGGCGGTCATTGTGGGTGTAGATGTATGTTGTGTGTGTGTGTGTACGCGGCTGAGTGTTGTGGCTGTCTATGTGTAGTTTGGCGAAAGCCGGTTTATCCTATGCATCTCGAACTAGGTAGGTACCTGTTTTTTTAAGATGATGTGGACTGTGACTCCTATGACTTTTAGCTAGGTGAAGCAATGGAACAGGTAGTAGTACAAATTGTCGTGGAGCTGTCATAGTCGAGGGACATGAGCCCTAGATTGAGGAACAGCATTTTAAAATGGCACAGGTAATTCATAAACAATTCACGTTGTGTATGAATGGGCAATAAGGCACGTATTATCTTGAAATAGATTGTCTTATGGAACTGGAAATTGATACTTTTGGCCTGACCAGATTGCCCATCGTCCCATTTAAATGGGAGCTGTTCTTAAAAAAAAAAATATTTTTTTTTTAAGTGTAAAAAGTTAAAACAAAAAAAGTGTAAATATCATCAAATATAGTGTATTATTAACTGAAGATTTAGTTGGACAAAATAGCCAAGGGGTTTGCATGCCCCCCACCGTTTCAAATGGAAAGCAGGACAATATAATTTTAGGGGTGTGCGGCCAGGGGCAGTCCTGCTCCGAGAAATTTTATTTCCCCAGCACACACACACACATTATATATCCCCAGCACACAGACACATTATATATCTCCAGCACACAGACACATTATAGATCTCCAGCACACACACATTATATATCCCCAGTACACACACATTATATATCCCCAGTACACACACATTATATATCCCCAGTACACACACATTATATATCCCCAGTACACACACACACAGACACACATTATATATCCCCAGCACACATACACAACACACAGACACACATTATATATCCCCAGCACACAGACATTTCAACTCACTGTTTAATGAATAGACAGGGAGGAGAAAGAAGAGAAAATTACATAATTCAATGACATGGCTATTCACTAAACTGTAAATTGTTGGAGCTTCAAAATGAATTAAAAGCTAGTTTTAAATGTAAGGTCAAAGTAGCCAAATCTGGAGAATGTTTCAAGTTTGTTTTTGTTTTTTTTGTCCTCAAATTAGAAATTCACTTTGAACTCCCAACAATTCTCAATTTAGTGAATAACCCTATCGGTATAAAGAGAAACAGTCTGGCGAGAATCTTTGGCATAGAGTGAGCAGAGGAATCATGAACAAAGTTGGGAAACAGAAACTGGATAAAGATGGGGATACACGCTTATGAGAGAGCTTGTTTGAGTAGGAATAAGCACTGTGGAGAAAAGAGACAGCTGATCAGACCTAATTGGAAACCAAATCACAAATTTAGGCCAAAATAGCTGATTTAGAAGAATTCTCCAACTCCGCTACAGTCACAGTCCAGCTGTTTTTGCTTAGACTTTGCAATTTGATTTTCAATTCACCTAAATTGAGAGTTTAGTGAATAAACCCTGGGTAGAGTGTAG
This sequence comes from Pelobates fuscus, assembly GCF_036172605.1. Lineage (NCBI taxonomy): Eukaryota > Metazoa > Chordata > Amphibia > Anura > Pelobatidae > Pelobates > Pelobates fuscus. Next base: position 317,468,512 of record NC_086320.1, on the reverse strand, counting down.
TTGTATTCATGAGGGATCTTTGCCTAGGACGGCAGGAATCCTTGCACCGGCCCTGTACTGAGATGCTACAAAAGAGGAACATTAGGATAAAAAAGAGGGACAGATGGATTTGGCCCAAAATAGGGACTGCCCCTACTAAACAGGGACACCTGGGAGGTACGGATTTGTTCACTAAACAGCAGTGGGTGATGTTGTCAAGTAAACGTAATTCAGAACTAGACAAAGTGCCAAGGTGCGTGAAACCAGTCTCCACTTCCCAATAAGCAAGCAGAATAAACACTTGCTACCTTACTATTCCCATTTCTAGTATAAGGGGAAAACAAACATAATGCAACATTTTCTTCCCGATTCCTGTTTCTTGCTTGCTTCTTTCTATTATTTTTATTTGAATGAACACTACAAATTGTGAATTCATGGACCATTGATGGCACCCACGCCAATTTCATCTCACTGAAGTGGTTTGAGTACAGCGGTGCTGTAGTTTTAACCCTGCAATGTAAACGTTGTAGTTTTGTATAAACGGCTAAATTTACATTGCTGGCTTTAACACACCTCTAGTGGCTCTTCCTGACAGAACACTCTGAGCCTCCTCTGCAACGACAACGTTTTAATTGGACATGTGATGTTCGATGTCCATGAGGAAATTGAATATCATCAAATGCAGCTAATAGGGAAGCATTGGATTCAATGCTTCCCTACGAAAAGCATTTGATTGGATTACCAACTGTATGAGAGGCATTGGATTGGACAAGAAGCCAGGAAGTGACATATCCAACATGACTTCGCAAGAGGAGGAGGAGTGGGTGGCAGCAACGAGTCTTGTAAGAATTGTAAATTAAAACTTTTTTTTTCACCCAGTCTTGATTCAATTTGGGACGGGGACTTGCATCCAACTATTGAGGATAATACTGCAGCATTAGGAAAACGTTTGATATCCTAACGCCATAGTTTTCCTTTCACAACAATGACTGAAGAAAGTGTTTTATTTATTCTATTTGAAGAAAGTATCCAAATTAGTAAAGTCAGTTGTCAAACCGCCTGAAGTGTACAGTGAAAACAATATAACACTAGCATTGAAGCATATTACACGGGCCAAAGTAAAACAAAAAGCGATTGTCCCATGGTGTCTGCCTATTTTCCTATGTAAGCAAAATGTAATTTTAATACAATTCTCAGCAGCATAGTTTATCTCAGAATGTAATGCACGATGACAAATAGTTTTCCTCTGAATTCCAGAAGTATGCTGGGTTGGAATCCTCCAGTGTTGATGTAATCATTCAACAATTATGCTCTGTGATGTAATCCTTGAATGGTTAATAAGCCTGTAATCGGTCACTGCTCATAAAAAGTTGGCAAACCTCCAATGGTGGAATTCAAATGAGTTTACCAGTCGGAATTTTTCAAAACAAACATTGTTGCGCGGCTGTGTGTGGATTGCAGAGTAGAAAAGGAAATGACAGCAACATTGTCTGATATTCCAGCGTAGTTATCGCAGCCATAAAATCCAAGCTCACTTTAATTTCTAACTTGTCACAGCCTAATGTGATTCAGCGTAGAGAAAAGGTTTGCAAATAGGTCTGTGATGTAACAACATTACATCACTGCTCAGGCATCTACACATGAAAAAATATCAAGACTATATAAAGAATATTCAACTGCTGGAACTATGAGATTAACTCACTAGTGGAAATGAAGTTTTAGAGTCTTAAAGTAACACTGTCATTTTTTTTTCTTCAGATTTCTTTTCCCTATTCCCCTTTGTGTCTTAATGGTTACACCCTTAAACTTTATTGCTTGCACTAAATCTCAATATCCGTATGCCACCATTTTGTTCTTCACTCCATGATGTGAATTGTTTGCCCTTGTGTTGGATTTATTGTACTGATGGATTGTGGGTAAATTAGGTGAGCAATTGAAATTGAACTTTACTTAGGCTCTGGCCATTACCAGGGCTTCGTATAAATTCTATATAATTGCCATAGTAATCTACATAATCCCTAACCTGGACTAAGGCAGGCATTACACATGTCCACCAACTATTATCTGTCTCTCAGGTTAAACTATTACTACGTATATTCCCTGCCTCCTCACTGAACTTAATTTTCCCATATCCATTGGCACTGCTACAAACATTCTGGCAACAGATTCAGTTCCTAATTAAATAGTTACTCTTGCGCTTGATCCAGAAACATTCTTGATAGATATGCTCCTGACACTCCACGGCCCCTTAATGAAAAATGTCTATGCATGTGATGGTGACAGCAAAATTGTTTATAGCACACCAGTGGAAATTGGTGACTTCGCCCTCTATTGCCATGCTAGTGGAAACAACAACATTGTAGTGCTATATGAAGCTATGACTCATAGGCTGTCTAGTACAATCTCAAAGCATGAAGAGGTGTGGGCTCCATTGGCACAAAAAGAACAAGCTACTTCAAACCTTAACAAGGTGTAATAACTGCATGTCTTATTGTTAAAATATTGGAAAACACCATATACCCTACAGTGTTGTAAATTATAGCTAACTTTCAATCACCTGTCATGCCTAAGCTATATATTTTTTTTTTTTTTTTTTTATTTTTTTTTTTTAAATTCTTTATTTTTGCAGTGCATATGAGGGTTACATACAGACACGTGGTGCCCCAAAGGCAGTCCACATGCACATTTCAAAACATACATAGAGTACAAAACAAGGAGAGCATTGGGGTTTGGTAGTACAATGCACTATTTTTTTTTTTTTTTAGTTAGTTATGGACAAGCTTTAACATGCTATTTAGGTAGTTTAGAGATCGAGATTCTTTGAGAACAGAATGCACATTTATAAGTACTGTATTATAAGTACTGTATTATGACATGAAGGCTAGATCAGTGTGTACGTAGTTATACGTTGGGAGGCAATGATGCAAGAGTCAAGATAAATTACAGAAAGACATCTTTTCAATAGTGTTATCAGTTGCTGCTAACGTTAGGTAGTACTCTTAGCCGTCGCTGTCAACATTAGGTATCTAAAGATCTATGTAAGTTAACGGTTACACATGCTAAATTAAACTAGGCTATAAGGCAAATAATAGGACGGTGTCTTAGGAAAGTCTCATCGTGGGTCAGTACCGTGTCTTCAGTGGTAGATGCGTAAAGTCTCTGGGACCACAGTCTCTGGAGTTCACCCAATTCCGATTCTTGGTTGGAGCCACTTGAGTTCAGTAAGAGTGCCCATGCCCCTGAGCGCCTGTTGAGGCCTCTGCTGCTGGTAGTCTGCCGCGTGTGTGTCGGCTCTGGACTGCTGTGGCATCCCCGGTTCTGACTGTGGCGCGGGGCAGGTGTTGGCTAGATGCTTATCTGGTGGCTGAGTGACTCTGCCCTTTGGGTTTGTTACAACTGAGCCGGCTGCGCTGTAGGTGTTTGTTTTCTGTAGGCTTTGTTTCTGTTTGCGGTACCTTGCTGATTGCGGGCTGTTGGGACCATGCCCAGTGGCTGATGGTTCGTGGGCATTTCTCGCGGGTGCCTTGGGTGCCTTTGCCTGGCCTTTGTGCGGTAGCTTCGGGCGGGTGATGCCCGGTCTGCGCTTTGTCCGCCGGGTTCTCGTGCCCTGTGGCCGCTTTTTAGGTGGCAGCGCTTCGTCTGAGTGATCCGGGTGCTTGTGAAGGGGTGCACAGGGACTCTTTGTCTTTGAGGCTGATTCCTGAATGGGGTGTGGATGCTTGGCCCCAATTCGGCTCCAGAAGCGCTGGCAGACTTCTTCCCATCTAGCCTTGAAAGCCTCTGCCCAGGCTTCATCTGTCTGCTGTTGCTGGTTAAGAGCACTGCCGTCGGCCATCTTGGCCATGCCTCGTGGGGCCATCTGGGCAGTGTGGTTCAAGGTTGCGTCCCAGAGGTGAGTGCTTGCCTTAGGTTGGTGGACCAGGATGACCCCCGCCGGTCCAAGGGGGGGGGGACAGGGATCTCCCCGCATCGTGGCCCCCGATCGTAGAGGGGGGAGAGCGGCCGTCTCTCCTATTCCCTCCAGTCTGGTAGGCCTCAGCCGCCGGTCCGGCTTAAAATGCTCGGTTCGCTGTCGGAGCGGTATCATTATGCTCCTCGTAGTGTTCCCCCTCGTTTGCTGGCTTAATCAGCCCGTTTGGTCTCCGCTTGTGTCGGGAAAAGTGGGTTCCTAAGCGGATTCTTGCAGGAGCTCTCTCAGTTGTCGACCGGTCGGCTCTGCGGTCAGGCCCCGCCCCCTAAGCTATATATTTTCAAATGCAATGCACACTGTTATATCTAATGAACATGATAGTCTATTAGATAGGTGAGGGGTTAGTGCCCCATTTGCACTATTTCTAATACGTTTAAACAACAGGTTTGATTTCTGGAACAGTCAATTTAACCTTCCAGGTTTAGTAAATGTGATTATCACATGCCTCCCAACTGTCCTGATTTTGGTGGGACAGTCACGATTTTCTTTTACCACCGTCCGTCCTGCCTTAGTACCCTGGTGTCCCGCTTTTGGGGATACCAGGGAACTGTCCCTAACATTCATAGCATTAAGCCAAGCGTGGGGCTGTTCTAAGAAATGTTAGATGATCTACTAATAACAATTCATGCAACTAAAATGTTGTTTAGAGCAAGACCAATACATCTTACTTAAATAGACTGGTTTCTAAACACATGTATTGTACTTTAAAGAAACATTACTATGAATAATATTGCTGTGGAACACAGTCAGACACACCAATACTATGGAGCTCCTAGAAAAGAGGGTCATTAAAATAGAAGAGAGACAGATGGATTTGAGTAAAGGACAAGGACTGTCCCTCCTAAATATAGGCACTTGTGTGGCAGGCCATTGCTTTTCTATATATTCTGTGTCAATGCTTATTCTGGTATAGACCTGGTGCTTTGCTTTGCTGTCTTGTTTGAAGTTTAGCTAAGCCAAGCACAGGATTATGACATCACATAGACTGTAACAAAGATTACTATAACAGTTTGTGCTTGCTGATGCACAAAACTCTGTTTCTATAGTAGATAGACCACCAAAACAAAGTCCGGTCTGGTAAAACCAGATGTGTGAGGAGGGGGCTCCGATAATTTTATTTATTTATTTACTATTTTTATTATGGAGCCTTTAAATACATCTTAAAAGAAAATGTTTGAAGAATAGGATCAGATAAAAAAGGTAATTTGAATAAAGAAGGGTAAATATGTAGATAGAGAGGATGGGTAGTTGGGGATAATAACTTAATTAATAGCCTGGGGTATTATCAGATTTAAATATTCAGTGAGGGCTGTTGGGAGAGTTGAAAAACATCTGGCGATATATTGTGGGTGGGGGCTTTTAGAGATGAGCATAAATGTAATAAAAGCACAGTTACAAAAGTTGATTAGTCGGTGTCATAAAAAATGCCTTTTATAGGCCTATACTCTAAGAAATTAACTCCTTTATAACAGATGGCTTGCCTGAGCAGTCACAATGTAAAGCTTTCTCTAAACCATTGCTACAAAGGGGTTAAAAGGCCATACTCATTAGACTAGAAAAATTGCTGGACCATTTTAACCAATACTGGATTTTATTTCATAATTAATTGAATTCATTTAATTCTCTATGTATTGTAAACATAGAGGCAAAGCAAAATATATAAAAAAATAAAGTAAATCAGATCTCATGGACTATAAAAAAGAAACTAATTACATTTGAGCTACAATTGGGCAACTAGCCCATGTGTTAAAGGCTTGCATTTGTATGTACTTGCTGTTCATCTTGTTGCATTTTTAAAAAGTTATTTCCAGTTATTCGTGTGTGCTTTACAACCCCAGGTTATATACTGTATATTGCTGCCACAGTTCTTACTACACTCATCTGTATTTTATTGGAATGTATATTTATGATCTGATTTGTCCATGTCTTATTACTGGATTGCTTTTGTTTTGAACTCTGGCACTCTGCCTATCTGCTTTGCTTGCTACCTGCCCTGACCTTAGCCTTTGACTGCGATCTCCTTTCTCTCCTTGCTCTATAAATTTTGATACTGCCATCTGTTGCTTTTGAATTTAATCCAATAGACCACAAGAATCTTAGGTCTCATCTGATTCGCGTGAATAGCTGATATTTGAAGAGAACATATCCCCTGTTTTCCAGTTCTCTTCCTGTCTAATCTCCTATTCTAGCCCTTGAAGTATTTATACCCTTTCACAGTTGCAAATCTTGATAAAAAACGGTCAAAAAAGTGAATGAATGCTTTTTTGGCCACGGTCCATCAAGGAAAGATAAATATTCCATCACATTACATTTAATAACTATCTTTAAGACTCACAACGGAGAGAATTCTCAAATTCTTAAGCATGTTTGCTAGTTATCATTGATCCTTTAAACAACGTGTTTTTCGATGATTTTACATAAAAACAATATCTACAACAAGTGCAAGATTGGTACATAAAACAATAGCAACTGCTACGTATGTACAAATGTTACTATACATTAAAAAATGGCTGTTGACACGACATACACCATACTCATATATAAAGTATGCCTTACTTAATTTAGGTGACTTTGCTTTAAGCATTCTTTATGCTTCATGTGTTTTAACGATTATACACCCTCTCTTGCCACTAGCCTTTATTAATATTTAGTAACTTTTCTTCCCTGTGCTGGATCTCAATGCCTGGGCGCAGCCATTTTGTTCTCCTCTGCCCATGATGTCTGCTATTTACCCCTTTTTATGGGATGATTTTAATGATGGATTATGGATAAATCTGAAACAACCCTTGCTTTAAGCTCCACCCATTTTTAACTTTTGTAAAACTTGACTCCTATACATAAGGAAAAGTAGTCCTTACTTTTCCTCGTGTGTTGTATGGAAACAAGAGCTCTAAGAGATTCCTACTCAGGGATCTATATAGAAGCAGACTAGATGAAGCGTATTTTTGGTGACAGATCCACAGTAAAGCTGATTTTAAACCCTTCATCCAAACACTATGAAGGGTGGATTTATATCACAAGAATTATTAATGATAATTAGCACTAATAATGATAATTAATAATAATGATCTTCAAAATTAAAACAAACAACTTGATTGTTTAAAATTGATTTTAAAAAAAAGTATACACATACACACATATAGATTGTGTGTCTGTGTAAGTGAATTTCTGTGTATATGTCTAGTAGTGTCTGTCTGTGTCTATGTGTGTGCATTTGTCTGTGTGTATGTATATATATTTATAACTGTGTGGGTAGTAGTTTATGTAATGGTGTGGCAGGGCTCCCGACTGTCCAAAAACCTCTACTTTGGAGTCCTGTCCCACTGTCCCGATTTAGTTCCCTGATGTCTCGCATCCAGGGTCACCAAGGAACTATCCCTGGTGTCACACATATGGGGATACCAGGGAATTGTCCCTGGACAGCACATTGCATCATTAGATGATGTTAGATAATTGTGATGTGTGGCGGCTCTAGGACCATGCAGAGAGCACTTCAGTGAAGCTATCTGCATTGCCCTGTAAATTGTGACCCGGCCTAGAGACACTTTGTCAGCCTGAAGTGCTTGACACCAGAGTGGCTTCACGGGCAAACCTGCCCATTCTGGGTGTTGCCAGTGAAGCAAGATTTGTCACTGTGACACCCTCTTGATGGCCTGCCCACCTACATTCTTTATAGAAGGCAAAGCACTGTGGGCAAAGTATTCAAAGTATAAAGCAGAATAGGCATCTGTGGTGCCCCTAACAGTCATGCATCTGTAGGCAGGTGCCTATTCTATCAAATTGTATTACATTTTGTTTAAGGTATCCCTGAATGGTAGTCTGTACACAAGCTGATTGATTTATGAGCTAGTGCTGAGATCGCCTTAGCTGATAATGAGTTATACTCTGAAAGTCAATACAAATATCCATGACATTTACGGTGGCTGAATTTTGAGCTTGACTTCTCTTAGACAGATTAGCTCTCTGTTGCAACACTGAAAGGGTTAAAGGTACTGGTGCCACTTTCCTAGTGAGATTATATGCCTGGTCTCAGTTGATGTGACATTTGTGCCAAAAAAAGCTAATTTTACTCCTGTTAAACTTTGACACTTGTATAGAAAATAACTAATGATGTTGTGGTTTCTCTTGTTTCTGATGGAGTGATTTTGCTCTGGGTTACAAACCTTTCACTATTTGGCAACAAAATTACTTAAGTTAGTAAATAGACTTAATGGCATAACTATGCTGCAAAGCCAAATTTGATAAAGTTAGGCCCTAGTAAAACGACCAGAATATTTCTGTTTTCCTAAATTTTTTGTGCTAGCATCCCATGTTACAGATGTCACACATTTTTTTTAGATTAACCCCCTAAAACCTCCTGTAAATAACAAAATTAAACTAAACATCACATCTAAAATGTTCATTTTTTTTTGTTTGTTTGAAACATATAAATGTAGACATGTATATCGCTGCATGGTATAGAATAGAGTTAAATTGAATTTTTATGTAAACTGGATTTTGCCTTTAATCTTTCTTAACTTGGTTAGGTGCCTGTAAGAGGTTCCCTGGAAAATCTGGCCTCTTGGTGGCTTTTGAGTACTAATCAAGTTAAATTGTAATTGGCAGGGACTGTGCTATGTGCTAGGGAATTCTCAAGTGCTTTTCAAAGGGTTTCGATGGAACGTCCAAAACAGAAAAAACACCCAAGCAGAGAATCTCTTGGAGCAGGATTTAGTCCTATCTTATCATAATACAGCACATATGTGCCTTCCAATCTATTTTTTCCTTGCAGAGACAGCCTGATGAATTTAAGATTTATCTCTTTTTTTTCCAAAGTAAACATACTCTTAAGAAGGAACAACAAACAAGGCTGGCCTTAAGCCTTCAGACGCACTGTGCGAAACTTAGGAGTGTCACCCACTAGTATCCACCCGTCTGTTATTATTGATTAGATATGAAATATGATAGATGTTAAATGCCACGTTTTGATACAAAACAGTCTATCTTTAAAAGATACATGTATTTAAAGGGACACTGTAGTCACCAAAACAACTACAGCTTAATGTCCTGCCATGCAGGCATTTTCATGTAAACTACATTACTTTCTATGTAAACTTCCACTGGCCAATTCTCAGATGGCTACTAGAGATGCTTCCTGGGTCAGTTCTGCACAACTTGCTGCACTGACGTTCAGCACCTCTACCCTCTGCATGGAGACACTGAACTTTCCCAATAGAGATGCATTGACTCAATGCGTCTCTATGAGGAGATGCTGATTGACCAGCATGCCGTATTGCCGGGCATGCGCAATACCCTCCCAAGGCTTTCCTATGGGAAAGCATTGGATTGGCTGAGATTGTCAATTCTCATGATCACAGCCAAGAAGGCGGACCAGCGCTGCACTGGAAAAATGTCAAGTTCGAACACTATTTAAGGGGATGAAACGACACCTAAAATGTGTTTATAACACCACAGGGTCTGGAATACATGTTTATATTCCTGACCCTATTGTGTTCCTTTAGGATTGGCTGTTGTTGACTGTAACTGTTGTTTTAAGTGCCTTGATGTTCACATTATTACTGTGTGTGTATATATGTTCCTGGGTGTTTGCAGTGTCATGATGTGTGTTGATTTTGATATATGTGTGCAGTATATATGTATTTTGTTGTAACTATGCGTGTTCAGTGTCAGTACAAGTGAGTGTTGGTGCTCCTGTGTTTCGAGATGTGCCAGTGAATGTGTATGCTGGTGTGTGGACTTGCAATGTATGTGGCATCGTGACGTATAGATGTGAGCGCATAATCAGTATGTGTATCCCTATTAGTGTTACTGCGTGTGTACAATGTAAGGGTACACCCATCCCAAGTTTTTTACTTCAAAGTAGCATGTCTGTTATGTGAAATAAGCATGCTAAAACAGACTAGAAATTGTAATTCAATGTGATCACATTGTTTATATTATCTTTTTTGCAGTGTTAATTTGCTTAATCTCTGCATAAGAATATTTGTATGTATGCTCTGTGTTGACACTCTGTACGCCATTATTAATTGAAACTGTAATACATAATTTCTTAAAATAAAATAAAAAAAATGTATGTCTTTCCAGATTTATGAAGACTAGAAGATGAATTTGGAGCAGGATAGGTCCTTCATATGCAATGCTCCGGGCTGCTCGCAGGTTGGTTCTTGGAATTCTTTAAGATTTTTTTTACTAAGCAGTGAGTTGACAAAACAATTTATAAATATATATATTTCATGGAAAAAACATAGATGATCTGATTGTTTTTCCCCCCTATTTTTGATGCTTTGGACACTTTTTAAATTTCTGACAACTCAAACTTTACTGAATTATTCTGCTAGTTGTGATAATTATAGGTTGGTTAAAACCCATTGGCATTTGGTCACAGTTGTCGCCATAAAAACATAGAAACATAGAATGTGACGGCAGATAAGAACCATTCGGCCCATCTAGTCTTCCCAATTTTCTAAATACTTTCATTAGTCTCTAGCCTTATCTTATAGTTAGGATAGCCTTATGCCTATCCCACGCATGCTTAAACTCCTTTACTGTGTTAACCTCTACCACTTTAGCTGGAAGGCTATTCCATGCATCCACTACCCTCTCAGTAAAGTAATACTTCCTGATATTATTTTTAAACCTTTGTCCCTCTAATTTAAGACTATGTCCTCTTGTTGTGGTAGTTTTTCTACTTTTAAATATAGTCTCCTCCTTTACTGTGTTGATTCCCTTTATGTATTTAAATGTTTCTATCATATCCCCCCTGTCTCGTCTTTCCTCCAAGCCATACATGTTAAGATCCTTTAACCTTTCCTGGTAAGTTTTATCCTGCAATCCATGAACCAGTTTAGTAGCCCTTCTCTGAACACTGATACACCAATAGATGTCACTAGATACAGAGTTAGGGAGACAGGATTTTGTCCTGTTTGGTTCAGCCACAGGTTTGGAGAGATCACAGATTTTGTTAATAAGCTATGTTTCTCATTATTCCAATTTAGTCATCACTTTCCTAGAAGTAGTCTACAGAGATTGTGTTACATTATCGTATCTATTTGAAGAAACCTCTGAATGTTAATGATTGACTATACTTTATTCATTTAGTAAAATGTTTATTTGTTTTCTTACAGCGATTTCCCACTGAGGATCATCTGATGATTCACCGGCACAAGCATGAAATGACCTTGAAGTTTCCATCAATAAAAAATGATAATTTGTTATCAGGTAGGTGTTAATTCTGAGTGCCAATGAAACAGGGCATTTAAGAACCTAGGCAATAACAATTTGCATGGGCCCTAAACCCCATTAAACCCCAACCCTGCCATCTCATAGGGTTTCTGTTACCTACCTGTCTATGGGAGGGGTGCCTTGGTCCTTGTGGGGTTGAGTGGCTCCAATGCATGGTGTATCCAATTCACCAGGGTACACACTGCTCCTGTGAGACCTTAAACAAACAGTGATGATATATCATAGCTACATAGTTAAGTTCATACAAATACAAAATAATAAGTCCTGCGCTCACTCCCATCACTCCTGGGCAGCAGCAACGACCACAGTACACATCAGCCCCAATATATACAGTAAAAGCCAAAGAAAAAGTTACCTGCCCTCTCTCCTGAATACCTATGTATTTTTAAACAAATGGAGGTCATTTAGTTACTCCAATGGCCATTGGAAGGAATGCCCGCCTGCCAACGTCAATTTTAAAGGATATCTCCAGTGCCAGGAAAAGAATCCGTTTTCCTGGCACTGAAGGTTCCCTCTCCCTCCCACCCCCCAATCCCCGGTTACTGAAGGGATGAAAACCCCTTCAGTCACTTACCTGAGGCAGCGACGATGTCCCTCGTCGCTGTCTCCTCCTCCGCCCCGCTCCTCCTCTGCATTGCGTCGGCCGGTGGGCGAGACTGATCCCACCCACTGGCCCACTGCGCGGCAATGCCGCACATGCGCATTAGCACACCGCTCCCCATAGGAAAGCATTGAAAAATAATTTAAATGCTTTCCTATGGGGAAATGAGTGACGCTGGAGGTCCTCACACAGCGTGAGGACGTCCAGCGATGCTCTAGCACAGGTTTCCTGTGCTATGAAGGAGGAAGTGACCTCTAGTGGCTGTCTAGTAGACAGCCACTAGAGGTGGAGTTAACCCTGCAAGGTAATTATTGCAGTTTATAGAAAACTGCAATAATTACACTTGCAGGGTTAGGAGTAGTGGGAGTTGGCACCCAGACCACTCCAATGGGCAGAAGTGGTCTGGGTGCCTGGAGTGTCCCTTTAATTTGAGAATATCTGAAATTGAAAAAGATCTGCTATAAAGTAAAAATGCAGCTATTCTTTTAGTTCAGTTGCTCTGACCTTAAATTAAAAATTCAGTTTGATTTCTTACTTTGCTAAATAACCCTGAGTGTGATTTTTCTTTAATAAATGTTGCCATAGAAATCCAGACATTTACGGCTATGGGTTTATTGTGTTTTTATTTTACGGTATCCCAGATACATGGTGTTTTATTTAAGTCTTGAGAAAGGAGTGGTTTTAATAGTGCTGGATGGGTTCCTTAGAGGGAACACTGCCGAGGTATATATGTCTAAGGGGTAAATAGGGATATGTGTATAAGGGAGCCTGCAGTTTATTGTATTGTTTTAAAACATAAGACGGACCTAATTATTAGATGCCAGACTTTTAAAAACAAAATATATAAAAAAAATAATCAAGTAGCTATTTTGTGATATTGTAATATACATACAAATATACATACATAACATAGATAACATACATTTATTTTTCGTAGTTAATTAAGTATTGTTGGCATGGCTAGCAGTGGGAATTTGTTGAGATGAAGTTCATTCACTAAATGGTGAATTGTGGTGAATGAAAAAACAAATAAATTTTATTTAAATTAAAACTGCCAATTTGGAAAACACCTGATCTGAAGATTTTGTTTTAAGTTTTGACATTAAATTTGCAGTAAAGTTTTCAATTTACTACAATTCAACAGCGAACCCTCATGTTTTGGACACTATACAAGCTGTTAATACAATAATGCCATTTAAAACAAATTTAGACTTTCTTATTTATGGTAAAAATGCATGCGCACAGAGTGAATCTTAGTGTTTAAGAGCTTTGAGAAAATATATGCATATAATTCTAAATAAAATATCTAACAGTTTTAATTACAAGCTCAATATTCTGACTATGCACAAAAGATGGATTTCTTGGATAGGAAAGCCAGAAAAAGTAATGCGGGTCAAAAGTGATATTACATGTGTAAGAGCTAGCATGCCGTACATCCAAAAAATAATTAGATAGTGGCTCTGATGTGCACCTGTGGGGAGTTTAACTCATAATCACTGTACCGTATTGCGACTCACACCTGCAGCTTCACTGCTAGACTGATTCACCTGTTTCCCACTTCCTTTCTGCCCAAATATATATTGGGGTTAAAGGAACACTATAGTCACCTAAATTACATTAGCTAAATAAAGCAGTTTCAGTGTATAGATCATTCCCCTGCAATTTCACTGCTCAATTCACTGTCATTTAGGAGTCAAATCACTTTGTTTCTGTTTATGCAGCCCGAGCCACACCTCCCCTGGCTATGATTGACAGAGCCTGCATGAAAAAAACAAACTGGTTTCACTTTCAAACAGATGTAATTTACCTTAAATAATTGTAAACCTTTAATCACATACAGGAGGCTCTTGCAGGGTCTAGCAAGCTATTAACATAGCAGGGGATAAGAAAATCTTAATTAAACAGAACTTGCAATAAAGAAAGCCTAAATAGGGCTCTGTTTACAGGAAGTGTTTATGGAAGGCTGTGCAAGTCAGATGCAGGGAGGTGTGACTAGGGTTCATAAACAAAGGGATTTAACTCCTAATTGGCATAGGATTGAGCAGTGAGGCTGCAGGGGCATGTTTTATACACCAAAACTGCTTCATTAAGCTAAAGTTGTTCAGGTGACTATAGTGTCCCTTTAATGTAAAGCAGGCATGTCTAACCTGCAGCCCCCCAGATGTTGCTGAACTACAACTCCCATGATTCTTTTAATTAAACAGCTAGCCAGGGAATCATGGGAGTTGTAGTTCAGCAACATCTGGGGGGGCGCAGGTTGGACAGCCCTGATGTAAAGAGTTAGATTACATAGGTGGTTTAGTGTTAAGAGGATTAAAAACTTGAGATTGGTTAAAGTTGAGGTATAAGAGGCGTTTAGAATTATTGTAGAATGGGGTTAGTTTTAGTATTGGGGTACATGGTGAGTTAAACCAAGAATTGTGGTAACGGGTTTTGTTTAAGGTTTAGGCTTTGAGAGCTTACATTTGGCACAAAGGAAAGAGCTTGTTTAGCTTTTGGAAGGAGTTAAATGTAGGTTTAGGTAAAAGGGTTGTTTAGGGTGCAGATTGTGGAGTTTGAAGGGTTATTATGATTAATAGTAGAACTGCAGGAGCTGTTATACAATGTTACAGTGTGCATCACTCAATGTTGTCCCCATGTTCCTCCTGCAAGGCATTCCCTGTGTGAGAGACTGTTAGTAGGAAGATGGGAAATAATCCCTTCCACTTCCTGACCAGCCTCAGACACAGACACTGCTTCACTTATAGCAATGAAGACACTACAAGCTTGTAGTGTGAGGAACCATGTTAGACTATAGAACTACATCCAGGTCGGAGGTGAACATGAAACACAAAGAATAATGCAGTACAGGCCAACCCCCGCAGCGAATAGGGAGGGGGAGCATGACTGCTGCCCTGAGGGGTTGGCATAGCAACCAAAAGGATACAGTTGGTTTTACAGTTGAAAGCATAGAATTCTGGGAAAAATTACCAGACTACTGGTAAACAATGCTGAGGGAGCCTGGCAGTGTCTTTCCTCTGGTAGTCACTGTAAAAATTACATTTATTAAATTGAGTTTCCCTCAATTCTCCTATAAAAAAAAAAGACAGAAATTACTTTTATCTTCTACTGGGAGTACAGGATGGCCCACACCCCTGCTGTGTCTGGGGAGGCCCTGCTTACCCTATTCCAGGCCTTCCAGAGGACCCATGGGGCTGAATCCTTCAACTCAATGTTCCAGAGTGTCCAGGGCGAGCAGGCTGTTTAGGAGGGGCCGGTGCAGGAGGTGCAGACCAGGAGTGGACATCGGGCCCTAGTCCGGTGCGGAGGTCCAGGGTCGGACTATCGCCAGAGGGTCCGGGGCCAAGTGAGGCTGGCTCCAGGCGGCAGGATGCGGGCAGCACGAGGCGGAGGAATGGCAGCAGGTGCTGCAGAACTCAAGGTGGCCAGGCTGGGCCTGTGTGGCAAGATTGCGGACCCCAAGATGAAGTATAAAGTAGTACTGTACTACCACAGTAAACAGAGTTACAGTATTTGCATTATAACGCCAAACAGACACTCACAGGTCACAGAGCAGTGAGAATTACACATCTATAACCGGCCTATGCAGCTCTGCTATCACGTATAAGATGCTGACTGGAGTGGACTACAGTATACTGGCCATGGCTCATGGTACTTCTCTCCCCATCAGCCTACTTGAGCAAGAAAAAGGCACATTACAAGTGCTTTAAATAGGCATACCCTACAGGGCAGGTTCCTACTGGGAAATACGGCTCTGCATAGGCACATGTGTATTTTAGTTTGAATGTATGTGTAAATGCATGTGTGTTGTAAATCCACGATGGCTGTAATATATGACTGCATACTCCTTGAATTCAGTGTGCTGATCGGCCAACTCAGCTTTATTTCCTGGTTTCTCACATCTGGGATCATTAGGGAACTGCCTTCAGCAAACATAGTGAGAGCACGCCAACTGCAGGTAGGGCATGCAGCCCATGAGCAGTGTGCATGTACAGCCTCACATGAAAACTGGATCACTAGCCATCCCTGTAGGCATGCCCACCCAAATCCAGTGGTGGGAAACATGTGACTATATATATATATATACACTGTTTTGTGTAATTTACTGCCCTGACAGTTATCAACTAAACTGTCAGCTGCAAGGAATTGTCTAGGGATTTGTAAAGCAAAGGCCAAAATAGCTGCTCTGGAAAAATAGTGTGGAGATTCTTTCCAATTTGATTATTTTGACCGAAAATTTGCATTTCTCCATAATTCCTTATTTACTCATTTAATATGTAAATAACCCTGATAGCAGTTCCCACAGGGTACCACACTACAAGAGTGATACGTTTGTAAATGTACTACTTGGAAATACTGAAAGAGTTAATTACCAACAGAATTAATTACTGGTTCTAGCGTGGTGTACATGTGTAAATAATCTGAATCTGAGACAGGGAACAATATGAAATGTTGCACCTATTGGAACAGGTGCAAATTGACTCTCAGCCCTTCAGGTATGCAGAAATATCAGCTTAATCCTTAAAGTACTTCAAAAACATGTTGATTAACATCAGAAAAATGCTAAATAAAACAGTTAGCTGTAAGTTTTTTTGAAGCTGTTAAGAACGTTATATAGGCAGGCTAGTAATAAATCCCTTTCTATTATCCCTCAAAACAACAGCAAGATGCTCACGTTGTATTTTGAAAATAGAAAAATAACTCTTGTTAGAAAGAGCTATCAATTTTGAACGAGTTTTGTTTTTACAGATCAAACTCCGACTCCAACGCGGTTCTTGAAAAACTGTGATGAAGTGGGCCTTTTCAATGAAATTGACTGTTCCTTAGAGCATGAATTTAGAAGCGCCCAAGAAGAAGAGAACAGTAAGAGGGGGGTAAGTGCAGTAAATTCTCTTGTTTTAAGCTCTGTATCGGTGAATTCTGTATTTCATTGATGTAATAATATGAAAAACTTATCACAGGCATTCATTTTAATCTGATATATTAGAAACTAGAAAAACTGAAGCCTAATGCATTATAAATGGAGTATTTGGTCTAACCTTTAAAATCCATTTAATACATTTAATACCGTATATACTCGAGTATAAGCCGAGTTTTTCGGCACATTTTTTGTACTGAAAAAGCCCCACTCGACTTATACTCGAGTCAAGGTCTGTATTATGGTAACTTACATTGCCATAATACAGACCAGGACCGCCGGGCTCATTACAAACCCGGCGATCCTGTTGCTTTTACTTACCTATGTAGCAGCTCCGTGCAGCTCCCCAGTTCAGCTCACAGTGTAAGTCTCGCAACACCCGCGGCCGTCAGAGTGTTGCCACGGTTTACCGTGGCAACGCTCCGCGCAGCAAGTAGACCGCAAGACTTACACTGTGAGCTGAACAGGGGAGCTGCACGGAGCTGACCGGAGCTGCTACATAGGTAAATAACAGCTTGCTCCGCCCCCCTCCACTGCACAGCCCATCCACTGGACCACCAGGGAATGTTACAGCTCCCCTCCCTGGCCAGGCAACAAGCAGGGAGGGGGGACAAAAAAATAATAATAAATAATTTTTTTTCGACACACACTCATACAAACACACACTCTGCATTATATATACACACTGCATTAATTATATACACACACACTGCATTCACACAAACACACACACACTCTGCATTCATTATATACACACTACACAAACACACACACACTGCATTCATTATATACACACACTACACAAATACACACACTAAATACATATTCAATTAATGTAATTTATTGGGATCTAATTTTATTTAGAAATTTACCAGTAGCTGCTGCATTTCCCACCCTAGGCTTATACTCGAGTCAATACGTTTTCCCAGTTTTTTGTGCTAAAATTAGGGGCCTCGGCTTATATTCGGGTCGACTTATACTCGAGTATATACGGTATATATATATAATAATAAAATAATACAATTATTTTTTATTATTATATATATATATTAAATGTATTAAATGGACTTTAAAGGTTATGCATATATATAGTTAATACATTGCTAAACACAAATACACACACCAGTCAAGCCATAAGACTTGCTTTTCCCACAGAAATCTCACTTTACCAGTGCTCTCACTACTGCAAGGGATTCTGTGTAGGCGTATGCAAATTAGTCTTATGGCTTGACTGGTGTGTGTATTTGTGTTTAGCACTGTGTTAACTATCCACTTACTTCAGGTGGAAAGGGTTTTCATCCACACTTTTTCCCCACCACAACTCTGTTGGTATGTATATATATATATATATATATATATATACATATACACACATATATATATGCACTGACCCAAGATTGTGCATAGTTCTCTAACCTTTGCATTAACGCATGGAAGTGTTTTTAAAGACTGTGTTTTATAGTTCATATGGTAAAAGATTTGTTGTTTGGTTCAAATCTTCTACTGTACAAACATATTGCAACAATTTGACACTCTGATATGTCATGCATTCATACTTACTCACAAACATGAATATTTACATATTAATTTATAAAATATTTTACCAGGAAGGATATATTGAGATTTCTCTTTGTCAAGTATGTTCTGTGCCCACAAACATTGCATTTTTATAGTAGGGTATGATATAATATAAAAATAAAATTACATAAAATACAACATGCACATATATAAATTAAAAGGATAACTATAGGGTCAGGAACACAAACATGTATTCCTGACCCTATAGTGTTAAAACCACCATCTAGCCACCCTGGGCTCCTCATGCCTCCCTACAAATAGCAAAATCTTACTGTATTCAAGCCTGAAGCTGTAACTCTCCATGCTGTTTGCCTCAAAAAATCAAGCTGTCTGCTGACATCATCAGAAGTGGTGGCCTGATCCAATCACAATGCTTCCCCATAGGATTGGCTGAGACAGACAATGAGACAGATCAGGGGCAGAGCCAGCATGATTCAAACACAGCCCTGGCCAATCAGCATCTCCTCATAGAGATGCATTGAATCAATGAATCTCTATGAGGAAAGTTCAGTGTCTGCATGCAGAGGGAGGAGGTGCTGAATGTTTGGATGCATTTTAGGCAGCCATGACCCAGGAAGGATCTCTAACAGCCATCTGAGGAGTAGCCAGTGCAGTTATCACTAGGCTGTAATGTAAACACTGCTTTTTCTCTGAAAATACAGTGTTTACAGCAAAAAGCCTGAAGTTAATGATTCTACTCACCAGAACAAATTCAATAAGCTGTAGTTGTTCTGGTGACTATTGTGTCCCTTTAACACAGAACAGGTAAGAATTATAGTCAACTATGATTACATGCGCATTCTGTATTGATATATGTTGCCAATGCCATAGATCTCTGAAAGGATATAAGATTAAATGAAGATTTGATTGAGTCTGTGAGGTTATTCCATACTTGTGGTGCTCTATAGGAAAAGAATCGAGCAACTTTATTTTTGTATTGTTGTATATTAAATAAAGTGCTGGTACTGGAACTGAGGTTAAAGGAGATGGGAACACCCGGGCAGAGCACTCTACTGAGGTAGAATGGGAGCTTCCCATAAAAGCTCTTAAACACAAGGCTAAAAAAATGAAGGGGTGTCGGGATTCCAGCGATATCCAGTAACTCTTTTAACATGTCACAATGGTGGTCATGTAATTACAGTGTAGCATAAAGAGGCATAATGAGTTATACAATGCAGTAAGTTTGTGGAGGTGGGTTTGCGGCGCAGGTGTGTACACTACACAGGGCCGGTGCTAGGATTTTTGACTACACAGGCGAAGATGCATTTTGACGCCCCACCCCACGCCTCCCCCCAAAAAATAAACAATGCATCTTCACCTCTGTGTCTCGTAGCCCCCTTTTGAATTTCTTACCCCCATTAGTGTTGCATATCCAACCTCTTCAATGTCTTACCCCTTTGGCCCCTTTGTGCCCTTTAGTGTGTCTCCTACAACCCCTCTTATGTATTTCTTACTTCCCCGCCTGCCCCTATCTATCTCTCTTTTTCTCCCACATAGACATGGATACAGGCAAAAATACATACATGCACAAATACACAAACATACAGACACACAACCATACAAGCACACAGACATAATTATTCAGGCACACAGTCACAAAGATATACAGACACACAGTCATAAAAGGCACACAATCAAACAAACAGTCATACAATCTACACATACAGGTACATTGTCGTGCAAACACAGACATACATTCATACAGACACAGGCACACACAGAAATACAGACACAGACATAAAGAAACAGAGAGGCATATAGAGACATACATACACAATGATACAGACAGACATACACACACACACTGACAGACAGACATATACACACACACACACTGACAGACTCACACACACACTGACAGACAGACATACACACACACACTGACAGACAGACATACACACAAACACACTGACAGACAGACAGACATACATACACACACTGACAGACAGACACACACACACTGACAGACAGACATACACACACACAGACAGACATACACTGACAGACACACACACACACTGACAGACAGGTTCAGGAGGGTGGCTTACCTGGGATCCAAAGTGCTGCCTGAGGTAGTTGGGAGTTGGAGGAGCTGGTCCTGCCCAGCCCCCCTCCTCTCTGCTCTTTTCTTGGGAGGAGGGAGGCTGTTTTTTTTTTTTGCTGGTAATGTTTGAGAATTAACAAGGGAAATGCTATTTTTAAGGCTAAATAGCTGAATTGGAAAACAATTCTGAGTTGCAGAGTATTTCCAAATTGGAAAAACTTTCAATCTCACCCAGTTTATGGTAAAAAGACCTATTGTGATTTTCAGAATTGTTTCCCTATAGCTGGTTGAGTGTTGAGTTTTTTCTCCCTTTGAGTTTACTGTGTGGATATTTGCTAAGTTAGAGATGCAGTCAGGGAACCTTAGAAATGTGTATCATTCTGTGGACCTACAAGCTACATCTAGCTCTTCACCCTGCTTTTACTGTTATTTGTTACGCTTGATCCGCCCAGCATTCTGACAATTTAGACAGCAGGAGCATGCAGGGCCGCCATCAGGGGGTGACAACCGTGACGGTTGTCACGGGCCCGGCGGTCCTGGGGGGCCCGACTGCTTTGGCAGTCCAGGGCCCCACAATTACACTCTGCACATATATATAGCGATCACCGCTATATATATGTGCACCCGCGGGCCCCCCGGCTCCCTGTATTTGCAGAGGGGGCCCAGCGGACTGCAGGAGCACTTTCCAGCATTTGCCTGTCTCTAACTCCCGCAAGATGTGCGGTCGGCAAACCACGTCTCGCGGGAGTTAGAGACAGGCAAATGCTGGAAAGTGCTCCTGCAGTCCGCTGGGCCCCCTCTGCAAATACAGGGAGCCGGGGGGCCCCAGAATGCCATCGGACCACCAGGGATCAAAGGATCTTTCCCCCTCCCTGAACCAGGTAAGAAACAGGGAGGGGGGAATAACTTTCATTACATTCATACATGCACTACTAAACACACTAACACACACACACTGCATCCACTACACTAACACACAAACTGCATCCACTACACTAACACACACTGCATCCACTACACTAACACACACACTGCATCCACTGCACTAACACACACACTGCATCCACTACACTAACACACACTGCATCCACTACACTAACACACACACTGCATCCACTGCACTAACACACACACTGCATCCACTGCACTAACACACACTGCATCCACTGCACTAACACACACACTGCATCCACTGCACTAACACACACTGCATCCACTGCACTAACACACACTGCATCCACTACACTAACACACACACTGCATCCACTGCACTAACACACACTGCATCCACTGCACTAACACACACTGCATCCACTGCACTAACACACACACACACTGCATCCACTGCACTAACACACACACTGCATCCACTGCACTAACACATACTGCATCCACTACACTAACACACACACTGCATCCACTACACTAACACACACACTGCATCCACTGCACTAACACACACACTGCATCCACTGCACTAACACACACTGCATCCACTGCACTAACACACACTGCATCCACTGCACTAACACACACTGCATCCACTACACTAACACACACACTGCATCCACTGCACTAACACACACACACTGCATCCACTGCACTAACACACACACTGCATCCACTGCACTAACACACACACTGCATCCACTACACTAACACACACTGCATCCACTACACTAACACACACACTGCATCCACTGCACTAACACACACACTGCATCCACTACACTAACACACACTGCATCCACTACACTAACACACACACTGCATCCACTGCACTAACACACACTGCATCCACTGCACTAACACACACACTGCATCCACTGCACTAACACACACTGCATCCACTGCACTAACACACACTGCATCCACTACACTAACACACACACACTGCATCCACTACACTAACACACACACTGCATCCACTGCACTAACACACACTGCATCCACTACACTAACACACACACTGCATCCACTGCACTAACACACACTGCATCCACTGCACTAACACACACACTGCATCCACTGCACTAACACACACTGCATCCACTGCACTAACACACACTGCATCCACTACACTAACACACACACACTGCATCCACTACACTAACACACACACTGCATCCACTGCACTAACACACACTGCATCCACTGCACTAACACACACTGCATCCACTGCACTAACACACACACACACACACACTGCATCCACTGCACTAACACACACACTGCATCCACTGCACTAACACATACTGCATCCACTACACTAACACACACACTGCATCCACTACACTAACACACACACACTGCATCCACTGCACTAACACACACACTGCATCCACTGCACTAACACACACTGCATCCACTGCACTAACACACACTGCATCCACTGCACTAACACACACTGCATCCACTGCACTAACACACACACTGCATCCACTACACTAACACACGCACTGCATCCACTGCACTAACACACACACTGCATCCACTGCACTAACACACACTGCATCCACTACACTAACACACACTGCATCCACTACACTAACACACACACACTGCATCCACTACACTAACACACACACTGCATCCACTGCACTAACACACACTGCATCCACTGCACTAACACACACACTGCATCCACTGCACTAACACATACACTGCATCCACTACACTAACACACACACACTGCATCCACTGCACTAACACACACACTGCATCCACTGCACTAACACACACACTGCATCCACTGCACTAACACACACACTGCATTCACTACACTAACACACACACTGCATCCACTGCACTAACACACACACTGCATCCACTGCACTAACACACACACAGCATCCACTGCACTAACACACACACTGCATCCACTGCACTAACACACACACTGCATCCACTGCACTAACACACACACTGCATCCTCAACACTAACATACACACTGCATCCACTACACTAACACACACACTGCATTCACTACACTAACACACACACTGCATCCACTACACTAACACACACTCTGCATTCATTACACTAACACACACACTGCATCCACAACACTAACACACACACTGCATTCACTACACTAACACACACACTGCATCCACTACACTAACACACACACTGCATTCACTGCACTAACACACACACTGCATCCACTGCACTAACACACACACTGCATCCACTGCACTAACACACACACTGCATCCTCAACACTAACATACACACTGCATCCACTACACTAACACACACACTGCATTCACTACACTAACACACACACTGCATCCACTACACTAACACACACTCTGCATTCATTACACTAACACACACACTGCATCCACAACACTAACACACACACTGCATTCACTACACTAACACACACACTGCATCCACTACACTAACACACACACTGCATTCACTACACTAACACACACACTGCATTCACTACACTAACACACACACTGCATCCACTACATTAACACACACACTGCATCCACTACACTGACACACACACTGTATTCACTACACTGGCACACACACTGTATTCACTACACTGACACACACTCTGCATCCACTACACTAACACACACACTGCATTCACTACACTAACACACACACTGCATCTACTAAACACACTGTATTCACTACACTAACACACTGTATTCACTACACTAACACACACGCTGTATTCACTACACTGACACACACGCTTTATTCACTACACTGACACACGCTTTATTCACTACACTAACACACATGCTTTATTCACTACACTAACACACACACTGCATCCACTACACTAACACACACATACTGTATTCATTACACTGACACACACATACTGTATTCACTACACTGACACACTCTGCATTCACTACACTGACACACACTCTGCATCCACTACACTAACACACACACTGCATCCACTACACTAACACACACACTCTGCATTCACTACACTGACACACACACTCTGCATTCACTACACTGACACACACACTGAATTTATTACACTAACACACACTCTGCATTCACTACACTGACACACACTCTGCATTCACTACACTGACACACACTCTGCATTCACTACACTGACACACACTCTGCATTAACTATACACACAGCATCCACTACACAAACATCCTGTATTCACAGTACACGCACTACATCCACCACACATTTAAACATTAAACCACATTCTGCATTCACTATACAGAGACACTGCGTCTAAAACACACACTACATCCACTAAACACATTGCATCTAGTACACACAAAAACTACATCCACTACACAAACACACTACATCCACTACACACACTGCATCCGCTACACAAACACACACTCTGCATTCACTGCACAAACAGTATCTAATACACACAAACACTACATCCATTACACACATTCTAATTCACTTCCACTATACACACCACATTCAGTCCTGCATCATTGTCTGCGGACTAGGTAAGAGTCCTGTGGGCGGACTCGTGGGCGGGCCTGGGGGGATGGGGCGGGGGGGCCCAGACCTTGTACTTTGTCAGGGGCCCCAAAATGTCTGGTGGCGGCCCTGGGAGCATGAGACTGATATCTCAAACTTGAACAACTGACTTCAGACCTATTAGGCAAATTGACCACAAGTGAAAAATAGTAAGTAGTAGACTTGCTATACTTGTAAAGGTTTAAATCAATGAAGCAGAAATATTACATTATACTATAATGACAACCTGTTTGGAGAGAACAGATATCGAGGAGATTGATTAACTTCATCAGTGCAGTAGTCAAATCACCACACTCACACTATCCATTGTTATTTTACCCGTCATGTGCCAGAGAGATGGACACTGCTCATTAATCACTCTTGTTGCACTGGTAGGTTTAAGAGTGCAAATTAAATTATCTTTTATTTGCTTATGAATTGTTATAAAATCTCTCAAAAAAAAAAAATTGCAAAATTGTGAAATTTTCATCTCGCCCAATAGCCTTCACTAAGCGCTACGGAATCTGTTGGCGCTATATAAATGGCAATTATAATAAAATGCCTAATGTTTGTGAAAAAAATAGCACAAATTTCAGTCTCAACTGAAAAAATAACAATTATATCAGGTTGATCATGTTCTTACACCTCACACTGTGATGTCACACAGGGACAGAATGATGCTGGCAACAGCATACACACATTCATGGTCAACTCCAGGAAAGGTATGGAGATAAAGGTTAGTCTAGCTGGGCAGATGGAAAATGCGTCTTACTATAACTTGTAATTTTAATTGTTGTGTCAGTGCTGACCTTTGTTCAAATACAAATAACGGTGAATCGTAAAGAGAGCTCATGAAAAAGTTTATAAAGTCACTTCACAGGAATGCCAGTCAGGTTAATTACATTTTTTGGATGCTACTGGATCCACACTAAGCTATTAATATTTTTATCCCACTACCTGTCAATGTGTCTTGCGTAAGCAAAGACACATTTTATGATTGTATGTTGAGATTGCAATTTAGTATCTTATATGGCCATTCACCACATTTCTACAGAGACAATTACATTTTGATTGTTTGAAAGTTAAAAGCATTTGTTTTTTGTAACTATTATTATTAAAATTATATATATATAATACCTACCAAAAAATAAGGGTGCACTCCAGGGGATTTTCATGAAAATAAGGGTGCACTCCAGGGGATTTTCATTAAAAACTGTGTTGCTTTTATTGCACATAAGTAACCATACACACAGTCCAGACCAACGTTTCGACCCCTACAAGGGTCTTTCTCAGTGTATGGTTGCTTATATACAATAAAAGTAACACAGTTTTTTTCACGGAAATCCCCTGGAGTGCACCCTTTTTTGGGGGGAATATTTATTGAACGCAGATAGCACCGGGGTAAAAAGTCAGTTCTAAACCCTATAGGTGAGTGCCAAGCCTTCATATATATTAATATATAAATGTAAGTGCATATGTTGTTAGCTCACTACATATTATCATAATATCACCAAGAAAATTGTGTTCCCTTGACACAATTCTTTTTAGATATTGACATCAAGTTGCTCTGTGGATTACAGTATATTTGTGCTTGTTTTGCAATAGGTCCTATCACCTGCTTCAAAAAATGGTTCACTTTTTAAAAATTAGGCCATCGCAAGAGAAAAGCATAATGTGCCATAATGACATTTTACTTTGCATCAGTAGTTACATTTCCCTGCCAATTTGTCAATTTCTTTGACTGTACATTTCCAATATACGGACATTGTGTTATGAAATGCACATTTATTGAGGTGTGCCATTGATTTTAAGGAAGTAATAGTAATACATTATATATATGCCAATGCAATTTATACAGCTATGAATAGTGTCATTAGTAGGACCCCAAAAAACTAATGGTTTATTACAAGGGCACTCTGAGCACCATAACCACTAAAGTTTGTTGTAGTGGTTATGGTATATGTACTCTCTATTATTTCTTGCCAAACCGTTTGCAAGCAGTTTGACGTTAGGAGTAACGCCAAACACTGGTGCTTCTTGGTAATGGAATTCCCCTTTTAACTTCAGATTCCTGATTCATGAAGGACTCTACATGGTAATCCAAACCCTCAGAGAGTGAATTCCTTTAGACAAATACAGACTGTTGTACACAAAAGCTACAAATAACCATTGGATTAAATAAAATAAAAAAACGTACAAAAAAAACGTACAAAACTGAATTTTTGATATCAAGACTCATTTCCCAGTGGGAGGGCCACTCAGACTGATTTATTTGTTTAAACTTATTTTAACTTTCCATTACCAAGAAGCACCAGTATTTGGTGTTACTCCTAACATCTCTCCACAGGGGCCAGATTGAATAAGGACGGGGACATCCTAAAAGAGTCCCACTGCGCATCACATGAGAGCCATATGCATGTATTTGGCTCCATGCTTGTGAGTAATATTGCTGCTATTTAATATATGTTACCTTGTACAGACTATATTGCACTATTTTGTACTTTCTCATATCACCACAGAGATAAGTTACAGAAGCTCCACCTGTTGTATATATGATTGTTTATCTTATTTAGAGTGGGGTGTGGGGATCCCACTCAGGTGTTTGATCTCCTCAATATCCTTTGACCTAAACTGTATACCCTATTTATCTGGCAATACAAAAAAAGTTTGGTTTTGGACGGTATTTGCAGTTTGATAAAATCAAACACATGAAAATGTTTTCTTCAATAATACACTAACATGAATTGTATGCAAATATGTGGTTTGAATAGCCCATAAAGCTAAATGACTCAATGAATGACTGCATCTTAACATAAATATGGCAAGTTTATAATGTGGTGATAATCGATTCCCTTTACGTTAAGTAACCATCTATTCAACTACTGTATTTCCATCTGGTTTCATTTCTATCATTCATAATTTAGCAGATATTGCATTAAGTGACTGATCTCCTGAAGTTCTGAACTAGATCAGTATGTAACAGCAACGCACAAGATCAGATTAACGCCTGTGCTAGGTTAATGTGAGCAGGGTTTAAGTTTACCACTAAGATTAGGGTCAAGTATCCGGACCATTTGTCATTAATTATAATTGTTACAACCTCGACTTTACTTGCCAGAAGCAGAGCATTCTGCAAGACTTGCAAAGGGCAGTAGTGAATGGATAACCATAGAATGGCTGTTAATTCAGAAGATTAAGACATTAAAGGTTGAGCAGCCTATCATTTATTCTGACACTGTAGCCTCCTTAGTCATTTATAAAAATGAACTAATTGAAAAGCATTCGGTCTTATTTTGTGACTTGTTCTACAGTGACTCTTCTTTTCTTTTTTTTTTCTTTTTTTTATTTAACATTTTTGAAAATGAAACAGAAAAAAAAACAGAATAAGCACAATTAAATTGTCATATTAAACATAGGGGAAAACTAAGTCATTTCAACAGCAGATGCCATACATTTTATTTGGTTTACAAACATTTTATTCATTTTAAGAAAAAAATATAAATATAGAATTAAATATATATATAGTAAAATTATGTTATTTTCAGTTATATGTAAAATTCTATTCATAATGACTCAATTAATTCATTTACTAAAATGTGAGGAGCTTACCATACTAACGATTCATACATAAGTGCATTTATAATGCATTTTTCTTAATGGGAGGGCAGTGATAGGCTGAGCGTATCAGATGACAATCTAAGCCTATAATTAGTCCCCCAACTGAAAGGCTTGACTATTAAAAAAAAGGGGTCCATGGCCACCGAGAGCACTTTAGGATAAAACCGTAAACTATTTAGCCCCTTAAGATAAGGTGGCGCCAGGACCTACAGGCACTATAGCAACTTAATTGAGATGAAGTCGTTACAGTGCTCAAAGTGTTCCGTTAATTATCACTTGTCTGAACCATTTAAACGGAAAGCAACAAATTAATATGCATATACACATAATCAGTTTACCATTAATATCAAGTAGTTAATTTGACAACCTTTCATATCATGATATATGCAAAACTTTAACTCCCTAACTCCATAGGGTTTTGCTGATTTCTGTTATCATAATCTGTCTTCTGTTTGACCCTTTTAGACGAGAGCAAGATTTAAACCATTCTAAAGTGTAATTTTTACAACTGCACTCTCACAATATTAGTTTTAGACCCTGTGTAGTATGGCTTATGTTAATTTCACTGTCTATACTAAAGTGGCCAGTTAGCGAGACCTGAGAGACTTTTAACGGTTTCCATTAGACCCCAGGGTGGCCAAGAAGGCAAACTAGACGCGCCTGTGAATACTACAACCAGGAAGAAATTGGTATAATGATCTCCATTCATGTACCAGAATCAATAAATACTTTCAGTGATATAATAAATAGAAACACCTAG
This sequence comes from Pelobates fuscus, assembly GCF_036172605.1. Classification (NCBI taxonomy): domain Eukaryota; kingdom Metazoa; phylum Chordata; class Amphibia; order Anura; family Pelobatidae; genus Pelobates; species Pelobates fuscus. Next base: position 317,439,316 of record NC_086320.1, on the reverse strand, counting down.
AGATACTGTGAAGAAAAAAGGATTTATTTGCCCCTTTAAATCGTCTATGTTATACAATATAGTATTATAGTTTAATGGACGCTGTTATTTATTTTTTTGTCTTCATTTTATGTATACTTCTTTCTCACTCTGCATGTCTACCTAATTGTCACATATGTATCTGCCCCTTTCCCTCTTCATACACACTCAACCCAACTAAATGATTTTTGTATCAGCTGAGGTTATATCTTAACTGCTATAAAGAAAATCTGTGACGTTCTGTCTGTAGCAAGATTTGTTTCTCTTTGGTTTGTATTTGTGCATTTAGCTTTGAGCCAAAATGTTTGCATGCTTAATGCCAAAATGTTTGTGGTAAGACCAAACACGATAAAACTCCCCGCAGTGCAAATAGAAAAATTACTGTTATGCATCACCTGCATATATCAAGCTGGATTTGAGAAGTCCTCCCCTCGGGGCAGTTATCCCAGAGTTAAAGCTTTACATGCAAATGAACACAGACAGGCTTCTCAAAGTCAAGAAGCACGTGAAAGCTCTTGACTAATGGTCAACCAGTTTAAGCTAAATAGATGTTCAAAAATGGAAAGCCTCAGTTGACAAATTTATGATGACAGCAACAAACATATGGCTATTCAGTAATTAGCTTGAAATATTAACTGACTCTTATTAATGACGTTGTTAATTTACAAAGCATTAACATATTATGCAGCGTTGTACAATAGGTGGACAAGCAAACAAGTAGTTGCAACTAGAGAAGTTGGATGTACAAGCTACAGTCTAAATGGAGTGATATGTATTGTTTGGGCTGTGTGTAGTCAACAAAACTGATGTTTTGTGATTTTCCTGTCGTGTTTCTTTGAGGAATGTGTTGGGAACAACAGATCTAGTCAAAGGTTCACAGAATAATTTCTCTCAAGGCCTGGGTTAATATTAAAGAACATGACACATGGCAGTTGTCTTATAGATATCATCATTGGAAAATGCACGTGAGACAACAATTCTCCTCTACAGACACAAACATTCTGCATGAATAGTAAATAAGGAGTATCATAAAACCTGTTGGTGATCAGATCAAGTGTAAATGTACAACTTGCAGTACTGCTTCAATACTTACAGAAAATGTTGATTATCATACGTTATGCAGGGCTGTGAAGGTCCCTACTAGTCGAGTATTGCTGGGAGATTGTTTTACTGCTTTACGTCTGGCTGTTCTAGTATTTATTTACAGGTGTGTTGAAGTACTGTATTGCTCTATGAAGTGTAGGAACCTATTGATTTGATTTTACCAGCAGTAATGCGATGGCCTCTACGTTTTCTCTTATTCTTGATTGGTAACCCTTTCAGCTTTATGACTCATTAAGGTGCAGACTGTCTATGTACGTAATGAGGGATCTGCCCATAAGAAAGATGAAGGGTGTGGATTTTGGTTCCTACAATCACAATGAAACATCCTGCAATGAAAGATTTATCCGTTATCACAGAATAATTGCGGTTTGGGGGGAAATGCTTGTATACTGCATTGGAGGGATTGTCCCATCCTTTGCACATTACATTGGTTGTGATATAAAGCAGCATTTTCTGTCTGCAGAATTCCTGTCTGGGTCATGTTGTGAATTCTTTGAGGTGTAACGATAAAGTATGCTTTCATGTGGTTAGGCTGATGTGGGTCAGTTAAGCTTTGATTCTGTATTAGTCATGAAACCACATGAAATCACAGGTGAAAATAGTTAGAAATTTAAAGCTCCTAGCCACATATTTGTATCTCTGAACATATTTGATATTCTTAAAATTCTGCATATGGCACATGGAATTCATATTGTGCACTATTAGAATAAAATAGCTGGGATACTATTGTATCAATATATATAATCACATATACATCATATTTGATATTGTATCTTAAAGTGATAATTGAAGTGCTACAAGTACTATAGCCTGCTCCAGAGTTCACCAGAGGTAACCAAGATACCCAAATAAATGTCCAACGGTTCAACAATAGTTTGACTGCTTACTGTGTTATGTGGCCAGGGGCTCCTGCTACGTGGTTCTGATGCTTGGATTGACCCTTTAAACTATTGACTCTATTAGGAGATGCTGATTGGAGCAGCATGGCAATTGATGCTCATGCGCACTAGACTCCCAATGCTACCCTTTGGGGAAGCATTGGATTGGCTGAAATCATCTGTAACGATGATCTTGGCCAAGGAAGGAGCGGCAGCTGCAGCGAGATTGGTGCATCCTGGGGACTTATGACATGCACTATTTAAGGTGGGTCGGGGGTATACATCTAAAAAGTTAGGAAAACACTTAAAGTTAGAGTGTTCCTTTAATTGACACCCCCTGTATCTTAGGGAGTTTATGTTCTACTAGATCTTTCTATTATACTGTGATAAATACATGAGGAAGTATATTTTGGGTCTGAATTCAAATAATTGAAGTTGCAGACTATTATAAAGAGCAAAGAACTAGTTAACTTTAATTTTACACATTCAAATATGTAACATGTGTAACCTTAAAAGTATTTTTTTTTTTTCAGAAGGGATGTTTAGCTGTTCATACACATGGATTTATATGTAGTTCAATTAAAATACTGTAGTGCGTTTTATTTGAAAAAATCCTACAATTAATAATTGAACACTGGTCTTGACAGAAATGTACTATTATTATTATTATTATTAGTATTTATATAGCGCCAACATATTCTACAGTGCTTACAATTATAAAATGGGGATATTTGACAAGTAATTTACATACAGATTATAATCCTATAGAATGTAAGCTCGATTGAGCAGGGTCCTCTTCAACCTATTGTTCCCGTAAGTTCTTTGTAATTGTCCTATTTATAGTTAAATCCCCCTCTCATAATATTGTAAAGCGCTACGGAATCTGTTGGCGCCATATAAATGGCAATAATAATAATAATAATAATAACAGAGACAAAAGATAAAAAAGGCCCTGCTCAAATAAGCTTACAATCTATGAGGAAGGGGTAAAGGCACAGATATAACAGCATGTCAGAGTGGAGGAGGGACTGATAGATAAGATGCATGTACAAAAATAAGCTCCCATTGTGAACAACCTGGAAACAAAAGTCAAGCAGTGAATAGAGCCCAGGTCAGACCTTGACAACTGACAGCTGAATTTTAAGTGAGATATACAGCCAAACAGTTAAAATTGCCAGGATGAATTACAAGTACACCTTTGTTATCAAGAATGTCTTTGCAATTTTAACCAAATTCATAACACTCATCTCATCTAGCTTGGGAGAATGGAGGGCTGAGGTGGGTCTACTCCGAATCAAACCTGCAACTCTGAGCTGCAGTTACTTTAGCCCTATCCAATGAGCTGTCTCATATTAGTGCAATTATATATTTTGTGGAATTTTAGTGTCAAATGTATAAATGGACACAGTAGTACAACGATTCCAGAGCCCTGTTTAGTAGTGCTGGCTAATGCATAAAAACGCAACATATTTAATATTAATGGGGGACTCCCACTTTCCAGAATTTTTTATATTATGCTTACTTATGCCTGAATTTCACAAATATGTATTTATAATGTGTGAAGTATAAAACTGAATGTAGAACACAACATCCTGCAATTGGGCGCCTCCATCTTAGCTCCCTGCCAATCATTATGATAAGCTGTGTCCTTGGACGTGGGAATCAGGATATAGAAAGAATACAGAGAAAAGGAGAAATGAAACAGTGTTTCTAATTCTCCTCCTCATTTGCATTGTTTGCCTTGTCTGTGCCTGGAATAATCATTCATTGTTGTCATTTTACATCTTATAATATAAATAAATACATTAAAAAAATATAGGTGATGTTCAATGTTTTATTCTTAATATAATTTTAAAATAAGTGAAGGTACCCCTTAACACTTAATGCTACACATCCAATGCATAGGTGCATCAGTTCAAAAACTACAAACATGCCAAACTCTACAGCTGCAAAACAGCCACCCACCAAAATGCTTAGATTATGTGTATGCCATGCATGGATGATGTGTATTTTCAGTTTAAAATGATTATATCATCCTCAGAAAAAATAATAATGTGTTCCTGGTTTCCATGTGCATTCTGGGCACAGAGCATTATCAGAGCTCAAAGACTCATTTCCTATTTCATATACAATGGATAAGCTGGAGGTTACTATGAAAAACACATACTCTGATTGGCTGCTGACATCACGTGCTTCTGTCTTGTTTTTTGTTATGTTTTTTTCTGATCGGTAACTCTCACTGAGGGTTCAATTATTTGATGCAATTCCAAAATGGCCACCTCTATACTGAAACCCTGATATATCTTTAAGTGGTCATTCTAGCTAAACTTACTATAGCAAGCTTAGTTCAAAATTATCTTAATTGACATCCATTATTGTTTTAAACTGATTTGTGGAAAGCTGTGTTCAGGTTACAGTGGCATTTTAAGCATTCAACAGACTAAATTTTTATATAGAGAGATTTGATAGGAACCTGTCAATTGAATTACAGATAGATAAAGTACCACCGTGGAATAATACCAGCATGCCATGCTTTGCTTGACAGGTGTACTTTAAATGTTTCACAATGGATTGCTCTTTTTAATAAACACCTATGAAAATCTGACCACATGCATACATTTTCCAAGCTAATTAAATATGATGTGTTCTTAAACAAACATGATCGCCTCAGTCTCACGTGGATTTTTCCTTCATTTGCACTCAATCTTGCTGAAAGATATAGCCCTTAAATGACTAAAAGCATCATAATTATGAGGGGGTATCTTCCTGAGGAAAAATGTGCTTAACTTAACAAGGAAAGAAATCAAGGTCATAAAATGGTCGCTGGGCTTCCTCTGCTTTCAGATTATGAAACCTTGGCTGATGAGCGTGCCAGTTTTAAATCGGAAACAGCCTCTGGAAGGACAGCATGATTCCTGATACACCAAACGCACAGTACTGATGGACATAAAGAAGTTTTTTAGTTCCACATTGTCTAAATAGAAGCAAGGTTTTCCGTTGCCGCCCATAAATTTTTTTTTACAAAAAATACAGTACTGATTTTCCAGATATCAATTTCTTTATATATATATATATATATATATATATATATATATATATATATATGCCTCCCAACTGACCTGATTTTCAAGTCCTGTCCTTACTTTGTTCCCTGGTGTCCCTATTTTTGGCACACCAGGGAAGTGTCTCCAACAAGCATAGTGTTTGCGCATCTATACGCGCTTACACTATGATTAGGGAGTCGGATTCTGCTGTAGAGAACAGTGAAACAGTGCTCCCTGCAGGATCTGCCCTCAGTGGGCTAGCCTGGATGATTGATAGGCAGCCACTTATGAATTCACACCAGACCAACGTGCTAATCCTTCGGGCCCCTTTCTGTGTAAGTTCTCCCCCTTAGATATGATCGTGTCACTGGTCCTCACCCTCCCACTGCTGTCCTTATTTATAGGACATTGAAGTTGGAATGTGTGTGTGTGTGTGTGTGTATATATATATATATATATATATATATATATATATATATGTGTGTGTGTGTGTGTGTGTGTAGAGAGAGAGAGAAAGAAAATTATACATATATATATATATATATATATGCGTGTGTGTGTATATGTGTATAAATGTATATATATATATACACTGATCAACCACAATATTAAAATGACAACATCAATTATATCATTACAATGGCACTTGGGCAGCAAGGGAACAGTCAGTTCTTCAATTGCATGTGTTGGAAAAAGACCAAATGAAAAGATCTGAGTGACTTTAATAGTCACTTAGTCAGTAGGCCTTAATAGTGTTGTAAGTAACACAAATCAAAATGCAGTCCGTACTCAGGAGTAAACCCTTATGATCCACAGAAAAATACACAGAAATAATGAAAAAGTGCACATTTATTGATGTAAATATTGCAACGATGTATGGCAGAAAATAGTCATGACAGCACTCCAAAAAGCTGAATATAAGAACAGGAATAATAAGTAATGCAAACAGCATATGATAATCACAATATGGAGATACAGATATCCAGGCAAGGACAACACACGTGTAAACAATAGGAACACTTTAAGGAATTAAATACTCAGTAGTTGTGATACCTGCTGCTGCCAGACGTAAGGAAGACCACCTACACTGCCACCCACAAAAATGGTGCTTTCTCAACATTGAAACACAACTTAGGACGAGGAGCAAAGCCAGTGAACCACTCATGGACAGCTCTTTTTGTTGTTAATGCAACTCATCAGCATGAGACAAAAATGTGGTACTTTGTTGAGCTCATTTGCATACGCCTACCCAGAATCCCTTGCAGTAGTGAGTGCACTGTTAAAGTGAGATTTCTGTGGGAAAAGCAAGTCTTATGGCTTGACTGGAGTGTGTATTTGTGTTTAACATTGCATTAACTATATTTGAGAAGGGGTTCATATTATTTGAAGTATACATGTGGCGGTGGGGGGTGTTGAATGACTGTGTGATGCTAAAAAGAAAAAATACATATTGGGGGATATTTACCAAAGGTTTGCGAAGTGACAGTTTTCTTCAGAGGCAATTCCGTTTTAAGACACATACTCTTCATGTTAGCTTCAGGCAAGAGAATTGATTGGGCTTTTCTGGCCAGTCGTATTGCCTGACTTATTTTCAATATTTTTTTTTTCTCCTTCTAATCTGTTTCCTTGCCTAGATGTATGCCTGCGGAGGCTATCAAAGCATCAGTCAGCTGTCATTGCCTCCATATACTTCTAAGCATAGTATAATATTTCAGAAATTGGCAAATATTCATTTATTAGCCCAGAGGAAGATCTTATTCATGTATGAAAGGCCTTAAGAATGGCAATTGTTTATTGTGTATATTCCTTGCAGAGAGCATTTTAAGCCTTTGGGATCTTCATTAGCTTGAAAGCCATGCTGTACTGAGTAGGACTGGTTAATTGTAGTCATATAAGCTCTATAGAGCTTTGATGTACGATGCTTTTATAGTTACTTTTGTTCACATTATATTAAAGCAGTGTAATACTATATGCAGCCAATTTTTAGTGTACCAGGTGTGCTGGATCTACATTAATTTCTCTGTCATTTTTTGGTTAAGATGTCTGTGGAAATATTACATTTTCACAATTTATAGCTGCCGTTCAGAGAGCAGGTTTTAACATTTGTACGGTCCTTTATTCTTCAAAATAGAAATTGCTAAAGTCAGCCTGACCACTTCATCTCAATGAATTAGTCTGGGTGCAGTTGTCCTGTACTTTTAACCCTTCAATGTAAAACATTGTAATTTTGTAAAAATACCGGTAGTTATGTTTATATTAAAGAGTTAAGAAGCTTCTAGTGTCGATCTTCTTGACAACCATTAGATGCGCTTCCGTCTTTATGAAAGAGTAAAACACGGTCATGCAATCAAATGCTGCTTATAGCTAGCGGGATTTGTTTGGAGGAGCATTGTGTTTTGGCATGCATATAGTCTCCAATCCAATGCTTCTCTATTAGAAGCAATGGATTGGACGAGATCGGGGATGAAGTCAGCATGCTTGCTGATCTCACCAGATTAGGTGCTGGAGATTGCAGAGAAAGAGTTCCGGCCCTGGAAACAAGGTGAATAATATTAATTTAACTTTATTTTTACAGGCAAAGGGGAATGGTCAGTGTACACAGTACAAGAACAGAGCCATTAGTCCAGAAAAGACTATTATCATTTTTGTGCCTTTAGTGCTAGGATGGTTTATAACTCCCAGTACGCTCAAGATGGCGGCACTATGGTAAAAGATCTGGCACAGTAAACAAGAACATTTTGGACTAGCAGAGTCAAGGGTGGATATAAAACTATTGGGTCAGGACATGGCAGAGCTGCTTTAAGAGGTAGGCGTTATGTATATAGCTTAATTATATTTTTTGTATGCAGTTTTCTTCACTTGCATTTCTCCGTAGTGGTGCTGCCGTAAACACCAAACTATGAACAAAATACAGATTAGGGAGATGCTGTGTAGACCAAACTATATACAAAATAAAGGTACAGTACTGAGAAATGCATGTTCCCAGGTGTTCCCCCTTTTTTCCCTATGTATTTTTGAAAATCAGTCTAGATTCCTATTGGGCTGAGCACCCTATCCACCTTTGGAGGTGGCCACAGGAAAGCTTAAATTGAGGAGAGCAGTCAGGGAAGTAAGTATTGCAATTGGCATATATTGGGATATTAGGACACAGTGGTGGGCTTAACACGATATGGCCATGTGGTCTAACTGAATTGCCATATTTGTTTGCAAAGACAGGCGATTTTAAGTACAGGTGATCCTTGTTTAGCGACCAACCTGTTTTACGACGGCTCGCACTTTTGTCCAGGCGTAAGTGAGAGCCGTCGTGGGGATTTCCTGCTCTGGTGCGCATGTCTATGTTTGGGGAAACTTCCCCGAACATAGACGAACGCACGAGAGCAGGGAATCCCTCTAATCTATGTTTGGGGAAATTTCCCAGAGCATAGATTAGAGGGATTCCCTGCTCTGGTGCGTTCGTCTATGTTCTGAGAAGTTTCCCCGAACGTAGACGAACGCATCAAAACAGGGAATCCCTTAACTCCTCACTTACCGACCAATTGGTTCTACGATCGGGTCATAGGAACGGAACCTGGTCGGTAAGTGAGGAGTGTCTGTAGTCTTGTAAAATTTTAAACTATATATTGTTTTGTGTGTGCGCTGTTCCTTTATCAATATTTTGTTTATACATTGGTCTTTACGGAAGCACCATTATTGTGAAATGCATGTTTCAGGTGTGCCGTAAAGTCCCAATTTTTCTATTATTATGATTTATGCCACAACTGTTAAAAATGACAGACAGCCTGCCACTTAATTTAACTACATACTAGTCACTAGTAAGTTACTAGTCAGTTACTAGTTACTAGCATAATGTGTTCCAGGCAACATAGAGTTAAATGCTGCAACATGTTTTGGAAAAGGGGAGATGTTTGCTTTTCATTGCTGCTTTTTATGACGCTCAACAAAATGCACCTTTTTCACATGAAAACAGGTCTTACTGGCGCACATGTTTCCTCAGATAAACAGCACATTGTTATGAGAGGCAGATAAAAACTTGCCTCTAAAGAAAACCAGAGCTCACAATTACAGTAACTTCTTTTTGACAGGCTGAACAGAACGTAGTGTTGGGAGAGAACAGATATCGAGGAGATTGATTAACTTCATCAGTGCAGTAGTCAAATCACCACACTCACACTATCCATTGTTATTTTACCCGTCATGTGCCAGAGAGATGGACACTGCTCATTAATCACTCTTGTTGCACTGGTAGGTTTAAGAGTGCAAATTAAATTATCTTTTATTTGCTTATGAATTGTTATAAAATCTCTCATATAAAAAAAATGGCAAAATTGTGAAATATTCAGCTCGCCCAATAGCCTTCACTAAGCGCTACGGAATCTGTTGGCGCTATATAAATGGCAATAATAATAAAATGCCTAATGTTTGTGAAAAAAATAGCACAAATTTCAGTCTCAACTGAAAAAATAACAATTATATCAGGTTGATCATGTTCTTACACCTCACACTGTGATGTCACACAGGGACAGAATGATGTTGGCAGCAGCATACACACATTCATGGTCAACTCCAGGAAAGGTATGGAGATAAAGGTTAGTCTAGCTGGGCAGATGGAAAATGCGTCTTACTATAACTTACTATTAACTGTAATTTTAATTGTTGTGTCAGTGCTGACCTTTGTTCAAATACAAATAACGGTGAATTGTAAAGAGAGCTCATGAAAAAGTTTATATAGTCACTTTACAGGAATGCCAGTCAAGTAAATACATTTTTTGGATGCTACTGGATCCACACTAAGCTATTAATATTTTTATCCCACTACCTGTCAATGTGTCTTGCGTAAGCAAAGACACATTTTATGATTGTATGTTGAGATTGCAATTTAGTATCTTATATGGCCATTCACCACATTTCTACAGAGACAATTACATTTTGATTGTTTGAAAGTTAATTTGTTTTTTGTAACTATTATTATTATAATTATATATATATATATATATATATATATATATATATATCTACACATACTTCAAGAAATCCATGTATAAAGTGGACTTTTGAGGCAAAAATTGGTTCTTTGTTGAGCTCATTTGCATACGCCTACCCAGAATCCCTTGCAGTAGTGAGAGCACTGTTAAAGTTAGATTTCTGTGGGAAAAGCAAGTCTTATGGGTTGACTGGTGTGTGTATTTGTGTTTAGCAATGTAACTATCTAATAATATATATATATATAGTGTTCAAGTAGAGATTGTAGCCGTATTAGTCCAGGGATGTAGATGTAAAAACCAGATAAAATTTGTATCTTGTAATATGTTTTTTTATTGGACTAACAGAATTTTTTAATGACAAGCTTTCGGGAGAACCTCCCTTTCTCAAGTCTGAAGCATTTCTGAGCAAGACGACACAAAGAATTCAAAATGTATGACTGCAGAAATGGTGTCTATTTTCTAACAAACCTGTGTCTTATCTGCACTCATGTCGCTTTAACCTATGTATCACAACTCAACTTTGAATTCTATGTGTCGTCTTGGCTCAGAAATGCTTCAGACTTGCGAAAGGCAGGATTTCCCGAAAGCTTGTCATTATATTTTTTTAGTTAGTCCAATAAAAAAGGTATTACAAGAAACAAATATATATATAGTTAAGAACTAATTGCGACTTGTATTCATTAAAATGTATTCATTAATCTTTCTTGGAAACAAAATAATTTGATCAAGTTTTATTTTTTTGACAGTAAATTGCAACTGTGTTAATGTTAAAGGGACACTATAGTCACCAGAACAACTACAGCTTATTGAATTTGTTCTGGTGAGTAGAATCATTCCCTTCAGGCTTTTTGCTGTAAACACTGTCTTTTCAGAGAAAATGCAGTGTTTACATTACAGCCTAGTGATAACTTCACCGGCCACTCCTCAGATAGCTGTTAGAGATCCTTCCTTGGTCATGGCTGCCTAAAATGCATCCAAACATTCAGTGTCTCCTCCCTCTGCATGCAGACACTGAACTTTCCTCATGGAGATTAATTGATTCAGTTTATCTCTATGAGGAGATGCTGATTGGCCAGGGCTGTGTTTGAATCATGCTGGCTCTGCCCATGATCTGCCTCTTTGTCAGTCTCAGCCAATCCTATGGGTAATCATTGTGATTGGAACATGCTGATGATGTCAGCAGACTGCTTGTTTTTCTGAGTCTAACAGCTTGCAGAGTTACAGCTTCAAGAGTTTACTATATTTATGGAGACATAAGGGGCCCAGGGGGGAATAGATGGTGGTTTTAACACTATAGGGTCCGGAATACATGTTTGTGTTCCTGACCCTATAGTGATCCTTTAAAGTAATACTCCACAAAACCTGTTAGGTGCTGCTAATTCACAGATTACACTAAACGGGGAATATTTCGAATGACCTATAAAGGGAGCTTTAACCCCTTAAGGACCAAACTTCTGGAATAAAATGGAATCATGACATGTCACACATGTCATGTGTCCTTAAGGGGTTAAAAGTGGGTTTTTACAAGTAATACTGAGTGATGGAAGTATTTAACATTTTCTGATCTTTAATTAATGAGAGTTACAATAGACGGAGAGATGTGAAATATGTAATGCTTTCCTGCAGTATATATATATTTTTTTTTAAATTCTTTATTTTTATTGTGCTTAGAATAACAAAACACGCTTATATTGCCACAACAGCAAGTACAAGCCGATGGAATAAAACAGGATTTTCAGTAATATGGCAATCATTATCAGCACATTTAAAAAAAAAACAAAAAAAACAAGAGAAGTCAGGCTAGGTAAAACAATCAAAGGATAAGGACACAATTCTATCATGTCATGTATAGAGAGAAGTCAGAGTGCTGTGGAATAGAATTGCAGATAGATTCAACAGTTAACTATAACTACCGGATGGTAACTACTTAACTGTGGCGGGTTAACTAGGGCACAATTACAAAATTAGCCAGGGTAAATCAGGGGTGGTGGCAACCTTGCCAGGATTTGGCTACCTGCCATTGAAGACTAACATGCTAAATATAAATGAGATATAGTGTCACTAGAGGCCCAGAGTATCACAGTCAATCGCATAACATGGAGTACCGCATTTCGAGTACTGGCATCGTAACTGCAGAGACTTGATGATACTGTCACGGAGCCGTTCAGCCGATGCCAGTGGATGGAGGAACAGGGACACATTTATGTGAGAGTCCACCAATTCGTGCCGGGGCACCCTCCCAGCTGTGAGCGTCGATGAGTGCCAGCTTTGTGTTTCCGTGGGTCCAGCTGTACACAGCCTGGGTAACAGGGTCTAGGGACAGTCTTCCTGCATGTGGTAGGCCTTGAAGGACGAGCATTGCGTAGTGGGGGGGTCGGTGCTTCCCAGAAGGGTAGATTGCGTCAGCACCCATCCGGAGTCGTGGTGGCTTGAAGTGGAGGTGAATGCTAGGTAGGGAGCGGGCACTTCGTTGCCGCTTGTGTGGCCGGTTTCTCAGTCGGCGCCTCTTTGGGGAGCTGCCGATAGTAACCTCTCGGACCAGGTTCTGGTTGTTTCTTGTGCCGGATCGTAACGGCACCCTCCTGCTTGCTGTTTTGTTCCTGTGCGTCTTGCACCGCCGCCATGTTGGGGCCTGCATAGTTCCCGCTGCTGTGGACTTGTGCTGCAGGGTAGGTATCCGCTTGTGAGGTGAGTAGGCAGATGGTTGTGTCTGGGCTTGTTTATGTAGTCTTTCCTCGAGCTTACTCCAGAATTCGCTGAAAATTTTGTCCAGCCTGGCCTCCCAGTCCTGCTTGCCCCCTGAGGCATCGGGATCACATGTGGCGTCTACCATTTTACGGGAGTCCCCGGGAGCCTCTGTAGCTGATTCAGTATCCCGCCAGTGAGTTTGTGCAGCCTAAGAAGTGGACCGGGATATCCCCCACCGGTCCAGAGGGGGGGGAACGGGGCAAGTGGCACACCGCAACGTCGCGCCGAGCAGGTAGGCCGCAGTGGGAACTCCGTGGGAAATTCAAGTTGGCAAGTCGTGTGAAGTCTCATGAGTATTTCCCCAGAGTGCCAGACATGGTATGGAGCTGTGGAAGTCGTTTGTGGCGAACTGGCTTGCAGTAAAATAGTCGGAGTATGTGAGTCAAGCTGGGAGCTCACTCCATGTGCGACCAGCAGCCATGATGCCCAAGCCCCGCCCCCCAGTATATTTGACCTGTGAGAATCCCTGGTAAAAATTGACATGTGGTCATTCTAAGTTTGAAAGTCAAATATTGTCAAGACAAAATAACTCTTCAGTGTCACAATGGAGTAAGAAAGAGGTAGTAGAAAACCTGATCACAATGAATATCCTGAATAACAAAATACCCAAAAGCTATAGAAACAGAAATATATATTAGGCTTGCTTCAAGTCAGAGGTAACGAATCCAAACAAGAATCCAGATTTACATTTCTCATTTTACTCCCTGTGTATGAATGGAGACTTTTATTGACTACTTAGTTTATAAATCCTTTAAAATCATTTTTGTTACCGGTAAGTATTTTTTTTTCTCAAGTTTTTATTTGTGTGTTGCGGGTTTTGGGGTTTTCCTTGTTTGTTAGTCTTGACCGGGGCTGTGTATAGAAGATTCTTTCAGGAAAATTCAATTATGTCATGAAATAAAGATAAAGTAGGCCTGGTATGAAACAATGCATTTTCTTTGGCCATTGTTATTAGGTTAATGAGTGGAATTTACTAAGGGTAAATATGGGTCATACAAAATGTGTTGATGGCAAAGAGTACAAAATCAGGAAAGGAACAAAATAGCATTGTTAAATTGGCCATTGGGAGAAGAAGCAGCCACGTACAATTATGCAATTACACTATCCCAACAGAGAGGACCACTGCAGAGGTAATTCATCAAAGTCAGTTTGCATTGATATCTGCTGAATCTCGAGCATGTATATGTATTCATAGAAAGAAAGAGAGAGACTAAAAGAGAAAGAGAGAGAGAGATTGAGAGAGAGAAATAGAAGACAGACAGGGTTATTCAATAAAGTGAGAATGCATAGTAAGTTCAAAGTAACTATCAAATTTAAGGTCAAAATAGCAGAACTGGGGTGGGGGGGGATCTCTAAATCAGCTATCCTTTCAGTTTCGCTACTCTGGCCTTAAAGTTGAAATTCACTTTGAATTCTCACTTTAGTAAATAACCCTGATTACGGGGGGGCGGGGCCTAACCGCTGAGCCGAGCAGACACGAAACTGTATAGCTCCTCTAACTGCAGGCAAGAATTAAGCCAAAACCAGGCCTGTAGGGCATCAAAACGACACGAAAGTGCCCCCAATAGTGAGGTGCCACTGTGGGGTACATGCTGACACCAAACAATCTGCACTTTGTGCACGACATGGCGGAAAATTACCTGCGGCCTACAGGCATGGCGGGCGCGGGGGAGGCGGCCGCTTCCCCGCAGTCTGCCACGGCGGTAAGCATGACAAAAAGCCCTTGTTCCCCCCCCTATGGACCGGCGGGGGTCATCCCGGTCCCAAGAGAGCTCACCCACGCAACGGAGCAGCACATCCAGACAGGGCCCATCCATCCCAGAATGGTGTCGATAGCAACTGGGCCGCCTGGCATAAAGAAGGTCCAGACATCCTGGCAAGGCTATTCGAGGCATTCTGGCGAAGAATAGAGGACTGACAAGCACTGACCCCAGGCACAGAGGTACACTCACCTTCACGGCTGCCTACACGCTCACAAAATCGAGGCTCACTCCACGAGGAGAAACAGGCACAGAAATGGCGCTACAAGAAACGTCTCCTCCTGCCACCAAGCAGAACCTCGCGGGCGCATCCGGTAGCAAGGGAACCATCAGGCAAGCCTAAAGCCACTAAGTCCCGACCCACGCCCAGACCGCTAACTCACACACGCTACAAGAGACGCCGGCGCCACTGTACACACCGGAGCAAGCCAAGGGAGAGCAGAAACCAGCGGGTCCCAGGGGCATACTGGCAATACAGCCAAACAGCGGAAAGATTGGATCTAAGACCACAGTCTAATCACTCACCCAGACTGGGGTGGAAGACATGCCGACAGCCCAGCAAGCACGAGCCACTGTGGGTCTACCGACTGCCAGCAGAGGGAAGCAACTACCAAGCCACCAGAGATGGCATCGGTTAAAGGGCAGAGAACTGAGATGGGGATAAGTCAATAAGTCAGGGTGCCGACTACCCCAAGTCCGACCATACCCAGTTGGGAAACACTATTATTTCATGCCTTAGAAGCACGTTGTTCCACAATTTTGTTGTAACCTGACAGAACTCAACATTAGTGATGCCCACTTTACCCTACCTTATGTTAAAACGCACCTCCATCTAGTTTCACTGCCAAGTAGTCAACTCACTGTACCCAGACCGCTCTCACCTCTCTGGGGCTGAAAGCACATCCCACACACACACAGACAAGGCAGCCATACTGGAAATATCTTACCTAGCAGTTCCAAAACAAAGCAGAAACAGTCTGAAATCAACCTCTTGTATTATTACATTTCACCAAGTTTCTAGGAAACCTCACCTATTAGGAAAACTGATACTGTAATCGAACACTAGATAACTCACACAAGCATGTTTATACACCTGTTACTATACCTTACTATACTTACTATACCTTAAAAAATTAGTGCCGGACAATCGCAATGCTTTTATACCATGTAAGCAATGTATCTAAATAAAAAAAAAAAATAACCCTGATTACGTATTATGGTAAAATAATGCAGTCTCAGGGTTCGGGAGACATCATAATAAACCCCAGGTTGGCTTTATATTCCCCTAATACACAATTCACCATTATGTATCGTTCATATTACACTAATTTAAAAATGGGGTATACAAGCCCTGGTCTTCCCAAGCTTGGTGAAAGTTACATTTATTGGCAACTGATGCTCTTTGGTGTTACTGTCCTTAAAGGGGTACTATAGTCACCAAAACAACTACAACTTACTGCAGGCTTTTTGCTGTAAACACTTTATTTTCAGAGAAAAGGCAGTGTTTATTTACATTGCTGCCTAGGGACACCTCCAGTGGCAGTCAATCAGATGACCACTAGAGGTGATTCCTGGGTCAGTGATGTACAACATGCAGCAATGACGTTTAGCGTCTCCTTTCTCCATAGAGATGCATGGATTCAATACAGTTCTATGAGGAGATGCTGATTGGCCAGCTGGGTGCTTGGCCCTGCCCCTGCCCCTTCTCCTTGGCTGAAATCTTTCCTATGGAAAAGCCTTAGATTGGCTGAGGTCTTCAATTCTGATGATTTCAGCCAAGGAGGCTGAGTGGGGGCGGAGCCAGCACCGGCGGATCAACGCGGCTCTGGAATAAAGGTAAGTAAACTACTTATTTAAGGGGGAGGGAGGGGACTAGGGACCTAAATAGTGTTTTTAACACTATAGGGTCAGGAATGCACGTTTGTGTTCCTGATCCTATAGAGTTCCTTTAATTCAAGTTCCTCTACCAATACTGATATGCTAGGGGAAGAGCAGAGAAGACAGAACTGTCTCATACAGACCATCTCCTTGCCCATCATTATAGGAGAGGAGGTGAATGAATGCTGGTAGCTAGAAGTAGCAGCGGATACCTGAGGCTGTTACTCCCACTAATCTCAGACAGACCAGGATTTTTACGATCTTGCTACAAACCCAAAATACAATATAAATATGCATAGTAGACCTAATGTCTGTAGGTTTTTTTTATTATCATCATGCTATTTAAGCATAGTTTCTCAGTTAGAAACAGAGGTCAGAATCCGTGTTATCGCAGAGCCTTATAGCCAATTAGTGACAAAACCCACACAAGTTAAACTAAATTCTTAAATATACACGCAACTGTTACATGTCATACAGAATCATTTCTAAATCTTTGCCCCACCATGACAGTGCCTAATGACTGTGTCTCTGACCTTCCCCAAATTCCCATGCAGAATATGCAAATCCCGTGCAGTTTAATGCAGTGCACAAAATACACTTATTTGCATAAGCACAATAATTGGAATGGACTCACCTGGGAGGCAAGCAGCAAAGAAAGAGGAATTGGGAGGAGCTCCATAATGCCATATAGTACTGATATACACTCTGATTGGTTGAATTTTTATACTACTGTTAACTATTTCTTTGCTGCTGGGAGGTTTCAGTAAAGAAAAATAAAGCAAATATGAAGCCTCCTGTCTTGCCATAAAATTACACACATACAGTCCAGTCATCTTCAGCACGTGTTAGAGACCAGAACTGTTTGTATATAGTATCATTAAATCCCCAATTTCATGGTAATGGTATCCTCCAGGAGTGCATATAAAAATAAACCTCTACCATACAAGTATGTGTCCATGAATTTCATACACGCAGGATGCAGTCCAGTAATGCTGTTATATTACTGGATCCTCTCCATGGACCTTAATAACTCAAAGGTACTTTAACAGTTCAAGTGCTCAGCAAGAACCAGCCTGGTATATAGATTTCCCTTCATTGGCGTTTCTCATTATGCTTTTGCGTGCCAGAGGAGTGTGTAATACAATTTATTCTAGGCTGAAGTACTCTTTATATTTATAGCTTGGATGGGTGTCTTCTTGGTTCTCTTTTCCCCTATGAGGAAAACTACAAACTTGGCTGTTCAAACACACATACAAGTGGTAATTCACTAACTAACCTCTAGTTTTACAGGCAAATTGAGGAATCTAATTTGGGTGTTTACCAGCAGTAATTTGAGTGCAAAAATCCAATTTGGCTAGTAAACTGCAACTGAAACTAACCCAGGTTTTTAGTTTTGGGGCAGTTTCTGGAATTTCAATCTAATATCAAACAAGCAAAAATAATGAAACCTGTAACAGATCCCCCTTTCCCATAAACACTGCATTTTCCATCGACTGATTGGTATACGAACCTAACCGAACAGATTGCCTCATCTGGTTCGTATACCGAACTAGGTACCAAACACCTAGACCATCCAGAACTGTTGTGTGCCGCTTGTTGACCCACTTGAGCTCTATAACACCTTCTTAACCACAAACACCTGAACGTTCTAAGTGGTCGGCTGGGTGGCCGCTGTTCGTATGGCTGTACACGAGTCGGTGGCCATCTTGTTTTGTCAAACGCATCCAGCGGGGTTTGGTCATCAAGTGCATGGAAATATTATCGGACACTCGATGGCACGAATGCCGCTGAGACTTCCACTCACCCCGATGTACGTCTCCATTCATCTGAGGAAAGCGACGTTCGGTGAGAACAAGCTCCCGAACAAGAGATACTGGGTGAACATACACACGAACAGCTTATTTGTCTATTTTATTGGCTTTTGGTACTCCCGAAAGAGACCAACCGCACAGCCTAATTTCATGGAACTCTTTTGGGTAGGCTCCTCGTGTACGGTCGGTCTAAACTATACCCCGGTGGCGTTTCGGCTACGTTTGTGGGATCTGAGTGATTTCGATATATGTGGGGCGCTCAGATCCAGGCTATTCAGGGATATAGGACTTCCAGGGGTACCTTATTGTTAACCATATATTTTGGGGTATTTGTTATTATGCATGTCCTGGACCTGAGAGATAATGCAATTAGGTGTGTGCTTATGTTGCTGTCTACTCTCAGGTCCAGTGTGGAATGCCCCTGGAATATGTCACCAGAAACCCCAGCTGTGGCTCCATTAAAATCAGTTCAGCTTTACCCTCAATATAGAGCCTCGTCTCGTTTTTATAGAGGCCTGCTATACAAGCTATACCTGCTTTTGTATTGCTTGGATTTATGCTTTGGAATACTACAGCACTCTTCGTACTAGGGGGAAAGGACATCTCTGGTGGCGGAAACCCCTACACTCACAAGGTGGCCGTTACAAAGCCTACACAGCAAATGGTCACAGGGTGTAAAAAAACAAACATACCCACCTGACCATGGTTTAGATAATTTCACTTTCCCATGTCACCCTTTTTTTCTATTTTACTTAGTTTTCCTATACCTAAAGTGCTCTCTTTTCACACCTATCCAACAGAGATACATTTTTCGTCTGGTGGACATTGGATGCATTGGGACCCTTCGTAAAAAGAATTTGTAAATGGATGCCTGGGGAACTAAAGTGGGACCAAATCGGGACTGTTGGGAGGCATAAAATATTAGTTTGTGTCAGTTCTGCAATTTTCTTTAAAGAACTGAAAAACTTACAAATCTTTTCAGGGAATACTTATAGTAAATTACCACAACTAACTAGTGACCTTGAATGATGCCCTTGGACAGTGTTTAGGGATGAAACATTTGTTTGTATGCCCTGTATAAGACTTCCAAGAACACTAAGGTGGTTTTAGCCCTAGCATGGCATTAGCATGATAACACGTCATTGCAAAACAAAACTGTTTGGCAAAAAACTGAAGTAAGCCAGGAAACAGTTTTATGATTGTAAGGGAGATAACTGGTTGTTTTTCAAGTTCACCAAGTTTATGATGGCATAAAATGTCATTGTTCTTTAAGGGGTTAAACTTTTGATTCTAGCAAATTCTCATATACCAGTAGACACAAGCTGTACAAATAGTCTTGGCATAAAAGATACCAATTATAGGTGATTTACATTTTTTTGTTGTTGAAATTTTCAGAGAAATTGTGGTTCCCATTTAACCTTATAACTATCTTAAAACATTTCTGTAAACATTAAGTTAATGGCTAAATTTGGGAGTCATTAGAGGAAAAGAAAATAATTGGTGATCTGACTATCCTATCTTTTCCACTTAAGTCTGTACATAATGGAACCAAAAATATGCAATGTAAAATAATGTAATTTCCTTATATTTAAATCCCATGTTCCACTATTTAACTCACATGCTACGTGATAGAACCCAAAGGATTAGAAGAATTGAAAAGTTTAAATCTGCGGATTGTGTTGTAAAATATACAAATGTGATGGAAAGGTATATTTTATGTATAAATGTATGTGTATTTTCATTCTTTAGAAATGTATTGGATTGTATTTGATTTTCACCAAAGGTCTATACATGTTTTTTTAATGTAAAATATACATATGTATATGTGTATTTATGTATTGATATACTACTCTCATTACTACTCTCATTATATATTGCAATTTATTCCGTAATTCACAATCCCATACTAGTGATGCTAGCAGATTTGTTAGATTTGTTGAAAAGCTGGCTGTTAAATTGTTACATTATTTTAACTGGAGTGGTGATGAAATATTAGATATATTTAATGCAAACTCTGAGTTCCTATGCTGCTAAAAGGTTTGAAATATGTTAAGGAATGTATCCCTTGAAATTTCATTTCTTTTTAGCATTTATTTATGAATCCATGGCCAGTGAAAGTCTAATATTTCTATTATTGTGTGATATTGTACTTTCTAAAACGTTACCCGAGTAGAGACTGGTAAAGCTCCAAAAATTCCAAAGTAAAATGGTTCCTAAACATTGCCAAAATAAAATAGTGCTAGTTGTACTTTTGCTTTGAATTCAATGCCCAATTACACAGGGTTATTCACTAACAGGATTAGTCACTAAAGCCCGAATGGAGCAAAATTATCAGGCTGCACACGGGGCCATTCGGGCTGCCAAATCTGAACATTGTTGATGGAATTCAGAAGTGTCCAGACTTTTTTAATCTGCCTGAATTTGGCCTGGATTTCAGCCATACCGACCGCCGCCAGACAGCCGCAATCCGGACCAAATTGATTAAGTCCAGGCCTGGAGACTTCAACTGTGGGCCGGAATTAAAAAATAAATCTGAATTGTTTTGGAGGTGGTCAAGGGATGGATACTAGCTTTCCCCTTTATTATTATTTTTTTTTTATTCTTTATTTTATTTGTGCAAGGGTTCAACACATCATGCTTACAATGCCACAACAGCAAGGGAAACAGTTATATAGACATCGTGTTACAGTAGTCAGGCATTAGAGGTTACTGCACATTTTTATGTATAATTATCTCTTATCAAGTAGTTTTTCAGTTCAGCTTATCGGAAAAGGTGTGGTACAAGGTTAGATCAAACATGACAACTTGAAACAATAAAAGGTTAATGCTCTAGATTAAGTTAAAACGTTGCTTCTCTATCGCACAATGCTAGCACGGCTAGGGTGAATAGTCAGTTAAACTAGTGGTTACATTCACTATGCCTGAACTGCTGCAGCTTATTTCAATATAGAATGAAAGTCGTGGTGCTTCAGACCACAGCGTGTTAATAACCTGGTTGGGCTACGCGGCCATTATACAATACAGTATGCTGGGTCTATCTTATAAGTAAATGTAAGGGTCACAGACACGGACCAAAACAAAGCAAGACATTGTATTACATTTAAAGTAGCCCAGGTAAGTGTTAAGTTATAAGCGCACCATTACTGTGTGTGTAGTGCCTATGGCTGGTTGTGCAGGGTGAATGTTCTCCCTGGATAGGGGGGTCTTATACATTACTTTCGGCTGCTGAGAGTGTCAGTCTCTGCTTTAAAGGCAGGGTTGTTGGCCGTGAGCCGTGGATTGCATAAGTCCAGGTTGCTTCACCCGATGCCCGTTCTGGCAGCTTTTGTTGAGTGATTGAGTAATGGTCCCTTCTGGGTTCCCTCCACAGTGGGCCGTGTGTGGGCTCTCCGCCGGTTTTGTTTCCCTAGATCCAGCTTCGCTGCATCTATTTCTGCATTGCATTGGGCTTTGTGGTCATCAGTGTGGGGGTTTGTGCTGTGCTGGTTGCTGGTTTCCGGGACCACTGAGTGAGGAATTGGCCGGGTCTTCTTCAGTGGCGCGGGATCGTAAGTTTCAGCATTTGAAGGGCCTGGCACCGTTTCCCGCTTGATGGAGCTTCGGCTCCTACTCAGTTTAAAGGTCGCTCTGGAGTTGTGAGGGGGACACCATAGCAGGGTGCGCCGGGTGGTCGGACGGATCCACGCCGCCACCTCTCTCATCGCCAGCTGGTAAGATTGTCTCCGGGCTTTAAGCTTTGCCCAGAGATGGGTGCGCAGCAGGTCTATGAAGTCCCTTGTATGCTTGGGTGGTGTGATGCGTGGTTGCTTGGTCTTATGCCGCGGCCGCGCCGCCATCTTGGCTGAGTCTTGTAAGCTCCGTGTGGTTGCTAATTTCGCCGCTTGTACAGGTATAAATGTGGGGGTAACCGTCCCCAGCGAGGACCGGGATGACCCCTGCCGGTCCATGGGGGGGGTAGCAGGGCTGCGGTGGGCTTCTGCTTAGGAGCACGTCCCGTACCGGGGGATCGGCCGTCTCCCCCAGTCCTCAGGCTCTGCTCTGAGTTAGGCCTCATGGTCGGTTGGAGATTTTCCGTGGCGTATCGGTGTTGGACAGGTATCGGAGTGTTCAGAATGCTTTACTGCATTTGGTCCCGATCTCCATGTGCCGTTAATGCCACTATGTCAGTCGGTAGCCTTACACGTTCGTCCGTTGTTGCAGGAGCTCTTAACATGTGCGACTGGCCATCTTTGCTGTCAGGCCCCGCCCCCTTCTCCTTTATTATTAATATTAGGGCCCCTTACCTGCTGCACATGGGTAGGGGCTGGGAGTAGGGGTCACTAGGTCCTCCCCCCTTTGTTATTAATACAAGGGCCACTGCACATCTCTAGTTTTAAACATTTAGGAGAAATGTCCTACCATAGACTCCTACATGATCAACCAGAGTAATATTTTATTATTTTACATGTCAAGTAGGTTTATTTATTAAATACGGAATTGTAGTGAATAGTAAATCAAATATAGAAAAAAAATCAGGCTACAATAACCAGGTTGTATCTACAGCTGAGTTTGATACTCTTCCCAAATAAGCATTTTTTTCGATTCTAGTTCTAATAAATAGCTAACTATATGACATTAATGCATTGAAAAACACAAAACCAGACTTAAGCGCTAAAGATTTACAATCAGATAAAACTAAGCAGAAAACCCTGAACATGGAGATCCCTCTATAGCCCAACATAACAAAGTCAAACATACAAAACCAGGTTATGCCTAATACGTACTGGATTAATATAAATAATAATAATATACTTGAGTCCAAAGTTTATATGTCCAAGTGGCCTTATTTCTTATGTGTCTTGGATCTTCCTCAGATGGTACATGTAAAAAGCAGAAAAAGAAAAAAGGCCAATAGTGTAGTAAGTTAAAAAATAATAGATAAACAACAGCAGAGTGTATACATGCTCAATCACATGGTCTAGAGCAGTGGTTCCCAAACCAGTCCTCATGGTCCACCAACAATCCAGGATTTATGTATTTTCATCTTTTCTTTTCAATGGAGATACTGACAAAACCTGGACTGTTGGTGGGTGAAGACTGGTTTGGGAAACACTGGTCTAGTGCTTCATACATGCTCCGGTAATAACAGCATATTATGTTTTAATCCCGATTAGTGGATGTAAGCATTGTCTAGATCAGTGGTAGTCAACCTTTTTCTACCTACCGCCCACTAATGCATCTTTCTTGATGGAAAAATGTCCTTACCGCCCACCAGTTTTCGCGCAAGTGCAGAATATTTTTTAGAAAGGAGGGTGTTTTAAAAAAAAATAAATGTACGTACCTTTATCTTTTTATTTCTACTTAATGCATGTTTATAATGTTTTTAACTTTATAAAGTTTAATGAGAAAACAATTAAGTAAATTTAAATTACCTTTACTAGTCATTAATGAGATCATTGAGGCTGATGCTGCGAGACTAAATATTTGATATCTGACTTTCCCTGGGGTCCAGTGGTGGCTCAGGTGGATGGGAGTCAGAGTTCCTACTCTGACTACCTAGTCTTCCTCCCGCGTGGTCTATGTGTTAGCTGGGAGGAGTGACGTGCAGTTACTTCCTCCCAGCGTGTGATGTAATAACAGGAGGCCCTGTCGCGCTGTTAAAGCGCCCAGTGCTGACCGGGCCCCCTCACAGTTGACATCCATCGGGTGGCCCTGACATCATGGGCCCCTTGGACGGCAGCCCGCGCGGGCCGGGGCTGCAAATGGTGGCGGCGGTACCCGGTCGCAGGGGTACCGTTGGCTCGCACCCGCCCTCCCGCCCACCCAATCTCTGAAATTGAGGAAATCCCTACCGCCCACCTGGAATTCTGAAACGCCCACTAGTGGGCGGTAGGGACCAGGTTGACAACCCATGGTCTAGATAGAAGCTGCCAGTGGTTCTGGTTTGTAAACGTAAACTGAAAGCAGAAATAGTGCAATATGGTAAATATAACGTGAATTCTTTGCAAATCAAAAAATTATTTTATAGTGTGTGTATTAGATTTTTTTTATTTTTATACATAACACAATTAATTCCCCTAAGAATATCTGTTGCTGATATTGAACTTACGGTATTTGTACATAGTAATGAGATCGACTGCCAGGCGCCTTTTTCCTGAAGACACAAAACCAGTTTGACAAGACAGGCTTCATAATTTGGATCCTCTAATTAATCTTCAACATTCATTCATTTTA
Source organism: Pelobates fuscus (assembly GCF_036172605.1). NCBI lineage: Eukaryota > Metazoa > Chordata > Amphibia > Anura > Pelobatidae > Pelobates > Pelobates fuscus. Next base: position 317,414,880 of record NC_086320.1, on the reverse strand, counting down.
TTTTCCTTCATGTTCTTTTCAATTCCAAAATATATTTTAAATGAATTGAGAATGCGAATCATATCACAAGTGGAATCTAACTAATGTTTTTTTATGGTGGAAAAATAATGCCTATCCTGTTTAATTCAATACACTTTTGATGAATGACAATAATAATTGTATCTGCTGTTAGTGTAACTTGTATACAGTTGTGTTTACTGTTACCTCCGATACTTTATCCACAAACTGTTTTGTTCTTGTCAGATTATATTTTTAGAACCCATCACTGACCTATATTATTTTGTTCCATCTTAAGGTAGCACTCCAAACACATAAAGTACTTTCGGAAGTGCTTTCATGTGTCTGGAGTCTGCCATATTTTTTTCAAATGATAAAAGTGCCGATTTCAATGGAAATAGTTTTTTTTATCAATCAAAACGTCAGGGAGACTTTATTCTGCTTCCATTAGCACAACATAGTCAATGAAAGCTGTAAGTCTGCTAGGCTTTAGCATACCTACCTGTATCTCCCTTGCTTTGTGCAAGACTGTGTGTGGGAAGTCTATGGAACGTACCTTTTCCGAGCCAGTTTTGTGAATGGGTAGTGCACTTGGCACCATAACAATTTAAATTAGATGAAGTTGTTTTGGTGCCTGGAGTGTCCTTTTAAGGAAGCTGAAGTGCTATACGTGCCCGGAGTATTGCTTTAACTTTTGCAGTTACTTAGGAAGATGTTTGACTAGTTGAGAAATGTCGCCAAAGTTTGCATTGTTTGGTTACACTGCAATCAAAGTTTAAGATTATTGCATGGTCTCTTTTCCTTCACTCCTGCAGAGATTAACGCATTCTCATTTTCAAATGATTTTGCATTGCCTTAAATTTACATTTTAAACTTAAAATGCAAATTTTACCATTTAGAGTAATAATTAATTATTAATGATCCATCTGGCATCTTGCACAGCTCTTTTGTAATTCGTATGTACAATATTGCATTTGATTTACATTTTTGGCATTAAGTTATTAAAATGTAAGTGATATCATACTGTTATGTAGCATACGTATCATGTGTTATCAATGACATTTTAAGACACATGTGAGCTCTGGGATAAGCATTATTAGGGCACCCTGCTGTTTAATACCAAGCACCACCCCATATCAAAACAGGACAATTACATGTTATATAAAATATAACTGATTCCAAACCTTGACATGGTACCTCTCATTCTGCCCTTCTATCTATTGCAGTTATAGCAGCCCTAATAGATATTCAACCCCATTGAAACATGTGCCTTGTGCACCATATATACAGAACTGCCCCTTTTGAATAAGAACTTGTTGAAATTCTACACATTTTTAATTATATTAACCCTTGAAGCTTCAGAGGGAGCAAACATAATGATACATGTGCTACCCACCTGCCTGACCCGCACTGGGTAAGTCATTTGATGCCTAATTGAGATTTTGTTGGAATAAAAGCATAGAAGGTGTTTGGAAGAATTCCAATCTCAATATGTTGGCTGGTTTTTATTAAATGAACTGTTTGCATTTCTCATGTAAAGCTCAGATTTTGCATCTCCTGCCATGAATTAGATCATAGTTAAGGATAAAACCATATAAACCATCACAGTAGGCATTCTTAGATTGTCTGGAAAGTACTGATAGATTGTCATCTGCCATGGTAAATACTAGATTAAAATACTAAGAAATAATTATTTTGTCTAGTGACTCCCTTAAAGAGTACATTTTTTAAACAACGTCCCTAAGAAAATAAATATTAACATTTATTTTTCATTAAGGAAACAAGTATTTTTATTATATTATGTATGCAATGAAGTACGTGGGACTTATTGGATGATTCATATGTTTATTACTAGACCACAGGTGACAACGTTTCAGCTCTTCAGAACTTCTACCAAGGCTGACATTAGCAGAGTATCACAAATGCACACACAAACACAAACAACTTGTGGAATGATCAATTTTCTCAATCGCTTAATGTCGGCCAGTATAAAAGGTATATTGCTGTCAATAAAGCCTCAATTTTATCCAAGCTGATCATATTTATTGGCAGTTTTTCAGCATCCGATAAGCCATTTAATGGTTTGGATCAGTTTAATTCCTGTCATTAAATGCTTATCAGGAGCCAAAAAAATTCAACTCACATTTTAAATCTGGAGCCTATATTTTACTTTTGAACACACATGCTTTGGTGATTCAATTCCATTAAACAGGCACACAGCCAGGTTTGACTGCTGAAATTACAGCTGGATTAAAATCCAAATGGAATTGGAAAAAAAATGTTCTAAAACAGTCAATATTTAACATCTGTTCTCGGGCAAAAGAATTAAATCGAAGCCTAAGTGTCTAAGTGCTAGCCATGGTACCTTCAATGCAAGTTGATAAAAGTCATCAAGAGCTATTAGTCATGGCAAAATTGAAAATATGTCTAGTCTTCTCACTAATGAGACATTCCATGAATAGCCTCCCAATGGTTACCCCAGACAGCCAATCATTTTGGCACCAAACTTATCTGTCAGATGCCCTTTGTCCTAGGAGACTGTAGGGACGCCTAGGACTTCTGGCAAATGTAGGTCATCCCACCATATATTTAGGGCTAGATTCAGGGCTTAGTTAGTATTGTAGAATAATTGTTAATAGCAGGGTTACAATTAAAGGTTAGAATTATGATTGCTAGGTTAGGTTTTAGGCTAGAATCAGGATTAGGTTTAGGCTTACAGTTATAGTTATGGCCACAAATATGGCTACAATTAGAGTTAGAGCGACACATGTTCGTTTGGGATGTTACTTGTGACAAAATGAAGATTGGTTCAGTTTCAGCGGTGAATAGAGAGAATAAAAAGAAAATTACATTTACTTTTGTAAAATCTAAATGTAATAATTTAGAGTGTATCAGTATTTTATTTCAGCGAAAGCATATGTCATGATGTAACAGGCTTTGCATCAAAGTTTGACACTGGTCAGTATGGTAACACAGATAAGCGTCACCTTATCAAATAGCCTCAGCAAGGAGCAAGTTAAGAGATATGCTGGACTCCCGTTTGTAGCCTCACTTCTAAGTTACCTGTTGGTTTTAATGATTAGCCATAGGATGCATATATGTAGAGCGTCTAGGCAAAGCATAATGTCTAAACCTTGTTACTCACTTGGTAGGCACATGAGCAAGCTCCTTATTTTATTTTATTTTAGTCGATTGTAGACTTTTAAGACTCGACTATACTAGGTAACGATGTTTAAAATATACTTATCTGACTAGCCCGTATAGTGTTACGGTTGTTATAACTTTGCTTGATATCTCACTTCAGTCTAACCACTTACATTACTACTACGCTAAACTTACTAGAACTACACTTCTTAATATAAAATGAGGCTACCAGTAACTCAGAGTTACTTGCATTGTATTATACCCATTATGTATGAAACGTTATCGTCTCCCCTCTCTCATTCTGTTCCCCATATAACTCTCTGCCTCAATAAAAAAAAAAAAAAGAGATTGACAAAAAAAAAAAAAAAAGAGATATGTCAAGCCTAAAACCAGAAGAAAAAGCCAGGCTACGGTACACATGGGAGTATTCATTTACTCGGGAGATGTAGAATACAATTTGAGGGGTTACAATAATTGGATATGTCAGCCTTAATACATTCACAGTAAAAAAACATCCCTGGGGGGGTCTTGCTTCACATCCAGAGATTCATTGAAATCCTAGGCATATGAGGAATTTCTACAGTCACGACTAATAACTAATAAATACATTTATTTTGCTGATTTTTTTTCTGAAGCGGCTCTAGATGTGTAGAAGTGAATATGAGCAAAACTTTATATCAATTGATATATGTATTTATTTATTTAGGTCACAATTCTAGCAGCATTAAATCCTGAATACTCACGTACAATATAAAAATGGAATCATACTTTTCGCATTAGCTGGGAATAATATCTTAAACTTAAACAGTGAATAGTAAATTGCTCTTTTTAGTAGGTCTAAGTAGATTGCCTGGTACAAGTAAAATAAAAATGTAATATCCACTGGGAAAGTACACAAAAATTGTTGCTGGAGTGAATGGTGGGGAGCATACACCCTGCTTGGAAACACTTCTCAGCTTGAATAAAGCAAGTGTGCACATCAAAATAAGAAAGGGAAAAAAAGTGCAAAAGTCTTAAAGAGACTTTCCTTTTTAAACATTTCCTGCTCTCTGAATAGACTACTAGATCCTGCAGGAGCAACCTGTGTGTGAGTAAAGTTCAATTTACAGAGCAGGAGCTAAAAACATCTAAAGCAAGTTAACATCTGATTGATTTGCCAGTCGCATCCAGTAGGGGTGTGGCATGTGCTGCATTAACAACAGTGATTTAGCTCTACCTTAACCAAAAAGGAGATTTTCAGGAGTGAAACTGCAGGGTTTCACCCAAACTGCTTTATTAAGCTAAAGTTGTTTTCAGGCCTATACTATAGCATGAAATAAGAGAAGAAGAATTGTAAAAATCCTGAAAAGGTCTTCATAAAAACTAAAAACTAAAAAACTGAATCTGAGAAAAAACATTAAGGGATCCAGAAACCGAGTATAACTTGCACCTTTGTTTTACCCTTTTGTTTCTTAATTCTAACAATCAGATATTTAAGTTAAAAACTCACCTGTACATATTCCATAATTCCTTCAAAATTTTGCATTTCAGAATAAGATTTTTTTTATCCGAATGTTTACTATTCTCAATTTTTGCAATTCCAAAGGTAACATAGTGGCAATTAGGGAAATTGTAAACCTAAAGAGTGATTTTTATCTTTAGAAATATTGTAATTCCTCAAATGTCTAAATTGCATTGGAGGATTGCCTTTGGGGTACCTCACAATCACCTGCTGTAAACGTAAGCACCGCAAAAATAAAGAATATAAAAAATATATATATATTGTATTTCCTATCTACAGTTGTGGGAGGTGGGCAGGAATAATTTACTGCACTATTTTCTACAATTTATTTCTTCTTTTTCCTGTATGCCAACTTTGCCATAAAGGCACATTCAGGTGTTTGGCCAATAATTTTATTTCAGGTTTTTGACGCCTTATTTTAATCATTATTATTGTTGTAAAAGGCGAGGCCTATATATAAAGAAATATCTTAAATTAAAAGGCATGGACATTACATCATTATAAATGGGCATTAATTATTTACTTTACCATTTATTGATTGCCCTAATGTTAATAAATTAAAACAGACTTAATTGCTAAGTGACAAGGTAAGCAATTAAATCTATTAGTACACATTTAATATTATTTGGGTTCTGAAAAAGCATAAAGTTTTGCTTTCTGAAACTGATGTAAAAATTATAAAATATTTGAAAAAAATGGCATGTATTAAAACACCAAGTCTCCATCTTATTTTAGTAGTGTGACAATTTTCGATTAGCCCAGGATTCCTTTCAGTATTATTATTAATTAGACTACAGTCTAAAATGGAACATTCACACTATTAAATAGCTCTACATAGAGGCAATGAAACTTGATTCATAAAGTTTTTATTAACACCCCAGAGCTATGTGCTAATATAGGCAAGATTAACACTAATGGAAAAAAAATCTTGAGTGTCAAAAGAATGGAGCATAAATGTACTTTTTGGAGATTATGCCTGTCAATATTTTTTAAATAAAACATAGTTCTTGATGATAGTATAAATAGATATAGGTAGCTGTACTTAATCTCCCAACATTTCAAATGGGCAAAGTGGGACACTTTAGTCTATAGTGTAATTTAGAACAAGAACAATGTATTGTATTTGCACAGGCTGATTTTTAAACACATTTATTTTAGACAAATTACCGTGACGATTGTTACTGTGGAGCTCTATTATTCCTGAGGAGCTGTACCAGGTATTTGGAAGACATTTGAGGCTTCCCAAACAGCAGCAGTGTGAAAGAAAAGGTTGTATCCACAGTGGCACTGCATCCATTTGTTATAAAAAGATAGGACCACTGCGCAAAGACCACTTCATTGAAATTAAGTGGTCTGGGTGACTTTAATGGTACTTTAAATTCGGACACTACACTACAAGACAACAATAACAGGCTCACTTTAATCAGTAAAATGGCAAAGAGAAAAATGAAGATGCTATAGCTATAGCTAAGAATAATTATTGGGTTTTAGGGGCTTTGTCGTGGTTATGGAGGAGTCCCCTGGTACTGTTCCAGAGTAATTAGTCAAATAGTTTTCAAAATGGTTCATGCTTGTTTGATTCCGCTGAATGCTTTTTGTCAGGCTACTTTTCTGATATAGAAGTTCCCCTTACCTAATAGTTATAGGTGAGATTGTCACTCGATGCTCCCAGCCAGTGAATTCCATCCAGACAAGAATTGGCCTCAATGACTTGTGCATCAATGGTATCAGAAAATCAGACTTCATCCAAATTCAAAAATTTAGGCAAAACTATCTTGAAAAGTCCACATCCTTATATTAAAACATTGCTCAATTTCATTTTCATCTTTTCGGTTTATATATTGGTGAGATTTTCATGAATATTCAAGTACAGGTTAAATTGTAGCATATTCTTGCATATTCCCATTCAATATTATATTTATGCGGCCTGCTGAGTTCATGGAGACATGCATTTATAATAGTGTACAATAAAATTGCAGACCCCAAGGATGAGGAGCTGAGATTCTGTATCACAGCATCTGCATACACTTCTAGTTTTGCTTCATGCTTTGAGTTTAGCCAACTGCAAGGAAGTCTGCTGTGTTATAAAATAAAAATAATAATTACTAGGTTCTCCTGTGCCTATGGTGGATTTGATGTTTTGTGACTTGTTTTTCACAGACTATCACCATGCATAATACTGTTGGAGGAATGACTGGACCTGCTTCACACCAGCTCTCAGGTTCAAGAATGCCAAATCATGACACCAGCGTTGTAATCCAACAAGCTATGCCATCTCCACAGTCCAGCTCGGTCATAACTCAAGCACCTTCCACAAACCGCCAGATCGGGTAGGATGACTATTTTAATGTATTGATCTCTTTTATACTGAAGAATGGTTTTGTTTCAAAAATAAACAACTGTTTACATCAATAGTCACAAGGTGGATTTTGCATAAAGTACAATTCAGGCATAAAGTTCTAAAAGTTCAGCAGTCACAATGAAAACTAATGGAATGTTTCTGCTCCACTTTTAGAACATTTCCCTGATTTGCTATCTATACATAACGTTCATAACTGTTTATGATACAGTGCTCGTTGGTAAAAGACCGTGTTGTTATTAAAAAGATAAGAGCGTCATCTTGTCTCTAACAATACTGTAAGGAACAGCTGTCATGGGGTTTTGTAAAAGAGCATTTTGCAGCAATATTTTATGGTTTGTCATCTATCTATCTATCATCTATCTATATATCTGTCTGTTTTTGCATCTGTTTTTGTGTATTTTTTATCTTTGAAATTGATGCATTAACTGAACACACAGGGCACCAAAACCTCTTTATGTAAGTGAAACATATGTTTCCGTAATTTGCAAGCAACAGAGATGAGGAAGAAGTACCGGTGTCTGGGGGAATCCACTTCAGTGTTAAATCATTTGACATGAAGTAGTTTTGGTGCCCGGAGTGTTCCTTGAACTACAACACATAGAGTACATTGAACATTATTTTGGTTGGGTTTCATGACAAATGGAGTGAATAAATACAGGGTTTTTCACTAAAGTGAGATTTCAAAGCTAATTTCAAATGTAAGTCCAGAGTAGCCAAACTGACAGCATCGCTCGCTTAGAGAATTTGTCCAGTTTAGCTGGATTTTAAAATTGAAATTCACTTTGATTTCTCACTTTAGTAAATAACCCTGTAAGTAAATATATGTGTTGGCGTTACACAAAATGCTATTATTCCTTCTTAGTGTGACTTGCGTTAAAGTGACATTTATACAGAGTATCTGAAGCTTGGCTATTTTGCCATTCATTGTCTTGCTCAGTGCTTTGGCCTTATTGTGTGGATGTGTTGTCTAAAATAAATTACTTTGATTGTTAGTTAAAATTACAAATTTTACTATTTATTTAGTATGCTCTGTTTCTTAATTGGATACTTTATCTTAACATATTTTTTAACAGTGTACAGAAAAGAAACTTGGGTACCTGTAAATCATTAATCCTGATTTATTTCTGGGCTTCATTTTGTGTCTGTGTGTTTTTGGGTGTATGTATATCTGTACATATATATATATTACCCATGGTCCTGCACTCGCATTTGTGTCTTCAATGCCACAGTGCTGCTTCAGCCTACTAACATAAATATTCACAAAGAATCGCACACACTGTTCCTATTAATCAAAGAAGTGTGTCTTTATTTACCACGATTAAGTTAAATCACATCAACGTTTCAGTTCTTACCTGGACTTTCATCATATATACTTAAAGACAAAATACAGTGGTAGCAGTGTTAGCCAATCTCAATACAACTCACCCACTCAAGCATGCTGCCTACTTAACACATGATGTCATACATATTGCTGGAATTGGAGATGTAGTTTACTTGTCTGAATTGGTTTCAAGATACATTTAATAGTTTCAAGGTTTCTAGCCATGAAATGATCTGGAGCATTGGAATAGTAACTTAAATCAACCATACCACTACTATGGAGGTCACAGTATGCATAGCGTTACAAGAGGGGACTTCTATAGCAATTTCACCAAAATCGTCAAAGAAAATCATGTAGAAATTAATGGTAGTTTGGCTGTTAGGCATTACATGATTCCTGACAATTTATTCTGGAAAAAAGAATGCATCACTTCTCCTTTAAATAATCTTTCTTGCTTACAGCATACGATATTACAGCTGTACAGCTACAGTATAATTTGTTTGATGAGTTTATAAAGTTTCCAGAGCAACTTTTGAATTGAAGTCAACACACCCACACTAATTGGAGACTAGGGGAGAGATTTATCAATGCCAATATAGGTGCGATTTGGGCCTAACTAAGGAACAATGGAAACTAAAAGAATGCCTCTAAATGTTTAGCACTTTGCACTTTTGCCTTAATACATCTCCCTTGTGATTTACTATAAAATTTATAAGGAAAGACGTATATTATTTCCTCTCTGTTAATACTTTCTCTAGCCACAAATGCGTTATGTTTGTCAAAACAAATGCTTGGTTGAGAATTTAGTCAGTTGGTAAACCCCGGTGATAGAGGGTCCATATATTTTATGGTCATTCTCCAGAACTTGGATAAACAGTCCTTTTGGTGTGGTAAACTGTGCCTCTAATTGCACAGATATTGCTTTACAGTAAGCACCTCGATATAAAGGAACACTACAGCGTTAGGAATACAAACCCGTATTCCTCATACTATGGTTTTCTCTTTATTTAGATTTAGTCCCCCCCACCACCAAATCTAAATGCAATTTGGAAAAAAAAGGCTTTACTTACTATGTTTTCCAGAACTAAGAGCGACGTCACATTAACACTTCTAAATGTCCAATCTGATGCTCCTTTAGTGGTCCTTAATGTAATACCCAGGCTATTCACTAGGGGCACAAATCTCAACATCTCATTGTTACCTTCTAATGACCAGAGCCTAGTGAGACACATGTAAATGGCTGTAGCTGAATGTATGTAAATTCCTGCAAATTGTAGGTATCTACTGATGGTCATGTATATAAAACCAAACATATATTCCTCTGACCTGAAATGAGAACCCCAATCCTAACACCCCCCCCCCCCCCTCCCTAAATTTACCTCATTGTGTTGTCCATTTTAATACTGTATCTTTTTTTGGCAGTGGTGTTTTATGGTTTTCAAATTTACATTTTAGATATATTGAGATGTATACTATTATAGTAATATAGTTATTACTGTAGTGTTTGAGAGTATAGAAAAAGAGGGGCATGTTTACAAGTCATTTGCCAGCTCTCCACAGTTTGCTGTTTAAAAAAGCATTGAAATCTTTATATTCAAATACTTTCTATAACCTCACTGTGTTGTGTGTGTGTGTGAGAGGATGTGTGTATGTGTTTGTTATGTGACTTTGCGATTGTTGTATGTGTCTTGTCATGTGTGTGTTTGTTGTGTGAGTGTGTGTTTGTCTTCTCTGTGTGTGTACGTGTTTGTTGTGTGACTGTGTGATTGTTGTGTGTGTCTTCTCATGTGTGTATGTTCTTTGTTGTGTGTGTTTGTCATTTGTGTGTGTGTGTGTGCTGTGTGGGAGTGAGTGCATGTGTTTGTTGATATTAACTACCTCTGTAATGTAAAAATGTCCTTTATTATGCCTCCCTCTGCCTGGGCTGTTGCAAACAGGATTATGAATTAGAGAGACTTATGAGTTTTCCTATTTGCCATAGGAGGATAAGCAAAAATAAAAAGTGTGAGTCTTCTGAAAAATGTATGGCTCTAACAGTTGTAACGCGAGCATGAAAGGGGAAAGAACTTGGAATGGCTTTCTCTCATTTCCATTCCCTCCCAAAACACATTAAAAACGAAACATTTGGGAATAAGTAGTATACTAATTTCAAACGTGGATTTCTTAGTGGTCCCCGGGGAATGCATCTTTTAACATACATTTCATATTAAGGATTGCACATTACACTTTGTATAGCGCCATATTGTAGTAATATTCTGATTTTATCACGGCCTCAAATATTTAAGTGTCAAAGCATGGCCAAGCCACCTGCGTATGTTTGAGATGGCTATCGTCCAACAAAAACAGGCAAGAGTTATGAAAGTCTTCTTTCAGGGCTACGCGCTGAGTTCTCCTGCAGCAGGAGACGGGAACCCACCTGTGCCCACGCAGAGCTCAACGAGTTGGGGAGTGGAGAAGTGTTCGCAGATGGTCCTCTCTTGGGAATATTGTCCTCCTCCCTTTTAACTTGCTTGCTTTTGTGTTGCCGTCCACACACATAAAACTTCTCTGCCTCCCTTCCCATTCATGCTCTGCCTTAGTATTCAGAGTATTAACGGATAAATCAGAGGATCATGGAAAATATCATAATAGCAAGAGAAATTATAAAGAGGAATTAGCTGAGGGCAACGCCTTTCTACAATGAAACTTCAAAGCGCTAGAAATGAATGCACAGTGTGTTCATATAAAATGCAGCCTGCAAGCGTTGAGATTTTAAGTGAGCTATAGATACACTTGCTTAATGATTGCTCTGCTGCACGGAGACCTAATCCCCAGCAAAGGAATTTCTATAGCTCTATTTAAAAAAAAAATCCTTAAATTTAATTATTTTTTATTTGTTCATTATTTGTAAAGTCATTGTCATACTTCTAACTCTTAACAAAGTGAGTGTTTTAACTTGAAAAAAAATGCACGTTTTGTGTAGCACTCTTTCTGTCACTGTTTACCTTGTCTTTTTAAACTATGCTTGGCAACATTACTACACATGTTTGTGTTGATTTGTTTAAAGAATTGTGGTACTTTTGATTGTTGTGTTAAGTATGATATGTCATAATTTTGATAAGAACGTTTGTTTAAATACAGCAAATAAAAGTAGTTATTGCTTACATTACATTTATTATTATTTAATGAACAATAGAAAGAAATGCCCTACTGTTTATTGAATAACCCCCTTCAATTTCATAAGTGAATCCATTTGTAAGCATACATTGAAGGGGCTATAAAAATAATAGCATTCTATTATTGTATTGGTAAAAAAAAAAAGATTCTGGTACTCTATTATTACTATTAGTACTAGTATTATTAGTACTCTACTATATGATATAGTTGTCCAAAAACTAGATGTCCAGTTGCTTTGTGATTACTGCTCCCATAAAGCATCATGGGATTTGTAGTTCTAGTGTAAATCAATAATACTGCACTCAATTTGTATAGAAATATAATCAATACAAATAATGTTGGGGGAACAATTCTTATGTATTACTATTGGTATATTTGCTTAAATAAATAATAAATACATAAACTAACCCAAGAAATCATATCTTACTTGTTATACCTAAACATAGGATGACGTCTAAGGATTTGTGGGTACTACCACTATGTGCAAAAAGTGACATATAGGCATAAAAACGACCATAATCTAGAATCTCAATATTGTTCAATATATGTTACATGCAGCATAAATATGCAGAATATTAGGCAATACTTTAATTAAGTTACAATAGAGTTCTTTGAAATTAAGTTTGCAATTTCAGTGTTACTCCACAATATTATCACGATGATCACACTGGTAATCTGGTTCCTTAATGTTGTATTCCTTTGGTCCCAATAGTAAATGAAAGGCTGTAAAAAAAAAAGGGGGGGGGCACCCCCTCCAAAAAAAATATATACAGAATTCTGAAAAATATTGGTACAAAAATAAAAAAAAATAAAAGAAATATATATATATATATATATATATATATATATTGTACAGCGCAACGGAATCTGATGGCACTATATAAATAATAAAATAATTATATATATAACAAATATATAAAACAATATATATAACAAATATATAAAACAAAACGTGTATATATATATATATATATATATATATAATAAATAATAAAATAATTATATATATAACAAATATATAAAACAATATATATAACAAATATATAAAACAAAACGTGTATATATATATATATATATATATATATATTGTACAGCGCAACGGAATCTGATGGCACTATATAAATAATAAAATAATTATATATATATATATATATATATATATATACACGTTTTGTTTTTGCCAACTAGCAAAGTAAATTGCTTATCACAGCAACAGGATAGATCTATTAAATATTTTTAGTCAAGCATATATAGAATTTTTTTTTTTTTGCAAAGACTATCCATTTATTTAAATGAACTAAAAATAATTTACATTTTTCCAAAAACATGTTGTTAATGTTTATTGTAAAAATGATATGATTATATGGCTGAAATCTCACCCAACTTATGGGAACCAGGGTTGAAGTTCCTGTTGTCAAAGACCCTTGTATTTGGAACCAGGGCCGCTGCCAATCAGTTCAGTTCTGTCAAGAAGATTTCCAGTTGGTGTCCAGTGACCTGGGCCCAGGACAAAGGGAATTTTATTTTGTTCATTTACATAACCTGTTTGGGTTTACAAAAAATAAAATTATATTTGTGCACACAATATATGCTTGACAACCCATATTTAGTAGATCTACCCTCTTGTGTTAATCAATTTATCTAGTTTGTCTGCAAAAAAACATTTTGTATACTTTTCTTTTTTGTCTTTTTTGTTTTATTTGCTATTTGTTCTTGTGGCCAATTTATTTTCCCCCTTCTTTTGTGGACACATTATTCTCGAACATACAAATGCAAAATCTGAATAATTTTTTTTAAAACAAGATTTTTTTGTATTTTCCCCCCATTTTTCTTTCATTTTTCATTTTTTGACAGCCTTCCATTTACTGTTCTCATCAAAGGAATAAATTGCCAGTGTTATCACCCTGTTAAGGGAACAGACTATTGTGGAATACCATGACCGGGTTAAATTTAGTTTGACAGAACTTTACTGTAACTTGATGCAATTACTCCCTAGTATTCTGCATATGTATGCTGCATTTAACATATATTGCATTTATGAAAATATTGAGATTCTAGCTCATTGTCCCTTTTAAACCTATGTCACTTTTTGAACATTGGTGATAGTACCCACAAATCATTAGACATCATCCTACGTTTAGGTATTAGAAGTAAGTAAGATACGATTTGTGCCATTTTATGTATTTTCGTGTGAATTCTTTGTTTTTTCTTGTTTACATACAAGCCTATAGTAGTGCATAAGGATTGCATTGCTAACATTATTTACATCTTTTGAGTTTTTGAAGCAGCTAAAATAAGAAAAAATAAAAATTGTCTTTATTTCTATACAGTTTGAGTGCAGTATTATCGTTTTTTTAATATTCTCTTTTAGAGGCACCTTTATGGTGGGTTACCCCACTACCAGCATCATCAGCCAGCTAAGTGCCAACATTTATATGTTGTTCTGATTTGTAGTTCTAGAACAGCCAGGTGGTTTTAGATATATTGTACATCTAGTTATTTTAACTTTTGTTGTTGTTGTGAATATTAGTATATTTAAGGTGAAACAGAGAGCCGTAACAAAAAAACTCAAAATAATAATTATTTAGAACTGAGACCATCTAAAGGCACTCTTTAGGTAAAGTATAAATTATCTTTTTGACATTCTGCTGTCTAGTCAATGCAGATTCCTTCTGTCTACAGAATTCACTATACATGTACACAGATTGAAATCTGAGCTCTACCTTGGATGTTTTGCACAAAGAAAATGTATTTTTCAAAAATATTGCTTTGCACCAGTTTTAGAAAATTATTAGAGGTAGAGTAATTAACAATCAACTTTTATCCTATCCACTACTATTGATCTCGTGGCATTTTCAAATTATTTTCCCCCACAGCATTCTGATCTTTTCGATAAGCTATAACATGTTATCATGCAGAATTATATGTAGAGCTTAATCCTATGTGACTTTATTCTATATTTTTTCAATTAATCCATGATTAAGAAAAATTCTTATAGCGTAAAGCCATGAACATAAACTATCCACTGAACAAAAATAAATAAATGGTTAGTGGAACTCGAATTTAAAAACTGATTTGTGTTGGCAATTTAAATTGTTTGATACTTTTTTTTTTTTTTTTGTAAATGAAGGTAAGGCCTAATTAGAGGAACTTCTAACCTTTACCATGTCACCCGTTTTTCTTAGCTTAAAAAAAAGCAGAATTGTGAAAGTAAAGCTGTATAATTGATTGAGGTCTGGGAGATCAGTCTACTTAAAAATCAATAAGAAAATAAATATGGGCTTCTGCTTTAATCATCATCGCTGTTGGCTGTAAGACTTTACATTAAGCAGATGAGCCAGCAAGACCTATTTTGGTAAAGCTCTTTGTTCCTTCTGCTTTAAAAAATATTGGGTAGTTGGCAGCTGAATGGAAATAGCATAATTAAAACCTTGATTTTTATGGGCTCCCAGCTTTACAAAGTAATGTATATTTTGTTTTTCCACCAAACCATCAAATTCAACTTTCATTTAAGCATTAGGCGTGGGTAACAGGTCACAGGTAAAATGAAGCTTTCTCACACTGTGAATATATAACAGCAGAGTAACGTAGTGGAAATATTCCTTTTTTTTGTCCGCAAAAGTAAATCGAATGCGGCCTAGTGAATTATATGAAAATCCCATGCAACTGACTTTAAAAATCCCAGTTAGTCCTTATGGGGAAATCGATGATGGACAATGTTCGAAAGGTCATCATTTTTTAATACTGAAAATAAGACTGCATGTATATAGCCTCAATCTTATCACACTTCGTATAGAATAAATATATATATACTTAGGGTCATCACATTTTTAGTGCATACACTAGCTTAAACTTGCTATGTAAGGACAGCCTTGCCATGTCCTTTAGTTATCTTTGGTCATCACGTAGATACTATGACCATGCACAAGTTGAAGAACTGAAACTGTCCCAGCGTACATTTTTGAGATGTCTTGTATTTGAGCATGATACCAGGATTTGCGAGTGCACACTAGCTCCTGATTGTCAGCAGGTTTTGGTCTAAAGATGGCCAAAATCAGAGATGCAGTGAAAAGGGCTACATTACATAATGCTACTCACGGAACATATAGTAATGCAATGTTTCATTTTAAATAATAATGACATGATGTAAGTTTCACTTTAATTTGGCAGGGTAGTGCTATTTAGTTGAGGGTGGTAGGAGTTGCAATACCTTTGATAACACATCATTTGTAATGCTTCGGAGATCAATCATCTAAAGTGGGGAGGTCGTTGAACATCTGGGTCTGGATTTACCCCACAGACTTTTTTGCCATAATGGATGTGAATTTGTGTGTTCTTCTCCCTCAGAACAGCTTGAACAGAACACCCCCAGGTTACCCCTTCCCCCCCATATTGACATTTTTTACCAAAGATTCTTCTTAATATGGGGGTGGGGGGCTAAGCCAGGTGTGGTCTTTATCAGCTACCTTCTTCTTGTGACTGCAGTCTGAGAGAGTGTTGATGGGTGTGCATGATTACATGTGTAATGTAAGATGGAGGAAATCTCACACATCACTTGACTCCTGTGTATGCAGTCTTGTAAACTCTCCGATCAGCTGGTTCTATTTCCTCTCCTGACAATGCATCTTGGTGCAGGACTATATAAAGTTTAAATCCAAAATCTACTTACCGTTTCTTTTATGAACAAATGTAAAACAAAGTACCTTCAGCAGACTGGATTTTCCATAAGCTGTCCATTTTTGGAAGAAGAGAGACAGTTTAGCAGCTCTGCAACCGGTTGCCACGTCTCTCTGGAAGTTCTCTGTGCTTTGTTACATATAGTATGATAGGCAAGGCCATTTGACATCTGCTTATATATAATTATAACAAGTACTGGTTATTGATGCCATCTCACAAGTATACTTGTCTCTATAAAATAAAAGATCGCACTATATTGCAACTAAATTATTGAGTTTTAAAGGGACAACATAATCACCAAAACAACTTTAGCTTAATGGAGTGGTTTTGGTGTATGGATCACGACCGTGCAGTTTTACATGTGACCTCTGATTTCATATACCTGCCTTATGAAGTTGCTGACTGTCTGATAAACAAACAACGTTTTGGGTGAGATTATCCCTATGGATTTGAATAGTTTTGGAAGTTTATCATTGTTAGCAGTTGCTCGGTTCCTGTTTGTACCTCTTTTTCTGTTTGTTTTTGTTTATAACTCTGGAGTTTTCTTTATTATACCCTTTAAAACACTCAGTCTCATCATAGATTAGTAATTATGTACTTTGGGGGAGGTGTGAGAGATGTGCTGTGATTTGAACTGCAGCAAGTACCATGCGGCGTAAGTTGTTATGGCATATTCCGGTGTAATACAATGTAGACACTGCCCATTTATTCATCTGCATTGTCACAATTTTGCCAATGTAAAATTCAATAGCGAATCATGAATTAAATATTCTATACATTTTTTAACCAAGCTATGCCATCATTAATTAACTCACAGAGCATAGAAAGCTTTGCTAGGCTGACACCTAATATGCTCAAAAAAGTGCTTTACTACAGAAAATTGCAATTTACCATAATTATTAATTTTTATATGATTGGGTCAGATGATGTCACGCTTGCCTACACCCATATTACATGGTAGTTGTTCAACATCCCACCCAGCCTGGTTACTAAAAGCACCAGTTTGGAAAATCTGAGCATTGGTCAGGACAACTAGCCAGTGGAGCATGTTGTAAGTCGACTGCTGGGGCGATGCCGAATAAATTAAAGATGCCCATATATGATATTAAGTTAAGTTAAAATATATTTCATTTTCTCTTTGCTTTAATACATATTGTTGACTCTAGTATATTGTTCAAAAATAAGATTTCTCAGTTAGAAAGTGTTATTTAAATAAAATCCCTTGCAAATTAAGTACCATATTGGTTGTTTATGCCACCTATGTCATCGGACCTGTCTTGGGGCGGATGTCATCATATGCAAGATAGAAAATGACAGCGTAGTGTGGCAATTGTGAAAAGCATATATATTTGGAAATAGAATACACGTTATTGGCTAGATACCTGTTAAGATATTCTGTGGATTGAGAAAAGGGATCTCGATCAGAATACCACATCCTGTACAAGGAAACAGAGCGAACGTTACATTGCCATCTCTCCATGTCTGCGGCAACCTCCAGAGAGAGCATTAGAGCTCAGTCTATCACTATGAATACCAAATGAATTAACACTGTGGACTGATAATGTTTAGGATGCAAAATACATATGTCTAGACTGGTAATCTGCTTAGTTTTTTAATGGCACATTAACAATTACTTAGCTTGTAAGTGGAAAGCTGATTTCTTATTTAAAGGGATCCTATAGTGCCAGGAAAACAAACCTGTTTTCCTGGCACTATAGGTTCTTGGAGTGCCACCCTCCCTTGGGGCCCTCCTCCCGTGGAGCTGAAGGGGTTCAAAGCCCTTCAGCTACTTATCTGAATCCAGCGCCGATTTCCCTCGGTGCTGGGTCTTACTCCGTCCACGCTCCTCCCCTGCCGACAGCAGCCAGCGAGGGAGACATAATGGTCGGCAGGGGAGATGATTTTCAATGATTTCCTCTGGGGAACATCTGATGCTGGAGGTTATCATATTTTATGACTCAACGCTCAGACCTTGCGAGAGGAACCCAGCGGAGCTGCCAGCTAGAGCTCCCCGGGTCCTCTCCTGCCTCCCTTTGATCTCCCCACCGGCCTATGGAGGCACACAGCAGGGTCGGCGCTCGAAATAGAGCCGGCTCTGCATGAACCGACAGGGGAGATCCTGTGATCTCCCCTGCCGGCCTCGTTCCATGCGCGGGCCAAGGGGATAAGGGTGTTCCCAGGCACACTCGGCACACCCCATGCGCACGCCTATGATGGGTACTTTGACAAATGACTCTTGCATTTACCCACAGCTCTAAGCAGTAGGAGATTGCATTGGGCTTTACTCAACTTTTGCATCATTTTTGCTATAGAGTAAATTCCATGGACATATTTACCTGAGAAATAAGTGTGCAGAATAAGTCACAATTGCACTTCTGATGCATATTTTGTGACATGGACAGCCGACAGACTTTTAAAACCCTTTTGCACGCAAAATCCATGTTTTTTTATGCTTCGGACTCTTGGGTTTTATTTCCTGTGTTGTTGGTAGCATTTATCAACCATCTATTACTTGCTAAATGACCATCGGGGTGAAGGGTAATGGACCATGGGACCAGAAGATACCAGTCTCCTGGGCCAGTTATATTGCACCACTCATCGGGTCAGTCTTCTAGGCTTTTACATGTGAGATAATGATAAAGCCCATAAAATTCCTTATTTTACATAATGTATAACGTTCAGAAGATAATAAAATCACATGGATTTAAAAGTGGCCTCATTTATTAATAAAAAGCAAACAGTGGGATATATAATAAAACCGTGAATTATCCTCCAGCCTGTATCACAGTTCACAGTGACAGACACAGACTCACACATATATCTCCTTAATGAAGGGGGAGCATGTGTGTGCTTGAAGATAACTGAAATTCTTTTGTTTCTTCTTTGACATGCTTTGACATCGAAATGTGTGAAATTAGTAGCTGCATTTGGTAGTATTATATGTTTAGCAAAGGATCAAGTTTTTATTGTTCTTGAACAAAAAATTTTTATATCTGTGACTAAACCTGTCTGCTGGAGCAAGACTCAGAAAGTCTATTTACTAAGAAGTGTCTTACTCTACAAAAAAAAAAAAAAAAACTCAACAAAACTCATTGTTAGTGACCTCTTTATAAAAATTCTGGGGTAGCTTTTTTTACTGCAGTGAAGAGAGAGTATCTTTGCCCACTACATGTGCAAGAGATTGGCTTCATCTTCTTCTCATTAGACAGTGAGACTAAAGAAATAATATAGTCACCAAAGCAAATTTATCATATTGAAGCAGTTTTGTGTGTGTAGATCATGCCAATGCAAGTTCACTGCTTAATGCTTTGCAATTAAGTAGTTGTATCACTTTGTTTATGTAGCCCTAAACACACCTCTCTGCACATGACTTGCATAGCCTTCCTGTAAAAAAGATCTAATATTTAAACTTCCTTTATTGCACATTCTATTTAATTTAAAATGTTTCATTTCCTGCTCTGTTAATAGCCTTCTAGATTCTGCAGGAGCCTCCTTGGTGTGATTAAATATCAATTTACAGAGCAGGAGTTAAAAAATTCTAAAGCAAGGTAACATCTGATTAAAAATTTTAAAAAAATTCATACAGGCTGTGTCAGGTGATCTATACTCTGCTTAACTAAGTTGTTTTTATGCCTGTTTTATCCCTTAAGCACTCTAGAGAGCATAGGTGCCAACAATCCTACATTTTCTGGGAAAGTCCTGCATTTTGGGGTACTGTCTCTGCATAAACAGGTTGTGTAGGTTTCATGTTTTTTGTGCTGCAGGATGTTCATCTTTCTACATACTTTGAAAAGAAATACAAATCCAATAATTTGGGGCTTCTTCACCTTACCGTGATGCCATGCACACATATGAATACATGGAACCTATTAGTGACAATATGTCTGTATGGAAGCAGGAATCACGGCTATCAGACAGATTTTGCACTCAGTACAAATGCAAATTATATAACATGTTGGATTTTTAGCTCTTTTTAACTTTTAGATATTGGAATGTGCCATTAACTATGTGATGATATTTTATCTTTTGATTCATTAAACTTAAGTGAAAATAAAGCAAATATTAGAACAGACGTTTATATTTTGCTGTGTTTCTCCTTGGTAATTATCACAGAAAGAGTTATGGACACATTCTCACAGACTTATAAGAGTCAAGGAAATATGTTTCTTTAGAATCTCATGCGTCAATTTCTTGCCAAAGTTCATGTAATCTTGCATTTGTTTTCTACAAAATTCGGAAAAATTATTTCATTTGGTTCTGAAATTCTTCAGGCAGCACTATGTCCAATTGGGAAAGGCTGAACTTTTGACTTTTCAACACATTTAATTCAAATAACATAAAATTTGGCACATATCATGACCGTCTCCTGGAAACAAATTAAAGTTAAATTTCCAAACATATTCTAAGCCATTACAACAGCAGATGTATAACATATCAATCAATCTATCCAATGAGAGAAAGGAGTCTATTCACTAAATTTAGGTCAAGACATAGGTCATTGGTCATTTCATTATAGAACATCAACAAGGGGACACTGGGCTTGTAATATTTGAATTCAACAAAAAGTCTGACATTTGGGAAATGGACAGAAAAAGGATCTGTTAAGAGTATATGATTAAGGGACGGTCTGGATGCGTCAAGAATGCAGCTGGATGGAGGGGGGCGGAGCTTAGCCACGGAACCAAGCGGTCGCACACGCGAGGAGCTCCGGCCAAAGCAACTTAAAAACAGCGAGAAAATAAAACTAAACAAGCCCACTTACCTCTGAAACCCAGTGGGCAGACCGGGAGAGCACAGCAGACACCCGACTGATGCCCTTTACATTCCAGCAGACGGGTCGGAAAGTCCGCCGCAAAGCCAAGGCCTACACAGATTATAGGGCCCTCGAAACGGCGCTATACAACGCGGCACTCTCCATACCCGCACAGCCAGCAAGGAGCAAACATACCGACCCGGACACCATGGGAAGAAAATCCCAGCGGACGGCGGCAGGTGCGTGTAAAGATACCCACGACATTAGCGCCATGCTCCAGCGCCCGACGGGCCCAAAAATGGCGGCCACGCCTGACCCAGAAACTAACTCCACATGCTCGGACTATGCCGAGGGAGATACACTGGACCAGCAACCGCCCCATGACACCCATGCTGACCCAGATGCGCTAACACCAGCCACCAAACTGGACATTAAAAACCTATTACTGGAACTAAAACGAATGGCAGCGGCAGACATGGCCATGATAAAAACGGAGATCCAAGCGGTCACAGACCGCGTAAAAGCCTCAGAGGAAGATATAATTGACATACAACAAGAAATAACAGGCCTTAAAGACATGGTATCACAAATTACGTCCTCTCACTCAACTCTGCTCAACAAACTAGAGGCAAATGAGGAGAGGAGCCGCAAATGCAATGTAAAAATCAGGGGAATCCCCGACGACGTCAGCCCGTCAGAGTTGCCGCATTATTTCAGGCGACTATTAGCCACCATATTGCCTCATGCACAGGCAAAAAAACTGGCCATCGCGGAGATGTTTCGAGTCCGCAAATCACCACAGGCACCCCCTCAAGCAACCAGGGATGTAATCGTCAGGTGCCACACACAGGCGGACAGAAACGCCATCTTTGCAGCGCTAAAGGGCAAGACACCACTGGGCTTTGAATCTGCAGGTCTGGACTTCTACCAAGACTTAACACGATCCACACTCCAATGGAGACGAACCCTACGCCCAGTGACCCGACGCCTCCAAGAAACAAGATAACTTACCGTTGGACAACGCCCAAAACCTTGTCTGTGGACCACAACGGCACTACCCTGCATCTCACTTCCACCCAGGAAGCAGACTCTGAACCAGCTGACGAGCCTACCAGCTCACATACATGGGACCCCAACAGAACCGTACCCTTTGTGCCGAGGAGAAGAGAAACCCGGATAGCGGACGCTTGACATACTTGATTGTTGCTCAGCCTGCTGACCAATTACCAGAGTTCACAATGTTTTTCTTTTACCAGTTTTACGTTTCCTTATATGTCAAGGGTTAAACACCACTTAGGGTAACTAGAGGGGCACACACCCACGTAACACCTCCCAAAGTTGCAGGGCCAACTCGCAGGTGACGACCCACATACCAATAACGTAATTAGCGGTTTCCGCAATACCCACGAAAACAACCGTTAAGTTAGGGCCTACTCAAATACCACTAGTATAACCCCACCAACCCCCCCCCCACCCCCTGAGGCCCTCCAGGTAAGGGGTCAACGACCACACACACATTGGACAACTACCCACAAGACCACCTAGCCTGGCCTCACCAGTCATTGTGTGTATATAACTTCTCTCACGCTCCCCATTCCCACACGTCCCTGTCCATATATATAAATTGTCTTTCTTCACTCATGACTGCTGGGCCACACACTCTCAGCTCGATACAAAGCCTTTACACATGCATATACATGTTACCTATGTATCACCCTCTGGTATAGGTCTCGATGTTCTGCAGCGCCAACCTGTATTTATTAGACTAACTTTACATATGACCTTCTTGTGTTATCTCTGCCTCATTCACGAAACGTCAGCTTAACTGTAAGATTACAATGGTGTCCGGGTACATCATACAGCCGTAGTGTGTATTAAATGTTGGTTGGCTATAACTTCACTACACCGTCTATTGAGCTTTACACATGCAGAATTTAGGACTTATGCCTATACTTAATGATGCCCACCATGTTTTATTTTACACACTACTTATTGTTACCATATTACCTTTCAATCACTCTAAATGTAAAGGCACTAATGGCTGTTTTATGATTAGCTAGGCAAAGTTGAATAGCCTGTAATTGTTATTTATAACGCTGGCACCAATATATGTTCTTGCATGTCATGATTAAGGAGACCTACTGCTACTATACAGACACTGCAGCGATGATATTAAATATTAATTATAAACTACTGTCACTAAACGACAACTTAATCCAGTGAGACAGGGGTAGTTCCACAGCTTGTACTTAGCGTGTATTGTTAACCTAAAAATTTTGTGCGTGTGCAATGTTAAATCTGTCACCCTCCAAGACACACTAGAATAGTCTCACGCTTCATGTTTCATCTCAGCAGATATCAACCACTCAATAACGCCTGACTAATTGTTACATTGGAGGAGGAATGGTTAACTCCTATTAAGCACGATTAAATCTAATCAAGCAGTCAGAAACCTGTAACTTTTGCAAACAGCTAATCGCCTATTGTGTTAGCGTGTTCCTACTATTTGAGTTAAAATTACACAACAGGGAAATATTGAACCTGCACATTTATTTTATACAAAGCTTACGCACTTAATCCCATACAACTAGTTAATGTTAAGCGACTTAAACTGCATATTGACTAAACCTGATTACAAAAGCAACGTTAAACCATAATATATAAAAAAGAGGTACAAGCACATTTCCCTCTCTTTATTCTGTATCCCATCTAATATGCCTCAATAAAATACAGATTGACAAAAAAAAAAAAAGAATGCAGCTGGATGGAAAGTGTGACATATTCCTGGTGAACAGTACCTATTGATTGTAGACTATGATACTGGCTAAATGTTTTTGATGGATAAGATGCTGAGACTTAACTGCCTGATACTAAGTATCAGCGATCACTCTAATGCTAATCTTGTGTTCTCATTGTAAACGTTTTTTAAGGAATATACATAAAAGCTGAACCCTGGCTCTTTTGTTGTTCATTTGTAATGGTTTAAATATGTTTGGTGCAATCTGCAGATTAGGATATACTTATGGCTGGTAGATTTTTTTTTTTATTAATCTTGTGTTATTTATTAAATATATTGCTGTACCTGGCTTCACGACTTTTTCCTTTCTTGAATTTCAGCAATTAGCTTTCTACACCAGAAAACGTACAATTTATATACAACTCCCAGAAATCGCTGTTGTGACTATAATGTGCTATAGATAGTTAATATGGCATTTTGATGGGCAAAGTCACTTCCTGGATGGGAACCTTCTGAACTTTGTGATTTTTAGCGAACCAATGAAATTCAGATGTGCATATTATTTGCTATTTTGCATATATATATATATATATATATATATATATATTTTTTTTTTTATTAATGTTTTAAAAATAATGTTTCAACTCCAGCTTAGAGACTATTAAACACGCTTTTATTATTAATTAATATTATCTTTTTATATATAGGTTAAATATTGTTATATACAGTGGCTATTAATATTAATATTTATAATTAAGATCAGTTAGTTTGTGGTATTTGGACGTTTTGAAAAGTAAACATTTGTTACATGTTTAAATTTTTCTTTAAGAATTGTATTGAACAAAAAAATGTAATTAATATATTAAAGAGTAAAAAAGTTTGAATTGCTATGCTGGCTGTTTTGGGATTTGAGTTCCTGTGATGGGTGCTTAGTTGGATCTCTGATTGGAAAATGTCTTGTAATTTTCTAGGCAAAATGATTGGTGAATTTCACCTTGCAACAGAAAGTATAATCTTTTTTTGTTGCGTAATACAATAGTGTAGTCATTTCCATCATAAATAAAATGCCAGTAGGTTTGATAATAGCAAATGATGCAGTCTTTTACGGGTGGGATACAAATGACCAATTCTATCATTATTCAAATGACCAATTCTATCATTATTCATGCATTTGCTCATTATGTCTTTCCAAGCCAACTGATCTCCAAAGACCATGCATTACTGTCCTACTCAAGCTGTGATTATTTTCCTTCATAAAATTAATGATTACAAGAAGTTACATTTATCAGTGGTAAAAAGGAAGATTCCCATGTATGCACGTATACACGCAGGCCTCAGTTTGAGGGTTCTGTGCAGTATATTTCCTAAAATTGCACTCTTCTGGACAGAGATCTCAAATGTTTTAACTGGAATCCACTAAAGCTGCTTCCCCAACTTTGTGGTTACAACCCCCAGTGGTCCTATCACAATTGGGACTACAACTGCCTGGACTTTCCAAATCCGTTCTAGTTCCTCTTTCAGCCCTTGGTATTATGTACCGTCTCATGTTCTGTCTTCTTGATGTTATGATCACTGGGAATAGCCAGATCCACACTATTGTCTTCCTTTCCTTGTTTACAACCACAATTCTGAGTTGCTTGGCCAGCACTTGTTGTCTGTCTGGATCTGGAAGTCCCACAAGATGTTAGCCCTGTCATTGTCAGCTACCGTTTGTGGAACCTCCCATATGGACTAATGTAAATTCATCCCATATCCTGTACAGATGTTTCACTTCTTCACTTCTTACTGTGTGCTTTTTTGTCTTAGAGGCCAAATATAATTAACTCGTACGTACAGTCAACAAGTCCAAGTATTTGGGATAATAGATGATTCTTTTTAAATAGTCAAAGTGAGTCTTTATACCAGTGATTCCTATAGGTTATGGTACAGGGAGGAGCAAGTAGGCATGTTCCATGGTGTCCAGATGCAGGACACCAAGGAATCAACCCAGAATGGTTGGACAGGATGCTGAAATTCCTTTCCTGATGAGCAAGGGAACTGCCTGCAGCTGGGGGTAAGTCCACTAAGCATTGCTAACATCTAAAATGATCTATTTTGTATTATTTTAAAGTGACACTATATTCACCAGAACAACTACAGCTTGTTGTATTTGTTCTGATAAGCATAATCATTCCCTTTAGGCTTTTTGCAGCCTACACTGTTTTTTTTCCAGAGAAAAGGCAGTGTTTACAGTACAGCCTAAGGACACCTCCACCGGCCACTCCTTAGATGGCTACTAAAGGTGTTTCCTGGGACAGCAGCACTGATAGTTAGTGTCTCTACCCTCTCTGCATGCAGACACTGAACTTTCCTCATAAAGATGCATTGATTCAATGTATCTCTATGAGGAGATGGTGATTAGCCAGTGCTGTGTTTGGCTTGTGTTGGCTCTGCCTCTTTGGCAAGCTCATTCAATCCAATGCTTTCCTATGGGAAAGCATCACAATTGGCTCAGACAGCACTTCTGATGATGTCAGCCAAGCAGGCATATCAGGGGCAGAGCAAGCAGACTGAAATAAAAGTAAGGGTTTATTTTATTTATGGGGGGGAGGTGGGTCCAGAGGTAGTTTTTAACACTATAGGGTCAGTAATACATCGTTTCTGTTCCTGACCCTATAGTGTTCCTTTTATTTATTTTTATACTGTATATTATTTGTTAACCCTATAGTTTATCTTTAATACACCCATCTGATGTTTGGATCTGTTACTTTAAAATATTTGATAAAAATGTTAATGACAAAAAAATGAATAAAACAAAGTGTCAGACGTTTCATTTCCGAGATGTTATTGCTTATATCCTGACACCCTCTAAATATTGCACCCTATGAATTTATGTGTGTTTCCTAACCAGAGTTATAAAGTAATAAGGTAATTTAAGGGGAACATACATTTTTACACAGAGTTAGCATATTATCCCTTTAATTTTATTTTTCTGGGACTCGTGATATAGAGGGATTGAGTGTATAGTGAAAACGGAAATCAACTTTGCAATACACAGTAATAGCAAGGCCTGAAATACAGACTGAGAAAATGACATGCATAAAAACAAAAGCAAATTTGGATCAATTTCCCTTGAAATCTCCTGGGCAATGGACTCAATTTATGCTCGTTTCATGTGGTTTATTTTACTAAGGTTCATGGTGCAGCACAGGTTTTGAAATTCGCCCTTGACTGCACACTTGTGGCCAGGCGGTTATAAAAAGAGAGCGAACTTGCTATCAACTCGGTTTAGGTTTCTCTGTTATGAAAGCGTTTGGGATTTCTCACAGTTTACTTGTGTTAGATACACAGCAGAGAGCTATGCTCCTGCTACATATCTAAATCTGGAAGTAGGACCACTTCCTGTCTTATCTGCTGGGAATGTACAGCTGAACTTGTGTATTCAACGAGGCTGTGCCTATTATTTCTTATTCATTGTTGTGTGATGTAATTCCAGTAAAATACAAGTTTAGCAGGCTAAGATTGCCACAAGGCATATGTATGTATATGTGTTTGTAGTATCAGTTAGTTAATTACACGTAGCTAAGATACTGTTATCACTGTACTGACCAGGTGCAGGAATGTAAGAACTGGAATTACGCGTCCCTCTCCTTTGTATCAGATGAGCCACGTGGTTAGACCGGATGGATGAGTTTAGACTCTATTTATTAAATAGGTTAAGGGTATGTGTGGGTGTAGTTAATTGTGGGAGGAGCTACAGTGCTATATAAGGAATGTACTCTATGTATTCAGTACTCAGACTTTGCTGTATTTTGGTGACGCTAGTCCCTCTGAGTCCCGATCGGTGATCCAATAAAGAATCTCTTCCTTCCTGAAGAAACCTGTGTCCATCTCTCTGTGCTTGGCTTCCGTCAGTTTCTCCGGTATCATTTGGTGCATTGGCCGGGAAGCTCATCGTTCAACGGTAGCTGAGAGGCAGAGGCGTGAGACGGTCTATCTTTGCCCACGTTCTCTACGGCTGCACCCCTGAACTTCTGCGTGGACCTCCCTTCGTCTCGGCGCCACTGGTCTGTTGTCCAGGAGATCATCGGCCTCTACGTGAGAAGTGCTGGGGTGTCCCCGTCGATGAGTGTGAACTCAGGTTCAGGAACGAGGAGGTAAGACAACTGCTGTTTTAGACGGCAGGACCCACTAGGGGTATACCGATTGTGCGGTAGGCCCAAAGGGGTTTTGAATCTGTGTATCTGCCCCCTCTGTCGGAGGGAAGGAGCGAAGGCGCACCGCTCGATCGAACGCTCTTTAGTCAGACCGTTTGATTTGGTTAGTCAGGCGGGGTCCTGGTGTAAATAGCCCTAGCCGGACACCGGTGTCTTGTCTAGACTAGCGTTCTAGGGTGTATATTACGTTCGCTAGGTCGGAGGGACCGGGAGACTAAGCGGCGCCTGTGTAAATTCGGTTCGCTAGTTCTCATCCTATCTGGGCTAAGTGGGAAGGCGTGTAAATTTGGAACCCACTAGACTTTTGATAGTGCGACTAAGAGGCGCCTGTGTAAATTCGGTTCTCTAGCTCGCTATATATGTGGTGATTGGGCAGTGTGGCTAACCAAAACGGGTGTATATAGTTTTAGGTAGTCCATTCAAGGTACTGGCCAATAGTTTAGTTGGGAATTGTAAATGTGTTAACGATTGTTTTAGTAAAGTGTATATCTTGTTAGATAGCGCGAGCTCAGCCGTCTAGCGAGAGTGTTAATAGTGTGTTGCTGTATTATAGTGCACGGTACCATAACCCTGTATATTTACTGACATTATATAATAAGTACTAATCATTGTCGTCCATTGCATGTTTAACACCATAACCACTAATAATTGTATTGTGACCTTAACTTGTGCTTTGACCTATGCTAACCGTACTGTAACCGCTATTTGTAAAAGACGATGTTACTGGGGTGTGTTATAGACGGGTAATTCGTATATAGAGAATTATAGCGTGGGTGACTGTATAGTTACGCCAAAGGGCATAATATTGATTATATAGTGACTGGTGTAACAGCTGTGTGTGTACGGGAATTCCCTGAGTGTTTATTGTTATTGTGTACGTTTCACTTGGTAACCGTACCACGTGGTGCTGTTGCCAGAGGAAACGGGTGTGACTGTTGAATAGTACGCGTGTATAGTATTCGTTGTCGACGACGTTCCATTGTTAAGTATGGGTGCGTCGCAGTCAACGATTCCGGATCCCTTAGGATGTATGGTTAAGAATTTTAAAAAGGGATTCAAAGTTTGTGATTTTGGGGTAAAGATGTCTCCTGTACGTTTGGTCACTTTGTGTACTAGGGAGTGGCCTACTTTGGTTGCGGCATGGCCGCCACGTGGCAGTTTGGATCCAACTCTGGTACAGCGCTTACACGTGGCTGTATCGGGTAGGCCTGAACTTTACGGCCAGTTTCCTTATATTGACTGTTGGAGACAGGCCGTAAATGACTCGCCAAAATGGCTCCAGACATGCCACGAGGAGCAGTGTCGCCTCATGGTAGCTAGGACTTGCTCGTCCACTAGGACTGGTGTTAGGCCCATTTTGGACACGCCCCCTGAGTCCGAGATCCCTTTGCCGCCCCCTTACTTTCCGTTAAGAAGAAGTGACGCAAACGCAGGAAGTCCTGCACCCCTCCCCTCATTACCCTCATCCACTTCCGCTTCCTCCTCCAGTACAGGATCCACCCCCCCTCGTACTAAATCTCCCCTTCCGGAACCAGAATCCACCCCCATTAGAAACGAATATCCTGATTTGGCGCCACTTCAGACTTCCGGTCAAGCTTCATCTAGCTCGGCTCGAAGTGTTTTATTTACGACCTTTTCCCAAAACCGACCTCCCACATCCCCATACCCTATCTCTCCCCGACCGGAACCCATGACTGACGCCTCTCTACGTAGCCCCATCCAAACCCGACAGTTGACTGGTGCCCAACAATTAAAGCACTATCAGATGCCTCTTCGTCTGAATCCCGGGTCAGCTTATATCGATGCCGCAGGTCAAATGGCACACGCTGACCCAGTCTTCGTATATGTCCCATTTACCACAACCGATCTTTTAAACTGGAAGACCCATAATTCCTCGTATACTGAGAAACCACAAGCTATGACTGATCTGTTCACCTCAATAGTACAGACGCATAATCCGACATGGGCTGATTGCCAGCAGTTACTAATGACTTTATTTAACAATGAGGAAAGGACAAGAATAAATCAAGCAGCCATTAAAGCATTAGAGGATAGAGCCCGTGCTTTGAACCAAGCCAATCCAGCAGCATGGGCCGCGACACACTATCCCAACACCGATCCCGATTGGAACGTAAATGGTGCTGATATGGTTCAACTCAGAGCCTATAGAGACGCTATAATTGCTGGCATGAAAGCCGGAGGAAAGAAAGCCATTAACATGTCGAAGACAGTTGAGGTGATCCAGAAAAGCGATGAAGCGCCCAGTGTCTTTTATGACCGATTATTGGAGGCATACCGCTTGTATACCCCCTTTAATCCGGAAGACGCAGACAATTCCCGAATGGTTAACTCCGCCTTTGTCAGCCAAGCATACGGAGATATTAAGCGCAAGCTACAAAAGTTAGAAGGGTTTGCAGGTATGTCCATCACCCAACTAATGGAGGTAGCAAATAAGGTCTATATGAACAGGGATACAGAAAGTAAGAAAGAGGAAGAGCGCAAGATGCGTAAAAAGGCTGATATGCTAGCGGTAGCGATCGCAGGCGTAGATAAACGGGGCCCAGATAGAGGCAATAATAGATGGAGTAGGGAGCCTTTGAGTAGGGATCAATGCGCGTATTGCAAGGAAGAAGGGCATTGGAGGAACGAATGTCCGCAAAGAGAGCAGTACGAGAGAGACCAACCCAGGGCAGGCTACGGAAACTTTAGAGGTAGAGCGAGAGGTAGAGGAGGCCCCGGAGGGAGTAATGGTTATAGAGGGAGTAATGGGAACAGAGGAAGTGTTAGGGAAGACAGGTATATTCCAGCAGCGCAAAGGTCCCGCGATAGAGAAGGTAGGGACTTTGTAGGATTGGCTGACACTGTCATGGAGGACTATTGATACCGACCGGGCTCCATCCCCCTTGGTCGAGCGGAGCCTATGGTCGATGTATCAATAGGGGGGAAAAGGAGTGCGTTCATGATCGACACTGGTGCTGAACATTCAGTGGTGACTAATCTAGTTGCTCCTCCATCTGGAAGGACTATTACTGTGATAGGAGCAACTGGAAGAAGTGCTGAAAAACCGGTTCTTAAAAGTCGACTCTGTACATTGGGAGGCCACGTAGTAAAACACCAATTCCTTTATATGCCTGAATGTCCAGTCCAATTGCTGGGACGTGATATGCTATCAAAATTACAAGCGCAGATTACGTTCCTACCAAATGGAACAACATCCTTAAAGTTTAATGGACCTTCAGGTATTATGACTTTATCCGTACCAAAGGAAGAAGAGTGGCGACTTTATACAGTGTTGACTAGCCAAAACCCTAGGAGTGATGAGACATTGTTTAACATACCAGGAGTTTGGGCAGAGAACAACCCACCAGGACTGGCCCGCAATATTCCACCAATAAAAATTGAACTGAAACATGGGGTTTATCCAGTGAGCCTAAGACAATATCACATTCCGCAGAAGGCTAAGAAGAACATCCAATCCTATCTGGATAAGTTCATACGGTATGGTATCCTAAAATTCTGTACTTCCCCCTGGAACACCCCATTGCTGCCTGTTCAAAAGCCCGGTACAGATGAGTATCGACCTGTACAGGACTTAAGAGCAGTCAATGATGCGGTTGTTAGCATACATCCAGTTGTACCCAATCCATATAACCTGCTTGCTTTAATTCCGGGCGGGGCTACTTACTTCACAGTCTTAGATCTCAAAGATGCCTTCTTTTGCCTCCGAATTGCCGCAGAAAGCCAATGTATTTTCGCTTTCCAATGGGAGAACGCTGTAACGGGCTCAAAACGCCAAATGACTTGGACAAGACTGCCCCAAGGGTTTAAAAATTCACCTACCCTATTTGGTTCAGCTCTAAGTCAAGATCTACTGGATTTCGAGTCTATCCCAGGAGAATGTGTATTGTTACAATATGTAGATGACTTGTTGATAGCAGCAGTTACAAAAGAAAAATGTCAGCAAGCAACGCACGATCTACTACATATTCTCTGGAAGGCAGGATACAAGGTGTCCAGGAAGAAGGCTCAGTTGTGTTTGCCAACTGTCAAGTATCTGGGATTCCATATCTCTGAAGGTCAAAGGATTATGGGGCCAGAGAGAAAAGAAGCTGTCTGCCAAATACCAATACCCAAGAATAGAAGACAAGTGCGAGAATTCTTGGGGGCAGCAGGCTTCTGTAGGATATGGATTCCCAGCTATGCGATACTGGCAAAACCTCTGTACGCAGCCATCAAAGGTACAGAGCACGACCCCTTCTTATGGACCCAAGAACAGCAAACGGCATTTGAAGATGTGAAGAAGGCTTTGATGAGTGCCCCAGCATTAGGTCTACCTGATCACACACGACCATTCTACTTATATGTACACGAGCAAAGAAGAATGGCTGTGGGAGTATTGACACAGTACTTGGGATCATGGCAAAGACCTGTTGCCTACATGTCTAAGCAACTGGATGCAGTGGCCAGCGGACTTCCACCTTGTCTAAGAGCCGTAGCTGCAGCCGCCCTGCTAGTAGCTGAAGCCGATAAACTCACTCTGGGTCAAGAACTTTATGTACGAGTCCCACATGCAGTACAGACGTTGTTGGATTACAAAGGAAATCATTGGTTTAGTAACAGCCGTATGACCAAGTATCAAGCAATGTTGTGTGAAAACCCAAGAGTGCATTTAGAGACTGTAAACACCTTAAATCCAGCTACCCTTTTGCCGCAACCTACTGAAAGTCAACATGATTGTTTGGAAGTAATGGATGAAGTATTTTCAAGTAGACCAGATCTTCGTGATTTTCCCATCCAGAACCCCGATGTTCAATATTACACCGACGGCAGTAGTTATGTGAAAGAAGGGATCCGCTATGCAGGATATGCAGTGACAACAATAGACAAGGTGATAGAAGCTCGGCCACTGGCGAAAGGAACATCAGCACAAAAGGCAGAATTAATAGCACTAACACGAGCGTTACAATTGGCTGAAGGTTTAAGAGTAAATATCTATACGGACTCTAAGTATGCGTTTTTAACCACTCATGCCCACGGAGCTTTGTATAAAGAAAGAGGACTACTGAATTCAGAAGGCAAAGAAATCAAGTACGCAGCTGAAATCCTACAACTATTGGAAGCAGTGTGGGAGCCGAAAGAAGTCGGTATCATACATTGTCGAGCGCATCTGAGAGGAGATGGTGATGTAACCAAGGGAAATCGGATGGCAGATAGTGCAGCTAAGCGTGCTGCTGAATCAGGAAGACAGGAGTATGTGGGGCATATAGCTGCTCTTATACCAACTCCACTGTCCCAATGGACTCCAGTTTATACAGCTCAAGAAGAGGAGTGGTTAAAGACTGAACCGGGAAAGTATTTGGAGAACAAGTGGTATCAGCTAGAAGATGGAAGAATAGTCATACCAGCATCACTAGCGGTAGAAATTGTCCAAAATTATCACAACGGGACACATTCTGGGAGAGACAGTACTGAAGAATCTCTCAGGAAACATTTCTACATACCAAGATTGTCCAACTTGACTCAGGCCATTGTACGCAGATGTGTAACGTGTGCTAAGAATAATGCAAGACAAGGACCAGTAAAGCCACCAGGAGTCCAGTTTATGGGGGGACTCCCCATGTCCGATCTACAAATAGACTTTACAGTAATGCCTAAATCGGGTGGACATCGTTACCTGTTGGTAATTGTGTGCACCTATTCAGGCTGGGTAGAAGCATGTCCTACTCGTACAGAGAAAGCAGGAGAAGTTGTAAGATTCCTGCTACGAGAAATAATACCCCGATATGGACTACCCTGTTCTATAGGATCGGACAATGGTCCAGCTTTTGTTCATCAGTGCCTACAACAACTGACTCATATGCTTGGTATAAAGTGGAGGCTTCATACTGCATATAGACCCCAGAGTTCTGGTAAGGTAGAGAGAATGAATAGAACTATAAAGAACCAGTTGGCTAAAATGTGTCAGGAAACCCAACTTAAGTGGAACGTTCTCTTACCCATAGCTTTATTGCGAATCCGCAGTACCCCTACCAGAAGGATGGGCCTCTCTCCTTTTGAAATCATGTATGGGCGACCACCTCCCGTACTTGGTAACTTAAGGGGGGACTTGAGTCAGTTGGGAGAAGGAATTACCCGGCAGCAGGTTGTAGAGTTGGGTAAGACTATGGAGGAGGTACAGAAATGGGTACAAGATAGATTACCTGTGAATATTTATCCCCCTGTTCATAGTTATCATCCAGGAGACCAAGTGTGGATTAAAGAGTGGAATAATGTACCGTTAGGGCCCAAGTGGAGAGGTCCTTATGTTGTTCTTTTGTCTACCCCTACAGCGATAAAAGTAGCCGAAGTAACTCCGTGGATACATCACTCCAGGGTTAAACCAGCAGCAGTCGATTCTTGGCAAATTACAGCAGATCCAGAGAATCCCTGCAAGATCCGGTTGAAACGCACTACTCAGTCGGAGTAACGAGGAATTATTGTGGATTACAAATTTTATTGTTACAGGTGTGAGTGAGAAGGCCATAATAAAGCCTGTCCGCTTACCAACACATAGTGTATAAGCCAGGAAAGTCTCGAAGGGACACCTGTGAAGACGAGCAGAACTCCATTCCCTGCAGCCCTCACATCCTGGAAGCTGAGGTTCCATCGCACGGACGAAGACTGAGGATGACGGCGAAAGATGTGCTTTTGATTGTGTTTATTTATATGTGTTTTTATATTCAGGAAGGTAGAGGTACCGACACTCCTAGCTGTGAGGTATGCATTAAGACTACGAGAACAGGTAACCATATTTCCCAAACCCTAATTTGGCATTCACAATACGAATGTAAAGGAGAGGTATCAAGATGTAGATACCTAAATATAGACTATAGTGTGTGCCATTTAGGAGTAGGAGAACCTAAGTGCTTCAGTCCAGAGTATCAACCTCGTACAATTTGGTTGACTCTCAGGAATGGAGATCCTCAGGGGACCCTAATTAATAAGACGGTGTTAGAATCCGTACATTCTTCGGGTGTTCTGCTATTTGATGCATGTAAGGCGATATCAAGTGGTAGAAAACCGTGGAATGTATGTGGGGATCTTAGATGGGAGAGGACGTATGGGTCTAATGATAAATATATTTGTCCCAGTAGTAAAAATAAATATGTGAGTCCTAGATGCCCAAATAAAGACTATAACTTTTGTCCATATTGGTCTTGTGTGGGGTGGGCGACTTGGGGACAGACAGTAGATAAAGACATGATAGTGACTAAGTTGCCGACTAGCCCTTATTGTAAGTCTATGGAATGCAACCCAGTCCATATACTTATTAATAACCCCGACAAGTTCCTAGATAAGTATGGAAATTTATTTGGGTTTCAGATATACGGGACGGGTTTAGATCCTGGGACATTATTGTTTATAGGAATAGAGACTGATACGGTATCCTCCCAGACTCATCAAGTATACCATTCCTTTTATGAAGAGATGAGTATAGATAATAAGATCCCCCATAACGCTAAAAACCTGTTCATTGACCTAGCTGAAAGTATTGCCGGTAGTCTTAATGTTACCAACTGCTATGTGTGTGGAGGTACTAACATGGGAGACCAATGGCCTTGGGAAGCAAAGGAGGTAATGTCTGGTTCTGAGGCAGTTGACCAACTAATATCTACACAAGCCGATTATCATTTGAGTGTTAGAGGTAAATCTGAGTGGAGATTAAAGACCTCCATCATAGGTTATGTTTGCATAGCAAGGAAAGGAATAATGTATAATACTTCTGTAGGAGAATTAACTTGTCTAGGGCAAAAAGCTTATGATGATGATACTAAAAATACAACTTGGTGGTCGGCTTCAAATGTCTCAGAACCATCTAACCCGTTTGCTAGATATGCCAGTTTAAAGGATGTGTGGTTTGATTTATCCATCACATCTACCTGGAGAGCCCCAGCAAATTTGTACTGGATCTGTGGTAAGAAAGCCTATTCGGAGTTGCCACAGGACTGGGAAGGGGCATGTGTGTTGGGTATGCTCAAACCATCCTTCTTCTTGTTACCGATTGAAACAGGTGAGACTTTAGGTGTTAAAGTGTATGATGTGAATCATAGGAAGAAAAGGGGACCCTTAGAGATAGGCACCTGGGAAGATAATGAATGGCCTCCCCAGCGTATCATAGATTATTATGGGCCAGCCACGTGGGCAGAAGATGGTACCTTTGGTTATAGAACCCCAATTTATATGCTCAACCGTATTATAAGATTACAGGCGGTGGTTGAGATTATTACTAATGAGACCTCACAAGCACTCAATCTTCTAGCGAAGCATAATACCAGGATGAGGACAGCAGTGTACCAAAATAGATTAGCCTTGGATTACCTTTTGGCAGTAGAGGGAGGTGTATGTGGGAAGTTTAACCTGAGCAATTGCTGTCTTCAAATAGATGACGAAGGGCAAGCAATAGCTGAGCTTACTAGCCATATGGTTAAACTAGTGCATGTGCCTACTCAGGTATGGAAAGGGTACAATCCAAGTAGTTGGTTTGGTAGCTGGTATGAGTGGTTTGGAGGGCTTAAGGCAGTGGTAGGTGGAGTCCTACTGATTTTACTGTTGTGTCTACTCCTACCGTGTCTTATACCCTTAGTAGTTAGGTCTGTGCAAAGCCTGATAGGAAGTATAGCAGAGAGGAAGGCTGCTGCACAGATAATGGCGATATATAAGTATAAGGCTCTAGATCAAGGAGAACCAATGCAGGAAGATGAGTGTTAAAAGATTCACATCATAAGATAAGTCTGGTCTGGTTCATGGTAACCTGAGGTATATGCAAACCAAGGTTAAGTGATGCCTCAAGTAATTGTGAAATATCAGAGGCATCAAAGGGGGGAATGTGATGTAATTCCAGTAAAATACAAGTTTAGCAGGCTAAGATTGCCACAAGGCATATGTATGTATATGTGTTTGTAGTATCAGTTAGTTAATTACACGTAGCTAAGATACTGTTATCACTGTACTGACCAGGTGCAGGAATGTAAGAACTGGAATTACGCGTCCCTCTCCTTTGTATCAGATGAGCCACGTGGTTAGACCGGATGGATGAGTTTAGACTCTATTTATTAAATAGGTTAAGGGTATGTGTGGGTGTAGTTAATTGTGGGAGGAGCTACAGTGCTATATAAGGAATGTACTCTATGTATTCAGTACTCAGACTTTGCTGTATTTTGGTGACGCTAGTCCCTCTGAGTCCCGATCGGTGATCCAATAAAGAATCTCTTCCTTCCTGAAGAAACCTGTGTCCATCTCTCTGTGCTTGGCTTCCGTCAGTTTCTCCGGTATCAGTTGATTATATTATTATGATCTTTTTATTTATAAAGATCCAACAATAAGGCTTAACATTGAAGTGTACTTCTTTAAACATCAGTAATTTTAGGATTCCAACCATTGCTGGTGAATTCAAATGCAGGGCCAAAATAGCTGAAATGGAAGAATTCTCCAAGTTAGCTATGCTTCTAAATCAGCTACTTTGGCCTTAAATTTTAAATAAATTTTGAATTTCACACAATTCTCACTTGAGTGAATATCCCTTTGAGAGAGTGACTGGAACAATATTATCATATCTACTTAACACGGCTCTGTCACCTTCTGGGGTCTTTGTATATTTTGCAAAGACCCCCCCGCTGGTGACATCCCTGCTTGGGAAGCGATGGCCTATGGTGCACCAAAGCTGAATTGTACTTACTTGATGATGCCCTGTGACATTGCCATCTTCAATCTTCAGCTCCTGATGCTTCTCCCACCAGATGCCCACGTTACTGCTGTTCTCTCACACATGCCCAAGAGTACAACACTGATGTCTGTGGTGGATCCCTTGAAATTCCAGCAGTGTTAATGAGCATTTTATTTCATAAAGATTTTATCTTTAGGATATGTTCAACATTTGTTCGAGGCTCACAGAGACACTTTGAGTAACACTTTTTTACACATGTGCGTCCTACACTAAAGCTAAAGTTGTAATCCCCGTAATAGCAGCTATTTTCATCCATTCTGTCTAACTCAAAGAATTTAACCTTCTAGGTTGTGATAATAATGGGTCTCCGTGATTTTTTTTTATAAATAACCACATATTGTCACGTGCCAGCTAACTGCCCACAGTAAATAATTAACATGGGCCTGCTCTACCCAAGATTATGTCAAACTAAATAGGAAAGGTGGAATGAAAGTGTTTTGTAGTATAGAAAAAAAGGGTGTGTGCTTTCTTGGTGCCATTAGATTAATCATATAAACAACTAGGAGCTTATGGGTAAGGGATATTTTATCAATACCCAAAATATGATTAAATATAAAAACATCTGGGATAATTGGAATAAATGACAAGTCACAAAAGGTCTTTCAAAAAAAGGAAAAAAAGAAGAGGGAGAGGAAGAGGGAAAGAAAGGAAAGGTAATAGAAGGAAAAAATAGAAACAATAAGGGCATGGAAGAGTAGGGGAAAAAAGGGAAGGAAAAAATGAAAAGAAGGGGTCATGTTATTTAAGTGGAGCATCATGAACAGTATGCTGACTGGTAGCAGAGTGACCCTTGACTCATCATCACTCAATTTGCAATGGGTGAACATGCCGTGATAAGAAAATTACTGACACCTTCAAAAATATCCTACACTTGCATCACTTAGTGTGTAAAATGTGTAAATAGACTGCTTACGTAATTACCCGTCTACGTATGGGGTCATAATAATAATAATGATGGGCCTTAAATTTTAAATTAATTTTGAATTCCGCACAATTCTCACTTGAGTGAATAACTGTCTGAGAGAGAGGGACCAGAGCAACGCGATCCTATCAGGTTAGAGCAGAAATGGTTTCTTATAATAAATGGTTTCTTATAATAAATATAAAGGACCTGTGGTTGCACCGAGCTGCTGGATCAAAACCTGTTTATCCCGAACATGACAGGGGAAATTGTCATTGGATATAGATATACTGGATTATGTTCTAAAGTGAGAATTCAATGTGAATTTCAAATTTAAGGTCAAACTATCCAAACTGGAAAATGTATCTAAATTAGCTCAGCTTTCCAGTAAGCTACTCTGGCCTTAAATTTGAAATTCACTTTAAATTCTCATTTTAGTGAATAACCCTAATAGATTACACATAGACAGGGGGTCCCCAATCTTCTGATGTATGGCAGTACTCACTAAGAACAGTGCACAGGGATTTACAATGTTTTTCACTCAGTTCTGTACAGGGATTTGCTGAGTGATTTGCATTATGTTTCTGTGCGATCATTTTATAAAATGTTATTCCAATCAAGATTAAATGGATTATTGGTGGGGGCGGAGCCTGACAGCGAGACGGGCTAGACGCCATTCCTGGGAGCTCCTTCCCGGCGTCTAAAATCACACGAATATCGCCCATAAAAAGACCCCATCCAACCCTGACTGCAGCAGGTACGGGTCCGTGACATCCCGCGGCATCGACAGATGCCTTTCCAATACACCCCGAGGCAGACCAAGCCGAGACGAAAAACCGGGGCCTACCACGCGCCGACGCTTGCCGACCTCGAGGAACTCTTCGGCGGAACGGGCGCACACACAGCAGGGGACATCCCCACTTACCCCCCTGCAACTGCTCACAGCCCCTTCCCAGCAATGGGGCGCCGCTCCCAGAGACCCCAATCCACCTCAGCAACGGATCAGCGTGATATCGGCACTCTCCTGCAGCGACAGGTACCATCCAAAATGGCGGCCGCCAGCGGCCCTGACACCCACACGTCCCCTGACTCACCAAACCAGACACACACCGCAATCCCAGCAACACAAGGGGATCCAAACTCCATGACTGGGGATATCCCTGGAGGCACAGCCCCTGCCACTAAGCAGGATCTTCACAACATGCAGAATACACTGCTGGAAATACAGAAGCTCCTAACTGCAGACATGGCCTCCATAAAATCTAATATGCAGCAGCTCAATGACAGGACAACACACACTGAAGGGGACATTGGGAAGCTTCACAATGAAGTAGCTGAACTGAAAACAGCAATGGTCCACTTAAAAACTACACAGCAGGCCATGTCACTTCAAATGACTGCACAAGAAGATAGGCACCGCCGCAACCACCTTAAAATCCGCGGGGTCCCCGCTGAGATCGACGCAGAGGAATTACCTCACTATATAAGACGGCTAATTGCCTCTCTATTACCATCAACGCTTGCCAAGAAATTCACTATAAATGGACTGTACCGACTGCCCACCATCACTAAAACGGCAGCCCCAATCACCGGTGACGTAATCCTCCGATGCTGTACACCACAAGAAAAGGGCCAGATTATGGCAGCAGTGAGGGGAAAGACCCCATTACCATTCGAAGAATCACACCTAACCTTTTACCAAGATCTCACTAAAACTACACTTCAATGGCGTAAATCACTGCAGCCCCTCACCAGCCACCTGCGTTCAGCGGGGATAACATACCGTTGGGGCACGCCAAGATCCCTACTAATCACACACAATGGGACGACCCACAAGCTCACAACTGAATCAGAAGCACCTGAAATACTCCACAAGCTGGGCCTTACAGAAGTGGCAACCACAACTCCTGCTCCCCGGGTCGAACACACCTGGGACCCCGAGTCAACAATCCCATTCGTACCGAGAGCCGCACCAAATACCTGACTGAACAAGAAGAGGGCGCAGCTACCTCACACTGAGGAACGAACTTTGACACATCACCAATGTTTTTGTTTTATACTATGCGCTATACTAACCTCTGTTCAGATCTCTCCCATTTCAATGGTTACCCTACTCTTACCCCTCATATACACCAAACGACCTACTACTACCCGTTCTACATACTAACAAACCCAGAGAGGGACAGTCCCAGACCCGTCTCGCACACACATATGAGATACACCCACATGAGGTGTACAAACACCCCCCCCCCCCGTTGCCCCCTTGGTTAGGGGTATCTACCCATTAGGGTAACCGAAACAAACCTCAGATTAACAACACTCACACCTTGGTTACCCACACGCTTCCCTTATCAGCGCTCTCATGATCTAACGCACAACTACAACATAACCTACTGGTAACCTCATGTACGAATTTCAACCCACTCATGAATACCCAGTATACTAACACTTAGCCTCCACGAACCCTCTAAAACATAGTATACTTCCCTACCCGGACTAGAGGGAGGAAAACCTACACTAAGGAAACCATACATATCATCTCCTCCATCCCACCGGGAGCTAACACCTCACAAATAATAAAAAATGTGCGAAATGTTTATTATGATGCCTTGACTACTAACCAATATCTAACATTATTACCCTGCATTACGGATACAGTACCAGTCCTGGCTGTTGTGGCCGGACGTGTTTATGTTAAACTGAAAACGCACCAAAATAAAGAATTTATAAAAAAAAAAAAAAATGGATTATTGGTAAAGGGACTGAATGGCTGTTAACAGGGTTTTGATGCAACTATTGCCCATCAACTTTTTTTGCATAGTGAGCTGTTTTCCCTATTTTCCCTTGCAAAACAGCCAGTCAAGGGAGCCATAAGACTGGATGATATACTCAAGAGGCCATTCGCAGAGAACTGTAAAATCCCTCTTTGGAATTTTTACCGACCCCAATAATATAGAGCCATGAGCATCATTCTGCAATCAACTTCCCCTACAACACAGATGACAGCAAAATCAGGGACATTTTAAATAAATCAATTGAATAGTTAAAAAAAAAAATACAACTAGCAGAACCTGCTATCAGGTCTTAATTCTTTCTTTATTACAGCACCATGTCTGTGTTATTTGAGCTGGCTTAACTGTAAAAAGCATTTTTGGGTCCACGTGTTACACATTACAGATTACCAAATAAACGCAGGGCAGTCAAGTAAATGTAACTTTCCAAATGTGAAACATATGAGTTTGATTTATTTGTGGAATTGCCTTCCTCTTGCTTAGAGGTCTTTGAGATTTACCTGTTTAGCCAATTTGTGGCTGTAGGGCCATATAGTAAATAAAATGCACAGTTTTGGTGCCCCTTTAAAAAAGAACATGCTAACTCATTCACTATTAACCCCATGTATATTTGCAGGCTTTGTATTATTTAGCATTTCTAAATAAAAATTAAATGAATAAAGCCCCATTTATCTTCCCCTCTACCCCTATGCTGGTCATAACCCAATAGGACCCACTCCCGCTATATTGCTGTAAGCAAATGTAAATGACAAGACCCAATCTGGCACTGTACGGGAGCCTTCATGGCTCAATCTGTACAATGCTACCGGGATGGGTTCTATACATATGACATAGATATGTACAGGCTGCAATATCATAAATACTCCAGCAGATTATTTATAAATAAGCAAATACTCATTAGCTAAGTATATAAACATTTTATTTTCTGTCTAATCTGCACTAACACATATGATAAAATTACAATTTGTCCTACACTAGTTTATCAAAACTCAGAAATATTGCAAGATAATCACTACCATACTGTACCAAATGTATTATCTCACTGTGTACTAAATGTATTTTGCTCCAAAGTCTTGAAATATTAGCCAGAATTAATATGTACTGTTACTTTAAAATGCACACGAGCAGCACCGGAGTGTCACTGTGTAATTACAGGAATATATTTGTTTGCATTATGAGTTGTTTTTAGACACAATATGTAGAGTCTAAGTGTGTTTAGTAATTCTCTATTCCTTTCCTATCTAGTGTACACATTCTCTATCAATGTTCCACTTTACTAGCAGTGTCCTCCCTTTTTCCTATCAGTGTCTCTCACTAGGAGTGTC
Source organism: Pelobates fuscus (assembly GCF_036172605.1). Taxonomy (NCBI): domain Eukaryota; kingdom Metazoa; phylum Chordata; class Amphibia; order Anura; family Pelobatidae; genus Pelobates; species Pelobates fuscus. The sequence goes on along the minus strand of NC_086320.1, from coordinate 317,372,255 downwards.
CCCATTTTTTGTTGTTATCAATGCCCCCTTTTATCCCTCTCAGTCTCTCACTTCTCTTCTTATCAATGTCCCTCTTCATCCCCTATCAGTGTCTCACTTTTCTTCTTATCAATTCCCCCCTTCTCCCTCTATCAGTGTCCTACTTCTCTTCTTATCAATGCCCCTCTTCTCCCCTATCAGGGTCTTACTTTTCTTCGTATCAATGCCCCCCTTTTCCCCTATCAGGATCCTACTTCTCTTCTTATCAATGCCCCCTTCTCCCCCTATCAGGGTCCCACTTCTCTTTTCTTATCAATGCCCCCCTACTCCCCCTATCAGGGTCCCGCTTCTCTTCTTATCAATGCCCCCCTTCTCCCCCTATCAGGGTCCCGCTTCTCTTCTTATCAATGCCCCCCTTCTCCCCCTATCAGGGCCCCGCTTCTCTTCTTATTAATCCCCCCCTTCTCACCCTATCAGGGTCTCACTTCTCTTCTTATCAATGCCCCCTCTTCTCCCCCTATCAGTGTCCCCTTATTTCCTTCCCACTATCACATTGTCTCCCTAGCAGATTGATGATCTCAGCCAATCCAATATTTTCTCACAGGAAAGCATTAGGAGGCTAGTATGCATGCATGTCAAATTGCCACACTAAACCAATCAGATGGTCTCTCGGAGACTGATAGAAACAGCAGAGTTGTACTGTGCTATTTCGTCAGAAGTGATTATAGTGGCTGTCATAGTGACAGCCACTAGAGGCATTTAAACCCTGCAATGAAAACATTGCCGTTTTGCAGTACGATATAGTGGTCTGGGTGTCTATAGTGTCCCTTTGATAAGTGTGTAAGCACACTATCATTGTCCACAAAAGGAGTCTGTGTAGACAGTTGCACAGAGGGGGTCGCAACTTTTAAACCAAAACAGGCAAACAAAAAAAATTCTCAATCATAGCTATTTTTCCAGCCTTTGCTTTTTTAACCTAATATTTGCAACTGCCATTGTACATTTCACCACGAATAATGAATAATCCTGAGAATAATTGAGTCATAGCAGGTATTGCTATTTAAGCAGGTATTGCTATTTAAGTGTCTTGAAATGACCAAACCCATTCGTACTAACATGGACATGTACAGTTCATTGTTGTCACTTCATTAGCACTGTGTGACCCAAAAACACCTGCATGAGCTTGATGAACATTGTGTGACACATTACAGATGCCTGTGTGTATGTGTCTGTTGTGGCAAAGATTTCACACACATTGAGAATAAACACCTGAATAAAAAATACTCTCTAACACGGACCATTTTTATAGCTTTCCAACAAGCAGACCTGAAGCCTTGCACTTTTGTCAGTACCTTTGAGAGAGTTGATACGCACAGGCCTTGTGCATGTTTAGTGTAGCTTGCAAAACACAAAACTCTAAAAACACATGTAAATACCAAATGAAGAATAAAAAAAAAAAAACACTTCCCCATATGGGGCAAATTAGAACATATTTGCCCCCTTTTTTCGATACGGCTCTAACGTTTGTGATTAACCTAACTTATAACTGCTCAATCTCAACTAAAGCTCAGTTTGTGTACGAATAGAAAAATAACTAAGATACCATTAGAATAAACAGCAAACAATGGTATTAATAAAAAAAAAAGGGTACATTATGTATGCAGGAGCAAGCAAAAAAAAAACAAGCTCATGTGCTGGCCAGTAGTTTGTTATTAACTATTTGCCCAGAAGAGAAATAGTGCTGCCGGCAGACCATAGAGTAACGGTCAACTGTCATTCGGTAATCAACAAAAATTGTCACCGTATTTCGTCAGACCGAAATACATTTTTGGAGTTTAAATGAATGAATGAAAACAACTAACATTTTGTTCATGCGCATCTCTCTTTACTATTGACAAATATTAGTGCTCCCTTACCTCTACAATTAGATTGTCAACTCCAGTGTATGTATATAATTTCTGGAGATGTCACAAGGATAATGTTTTAATAATGTTGTGCGATTTTATAAATTCCTGATGTAAATCTAACGTGGATTTCATGAATTTGCTATTTGTTGGGGGTTTTTTTTTTTGTCACAGTGTTCAATATCTTCAGCAGGATCTCCCCTGCATCGTAAGTGGATGATGGCTATTGGCATGTCCTTTTCAACAGCTTTCATTGGATTTGAAATAAAATATTGTTTTACTGTTGAAGTAATTCTGTGCCTTGTTTGAATAAGGGTCATCTTTGGAATGTTTAGAACCATCTGCAAGAATATAGAACCCTGAAATATTATGGAAAGTATTACAATATGGTTTGATTCAGTGTCAAGGAGAGGTGAAAGATGAAAATGTAACTTTACGAATATACTGTTTACATTATACTTAGGACTTATGTAACCTGCCTGACATTACTTTAACTTCAAGCCATGTGCCCAGCTATCAAAACATATTATATTGAACTGCACTGTACAATATCCAGCACACAGTAAATATGCTATACATAAAATAACAGCAATCTGAAATATTGACACTGTGCACACTCGCAGTCATTTATAGTATAAAGAGAGGCATGAGCTATCATTTTATTTTAATTGAGCTAACATTGGTGCAGATGTGGGCTAACTTTGGTTCCTCCCTCATTAAAATCTTAGGTTGAATATATTAATCATTTGTGCCGAGCTTCATTGATTGCTCATTAGGCTTTTTGTATGTTTTTTTTTTTTTTTTATGTTTTTGCAACTTTTATTTTTTTTCATTGCTTAGTTCCAAGCATATCTGATACATAAACGAACTGCAAAATCGAATGCACACCTTTTTTGGAAAATAACGTTTCCAAAATTTGACTGTGCATGAAAATCGATGACGCTTTACATTCAGGGCAAAATTCAAAATCTTTCAGCAAATTGAAACTAGTGAATTCAAACAGACTAATTTAAACAGACAAGCGAATTACATTCCAGCTAATTCACACAGGCAAATTATGTTTCTGAAAAAGGGCTTAAGAAAGAATAGACACTAAAATTATATGTAATATGTAACACTAAAATTGAAATATCATCAATGATACTATGGTATATGGCAGTACACGTTTTCATTGTAGCAAAATGTTGTATAGTAGTAGTATCTTCTTGTAAAAATGCGCAATACATTCACCAGCAAAACATTTTTTAACATCCAGGTTTCAAAAATTGAGGTGCGTATTAGATTTGATGGCGCATTAGCTTCAGGTAAATACGGTATATATATATATATATTTGCAAACATACAAACAGTCCAAACAGGTTATTTTGAAAAGCTTCTCTGATATTTAACTTTCAAATAGTGTAGACTACCTGTATGTAGATATATACCGTATAAAATTAATTGTGTTCCTTCTTTTTAATATTCAGGGCTTTGTTTTTCTTTTTCTTTTTTTATTCCTTGAGAACATTGTTAAATTTACCTTTATTCTAATGCCAACATTCTCTTTCTAGAAGTTTGAGCTAACGCTGGTGAACTCATCAATGTTGTATTTTGTCCACAAAGAAGCATTAAGGGCACACACAGCATCCATGGAAATTACAGAGATAATAAAATTCTGTGCTTCTCGATAAGAAGCAGTAAATGCACACACAGCACATAGAGAAGTGTCCAGTATCGGATTAGTAGATTAAATAATTCAAACTATTTCAGTCCAAAATCCTTTATGACAAACACTGGATTCCAAATGTAAATATTGCCATTTCTTATAAATGACATGGATTTCATATACAAGGCTAAAAAAGCACCTGTACCCCATAATCACTTTATTAACCCCATTCGCTACTTTAATTTACATTGCAAAACTAAATTTAGTCCATAAAGTCTTACTTCACTTGATTTATACTCCGAATAATTACCAGCAAATTTCCATAGATGTGATTTTGGTGTTCAGACTGACCGTTTATGTTATGCAGAGAAAACACAGCAGAGTTATCCTCAAGGAGGAGTTCTCGAAAAGAATACCACAGTTTAAGTGTTATTATTATGAAATATATAAGCAGTGGCGTACACATGACCCATGGGGCCCCGGTGCGAAAATTGATCCGTGGGGCCCCCTCCCGCGCTTACTCTGCACGGGCCGGGGCCGCAACACATGGCGTCGGGCACCTGGTCGCAGGGTTTGCAGGGTTGCGACCCCTGCGACCGTGGTATGTACGCCAGTGCATGCAAATGCACACACACTTAAAGGACCACTACAGACACCCAGATCACATCAGCTCAATGAAGGGGTCTGGGTGTCAGGTCCCTCTAGTTTTAACCCTGCAGCTGAAAACATAGCTGTTTCAGAGCAACTGCTATGTTTCACTGAGAGTTAATCCAGCCTCTAGTGGCTGTCTCACTGACAGCCGCTAGAGAAGCTTCCGCGATTCTGAAGACACTGAACGTCCATAGGAAAGCATTGAGTAATGCTTTCCTATGGGCGGATTGAAAGCGCGCGGCTCTTGCCGCGCATGCGCATTGGGAGCTGAGAGGCGGGGGGATCCCCAGCGCCAAGGGAGTCCGGCGCTGGAGAAAGGTAAATGCTGAAGACACACACACACTCTCACGAACAGACGCATACACACTAGCTAACAGACACACACATTTACTGACAGAGACACACTCAGCGACAGACATACATACACACTCGCTTACAAAACATACACTCTCACTGACAAACACACACACACTAACAGACATCAAACAGACTCACTAACACACACACAAACACACTCAGTGACACACACAGTAACACACTCACTGACACTCACTAGCAGACACACACTCAACAGACCCTCACTGACACTCACTAGCAGACACACACTCTAACGCTCACACTAACACTCACACACTAACACTCACACACTCACACACTAACACTCACACACTAACACTCACACACTAACACTCACATTCACACACACACACACACACTCACACACTAACACTCACACACTAACACACACACTAACACTCAAACTAACACACTAACACTCACACACTAACACACTAACACTAACACACTAACACTCACACACTCACACACACACACACACACACACACACTAACACTCACACTAATACACACACTAACACTCACACACTAACACACACACTCACACACTAACACTCACACACTAACACACTAACACTAACACACTAACACTCACACACTCACACTAACACATGTTTTTTTTTTAATTTAACCCCCCAGCCTCCTTACCTTTTGGAGAGCTGAGGGGATTCCCTGGGGTCCAGTGGTGCTGGGCGGCCGGTCACCGGGCGGGCGGGCTGTCTGGCCGGCGTGCGAGGGAGCACTCTCCCCTGAGTGCTTCCTCTTCAGCTCCCTCGCGCGCCGCGTAGGGATGCCGGCGCCGGGAAGATGACATCATCTTCCGGCTCCGGTATCAGTACGCTGCGCGCAAGGGAGCGGAAGAGGAAGCACTCAGGGGAGAGTGCTCCCTCGCGCGCCGGCCAGACAGCCCGCCCCCCCGGTGACAGCAGGGCCAGCCTCTGGGGGCCCTGAGATGGCCGGCTCCTGGGCCCCCCAGGAGAAGAGGCTGGCCACAGTGCGTACATACTGGGTCGCAGGGGCGGCCGGGCCCCCTGGTGGGCCGGGCCCGGTCGCAGCCGCGACCCCTGCGACCCTGGTATGTACGCCAATGTATATAAGGCATGTTTGCTATTTCTCCAGCTCTGCAATATTTCCAGCAGAACTTTTTTTGGTTTAACGTTTGTAATTTCCGTGACAACTTTTTGCGATTCCTATTATAGTGAATAGCCCTGTTTGAATCATTGTAAAAACATTTGCATTGCAAGATTCAAAGGAGGTTATTATTATTATTATGTTATTATTTATATAGCGCCATCAAATTCCGCAGCGCTTTACAGTGGGTGTACGAAGAGACACGTAGTTGTAACCAGACAAGTTGGACACACAGGAACAGAGGGGTTGAGGGCCATGCTCAATGAGCTTACATGGTAGAGGAAGTTGGGTATGGTGACACAAAAGGTAAGGATAGTATTAGACTAGTGACAGTTGCAAGAGAGGAATCAGTCAGGAGCTATTAACAGTTTAATTGATACGCTTTTATGAAGAAGTGGGTTTAATGATTTTTTTTTAAGGAGTGGAGACTGGGTGAGCATCTAACGAAAGGAGGAAAGCGAGTTCCACAGGAACGGTGCAGTCCTCGAGAAATTTTGAAGGCGAGCATCAGAGGTGGGAGAACGGACAGAAGATAGACGTAAGTCTTCAGCAGATCGTAAGGGCCTAGACGGGACATATTTGTGTATTAGGGAGGATTTGAAAGCAAGAACCAGAATTTTAAATTAAGCCCTATATCTTACAGGAAGCCAATGTATAAAAAGTGTCATGTTCACTTTTTACACAATTTATCTGTCACTTTCCTTATTTTCTCTTATTTACCCCTGAATTTGCTCCCATTTATTCCTGTGCATTTTCCATCTTTTTTATAGTGTTACTTTTTCTTATTTTTATTTCTGATTCACAAAATTCTTGCTTCCAATGTGTAAGAAGAAAAGAGGTGCGAAATAGCTCGCCCGTTATCTTTACATTATTTTTCCACCACTGTCTGAGTGTCGGGTTTTCCATGACAAGTAAGCAGTTTTCAAAGTCCTCCTTTTTGTTTGTACTTGGAATGATTTTTCCTTGTATCATTACTTGTGGTATTTTTTTAAATCTAATTCATGGTGGAAAAAAAGTCAGTAATGAATAAGGATAGAGTAACAGTTTTATACCTAGTAAATAGACAATGTGCTCAAAACTGGCAAAAGCACAAGTGAATGCACAACTTTTTATACATATCTTCCTATCTTTTTATTACAATTCAAATTTGAAAGGTGGAGTGGGATATATATATAAATAATTATGCCTTTAAAATAGTTTTTTTTATTATTGTTTGTACTTTCTCATTTCACATTTATGAAACATAAATAAATAAATTAAAAAATGGCTTTGTGCCCTGTTCTCCTGTTCTGCAAACATGAGTCAACATCTTGTAGATTATGATTCTTGAGTATTTATGTATATGAGGTGCTGCTGGTGTGTTGTTCACAAGATTTCTTTTTTTGAGGAGAGCGCGGAGGATAATTCTTTAATGAACACTTTGTTCTAACTGTGTAGTTTTACTGCGTGCTTAACTACATATTAGAAAGGCGTAAAAATGAGTTTTCTTCCCTTATGAAAGTACCACACAACATGCCAGTGCTCACCATGGCTGCTGCTGTCTGAGACCTGCACAATCTCACCAGTGTGCATCTTTAACAAGTACGCCGGTTAATCTTTTTGGGGACTGGAAAATTACACAAGATTAGAAGCATTTTTCAGTGCCTTTGTAATCCAATCGGCCCCAGGTGACTGACAGTGTCAGCGAAGTATATTTTTAGTAATGACAGATGGATTAGAAAGCAATAGTTAAAAAGACATTATGATTAACCCCCTAAGTGCTTGAAACTCCATCATGTAGTGCTGTACTGGCTTGTATTATGCTACTTTGTTTGCTAACATATAACAAAATAAGTGAATATTAAGCCAACCTTATAACTTAGCTTTTTTGTTTGTCTAAATCTGTATCCATAACTTCTAACTTTAGACTATTCCTTGCAAAATTATGAAAATGAGCAGGTGAAACCTATTTAAAAGTGGTGAGGCAGAACAACAAATACAGGTTGCGCCAAATAGGACAGATAAATAAACTAGATATCGAAAATTGCAAAAAGGTACCAAAAACAAGCAAAGAAAGGTCTATAGGTATCAATTTCCTTCAGGAATTCACAAGACATCTTTGGTCAAATCCTCAGCAGCATATGAAAAAGAAAAAGCAGAGGGGACCAATGGTGCAATAACATATAGAAGTTTGACCCTCAAACAACACTGAGGTTAAAAAGTGCCAACTCACGTTTAAGAGAGCTATTACCGGGGCGGAGTCAAGCAGCCGAGCTGAATGGCCGCACACAATCAGAGCTCTGAGCATACAAGCGGAAAAAAACACTTGAAAGACCCTAAAATCGTGACAAATAATATCAGGGTACCCCTCAAGAACGAGCAGCAACATCATGGGAAGAAAAACTAAAAAGCTAAAGCCTGAAAAACAGCGGCAGGGCTTGGATATTGGTGATCTGCTGAGGCAGGCACACGGAGCGGTGAGACCAAAGATGGCCGACTACACTGAGACATACTCAGAAATTTCAGACGACATGTCCCCAGACGAGGAGGTAGAGACTCACCCTGTAGCCTTAAAGCCTGCACCGCGGCACGGTGAACGAGACAACTCCCCGGTGACTACCGCAGTGCTGAAGACACTTCTGGCAGACCTCCAGAAGAGTATCCTGACAGACGTTGCACTAATCCGTACTGACCCACAAGGCCTGACTGGCAGAATAGTGGTGCTAGAGACTGCATCCAGCGACCAAGCACAGCAGATAGCGACGTTGCAAAAGGCAGTCCAGGGGCTCCAACTGCATAGAGAGCAGACTGAACGCCGCTTCACCGCCATTAAAGACTGGAGGCGGAAAAACAACCTCAAAATTCGAGGCATCCCTGAAGAGGTCCCAACCGCGGAGATCCCGCATTTTCTGAGGCGCCTACTAGGCAACATACTCACCCCAAGACAAAGTAAAATGGTGGGAATCGATGGGTTCTTCCGAGTGCCAAAGTCCCCCAGAGCACCAGACAACGTACCTAGAGACTTGATCCTCCGGTTGCAGAGCGGCAAAGACAGGGCAGCAGTGCTGGCAGCAGTGGGAGACCACACACCATACGCATTTGAAGATATGGCCCTCGCTTTTTTCCCAGACCTGTCGGGAAGCACGCTAGCCTGGCGAAGAACACTCCGACCGTTCACCACTCTCTTGAGGCAGCGACAAATACCATACCAATGGCGGCCAACCCGCACCCTACAGATCCAGCAGTACGAAACTAAACATCTGATCCACAACCTCGCGGAAGCAGCGGCCCTCCTACCCGCTCTCAACATGCCTCCAGACACTCTGACACCAACCGGGAACGGGGCAGCCTCTACATCGCACCAGTGGAATCCAGAGACTGTGATCCCCTTCTCCCCGAGACGGAAGGCTAAAGGAGGATACACAACGGCTACCACATGAGGAGAGTGCCAAGATGGACATTCAACACTTTACACAGCCTTACTCCACCACCCTGGGTGGTAAAGTTAACAAAGTTTATGTTTCCCCCGCTTACCCAGACATGCTCAACTCACGACACACGAGGCTCACTAACAACCTTGACCGACTCACATTCAGACCGACAGCCCGCATCGAGCAGACCAGATCCCCCCCACACACACGCCCTTTGGAACCATTACCCACGAACACTCATACCTGAGTAGCACTGAGGGCACCATTAAGATGAGTACCACGCCACCACGGAGCACACAGCAGCCGCAACCTATATTTAAACCGCGACAGCTTACCCAAGACAGTAGGGTCTAAAGCACATTACACTGCCAGTACTCAACAGTACCCGGAGTCTGATACCCAGGCGAGATCACATCACTACACATAGCTAGCCCTGCACGACATCACACCTTAACGATTGCAACTAAAACCTAAAAAAGTGCTGTTTCTATATGTGCCATGTTTGCTTCTTATTGAATGTTCATATTGGGATTGGTACAGCTATCGTGGCGCACCAATCGTGTATGTTATCACCAGCACAATAAAATAAAGAATAAAAAAAAAAAAAAGAGAGCTATTACCAGCTCCAGGTAAAACAGCGTACAGTGGTAATTAAACGCCCCACATGTAGGCTATTCCTCTGACGGTAATTGCAGTGCAAGCCACATGTAATAAAATAAAAAGAGAAGGCCCATAGTGCTTTCTATATGTGTAATTGCATGATATAATGGGAGATGTGCTTACAATTTTCAGAGCAGACAGACCGCTCTATGTGCCAGGCGTGTGTGGAACAATCCCCACCTAGGATTCTTTGGTACTGGTACGTGACAACTGGTGTATGTATACAGTAACATTGAATGTAATGTATGTATGTATGTGTGTATAGCAGGTCGCCGGCAGTACTCCTCCCTCACTGAGCTTCTTCTGCAGGCTCAGACTGACCTTTTTGTACAGCCTCTTTCCATACTGTGATCAGTTTTGTAGTGCTGTACCATCCCATTTCCTTTTTTTAAAAACCTATTTGGAGTAAGACACCCATTTTAGGACATAATCCACTGTCCCTCTTTACAACCATTGTGTTCCTTTTTGCCTAGGAGGCCAGAATAAGAGTAATGGAAGACAGCATTGGCAGTAGTAATTGGAGTTTAACATGCAGTAAATGTGTTTTTAAATGAACATGTCTAAATGTTTTCCGGGTTTCACTGGGGGCTCCTCTCCCAGTCTGTTTGCAGCTTCCAGGAGAGCCGGAGGCTCCTGCTTTGGATCTTCTGTTAGTTATCCTGAGGTAAGCAGTGATTGGCTGAGCGCATCAGCTGATGGCGCTCAATGAAGGCAGAGGTGGTGCTTGTTGTAGTTGTTATGGTGCTCACAATGTTCCTTTCAGTATATAACCCTGATTACTTTAAATATTAAAAATAAATTGCTTTATTTTATTTTTCTATTCTGCCAATAAGCATATCTGTACATCTAACACATATCTAATAGTGACAGATATTTTATTAAAAAAGGTTTTGTTGTTTGCACCTTGGAGCTGCAACAATTCCATATATGATGCTACTGATCTTCATTCTTTGAAATTTATTATGAGAGCAAAAGATTATGGACTAAGAATCATAGCTAGGATGCTTGTGAATAGGTCAGTGAGGCTCCAAATTTGCACATTTCAAAAAAGTAGCAGGAAAATAGTTGGAAAAAAATACAAATGTATTTAAAGCTAAACTCACTTTGCGATATTGTATCGTGTGTATCCAATATGATAATTACGTCATACCAGGTCCACTTTTATGAACAATGTTCTGATGCACTGTATATAAGGAAGATTTATGAAGACACAAACTAAAAAACGCTTTCTTGTATAATGGAACAAAACAGGTATTATCTGACTTTATTGCTTTATCGGCTGAGTGAATAAAGTATTTTATAGCTTGTGGGTGTCTCATATGCTTGTAGAAGGATTTCTTCCCACTTTTATAATCAGTTCATGCCTTTCACACCATTCTAAGTATGAATTATTTAACTCTTCTACCAATCATTTATATGGTGTATTGTATTATGGTTAATGTGATCCCTTTCATTGCTAGATATACTTTTTGGAACACAGATTTTCATCTCGTGCCTTTTAGCAGTGTGGATAAAAACGGCAGAGCCCCTCAGAGATTGACTTTATTTGAAAATGATTTGATGTCATTAGTGAGTTGTTTGAACTAGGAATACACACAGCGCGTATGTATTATAGGTTTTCATTTTCCCATTTAATGCTAATTTGTGATTGGTGGCAATCTTGAAGGGTGGACTATAAATGTTCCCCAGGGATGGACACATAATGCGGTGGGTTTCCATTTTCCTTATATTAAATAACTAACCTTCATTCACAAATTCAGCTAAATAACTGATTTACTGGCTTAAATTAAATGCAATCCAGAACTCAGTGGTAAACCAATACAAATGTCTTGTTCTTTCTAGCACGACAGTCATATCCGATGGTTTGCAAAGGTTCACATACATTTGGTTAGTTAACTACTTCCAAACTCAGTGGGAAAGTCTTCTGCAGTTTACCCAATGTTGTCATGTTGACCATCATTATAACACTTCAGTCTTTTGTAGTTGTTTTTTTTTTTTTTTTACAATCTTTATGTAAAAAAATTACAGTAGTAATACAACAGTTGTGAACACACAGGAAAAGAGAATATTGTACCCGCAATGATACAAATAAGTACAGATACCATTTAGTCAGAATTTAACCAAACGATACATAGGCATCTTTTCCAACACAAGACACAAAAGCCGCATTCAGCATATGTGACATCCTAATAGCCATTGGAGTATAGTTAGGTTTGACCAGGTAGGAGGTTTGTGGCCCGTAACCAGCAGCTGTTCAGCATGTGGTGATTTGTGTTAAGTCTTTTTAAAGGGACACTATAGTTACCCAGACCACTTCAGCTCATTGAAGTTGTCTGGTCGCACTGGCCCTGTCCTCTTAAGGTATTTGGTATTAAGGTATTTGCCTGGGCATTTGGGGCGGCCCCTGAAAAGTGCAGCCCAAAGCAAATGCCTTGTTTGCCTTGCGGCAAATACGTCCCTGCCTGTCCCCACAACTACTGGAGAACTGGGGTTATAATTCCCCATATAATATTTTTTGCATAACCTTGCTTCCCTGATGCTTATTTTATATAGTGCTATACATCCCTATAGTTTCTTTCCAGTTCTATCGGCATCATTGGGTTTAGTTTAATTTATACCACTCGTTATTTTAATAACTGGTAAGACATTGCTTTAGTTTCATGAATCAATAGCCTGAAGCAACATCATATTTAGATTAGTGTAGAATAAATTATGCCCTCCCTGCCCCTTTAGGAAAAATATATTTAGAGGCAATTTATATGTGCTACAATTCATGGTTCTTTGTGCCAACAAAAGCCAATAAATAGTAGAAATAAACTTTCCCACAATGTAAATAATTTTGAATTGATTTTTTTCATTCTGGCTGAAACACGGCTCAGCACCTGAAGCATTTAACGTCTGTGTAATGTGTAAAAGCTGGAAGAACACAGTAGGTTATCTTTGTGTTAACTAGCTCCGGTACAGGTGCGCTGCATTCCCACAGTTTTTTCACCACCGCTGGGAACTTTGTAAATTAGCTGCTCTGGGAGCACATAAATATTAACCCTTAACAAGTACTTACAGGGGCACTATAGTCACCAGAACAACTACAGCTTTATGTAGTGGATTTCATGTCTATAGCATGTTCCGGTATGCTTTTTAATGTAAACACTACCTTTTTTAGAGAAAAGGCAGTGTTTACATTGCTGGCTAGTTACATCTATAGTAGCTTTCTGTGTCAGTGAGTTCAGCGTCTTCACACTCTACATGGAGATGCAGAACATTCCCCATAGAGATGAGATGATTCCCTAATTGGCATAGAGCAGCGTTTTGCCGTACATGTTCAATAGCCTCCCAATGCTTTTCTATGTGAAAGCATTGGATTCGCTGATATTATCATCATCAAGCAGGCGGGGCCAGCTGCAGCGAGAACAAGTTTAAACACTGTTTTACTGCTCTGGAAGGGTGACCATAGACCTAAATATTGTATTTAACACTATAGTGTCAGGAATACATGTCTGTGGTTAAAACAGCCTGATCTTCTTTATACTGGTCCCCATAAAAACCAAAAAAAAAACAAGAAGTCTTTTTCTTTGAGCTTTACACCTATTGCTTCTAATCTATATTATACTTAGTGCTGTAGAAGTAGTTGCCCATATATAAATAATTGATGATAGTTATAAAACTTACAAAGTTATAAAAGGCACCACAAACACTCAGAATAGTGCAATGCAGTTCATGATCTAGATCTCCAAAGATTTGGGCGGATAAAGAGTAACAAAATTTCCTCGTTATGAAATCTCCAGCCGGTGGATGGGCTTAGTTTGTTGAGGAATCACAGTTTTTGTAAGATCCCTTTAAAACTATATTAGAAAAACCTTGACTCCACCTATAACCTTTTGGCACCATAACCACCAGTAAGATGTAGTGGTTGCAGTTTCACTTTAAAGATTGAGTAAGAGATTTTGTATTATATTTTGTTTTCTAGCAGGACTAACTGTTCACTCCATTAATGGCTAGCCTAGTTCTGTCTAAATGATAAAGCCAGATCTAATATGTGTGTGATGCTGACAAGTTTCTCGCTCCTCTAAATCCAGGCCAATGCCCTAAGAGTTAGCACGTGTGAGCTTGCCTTCTCGTGCATTTTCTATAGACGGTGTATGTAGAATGCCAGATACTGTGCGATAAACCTTATTCACAGGATTCCATCCATGCACACCATAGCATTATCCTAAATCCTCCCGGATGTTTAGGGATAAGATTAGTAGTAAGTAAATCATTTATAATTTCTGAATGCAGGACCGTCTTTAATACTAATTGGACCCTGGGCAGGTATTTGATTAGAGCCCCATGACCTAGCCCTTCCACTTCCTAGCATGCAATCACGCCATCAACGCCCACACCAAAAAAAAAAAAAAAACACACTTAGCCCTTGAAGGGCCCCTGAAAATCCATTGCCATCGGGTGGCCCTTAGAGCATTGGCCACCCGATGAGCCTCCACATCGTGCGGCTGTAGTTCCGGCAGCTGCCCCTTTTGCCCCGTGTTAAAGACGGCCCTGTCTGTATGACGAATCAGTAAGTACTGTGCCTTTTATTTTGATCAGAACTAGCAATGTTTTGGCAAACATTAGGGTAAATGCATTAGTTAAAAAATAATAGTAAATAAATAGAGTTGGCAAAAACTTTAATCCAGTATAGAAAAACTTCACCATCTAAGCTCATCACAGTTCACTGTTTAAATAATAAATCCACTTATCTGTTTTTCAAAGTACATGCTAAGAGAGCATGATAGGAATATTATTACACTGCAGGATGATAAAAATTGCTTATCCCTGTCTTTAAGGCACCCTTACATGTGCAGTTTTTTTTTCCCACCCAACAAATTCTTTCATTTCTGATTACACACTAAACTAAAGAAATTCTGAGGAATCTGGGGCATGTTGCGTTTTAAGCCAACATTTGTAGCCAAATTGAAAGAAAAAAAATAAATCTCCAGCGAACATCTATTTTTCTTTTTTGGATATTCTGGCATAAAATTCTACAATTCACAGTTTAGTAAATAACCATCTGTGCTCCGTCTCAGACAGCCTTTACTTCTGTGATGTAAACCCACTTTATTTATTGGAGTCTTTATTTCCCATGAACCTGTTGTATCTTTAGTAGTGTTTTTTGGAATCTTTATGCAAGGTGACAGACAGCAGTGATTAGTCAGGCTAAATGTCAACCTTGTTCTTGACTGGTAGCTGGATACCTGCCAGCAGCTTTTTAGACTTTAAACTTTGGCATTTTTCTTTCTTCTCCCTTGATGCTGTTTGAGCAGTAACTCATGTTGTCAATTACCAAATGTTGTCCCTTCAGACCTATCATATAAATCTTCCAGGACACAGATTTTTAGGGCTGTAGAAGTGTCTCACTTTATGTAATTAATTTTCCTGATGGAAGCCTGGTAGGCAACTAAAGAATGGAACACATTATCAGAGCAGGTTAACTTGCTCACACATCACACTTGCTGCAATACATTTTATTCATGTTTACCTTTTTTCTATTTAGCAATACCTTTATAACTGGGACAGAATTGCTTAAAGTTATATGCAATGTACTAACGGGTTCTCTTACCAGATTTCTCTTTGGTAGGACCCATAGGCATCTATAATCTTAGGATCATTTCTCCATCCGTTCTTTATAATCCACTGAAAATAAGAGTACGATAACCTGACAATTAATATTCACATGCAGTGAAAGTGTCTGTTACCAGATTTTTTATTGATATATACACATATAAATAAAATAACAGGTGAAATTAGTATCTTATAATACCTTTTTTATTGGACCAATATCATTTTGGAATGACAAGCTTTTAGGAGAACCTCCTTTTCTCAAGTCTAGAGCATTTTCAAACTATCCCCTCCCACACCTTCCTTCCTCCCACATTGCCTTCCCTCCCGCCTCCTGATCCAACATTACACAACATTCCTTCTTCTCACTGGCCTCAATCCTGTGATTGGACCATGTGCGGTACCTGGAGCTTTATCTTGTGCTGGATTGCAAGTAAAAATAACTTTTTTTTGCAGGTTGTATTGCAAATTGAGAGAGGGGCCTCTCTATAGTACCCAGCAGGGAATATTACACTGGAAAGGGACTCCGCCTCAAAATGGTTATAGTAACCCTTTAAACATTGTGATGCTTTTGCAAGATGGGCTACCTCCACATGGAAAAACTGTCATATCTTCAAATTAAATTTACATTGTTTAAATGATCATTTTTAATCTTTCGAATGTCATGTTAAACCAATTTGTGTAACTATAGTTTTCAGTTGACAGAGCCATTTCAAGTACACTCACTAGAATAGTCCATAATAAACAGTGGATCCTTTGTGATTAAATCAATTGATTATGCGTACTTCCTACGTTTCAGCGTAATAGTTTCAAGCAATTACACATGCATACACTTAAAGCTACACACAAATCCTGTATGACACTGGGTGACAGACGGTATACACAGAAATTACCAGATTTTACTATTTACATGACATAAAGTCATAATTTTATTAAGACATGGAGGCTCCTATTATGCTGCACTCTTTCTTTATTTCCCTCAGCAGCAAAGAAAAACTTTAACAATGAAATCAACACAGGAAACAGTCAGTAACATACATCTTCCCTGGCAGCTAATCAGCCAATCAGGTTCCACTCTCCAGCATAATAGGCAGTGTTCACTAAACTATTTCCTCTTTCTTGCGATCCCGAACACGGACAACCATCCAACCAAAAATGGAACTCCAATAAGAGGATAATGCCAGCAGCAAACGGGTTTCCAAGTCAAGCTGTAAGAGAGAGTAGAATATGGTAATATCCAAGTATAAAACTAGATTCATACATAAAATAACATTGTGTAAATGAATAGGCAATATCGGATTTAAAATTGTATTCAGTCGGGGGGCGTCTCAAAGCAGAGCTCCGCTCAGGCCTGAGAAATTATCTACCTTAATAGCCACAAAAAAGCAGAGATTCAGCCCAAAAAGCAGACATCCCCCCAATAGAGACAATGGGGCGAAAAAACAGGAAGGCTCAAGGACCGGCAGGCCCCCACCAGCCAGATATTAGAACCTCCTTTGAGCGGCTGACAAACTCACAGGCCTTAAAGATGGTGCCGGCCTCACAGGATGAAGAGGAATCCATACCCTCCCCCCGGTCAGAAACACCATCCTGCCTTTCTGAAATGGAGGAAGACGAGACACCCTCCACAAAAGGGGACATAAAAAGACTCCTCACAGAAATGAGGAAAATATGGGGAGCAGACCCCAAGCAAGTCCAGGCTGGGGTAGGGGAGTTGCGCCAAGGAGTCCAGGCAATGGAAAACCGTGAGACAGCCAGAGAAATTACCCGAACGGCCAGGGACACCCACCTAGAAAAACTCACCTTTCAAGTGCAACAATTGAGACGCTCGGTGACCACAATTGAGGCAAGGCACCGGCGGAAAAAAACCTCAGTCTCCGAGGGGTCCCCGAATCAGTGACCGATGAGCAGCTCCTGCCCTATGCCAACAAGCTGATAGCACACATGGGCGTAGAGGGAGGTGAAGACAGGCATCGGTTCTCCTCAGCATTCCGGGTGCGGAAATCGGTGGCGGCCCCAAGTGGAGCACCCAGGGACGTCATCATGGTGACCCTTAATATAACTACAAGGTCAGTTATAATGGCACGTTCCAGAGAAATGGGGGTAATCATTAATGAAGGACACAAAGTGGCAATATTCCCTGACATACCATTCACTGTTCTCATGGAGAAAAGAAAGCTGGCACCTATAGCCAAGAAAATGCGAGACACAGGAATAAGATTCCGCTGGGGAGTGGAGGGTACACTCCTAACAGAAATAGAGGGAGAGAGTATGGCCCTGACATCGGAAGATGATCCGGAGCCCTTCCTGCAAAAGGTGGGTCTGCCCCCGGCATGGGAAACCCCCACACCCACCAAGAGACCCAAAAGTCCTGAGAGTCCCAGTGAGACTGACCACGCACAGAGCAAGCGATCCAACTTCAAGGTAAAGAGGCTGACTCCAGCACACAGAGCCGCAGAACGAAGACCATCTGAGAAGAAGGACCGAACGAAAACTAATACTAATAGAGACTTCCTTTGGTAAACTGACTTAATCTGTTGACCCGCCAAAAATCGGCCACTGACCCTGAAATTCAACACAGCGGCAAACACGACAAGTAACCGATGCCCCATTACCTACCAAGCAGACACTCTCCATGGACAACCCCGTCGAGACCCAGGCGCCTACCTAAATACACTGCATTACTAATATATTGCATGACTATATAGGCTGCATTACTAAGTACGATGCATCACTAAATATATTGCGCTACTAAATATATTACACCACTGTATTATTGCACCACTATAATATAGCTTTACTAACTATAGCATTACTAGGGATATTACATTGCTAGAGATGTTGCATTACTAGAGATGTTGCATTACCAGAGATGTTGCATTACCAGAGATGTTGCATTACCAGAGATGTTGCATTACCAGAGATGTTGCATTAGCAGAGATGTTGCATCACCAGAGATGTTGCATCACCAGAGATGTTGCATTACCAGAGATGTTGCATTACCAGAAGTATTGCATTACCAGAGATATTGCATAATTATACAGGTTGCATTACTATATATCCTACATCACTATATATACTGCATAACTATATTATTAAGTTACTATATTAATATAAAACTGGAGAAGGTGCATTATTAAATATATTGCATAACTATAGTCTTGCATTACTAAAGATATTACATTACTGAATATATGGCTTAACTATGTATAATGCCTACCCGTATATATTGCATAAATGTACATGTTGACTACAATTTGCATTACTAACAAATGACATCACTAACTATACTGCATAAGTGTATAAATGGTATTACTACACATATAGCGTCGCTAGACATGCTGCACTCTCAAACATATCGCATTACTTGCCATAAATGAATTATAGAGTTGCTAAATATGTTACATATCTACATGGATAGCAGCACTTCACAAGTCACAGTGTTAGACATACTACAGTTCTAGATAGATAGATGACTTTACGTCAGGTAAATAGTAAAATCTGGTTATTTTATTAAGGATCGGAGGCTTCTATTAGGCTGGTCTAAAGCTGTGAAATAACCTATTTTAAATTAGTGATAGGACACGTAATCGTATAAATTCATCACTGGTCTCATCCCTCTGCCTTTTTTGGGGAAGAGATTGCTGACATAACCCAGTGTATGGTTTGGGATGGCTTGTTTGAGCATCAATTCGTGCATTTCCTTGGGTACAAGGAGAGTATCTTGCTAGGGAAAAAAAACTAAACAATCTCTCTGGGAGGGGAAATTTGGATCGGGTGCGACACAAAATCTATGCAGTAACCTGTTACAGCTTGAAGGACCCAAGCATCTGATGTCAGATGTGACCACACATGAGAAAAATGTAGAAAAATGAGAAAAATGTATGAGTCTGCCCCCCACAACCTGAAGGGAAGAAAGGCTAGACACTTACCATAAGGTCGTCGTCCAGAAGGAGCTCCTCGGATGCCCCTAGGAGCTGAAAGCCAGCTCGTCCCGAATAGGAATCTGTTCTGCCTATACGAACCTCTCTGTATACGGTCGGACAGACGGATCCTTCCTCTTCCGGCAAAAATATTTTGATGAAAGATTTTGCGCATGTTGCTTTGGGCTTCATCTAAAACCGTGAAGGTATGCACAAAAAAAACCAACTCTTTCACAATAGCCCTTTAGCCTAGGCACCTGGCTCATTAGATTAACTAGCTTTGGCTCAATTTTCAGCAAGATGGACTTGCGGCACTCGGTAGCCAGCACAGAGTTTACTTTGCCCACTAGGCAAATTATTCTTTGGATCCAACCATGGATGAAATTCCGATCCCGGTAGTCTTCGACCGCATCAAAGATTTTTGCCACAGGGCCCAAAACCTTGTCATTTAGAGCAAAATCTTGACACTTTCTAGGCTTCCACCCAGTTTTCCCTAGAAATTGGAAAATTTTGGGTTCAACAATAGGCGTTTTACAAACGTCATCTGGAACAGGGGCATGCTGCCCATAATTTATTCCGAGTAGCCTTAAAGGGCTTACGAACTCTGGAAGCGATATCTTTCGCCACATGGTCAGAAGGACACCATTCCGCTGA
The DNA here is from genome assembly GCF_036172605.1 of Pelobates fuscus. Classification (NCBI taxonomy): domain Eukaryota; kingdom Metazoa; phylum Chordata; class Amphibia; order Anura; family Pelobatidae; genus Pelobates; species Pelobates fuscus. The sequence goes on along the minus strand of NC_086320.1, from coordinate 317,352,346 downwards.
ACGCGGATGTCTCAGTGCGTCTGTATCAAAAAGGGGTAAACCCCGAGGATCCAGGATTCTGGAATCGTCACCAGACCCCGGCAGTCTTACCTGGCCCCCTGACATCGAAGTGGGGAAAGTGCTGAGAGAGGAAGCGGATGCCTCTCTAATCTCACAATCGGAGTCTGATTTGGACTGACCATCCGAGGTGTCCCTTTCGGACTGGTCCATTTCCTCCTCAATGTCGCTGAGATTTGACTCAGACGAATCAAGCTGGGCTCTTGCCCGCTTCTATAGTCTAGTGGCTCTTTTTCATGGTGGTGGTTGCGCGCCATCTGTGACAGCAGGCAGACGGTCAGCCAATACAGTTTTTGAGAAATGTTTGATCTTGGCCGTAGCTTTACGGCCTTGAGAGACCGGTGTCAAAGTAGATACAGTGAACATAACCGTCTGCTGTGCAGACTGTTGGGCCTGTAAGAGGGCCTGGGTAATAGTATGCGACAGAGAAGTCGACACAGTGCCCATAGCAGATACCATAATGGACCTGCGTAATGGACCTAGAGACTGAGGCGTTGAAGAGCGCATGCATGTCCGCAGATGCGGAAAATCAGGGGACAGAGTCCCTTACCCCGGGTTACCACGGGGAACCTGAGACCCAGAGGGCAAAGTTAAATCCCTGTTGACTGCATAATTAAGGAATTTATTATAATAAAACTAAGCAGTAAAATAACCTGAATATAGGGTTGAGTAACCCAGAAAGGGAACAAAAGCTGAAAATACACAAAATCAAACACAATTTGAAATATGCGCAGAGAGAGTAAAAGAGCCGTCCGTTCGCCAAAACTACTAAACTCCAACAAGGTGAAACAGGAAGGGGCAAGACTATCGGGAACAAAGCGGCGCAAAATTTCGTCAAATGGAGAAATTCTGTGAAACGACTGCTCGTTCACATGAAAAGTCTATTAGACTCCTATGAAGTGAACGAACGTCTAAAAGAAACATATTGCGCGCATGCGCAGACTAGTGCAAATTAACTGTTAATGCGAAACACACGAATGGTGAAAAGTACCCGATGTGGGTTCGCAGGGAAACAGAAAAGCTTTATGTAACCAACGGACAGCAAAAGTACCGAACGGTATGAACACGCGAACACTAGAAACAGAAAAAAAGCTGCAACTGTTAAAAATGAAGAGAAAAAACAATAATTGGTAGAAAAAAAAACTGAGAGTACAAAACCGGAGACAAAAATAATCCTCCCGGAGCCCCTAAAAATGGACTAAAGGGAACTGGGAGGGGGGAAATTCACCATACAAATATGATTTATACAAAATATTAAGTATAACATATATTCAATATAAAGGAAAATTAAACCAAAGACAATACATATATATATCTCAATCCCACAGTTAGGAAACCATGGGATCAGTGTACTTAACTGAGGGAGCAGCAAAGAAAGAGGAAGTAGTTAAGTGAACACTGCCTATTATGCTGGAGAGTGGAACTTGATTGGCTGTTGGTTACCATGGAAGATATGTTACTGACTGTTGCCGGTGTTGATTTCATTGTTAAAGTTTTTCTTTGCTGCTGAGGGAAATACAGAAAGAGTGCATATGCATATTCAGAGAATGGGTGGTAAATAAAACACATTTTCTTGGCAATGAACTGTGCAATATGAAGATCATGTAAATGCTCCATTTGAAACAATAAAATAGCTCTGGCTTTTATAACCACAGTCCACTTATGCCCTGAATTAAACAAGTAAAACATCTCCTTGCATCTGCACTTTTGTTTTTATAGAACATGCCACAGTTCTAGTAATCTCATAGTGTTTTAGATTCCTCACTCCGAGCATCTGCTACTTGTTTATAAGATAGTAAAAAAAAAAATATAACATCTCTGTACAATGCTATTCCGAGGGGTTTACCTCAAAAAGGTCATTTTATCACTTTAATAAACATACCGTAGCTGACTGTTTACAGAAGATAACGCAGACGAGATGTTATAAAACTTTACGTTATCAGCTAATTTTATTCTCAGATCATAATCCAAGAAAAATCACTCAGTTATATAAATCAATGAATCTGGTAAAGATTGCCTAATTTCCAAGTTTTACTGGTAATTATTAAAAAGAGCCCTTCATTATGTGGAAACTGTTATCTCATTACACCATTTGGTCCATCTTTCTAAATGAGCTGATTCTATTAACCATTTGCGTTATCATCATATTGGTTAATAAGTTACAACTAGTCCTCATTGGGATACAGATAAGGTGCAGCTTAAAGGGACACGATAGTCACTAAAACAGCTTAATGAAGCCATTTTGGTGTATGACAAGCCATTGTTAGGACTAGCACCAAGTATAGCTTTTCAGCTTAACTACTGGACAATGAGCTCCCAACCTGCTGCTGTTCTGCTTTAATTATTGAATACATAAATGGAGAAGAGACTGTCCATTTCTCCCTGATACTTGGCATACCTGCTGTATGTTTTGGATTGGTAGAAACACAAGTCTAGGGCACCATTTTAGTAGTACTGTTTTATTGTAATGAAATATGATTAAAGGAACACTATAGTGTCTGGAACACAAACATGTATTCCTGACCCTGTAGTGCTAAAACCACCATCTAGCCCCCCTGCTTTCCTAAATACAGTTGCAAGAAAAAGTATGTGAACCCTTTGCGATGATATGGATTTCTGCACAAATTGGTCATAAAATGTGATCTGATCATCATCTAAGTCACAACAATAGACAATCACAGTCTGCTTAAACTAATAACACACAAAGAATGAAATGTTGCCATGTTTTTATTGAACACACCATGTAAACATTCACAGTGAAGGTGGGAAAAGTATGTGAACCCTTGGATTTATTAACTGGTTGAACCTCCTTTGGCAGCAATAACTTCAACCAAACGTTTCCAGTAGTTGCAGATCAGACGTGCACAACGGTCAGGAGTAATTCTTGACCATTCCTCTTTACAGAACTGTTTTAGTTCAGCAATATTCTTGGAATGTCTGGTGTGAATCGCTTTCTTAAAGTCATGCCACAGCATCTCAATCGGGTTGAGGTCAGGACTCTGACTGGGCCACTTCAGAAGGCGTATTTTCTTCTGTTTAAGCCATTCTGTTGTTGATTTACTTCTATGCTTTGGGTCATTGTCCTGTTGCAACACCCATCTTCTGTTGAGCTTCAGCTGGTAGACATATGGCCTTAAGTTCTCCTGCAAAATGTCTTGATAAACTTGGGAATTAATTTTTCCTTCGATGATAGCAATCCGTCCAGGCCCTGACACAGCAAAGCAGCCCCAAGCCATGATGCCCCCACCACCATACTTCACAGTTGGGATGAGGTTTTGATGTTGGTGTGCTGTGCCTCTTTTTCGCCACACATAGTGTTGTGTGTTTCTTCCAAACAACTCAACTTTGGTTTCATCTGTCCACAGAATATTTTGCCAGTACTGCTGTGGAACATCCAGGTGCTCTTGTGCAAACTGTAAATGTGCAGCAATGTTTTGTTTGGACAGCAGTGGCTTCCTCTGTGGTATCCTCTCATGAAATCCATTCTTGTTTAGTGTTTTACGTATTGTAGATTCGCTAACAGGGATGTTAGCATTTGCCAGTGACTTTTGTAAGTCTTTAGCTGACACTCTAAGATTCTTCTTCACCTCATTGAGCAGTCTGCACTATGCTCTTGCAGTCATCTTTACAGGATGGCCACTCCTAGGGAGAGTAGCAGCAGTGCTGAATTTTCTCCATTTATAGACAATTTGTCTTACCGTGGACTGATGAACAGCAAGGCTTTTGGAGATACTTTTATAACCCTTTCCAGCATTATGCAAGTCAACAATTCTTAATCGTAGGTCTTCTGAGAGCTCTTTTGTGCGAGGCATCATTCACATCAGGCAATGCTTCTTGTGAAAAGCAAACCCAGAACTGGTGTGTGTTTTTTATAAGGCAGGGCAGCTGTAACCAGCACCTCCAATCTCATCTCATTGATTGGACTCCAGTTGGCTGACATCTCACTCCAATTAGCTCTTGGAGATGTCATTAGTCTATGGGGTTCACATACTTTTTCCACCTGCACTGTGAATGTTTACATGGTGTGTTCAATAAAAACATGGCAACATTTCATTCTTTGTGTTTTATTAGTTTAAGCAGACTGTGATTGTCTATTGTTGTGACTTAGATGATGATCAGATCACATTTTATAACCAATTTGTGCAGAAATCCATATCATTCCAAAGGGTTCACATACTTTTTCTTGCAACTGTATAATAAATTCTTACTTGTAGTGAAGTCCGAAGCTGCTGCCCCTGAACTGCCTCTGCCTGCTGACATCAGCGTGGTAGTCTGAGCCAATCACAATGCTTTCCCATAGGGTTGGCTGATACTATCAAGGAGGCAGATCAGGGGCAGAGCCAGCACAAGCCAAACTGAATTGATTGAATTGAATCACTGCATCTCTATGAGGAAAGTTCAGTGTCTGCATGCAGACTGCAGAGGGTGGAGACAATGAATGGCAGTGCTGCTTCCTCGCTGTCCAAGGAAGCAGCTTTAGCAGCTATCTAAGAAGTGGCCAGTGGAGTTATCACTAGGCTGTAATGTAAACACTGCATTTTCTCTGTATTAAAACAGTATTTACAGCAAAAAGCCTGAAGGTAATGATTCTACTCACAAGAACAAATTCAATAAGCTGTAGTTGTTAAGTGTTGTTAAGTGTACATGTACAAGTGTATAATAAAAAGTAAAACTTTTTGCTCAGCTGGCTGGCAACATTGTAGCAATGCCATGCAGTGCCTATTTTTCTTTTCATACAAGACTGCCAGTGGTTCAAAATATAATTATTTTAATGATTTCATCTATATATCTCAAGATTTCAGGCTCATCGCAAAACCTGCAGTGGTGTGACTGGTAACTCTTTATAAAGATTTTCTTATCTAAATCCATTTTGCAGGATAACATTTACTGCTGTCCTTGGTCATAAGTTCATAAGAATGAGTATATGAAACAATTTTGTTTTCAGTAGTTAGTTTTCTTTAAGAATAGTGGTGTTTTATTTGTATTTTTTGTTTAAATTCCTGATCCTTGGGTTTGTAAATCAGAGATTCCAGAGAACTCTGTCCTACTGCCAAAAATCGCTAAATTATTAAGAGATTAACTTGGAATCTTTGCATATGTCCTTAAGACCTAACCTAAACCTGTCTACAGTCTACAGACAATTTTATACAATGCATGCAAAGCCACAAGTTCCCATAGAACCTTTAAGGACCACTTTACATCTCCTACTAGAACCTATAAGATAAAGGACTGTATAACCTGCCACACGAGCAATGTAATTTACATGCTCGTCTGTCCTTGTGGATTAAGCTACATAGGACGCACGACACGCCAACTGCACACTAGAGTAGGAGAACATGTCTACAACATACGTAGGGGTTTTGCACTGCATGAGGTGTCTCTACATTTTAAAGAACAACATAACAGTGACCCTTCTGGCCTATCATTTGTTGGAATCCAAAAAGCACTCTTTAACTGGAGAGGTGAAGACCGCATAAGGAAATTAGGCCAAATGGAAATTAGATGGATCTTTGAACTCAATACCCTCATTCCATTTGGCCTAAATAATGATTTTGAGTTGTGTCACTTTTTATAATTTTTTAATAATTTTTATGAATTTTATGGTAGACTATTTTGTATTTTGTATTTTTATTATTATTACTTTTAGAGGATTAAGAACATAGCACTTTAAAAATGGGGAATGGTCACCTTAAATATGTGCACGTTATTGGGATGAGGGGCACCTTATGCACATTGAGTTAAAGTCTGGTTTAATAACATCTGAGATCAAATATTAATATGAAATTTTCTTATTCATCTTTTCTTATTTATTTTTTCTTTTGCAAATTAGGGATCAAGTTGCAATATTAAGAGTACTGTACTGTTTGTTTTAAATTGTATTTTAATGTTATGTGTATTGTGCATAATAGACAGTGTATTAACCGCAGGTAAAACCATAGGGTTAAATAAAGATAGTGCACTTGATGCACACCTGCTTAATAGAGACCATTACAAGTGGTCCAATAAGATATGAGCGGACTGCTTTAAATACTGGACTATTCTGACAAGACGGCATCACTGCTTTACGTCCTGAGGAAGCTTCGGCGAAACGCGTAGACGACGCAGTGACGCACGCCACGCACATTTGTTACGTATTGACGCAAAGGGGGCGGAGCACCCGGGAAGCTCGAAGAACCCCATCTGTTGCCCAGCATTTTTCAGAGGTCTGTCTTCCCCGAAAACATCCGTGGAGGATAAAGGAGAGGCCAGCTGCTGTTTTAACATCGAACCTGGGCACAGGCAAATGCACAAGCGTTTGTGAGTAGCAGTTGAGTCTGCAGACACTCACCTTCTTTTATCTCGTAAGAGGCTTAGCATCTAACTTGTTTATTATTTTATATGCATGTGTGTATTGTCTGACTTATGTATTTTATCTGAAATAGACTTTTATCTATTTCTCTACAGTGTTAGGAGTGTTGGATGTCTAGTGTATTACAAATAAATTTGTGCAATTGAATGTAACTGTGCTTCACTATTATATGCACTTTATATATTTTTTTTCCATATACTCATCTGAGCTGAGGCCACTTAAAGGACCCTAAGGGGATGTGGATCTAACGTTGCGCTCCACCTTTATAAGTAATTTTATATACAATCCATAAAAAAGGTCTGACATGGATGCACAGTTTTGTTTGACTGCACTGAATTCTTTTTTTCTATTTTATGGATTTATAATGGAATCCGTAAGCTATTTTTACTCTAATAAATGTAAAAACCATGATAATAAAAATAAAAAAGTTTTTTTTTTTTTTCCATCTCCTACTTGGGTTAGATTTTTTTCCCCCGCCATACATTTTGCAAGTATATTTGTCAACATTAAAGAGTTTCTATAGTCACTTAAACAACTTTAAGTTAATGAAGAAGTTTTGGTGTATAGACCATGCACCTGCAGGCTTATTTCTCAATTCTCTACCATTTAGAAGTTAATTAAGAGGAGCGGAGGGGGATGGGGGACTAGATGGTGTTTTTAATAGTATAGGATTAGGAATACATATTTGTGTTCCTGACCTTATAGTGTTCCTTTAAAGTTACATTTACAGAGCAGGAGATAAAAAAAAAAACTTCTAGTAAGTGTACATCTAATTGAAAATGAAACTACCGTATTTATCGGCGTATAACACGCACCTCATTTTCAGAAGGAAATTCCAGGAAATTTCCCCCCTCCCGTCATCCCATAGTGCCCCCCCCCTTTCCATAGTATTCTCCACCCCCTCCCATATAGTGTTCCCCCTTTCCATAGTATTCTCCCCCCCCCATAGTGTTCCCCCCCTCATCCCATAGTGTCCCCCCCTTTCCATAGTATTCTTCCCCCCTTCCCATAGTATTCTCCACCCCCTCCCATAGTGTTCCCCCGCCTCATCCCATAGTGTCCCCCCCCTTTCCATAGTATTCTTCCCCCCCTCCCATAGTATTCTCCACCTCCTCCCATAGTGTCCCCCCTCCTCATCCCATAGTGCCCCCCCCCCTTCCATAGTGTCCCCTAGTGCACTTTCCCTCTTGTCCCATATTTACTTACCTGTCTTGAAGCGTGGGCCGGCTTCACAGCGCGCACCGCGGTACTGGAACTTCAATTTGGAACAATAGTGTGCACACTTCCTTTCAGTCCCGCCGGAAACCGGAACCTGAAATTGAAGTTCCAGTACCGCGGTGCGCGCTGAACACCGGCCCACGCTTCAAGACAGGTAAGTAAATATGGTATATCGGCGTATAACACGCACCATCATTTCCCCCCTATTTTCAGGGAGAAAAAGTGCGTGTTATACGCCGATAAATACGTTATTTGTTTTCATGCTGGCTGTGTTCGTCAGCCAGAGGAGGTGTGGCTAGGGCTGCATAAACAGAAACAAAAGGATTTAACTCCTATTGGGCAGTGAGTTGAGCAGTGAGTTGTTTTGGTGACTATATTATCCATTTAAGACAATGGTTAATCTATCAATTTCAGGGTCAGTTCCATCATGTTTTAGTTACTAATCTCCAAATGGCAGCAAACAAAGTCTGAATGGCAAAATTAGGCCAACATAAGTGATCTGGAAATATTCTTAGACTCTGCTGTAGACACAATTTGGCTCGCAAATACATACTTATGCTCAGCACATCAGATGAAGATAATACATGCAGACAAATTTATACGCAGACTTGGATACAGACAAACACACACACACACACACACACACACATATAGATATAGTCATGCAAAGATATTTAAAGAAAGAAACCCCTGCAAACGAACACACAGACCCACATATATACACATCCTCATACAAACCACACAGACACACTAATGTAGGAACAAATATATAGACACACACACTGTACTTTATAAAGACATACTTATGTACACACAAGCACTAAAAGGCTTAACATTTGGAGTGCAGCAGTTTAATCAAGGCAGCTGTTTTGAAATGTAGCAGTTCCATAAATCAGAAAAATAATTGATAAGCAGGAAAGCTCATCTGCTGCATCTACAGGGAATACTTGTTTGCGAGGGCGTGCTCCAATCACGTATTATAAATGCTGGAGTGATATAACTTTTTTTAAATGTCAATTCTGATTTAAAATAAAATCATTTAAAGTGATTTATTTTAATAAAATGCTTTTGGAGGAAAAATATATCTGAAGATAGTTTTTTTTATTTAAGGTATTTTATGGTCCAAAGACTATTCAGCATGACATAGGCATTAATTTGGCCATGATTTAAATAAACTTAATTAAAATCAAAATTCCCCTGCATGCATTGACTCAATGCATCTCTATGTAGAGTGTTGCGGCCCCTTTGGCATCGAGTGAATAACTAGAGGAGAGCTTCTGACGGGTGCAGTACTTCTATTCTTTTGCATCAAGATTGTGCAGGAGGCAACAAAATGACATCCACCCAACCCCCGTGAAATAGGGGTAGGAGCTAATTGAGGACGCCCCCAGAGGACTCGGACATATACTAGGGAACCCCGCACAATGCCATACTACACAGGACTGACGTACCCCCTTTCCCTATCCCCCCCTTCCTCCCAATTCCTTTCCAGCTAACTCTCTACCTTCTTTCTTATTCTAAGTTCTGTTACCTTTTTCTCGATTTATTTTATCATACCATAATTTTAGCCTACATAATACCATAATTTTAGCCTACATAGTACTACATAATGTACGACACCACACGCTCCTGCACAGTGAGATAAATAATAACCGCACAAAGTGCACCGTCCTGGTGGCAACAGAGCCTGCCCTATTGAAGGGGGTAACTATGGGAACAACCTAGCTACATTAGGCACCCCTACTGCACTGTACCAACAGGGAAAGGTTGTCAAAGAGACGAACACACAGGACGTGTAGCATAATATAGATTAGCATATAATATGTAATTATATCTTTTGTTAAGATTAATAAATGGAAAAAAACCTTGACGAGTAACTAGACAAGCCTACTACTAATGTTAAGTTGGATATGCTATGAGTTGTCAAATGTTTGGCAGTGTTTAAATATGTCGCAAATTTTTAGGCTTTTGCACAAGCCATGTTGCCTATGTTATAAAACTATCCTTGTCAAGATGGAAAAATAAAGAAATAAAAAAAAAAAAAAAGGTTGTGCAGGAGGGTTGAACACCACCAACATCAATCTCTTAAACACCTTGAGCACCATGAACCATAAGCACCGAGTATCGAGCACCGTGAAAACTGTAAAATGACATACAAATACATTTGTTTACAGATATCACCAAAAAGGAGGTTACAAACAGGATTACAAATGTGGAGTTCAGTTATCTGCACACAATGATATTACATTAAACATCTGAGAAATACAAACTATATAGAGAGATTTGGACTACACAGCATATCTTTTGACTAACAGCATGGACACAATTTATGCCTAGAAACATATTTACTATTATAAACAATGCACTTTTACTGCGTACCTCGCTCCGCTTGCCAGGGGGTGCACTTAAACTGTAGGAAACCTCAGTGACAATCACCTTCCCACGAGGTGCTACTGGCTTGCTTTGCATCTGAATGCTGAGTCAGAGAGCCTTTTACCTCAAAAACGGCTCAAACATTCCCCAGGGAAACAAGAGGAGGCAGAAAGGCTCCACCTGTGACAGTCAGTGCTAAACAAAGATTTAAAGTAATAAGCGGACAGTTACAGGGAGTGTACACCGTTTCCATACAGAGTGTGTGAGATGCCCATATCGGTCCTGCAATATTTGCAGGAACTTGTCCAGGAAGTCCCTCTACTGGCTGCCTGAGTGACAGCCGCTAGAGGTGACCTTAGACAGCAAAGTATTGCAGAGACAGGCTCTTTGCCCAGAACTACTACATTAAGCTACATTACATACTTTCCAGACCTAAGTTCCTCCTTGTCCATTACTCCTGCTCAGTTTGCAGCAATTTCCCTGTAAGTTATGCAGGGCAGTCATTTGACCAGAGGCATTTCTATACATCTTCATAGTCCAGTGCAGAGGGGATCTGGAGCTAGATAATAATATCAAACATCTTTATATCTGTGGGTTTGCTTTCCAATGCAGTTTTTATCGATGCTGGATGTCCTCATGCAGAGCGTGAGGACGTCCGGCATAATTTAGGTGACTAGAGTCCTATAAAATCCCGCTAGAGGCTCTTAGTCCTGCAATGTAATTATTGCAGTTTCTATAAAACTGCAATGTTTTACATTGCAGGAGTAAGGGCAATAGGGACACTGTACCCAGACCACTTCAATGAGCTGAAGTGGTCTAGGTGCCTATAATGTCCCTTTAAGTATGGAGAACATTTCTGGTGCAATATTCTAAAGAACTTTGCTCTAGAACTGTTCCTTATACTCCATAAATAAAGTTTGCCAGTGATCCTTCAAACACCGCTGCAACATCTAGCCACACACACTGGTCACCACTGAGAAAAAAAGAAGTTGTGTGTGTGTATATTGAAGATTGGTGAGACTCGATGATAATAATGTGAGTATACCCCAAGGTTCTCATTTATAGGCAGCATCTTTGCAGCACATGGAAGTCATCTCCTAGTTTTATGGAGCAATATTATATGACAAAATGTAGCCAAGAGAGGATTTCTATACAGATGAAAAGGCTTCTCAGAGAGGTATGATACAAATTGCTGGGCCAGTGACAGAGTTTAATTCCTACATTATCTATGCTATGATTGCCAGACACCGGTATGGCTCACAATGAGTTACGCAGGAGAAATTCAGGACAAATTCTGACCTGCACATGTTCTGTAACCATCAATTTGGATTTCCTCAGCTTAAGGATTTAAAATATATAAAAAAAAGTACAGATTACATATCTGGACTGAATTATACATATATATCAACATTATATTATAAAGAAATGCTGCTTTAATGAAACTTTCCTCTTCTAAAAAAGAAAAGATGTTTCTTTTAAAATAATTTATTTCAATTGATATTGCATGGGTGCCTAAGGGGTAATAGGTAATCCTATAGACAAATATTGAAGAAATATATATATATATTTTAAAACGAATGGAGGGGTCTTTTCAGATGAAGCATTGTATATACACAACTGTTTGAGGTATTAAAGGCTAGGGGGAATGTGAAGGGATTTGTACAACATGGAATACCGCAAATCGTGGTTTCCAAGGACAACATAAGGAAACTTACTATGAGAATTTAATGTACGCTTAAGTTTTTAAAAGGAAACATTAATGGTGAAATAAAATCTCTAAGGATAACCAAGCAATAAATTTAATGTCAGAGAATGACCTGTCATCTAGGGGCATTGCAAGCTATGTAGTGTGAAGGAAAAAAATGATTTCACATATATGGAGAAAGTTCAAAGGCCTAGCAGCAGCGCACATTTTAATGCATGGACACAACAGGATTTACACGGAGAATTTCTTTTTTTAATACAAAGAAAAACAGACCACTATTGTTTAATAGGATAAATCGTGCGTTTAATGTTAGCTTTGTTACTTACAAACTATAAGGCGGAAAGAAAAATTAGATTTTTTTTTTTTGTTTCTTTATTTTATTATGAAACAAGAGTGATTAACCACATGCTGGTAAGTTTAACGGAAATTCGTGCTGTGCTAGATTTTTAGCTCCTTGACTGTACGCAGCACTCGCAAACTTAGAACTAACAGGCGCCTAGACAGCATTTACAAGCTGGCTAAATCCCTGCTGTGGAAATAGTACCCGGGACAGAAATTTTGCAGGGTTTATTAGATGTTAGAAATATTTATTATTATTAATATTGTTAAATATGCGCTTCAAATATCTATAAAGTAATAGTTCCTTATAAACTAACAGACATATCTGAGGGAAAATGTGTTTGTGTCACAGAAATGTAAAACGCAGTACGGTATAGCACACAAAAACTATCTATGCTATGTGTTAGTTAGTGTTTTTCTCTGTCTCACTGTAAAAATGATCCCATAAAATAGTAAATAGAGTTTTTACGTCTTTTTGCGTCTTTACATTCCTATACTGTTCCCCGACTTGTCATCCTCACCCTTTAGTCTAAGTGGGTACAGGAGGGTACCCTGTCTCTCTTGTGCCAGAGAAAATTCTGTGGGAGTCATACAGTCCATTTTAACCTAACTGCAGTTAACTAGTGCTAGCCCATAAGGGGTCCAGGTAGGTCTCGGAGACCCAGGCAGCACTTTAATGGGGGTAGCATTACAGCCATTAAGAATGCAGCAGATTCAACTGAAAAATCCTCAAGAAGATTGTCAGTGTATATATGTGTGTGTGTCTACATGAATTTAGTGTCTGTGTGTGCATTATGTGTGTGTTGCTAAGTAGGTGTGTCTGTGAATAGTCAGTTAAATATGTGTGTATTGATAAATATGTATATCTATATGTGATTGTTGAGTTAACAATGTGTGAGAAGTTAGAATGTATGAGGGTGCTTGGTGTGTAGAGGGGTGGGGGCAGCATTTTGTTCTTGGACCCAGGCAGCAAAATGTCTGGGGTCAACCTTGTAGGTCCCCCCCAATGAGAGTTTTTCTGTTTGTTTGTTTCTTTATTTTATTAGGAAACAAAAGTGATTAACCACATGCTGGTAAGTTTAACGTAAATTCGTGCTGTGCTAGATTTTTAGGTCATGGTTCTGGAGCTGAAATTCACGCTAGGCCTAAATATAAAATTTGCCATTTGAAACTGAATGCATGTGATCTCCATTTGCAGCTAGATTTTGCAGCAGATACAAAATCATCCCAACGTGAATGTATGAATTTAAAATCCATCTTCAGAAGTAGTTTGAACCACATAGCAATTTAGTGGGAAAGCAGGAAGTACATAGGGGTCACATCCTGTCCTACAGGTCATGCAGCACAGACCCTTTACCTTCACTGAAGGATTTTAAAGAAGGGCACAAAACCAACTTGAACTTTTAAAAACCATCTCTGTTCAACCTATACAATTATTGCTTACGAGGTATAAGCAAACAGAAGACTTTTTTTTTCTAATAATTGTTTTCAGTCTCAAGTTAGTAACAAGTACTGTGATTTAGTATTATAAACAACATCATACAAACCATGACAAGAATTATTCTAGAATAATAAATTACCCGAACGCATTTCGTCATTCATAATCCTAAAATATAGTCTAAAGCAAACTCCATATATAGTTATCTAGCTGTAGGATAAACAGGTAAGATGATCATGCATAAATGGAAAACTATTATATGATCATATCTCAGTTTTAATAACCTTAAATCCACTTGTGTAATTTAGTCAGCGCCTCTGATTCATTCACGACCAAGGAATTTGTTACCGAACATGAATTAGGAAGGCACGTGGCCTTTAAAGTAGATATGTATTCAGGTTGAGTATGACTCACACAAGATGCTATAGGTATATACACTTTGTAAGCTTATTCTGTCTTTCGTGCCTTCTAGCTACAAGTTAGCATATTGTTTATGGGTAATAGCTGTATGTAGGTGAGTGCATTCGATTTTTATAACCTGTGATGCAATGTAGCATTCAGAGGCCTGGAGCAATATGACACATTCAGAGATGACATCATGGGCAGGCAACAACAAGCACTAAAATGCCCACACAGTATATCAGTAAAGACTTTATTTGGTGTTTAGTACAAAGCAAACGTTTAGAGCCATGTGCAGCACAAACAGTATGTGGGATGGTGCATATGTGTTGCGCTTGCAATCGTCTGTCTGTTTTCAATTGTATGCTCTTTTGGTGGTGGAATTTTATCAGCAGTGAAACATTCAAACTGAAATGGCTCTTTTCCATCTAATATCAGAAATGTGAAGATAAATCCCTTCAAAAATACATTATATTTTGTAATGGAACTGTCCAAGCCAAAGCTTTGAAGGGCCACTGACTCACAAGGCTTTTACTGTAAGTCATAAAACAATGCTTATTGAAACACAATAACACACTGAGAGGTCAGATGGGGTTAGTCACTTAAGCAGAGTTTGATAATCAAATTGTCCAGTTTAAGTCCAGATAATAGTTTGTTAAAATTAACCAGCTATTCTCTTGATTTTAGTTCCCTAAAATGAGCAGTTGGTTTGTAATTTCACCGCAATTTCTTGTTTTGTCGCTAACTCCATGAGTGTCGTAGCAGGTAATATTTGCGTATATATGTAAGGAAGGTGGTGACTGCATGTGACAGACTTTCAGCAGAGACGGTAAAAGTTAATATCTAATAATTCCTAGGATAGAGAGATAGTTGTCAGCGGGATTATTTATTAGGGCTGTGCTTCATAGCTAGATGATGGAAAGATGTGAAAATCCAATTAGTTCTTGTCTGTCATCACATTTTATGCGTCTGTGTTTCTAACCTTATGGTTAATTAGATGCTTGTAAAAGACACAGTAAAACGTGGATAGATAAATGTCTCTTGAAGGCTGGGCTAGCAACTACTGTCTTGTAGCACGCAGATTGGCCAACAAGATCTTACCTGTATATTTAATATTATTTTCAACCCTTTGATTTACATGACACGAGAGTCATTAATTAATATCTGAGATTTCTATCTGACTCTTGTGCTAATGAGGGATGATATAACCAAACCCTGTGATAGTGAGGGATGGCCTGCCAACCGTTTTTCTAGTGTGGTGTGACCTGCCAGCCACTGTCCTAGTGTAGTATGATGTGCCAACCACTGAACTAGTGAGGGATGATCTTCGATTCCCTGTCCTAATGTTGTATGATCTTCCAACCCCTGTGCTAGTGAGGGATGATCGGCCAACCACTGTGCTAGTGAGGGATGATCTTCAAACCATGTTCTAGTAAGGGATGATCTGCCAATCCCATCTGCTGGTAATGAAGTGCCTTCCAAGCCTGCCTACAGGTAAAGAATGATCTGCCAAATCTCCTTGATGGTATTGACGGATTCTGCTGACAGCATAAAGGAGTAGTATAGTTGTTTTTAATACTTTTTATGAGGATACACTCATGTTTAGTGTATTTAGCATGTAACAATAACTTCCGTAATGATGGTTAAAATGCACACTTTTGGTGGAGAGAGTTTTTATGATGGTTTGTGTTGTACTATGATATGTGTAACATATACATCTGAAATCCTGCCTCCTTTATGATAGATCCCACAAACTAACAAAGAATAAAGGGGTCTGTGTTCTGACAGTCATGTCTGTGCACATTCACTAATAATTAGTTTAATTGGACTGCCCTCATAGTTTATAACAGCCCCAATCTACTGTAGGGAAATACTTAACATTAAAAGAAAGGAAACCTAATCAGAGCTGAGAAAGTACAGTAACGCTAATTACATATTATAAAGCCTCTGCTAAAGATCAGCCGTGCGGCTTAGAGCTGCTTCTGGGATGTGGGTTTTATGCGTGGAAAGTTTCTGTGCCATGTCAAAAATATTCTTTCTAAAAAGAAACCTGAACCTTTAAGCAATTCTAAAAATACTACACTTCATAAAGCCAAACTGCTCTGAACAGTACAGAGCTGGAGTAATAATGTGTATATATATTGTGGAAGGACAGGGAACCAGACCAGTCCATATCATGATACTCCTATAGACGTGCATATATACTAAATTCATATATAATAAAATTATATAAGCGTTGAGTGCAGTCAGTAAGCTCAGCCCTTTAATTCTTGTGTCCCTAACCTGACTTGAGCGGGTGGCATGAAAGAGTTAAAGGAACACTATAGAGTTAGGAAAACAAATATGTATTCCTAATGCTATAGAGCCCTAGTCACCGTTTAGGTGACTAGGGCCCCGTTCCGCAGTGAATAAAGAGTTAATTAACAATTTCTTTGCTTATCTTAATCCAGCGTGGGGCTCCCTCGGCACTGGTGACCTCTGCTCCATCGCCCTGAGCTCCCGAGTGCACATTTAAACCCGCCCACAGGAAAGCATTACTCAATGCCTTCCTATCTGGATCTTTTTTTGACACGTTAGGTCCATGAGGACATCCAGCGTCAAATAAGTGCGATTTATTCTGTGTAAATCGCGGAAGCGCCTCTAGGCTGGATTAACCCTAAATGTTTTTCTGAAACTGCTATGTTTTCAGCTGCAGGGTTAAAACTAGGGGGACCTGGCGCCCAGACCACTTCATTGAGCTGACGTGGTGTGGGTGTCTATAGTGGTCCTCTAAATCATACTTTTGATATAGACTTTGACAATATAGGATATAGGACATCATCTATTGTAAGAAAATATTTGTGAAAATGAAGAATCATGTATTTTCCAGTGAGAGAACAAACCACAAGTTTGGCTTCTACTTGATCAGAAGGGGGAACAGGTTTCTTAGTTTGGCCTGTGTTTTGAAGTTGATTGTCAGCTTACCACACCTCTGTTTAATACATTTCTAAATCTAGAGTTTTTCTTTAAAATATTTTTATTTTGCTAAATTCCAATAGAAAATGGTACTACAACAAGAAAAATAGAGGGGGGAAATCTGATGGGAAATAGTGTGAAGTTAGTAAATAACTGTAACAACTTGCCAGTAGGTGATAAAACAAAAGCTCCACTAAGCAATTAAAATCTGGTTTGGATAGCTATGATAACCTTCCATAGACATCAGGTTGCATCATTACTTGCATATAAGTTGCAATTTAGAATTTGGCCTATGATGAACGCCCTGCAGGATTTCAGCATAATATTCCTGTGTGCTGCCATTAATAGCCAACTTCACATTGCACTTAATGCAATGAAATCAATACAACCAACGCTAAAAGTTTAAAAGCCCCTATAATTACTTGAGGTCACCATGCAACCAAAGATAAAAATGACTGGTGCCTTAAATTACCTTATCTGGACAAAGAAGTGTGTTTGGGGGAGCTACATTCACTGTTGCCCCACCCCTGCAAATTCTCCATGAGATTTGTATTTCATTATTTACTACATTGATGTTAAAATTGTGTAGTCAGCATAATATTCTTAGTAGCTAATTAGTAAATAATTGGTAACCAAGCATTTAACTTTATTTTTGTTTCTGAAAAGACGAGAAGTCCTTGAAGGAACACTATAGTGTCAGGAATATAATTCCTGACACTATAGGTTTAGAAACACCATTTAGGTGACCGGCCCCCTTTGCCTGTATTTAAAAAGGTGTTAAACTCACCATATTTCCAGCACAGTGCCCGTCTCACAGCGACTGGCCTTGCCCCGCTCTGCCTCCTTGGCTGAGATCACCAAACTTGACGATCTCAGCCAATCCAATGCTTTCCAAGAGGAAAGCATTGGGAGGCTAATGCATTGAATCAGTGCATCTCTAAGGGGAGCATTCAGCGTCTCCATGTAGCACGTGGAAACGCTGAATGTCAGTGTTGCTCACTGTACAGCACTGACCTAGGAAGCACTTGTAGTGGCCCTCTGAGTGACTGCCACTAGAGGTGTATTCTCTAAAAAGGCAGTGCTTACCTTAAAAAGCCTGCAGATGGTGCTCCGTTAGTGGTACCTCAAATTGCCTGATTCCGAGCTCCACGAAGCGATTCTAGGCAGTGCCGTGGAGGTGATAGTGCCCCTACCACTATGGGAAGGAAGAACAAAAAGCCGCGGCCGGATCGTCCACGCTTCCCCGCTGATATAGGGGACATGCTGCGACGTTCGCATAGCGAGGTCAGGCCTCAAATGGCGTCCAAATTTGATGATTTCTCTGACCTCTTACATGACTCCCCCTTCCACAACCCAGACACTCTGGGATACACAGGGCCACCAAAACTCTCTTAACTAACTGCAAGCCTATCCCCCTGTCAATACAGAGATATTAACCAGCCTCCTCTTTGATCTTCGCCAGACGCTCTCAGCAGAAATCTCCCAGGTAAGGGAGGATGTAAAGGGGTTCACCACACACCTCACAACTGTGGAACAGATTTCTAGTACTCACACCGCTCTGGTCCTAGAACTCCAGAAGCAGGTCAGTGACCTTACGTCAGCTCAAACCACTTTTACGCACCAATTGGCTGCTCTGGAGGACAAGAGGCACTGGAAACACATGAATATTAGAGTCCTCTTGGACAAGGTGACCTCTGCAGAGTTACCGCATTTTCCCTGCAGGCTGTTTGTGGCCTCGCTAGCACCGAAGCAGGCTAAAGGCATCCTTCTGGATGGGATGTTCCCCCTACCTAAACCACAGCGATCTATGAGTACAACCACGAGTGATCTGCTCATCCAATTCCAAAATGGGCAAAACAAGGATGCCTTCCTAAATGCCACCAGGGGGAAGACACCGTACTGTTTCAAAGGCATGGAACTCACCTTCTTCTCAGATCCTACACGTATGACTCTACAATGGAGAAAATCCCTCCGATCCTTGACTTCAATCCTATCTAACAAAGGAGTGAAGTACAGGTGGGGATTACCTTGTGTACTTCTAGTTCAGCACCAGAATACAGAGTACAAGGTATTGGATGCATCGAAAATAGACGCTATCCTTGCTACCATGGGCCTCAGCCCTTCCTCTCCTCCCATGACCACAACCTGGGACCCAGCGAATGTTGTCCCATTTGTTTCAGCACACAGCAGCCTATCTGGAATGGCGATCACTTAACTTGTCTGGTTTCATTTTTTTATGTTTTTCTCTTTTTTGTGTTCTCTCATTTTTCTATATGTTGGCACTTGTCCTAAGTTTCAAGTTAATTTCATGTTTTCATATTCATAAGTTGTCTACGGGCACTGCCTAACATACTCCTGGCATAAACCATGCCATAGAGGCCTAACCTGGTCGAAACCAGGATTATCCTGGATATACTAGCTCCAATACCACCATCTTCCCCCCGCAGCTTCTGTCATATTATCTTAAACTCACCTCTGTTTAGAGGAGCTGTCTCCTATCTCACCATAGCCTCACTCGTTCAATTTAATCATTTTCTCACCCTAATTGTACTTTGTTGTTGCTGTGAACATGCCCCTAACCTGATAAGATATTCCCCTAGGTGCTCACTCATCAGTTCTCTAACAAAAAACAACAAGGTTAGAACGTGAGTTATCTGTATACAATGCCATCACTGGCGTTCCTGCATTTCTGTTTTTGCTGTATCTTTTTATCTAACTATCTGTGGATAAAATAAAGAATTTAAAAATTACAAATAAAGCCTGAAGAGACCATAACAACTACATTAAGCTGTAGATGTTATGGAGACTGTGGTGTCCCTTTAATGTTAAAGGTAATTTGACACAAAACATGTATTGTAATAAAATGCACCATGTCTCTCAGTATTAGCTTAACAGGAGTTTCAACCTGCAGTATCAGTTGTGTTAAAGTTTGTCTATGCCTTGTCTATACTGGAAATAACAGTTTGTACTGGGGTGTAAATTGGACAATTATTCTCAGTCACTGTGTAGCGGAAGGAAAGGTTTGGGAGTGACTAATACATACACAAAATGTCTGTCTGTCTGTCTGTCTATCTATCTATCTATCTATCTATCTAGCAAATCTAGACTCATTTTCATACTGGTTCCTGATCTGTAACATGTTTACATTGCATCCGATATGAGAAAGGTTTTGCGGTTTGTTTTACTGCACATTTCCTTAGAAAGATGCTTAGAACGCAACAGTTAAACATCTGTTTGGTTTTGCTGCCCACAGTAATCTAAGCTGGCTGGTTTAACCCATGCCTTAAAAGAACTGTACCCACCGAATAGTCTGATATCGCTGCTCCTGTTAAATCAGTACTTTTTTTTAGAGAGTTCCAGGCAGTGCTGACAGGTTCTACAGGTTTATGACTGAATTGTGACTAGGGATAGGTGGGTCTGCTGTGGGACTCAATCCTATTCATAAATCACAATCCTAAACGTCTGCAAGAAACGCATTTGGCCATTGTTCAAACGCATAACAAAACCAGGTGCAAAACCATATCCCATTGATTTCTTTTTAAATACTAGGTTTAAAGGACTTTGGCAACGAAAGAAATGTGATATTAACAGTGCATATGTTAGTGTGTGTGTGTGTGTGTACGTACGTGTTTTGTGCATATAGAATATTTATGCTTGTGTGCATGTATGTGATGAATGATTGATTATATAGGTTTATGGACCAAATTAAATATAGACTGTGACAAACTTTACAATGAGGACAGGAATATTGGCAACAAGTCAATGAGCTATCTCTGAGTATTCTATTTAATGTTGTGTGTGTGTGTGTGTGTGTGTGCATCTGATCTATTCTCTATAGATAATAAACACATGCACATATATATTTATATATAGTGCTAAAAGCATTTGCTATTTTTATATAAAAATCAGCAATCTAACAGAGATTTTCCATGGTAATACTTTTTCGAGTTAATGGGACCCACAGGTATAGTTCTAGTGTGCAGAGTTTTAATATGGGGTTTGAACACTCCTCAATATGTGCATTAGTTGTGGCTTAATTCTCTGGTCTCCTAGGGAACAAACAAGCATGTTTGCTCTAAAGAACCTCGTAAACATTAAGACATGGCATAATTAGGAGCTTAGAAAAACAATTTATAGGTAAAAAGTGAATAAACAGCAGGATTCTTTGTTCGCACTGTAACTGTAAAAGTACAGCCCCTGGTTGTTACATGTGGTTATTTATTTAAATGTTATACTGGAAAAATGTGCATATTACATTGATTTGAATTTGTCGTTTGGTGCAGCTATAACGTGTCTTTATTGTATTCTGTGAGTAAGCCTGCATTTTATTACAGAGATTTATAGAAAGAATTTAACAGAAAAAGTTACTATTGTGGTAACTTCTCGACTTAAAATACACAAAAAGACAGTACACACAAATAACACAATTTCATATTTTTCAAGTCAGTTGCCGTATAATACTGTCAATAGTACAAATGTCAGCTTGCCTGCCTGTCTGTCTGTTTGTCTTTCTGCCCGTCCATCTGACCATCTGCCTGCCTGTCTATCTATTTCTGTTTGGTCATCTGACAAGCTACATTTTGCTATTTGGGTTTCAATTCAATTGCATGTTTAGTGAATAGGCCCTGTGTGCTAATATTGTCACTACATTATAAGAATGTTGTAGAAATATCATAGAAGATGCTCTATCACACATATGCACAGATAATACACACATAACCTGATAAATCACAAATCACTCTCACGCGTACACACAGACACATCAGACAATTCCCCTTTAATTGTTTATGAGATACACATTAAATATGTATTTTCTTTTTTTAATACCACATGTTGATCTTAACGTACATTTAAACATTAATGGTAGATGTTTTTGATATACCTTATATGGTACATCTGTAATGATAGCTAAATGCATTTTTCGGATAACTTCTTATGTACCTAGATTTTTGTAATGCATTAGTTAATTTCTCGGAAATGCTTTATTTTAAATGACTCAGGAGACAATGTCAGAAAATATTAGGTATTCTTTTCATTGCTAAACTTTGTATAAATCAATTTTCCTGCAGTTTTTGCATTTGCTACAACTCCCTGCAATTCTGCAATTAATTACCTATTAAGTAAAATGAAAAAAAAATGAACCTATTTAACTCTTTAAGGATTACGTGTTAGGCTTATACTTTCATATAATTTTACTTTTGCAGTGCAGTGTTTGACAAACATGGTTCAGTCAACATTTCACAGGATTAAGTATAACACAAATAAAGTAGAGTGGTTACATGAAATATCGAGCATGTAGTTGCACATTTTATATATATAATAAACAAAATAAGTTTAACATCTCAAGCACTGAAATCGACAATAGGTAAAAACATCAAGGTTTACTCAACAGTGAGTTACTAGCAATCTTGCACTATGAGATAAAGCAGAGAACAAACTATTATGTCCCACTGCCCGCGAGATCTATAGCACCCACTCAAAACTTTAAATTACGTATCATTCAGCCACATGAGCTTACTGGTATACTGTAGGGGCTCTAACAAATATTTCTACATTTAATCAGCAGAACAGTAAAAATTCAAAACAAACTGAAAATGGATTAGTATTTTAAGTGGTGCTATACATTGGACCGTGAGAGTGGATCGGCAGCCCAGGCATACCAAGGGTCAATATATTGTGGGAGAGGTAAGTGATTATCTGGAGCTGTGACTTTAACACACACTACCTGCAAGAGCTCTTTATTAGGTAAATCACCAACCCCTAACGCTTAACACCGTCCCTGGGTCCCAGTCCGCTCCACCATGCCAGCCCCAGGCCGTTGTGAGAGCGGTTGTGCAAATTCCACTATTCCAGTGACTGACGGCACACAGAATATAGCCCCAGGAGGGTTGATGACATACTCTCTGAGGGTATGTGGTGTGCTTCAGGGGGGAACCCCTGGAAGCCCACATCCAGGGAATATGATAGTAGATCTTGAGCACCCCAGGAATCAGGTAGGCCCCAGGATTTCGGAGCGATCTTCTCCTTTGCCGCATACGAGATCTTGGTGAGGTATTCCCTCGGAACGAGCTGAATGTGAGGTCTTAAGGAGCAGGAGGTAAATCAGGTGCCAGGCTTTCACTCTGTGGTTTCTTCACAGGCTGGCATAGTATGCGTTTTAGCTTTCTCCAGAACTTGGCAAACATTATGTCGATCCGCGAGGGGATCGGTTCCAGCAGGCCTTGTGGAGTAGAGGTGAGCATGGTGTTGCCCATCTTGCCTGATGCTGTAACGTGTACCGCTTGGTACCAGGCTACTGCCTCGCCTCCAGATAGTACACAGCGAAACAGTGGGTAGGTGCCGGGATGACCCTCACCGGCAGGGGGGGAATGGGACCCCTACCACCTCCACCACCTCCAAGTGCTCCAACAAAGATATCAACGGAGAATTCAGCCACTTCCCCTGTCGGCACATCCATGTAGGCCGCAGAGAGGCTTCAGGTTTAGACTGTCAATCCAGTCGAGCAATGCTGCAAAACATGTCACCAGGATTAATTGAGTGTGTCCTGCACTCATTTGAGTAATTTCCAAGCTTAGAGTAGATTATATTATGATTTTTGGAGTTTACACTGGGAGCTCACTCCAAGTGCTGCCGTTCAGCTTGGCAGTCAGGCCCCGCCCCCTATACTTACAAATCATGACCCATCTTATATGGTAATTGTCTTTAAGGATTTAATTCAGGCTCAAAAAGGTTAATTTGAAAATTATTATTTTTGTAACAATACTCAAGAAACATATTGTCTGAATTTTGTTGTTACTGGTTTTTTTTTATTTCGAAAGAAAATTGGACAGATCCTCTATAAGGAACCACAAAATTACATCAGCTGGTGTGTTTATTTATATTAAATATGTATTACTTTAACGTATACCAGCTATTCTCAACTGTCACTTAACAGTTTATAGCATAAATATGCTATATATTAATTCCAACTTCCAATTTCTTCTCTGTCAATGTGTACAAACTGACATTAATTAGCAAGGATTTTAGCTATGCCTCAATGTGCTCAACTCATAGGCATAACTAGAAACCACGGGCCCCGGTTCAAAAATTGCCCTTGGGCCCTACCATACGTCTACTCCCCGCCACCACCCATACGTCTATTCATTCCCCCACACACACATGCAGACAAACAGATACACATGCAGACACCCACATAGGCACACACACATATACAGAGACACACACATACACACACACACACATACAGGCACATATACATATGGGCACACACATACAGACACACACACACACACACACACATACAAACACACATACCAAAACATACATACAAACATACACATAAAGAGACACACAGACATACACACACACACACATACAGACAGACATATACACACATACATATAGACACACATACATACATACATACATACATACATACATACATATAAACACACACATATACAGACACATATACAAAATGTTTTAGTCACCCTCCTGTTTCCTACCTTTTAGATGCAGGAGCGGGACTTCCCTGGGTTCCAGTGGTGGCTCAGGCTGATGGGAGTCAGAGTTCCCACTCAGACTCCTTCCTCCCGCGCGGCTACTGTTGTAAACTGGGAGGAGAGACCGGGGCAGTCACTTCCTCCCAGCTCTGACATCATCAGAGGGGGGCGGTCGCGCTGTTAAAGCGCCGCAGCGCTAACAAGGCCCCCTGGAAATTCATTGCCATTGGGTGGCCCTAACAGCATGGGCCGGGTTACTTAGCCGGCAGACACCGCAGTCGCAGGGGTCCGCAGGGCAGCCGGGCCCCCTGGAGTAATGGGCCCATTAGCAGCTGCGACCCCTGCGCCCGCGGTTGTTCCGCCACTGTCTCAACTAATAACAGTGAAGTCGTTTTACCATAAAGTCCAGCAAGGTGATTCTATTACTAATGTTATGATCTCCTAATTTTCATTTGATTACTATTATTTATATAGCGCCAAAATATTACTCAGCACTGTACAATCGATAAACCAAGACAAACAATTCTGACAAAACACATTTGAGGTATGGGAACAGTAGGTGAAGAGGGCCTTGCCCATTGAGCTTATAAGTAAAGCAACAAAGAATTAAAGGGACACAGTGGACACTATAATCATTTCACCTCCTTGAATTGGTTATAGTGCCTGGCATTGTCAGTTTTAAACCATTCTTGACACTCATTTAGACTGAAAGAAATGAGATTTAGTCTAAGGCAAAATAAATGGTTCTTTACAGTAAAAACAAAAAAGAATTGGAATTCTTTGTCAGAAGAGGTGGTTTTCTCAAAGTCTGTACATTTGTAATATAAACAGTGACTGGATGGATGAATGGATTCTTGCAAAAACATAATATTCAGAGATACAAAATACTTAATATGTGGGCTAACAGCTTCTTGATGTGACTAAAATCTAACTGCCATTCTGAGACTGAAAAGGATTGTTTCCTAGTTTGTTGCAATGTTGGGTGCAATGGGCGCTTTGCTAGTCTGTAAGCAGTCAACTGACACTCTCAGCAAATCACAGCTGTCCATTGCTGCTTAGACTACTGCTTTCTCATTAACCCAAAAACCTCAGAGCTAATGGACTGCTGGGTACACCAGTTTAGCAATAAAACTTAAAAACAGTTTAACACTAAATGGGCAGACAGCAATGGACTACAGGCACTATAACCACTTCAACAAGATGAAGAAGCTACAATGCCTACAGTCCCCCTTTAATTCTAACAAAGTATATGGGAACAGTAGTTGAAGAGAGTCCAGCGCAAACAAGCCCACAATCTAAAAGATAAATAACATTCCAGATATTTTTTTTTATTATTAAAGGGACACTCTAAAACCAATAATCACTACTCCTTATTGTAGTGGTTATGGTGCAAATACTATTTGGTTTGTGTTTCAGGTTAGATTTCTATTTTATATTTTTGCTGGCTCTTTTCCTCTTAACTATTTTGCTCTTTAACTATTTTGCTTTAATGTACCACTTTGTTATCATTGTTATATTATTACTGTTGTTAATAATATATATTTTAAAAATTAGGTAAAAGTAACATTGTAAACATTCTTGGCCTAATAAAAAAAGCAGAGAGAGACGATGCAAATATCTGATGCGTTTTGAGCAGCAGGTGCTATATTTCAGACACATCATAAAGAATGAGCTTGGGACCTTTCTCGCATATAAAATATTCTTTGTATTTAAGTATAATTCAAATTCAGTACAATTAGTAATCAATACAATTGTCTAGCTAACATATTGTGTTAGTGGTCCTTCTTGTGGGAATATGCTAACTAAAACACTGTACACATTCATACACTGTCACACTCTCGCTCTTACTATATTAATTATTCTTATTAATTAAAAACGTTCTTGTCAGTGTGTCTGCTGCTCTTATCAACACATGGAAATCCAGAGTTCAGTGCCAGTCACTTTCTATGATTTGTTCCCTCTCTGTTGGAACGAATATCTTTAATCATGTTTTTATTGGCAAGAGTTGTAATGCAACAGTAATGAGCAAGATCTGCAGGAATTTGGGGATGAATTTCAAGGAAACATGGACATTTTTGTTTTGTTTTGTCAACAGATAGGTTAACCTAGTGACTGTATTTCTTGGTATCTCCAATGTTTCTGAACTACATTTCCCATGATGCTCAATCAGCCTTAATGTGGTCTATAATTATTTATGTGCCAAAATGTATCCATCACTAGGTTTCTCATTTTTATTTACAGCCTCATTGACATGATATCAAATAGCTCTGGACTTATAGAAAAACTAAACGGTGTTGAAAGTGTTTAAACGATAATCCCTTACTGCACTTAAAAAAGAGCAATTTTATAATAAAATCCTAGGCATATGTGTGTATGTATATATATTTAATACACTGCTCCTTTAACACAATAAATGCATTTTGCATCTGATTGATAAATTGTAATCAATGGAAGAGTCAGATAACAAAGATCTGTTCTCACGAATTGTATGTCTATGTATATTTTTTCTTTCTTGCTGGTCAACTTTAACATTTAGCTTGATAATTTAATCCTGGTTGCGCTCTAAGAAATCATCATAGCCTGTTATAGAATCATGTCTTAAGACAGATAAATACTGACACTATGTATACTTAGCATAACAGTTTCTAATATTAGAAAGCCTAAAATAAAGAGCAAGTACGTGCTTTATCCATGAAAACCCTGCTCAGAGAGAAATTAACCTAGTAATTTGGATTGAACATCAAATTCCATTTCATTCAGTCTGCTGTTCCTAATGTATTTGCAGTTTCTGACCTCAGCTGCTCTCATGATCTGTAGTAGGAAAATGCATAAGAACTCAAGCAGTTCCAAAGAAGAATATTTTGTAGCCCGTTTTTATTCCACCATAACTAGGGGACCCGACAGTTTCAAGCCTGAGAATTTGTCTTCTGAGTTTGGATCTAGGCTAGGGAACCTCACTCTGACTTCCTGTTTCCATATACCTTACTCCCAAGATAGGAAAGGGTGCTGATTTCGTGCCTATATCACTATATCACACAATCGGTACATATTACATTAGTCTGAATATACGAAAAATGGCAGTTTGGTTCAACGGCCTTGTTTTAATTAACATTTATATATTATGTTTTAGCAAAAATGCAATTGTTAAACTCTTTATATTATTGATCGGTTTTAGTTTTTTTTTGCATTTATTTATTTTTTTATACTACAGAAGTTACCTAGCCAATATTTAATTAGTACATGTGTTGTGCTTCTTTTTTTTTTTTTTTTTAGCTAAAAACATTTATACCATAGAGCTTATTATATAGATACCTGTTTAAGAAAGTGTTAGCATAGAACACTGCGATAGATACATTACAAGTTCAGAGTGGGCACTTTGGTTACTACCCTTCCAGGGACTTTTCTTTCATCTTATTCCCTTTAACAACCTACAGAACATGGGAAGAAGGAAGGGTATGTTAAATTCTATAGTAAGCAGTTCACATTTAACTTGCTGGGGTAAGATGATTGAATCTGTTAGGCCATCCATTATTTAAAGGCAATATTGTGGGTTCCCCAAAGCTGGATGGATAATAGGATAGGTTCTACCAATGGTTTTAACCTGGGCATTGACATATTTAACAGAAGTCCTAAATGAGATAGGATAGTCCTAAATATGGGCCCTTCCTGTTCTGGATCTTTTCTCTGGTGTCCCCATTCTCATCGGTATTCTAGGTATGGACATCCCTGGTCGGCATCTCTGCAAGGCTTCCTTTGATCCTGGAGAACATGTGTTCACAGATAACACCAGTCTACAGTTAATATTGTCACTGGCACAACTCTTGCCACCACACCAGTCTCACATCTCAGCTATATACTTTTTTAATGTTGGTAAATATAGGAGAACAGTACAATCTCATTTTGCCAGGGGCAGAAAGCAATTTAACTTGGCAATGGCTCCCTTCTCCTGTCTTTTACTGTGCTCATTTCCAACCACAGACAGATGCTAAACCGACAGATAATAACTGCCTTGCTAGCAGTATCACAGGTTTAATTAGATGCATGCTGGTAATGCTACACAATGTCAGAGTAATTACCAGAAATTAAATGATCAATTCAAAATTATAATTACTGTTTTTAAGCATTAAAGCACTCTAAATTTACACCTTAGCTTTAACAATCTGAAAAATGTAAGGAACAGTGCCACGTGGCACACGGTACGGTTTAACCCAGGAAGGACCAATCACCTGAATAGAAATGCTCAGGAAAAACGGTTCTAGATACGGTGGTGGATAATTTAGCTAGGGTTCATAAGGCTTAAAATAGAATATTTTGTCAGATGCAATGTAGCATACTCTATGTACATCAAGTACTGGTAATACTGTCTTGTGTGTGACTTGACATATATTATTTGTGGTAGGGGCATAAAAAGGCAGAGGCAAGAGTGTAAGGAGAGTATGACGGTGTAGCAATGTGTAAGAAGAGGAAAAGTCGGTTGAGGTGTGCCGGAACCGACGTAGCAGTAGGCCTGTAAATAAAGAGGGCCCACCCAGTAATGAATAGAGAAAAGTATAAAAGGGAGAGGAGGGTGGGGTCAAGCAACGCTAAGGAACGAACGGGACAGGGGGAGGTGAGTAGTGAGCTTAAATAGGGGACTTTTGGATCAGAAGGACCATGTATCTTAACGGTGATTGGTTTTGTTATTCAAACCTTTCCCAGGGCTGCTCTGTAAACAAAATCCAATTTAGAAAAAAAAATCCTCTTTGTCATATTGATTGTATTTCGGGGTTTATTGAAATTGTTCTTCTTTGGCGGTGAGGTTTTCGCTCTGCTTTACTGTCGCAGGACAGGACACAGGGTGACCTTAAACACGCCATAGCGTGGGGCCAATCTTCTGCTATGTACTCAGCGGGTGTTACTTATAGACCATGTAGAATATTCAAACATCAGTCAGATACCAAATTCCGTAGTCACCCACAGTTCAACCAAAAGGAGATTTTCCAAATTTAGTTTCCGAGATGGTGTTCAAATAGGGAAACGGGTCATATATTAATCTTCTGGCACAGGTGCAGAGGCCCATGGGGTCGCATGGAATTTCAGTAGTCTTCATCCTTCAGCATTCTGCACCTGTCATAGATCCTGATTTACCAGAGTCAACTTAGATTAGAGTATCCAGGATGCAGACCCTTACAACAGATATTTAACTGGTAAGCCATCTATTCTTCAAAAATGTCCTTGGACATAGTCCCTTTTTGGATTCCTATAATCATGGATATTCTTTAACGTGGACTCGACAAAGCTTTGTCTGCCAGAACTTTGAAGGGGTATATTTCAGCTAATTGCACCAACGCCCCTCTTATCTCTCAGTTGTCTCAATCCTTAGTCTAGATTTTTGTGAAAATCCCAGAGAGTCCACTTAGCCACTGCCCTTCTCTTTCTTTTTATTTTGTTACTCTTACTCTTGCAGGGGATTCTATGCAAAGAAATGATGAATAAGGAGTAGGAGAACAAGGGAGTGAAAGAGAAAATTTTTGATGTATTCAAACTTGGGAGGATTATACCCCACTAGGAAAAGACACATTTTGTGACCCCAGCAAGCAAACATAGGTTCTCATGTAAGCATAAATATATTTTAGTAAAAATTTAAGTATCAGGTAGGCATTTATACCCATGTTAAAATGTCCTAAGCGTCTCTATAACAAGACAACTATGGCTTTCTGAAACAATTAGTAAAAAGATAACTTCAATAAATACATTTAAATACTAAAATGCATTAAAGCAGATGAAAGAATACATTTAGGCATATTCAGAAACCACATACTCATGGCATATGAGAAATATTAAAAAATGGAACTCTGTAAAATAAAAATATTAAGGTCTGGATACATTAGTGCCTGTAAATCCCCCAAAGAACTCGATTTATTCACAAAACGAGGCAGATGTGATAGCACAGACCTTTGAAGAGTGTATTTAAGTTTCAAGCCAATTCTGTGTCAGCTAAGTAATATACCAGTGCTAAATGAAGCATAAATGACTAATGGTGTTTGCATACACTGTATATGGGAATAATTGAGTCATTGTTTATTGAATTATTGCTCTCTCCCACTGGCTTAGCTACGTAGACCTGACTTAACAGCATGGTCCAGACAGCAATCTGTGTTAGGGGTCTGTAACTGGGTCGAATGTCTCGATGCTTCTCCATGTCACATGTTAAGATGAGCAGGGTGTAGAAGTCTAAAAACCTACTTTAGCAAGCCATTAGGGATCATGATGGATATCTGTGGACCATTCACATCCCTCAATATATGATTCACTTGGTCCAGTGGTTGAATATAGGTTGGGATGTATTGTAAATCAGACATGGGACTTATATAGAGCATATTTACATTATGCATTGTGAATTTCTTTTTTCTTTTGTCTGTAAAGCCGGGATCTCAGTAAAGCATGTTGAACTGTGATTGTGAGGTTTTAATGACTAATTTCTGGCAAAAAGTAACTGTTTCACTAACCTTGTCTGCTTTAACAGTAATCTTTATATGTAAAGTAATCTCTCAGAAAGATCAGATTTGTAGTTTTTTTTATTTAGTTTCACATTGGTGAAACTCTGGGCAACTGTGACCATTGTGGCCCATGCACCCTGCTCACATACATGAAACCTAGCGGATCTGACATATCACAGCATATTACTTAAGTAGAATATACAAGGATGCAGATGTGTCCTCTGAGCCAGTCTGGGTGCATTATACAAGTTTATAGATACTAGATACTAGATATAGATGACTAGATACTACTGCAGTACAGTCTGCAGTTTGCAATACTGTACTTTTTAGACCTATTTATATATATATACATGACTGCTTCTTTAATACATTTTTTTCAAGCTTATTGTAAGATTCATCCTAATTTGCTCTAGGCCTCAGTGTTGACAGGTACAAACTGTATTTTACCATTTCATAAAAATGTAAATATTAGCCAATAACCCCTGTGACACCTGATCAAAGGTAAGAATTTGCCTTTAAGATACAGGCTTTCAATATACTTTTACTACGTTCTGAACAGGAACGAATGGAAAATACTTTCTTTTAACTGAAAAAAAAAAGGGATCTGTGTCTTACTGGTTTACATCACCTGCCAATCACTGAAATGTCAAAACCTAGCATTTCCTTCACTTCCTGTCTAGGCGTATTGGGACACTGATACAGTGTATTTCCTTGACTTGGCTGACAAGACGACATCTATATCTCCAGCTTTACACAGATTATCTTTCTCAACTCTAATTGAGGAAATAAGTTTGAAGAACCAGACTAAAAATTTAGAGGATTTCTGGTTAAGAGTAGAATTTCAAGCCAGCTATAGATAGCGAATTGGTGTAAAATCCAAAAAATAAACACATGTAGTATAGAAATAATCAAGACACTGAAAGTAAAAGTTACTTGTTATAATTTAACAATTTCTATATCTGTACTCATATCACATTATTTTCATGCACTTCTCAAAAGAGGTAGTTTTATTCTTTGATAACTGAAGCAGGACATGGAACAGAGCTATACAAACACAGTGCCCAATGATTGTATTTTAAATACACAGTGACAGGTCAGCTCTAGACCTACACAACTCCCAATGACTGTATTTTAAAATACACAGTGACGGGGAGCTCTGTACCGACACAGTGCCCAATGACTGTATTTTAAAATACACAGTGTTGGGGAGCTCTGTACCAACACAGTGCCTGATGACTGTATTTTAAAATACACAGTGACGGGGAGCTCTGTACCAACACAGTGCCTGCTGACTGTATTTTAAAATACACAGTGACGGGGAGCTCTGTACCGACACAGTGCCCAATGACTGTATTTTAAAATACACAGTGACGGGGGAGCTCTGTACCAACACAGTGCCCTATGACTGTATTTTAAAATACACAGTGACGGGAAACTTTGTACCGACACAGTGCCCAATGACTGTATTTTAAAATACACAGTGTTGGGGGAGCTCTGTACCAACACAGTGCCTGATGACTGTATTTTAAAATACACAGTGACGGGGAGCTCTGTACCATCACAGTGCCTGCTGACTGTATTTTAAAATACACAGTGACGGGGGAGCTCTGTACCAACACAGTGCCCTATGAGTGTATTTTAAAATACACAGTGACGGGGAGCTCTGTACCAACACAGTGCCCTATGACTGTATTTTAAAATACACAGTGACGGGGAGCTTTGTACCGACACAGTGCCCAATGACTGTATTTTAAAATACACAGTGTTGGGGGAGCTCTGTACCAACACAGTGCCTGATGACTGTATTTTAAAATACACAGTGACGGGGAGCTCTGTACCATCACAGTGCCTGCTGACTGTATTTTAAAATACACAGTGACGGGGGAGCTCTGTACCAACACAGTGCCCTATGACTGTATTTTAAAATACACAGTGACGGGGAGCTCTGTACCAACACAGTGCCCTATGACTGTATTTTAAAATACACAGTGACGGGGAGCTTTGTACCGACACAGTGCCCAATGACTGTATTTTAAAATACACAGTGTTGGGGGAGCTCTGTACCAACACAGTGCCTGATGACTGTATTTTAAAATACACAGTGACGGGGAGCTCTGTACCATCACAGTGCCTGATGACTGTATTTTAAAATACACAGTGACGGGGGAGCTCTGTACCAACACAGTGCCCTATGACTGTATTTTAAAATACACAGTGACGGGGAGCTCTGTACCGACACAGTGCCCAATGACTGTATTTTAAAATACACAGTGTTGGGGGAGCTCTGTACCAACACAGTGCCTGATGACTGTATTTTAAAATACACAGTGACGGGGAGCTCTGTACCATCACAGTGCCTGATGACTGTATTTTAAAATACACAGTGACGGGGAGCTCTGTACCGACACAGTGCCCAATGACTGTATTTTAAAATACACAGTGACAGGGAGCTCTGTACCGACAAAGTGCCCAATGACTGTATTTTAAAATACACAGTGACGGGGAGCTCTGTACCAACACAGTGCCTGATGACTGTATTTTAAAATACACAGTGACGGGGGAGCTCTGTACCAACACAGTGCCCAATGACTGTATTTTAAAATACACAGTGACGGGGAGCTCTGTACCGACAAAGTGCCTGCTGACTGTATTTTAAAATACACAGTGACGGGGAGCTCTGTACCGACACAGTGCCCAATGACTGTATTTTAAAATACACATTGACGGGGAGCTCTGTACCGACACAGTGCCCTATGGCTGTATTTTAAAATACACAGTGACGGGGAGCTCTGTACCAACACAGTGCCTGCTGACTGTATTTTAAAATACACGGTGACGGGGAGCTCTGTACCAACACAGTGCCTGATGACTGTATTTTAAAATACACAGTGACGGGGAGCTCTGTACCAACACAGTGCCCTATGACTGTATTTTAAAATACACAGTGACGGGGAGCTCTGTACCAACACAGTGCCCTATGACTGTATTTTAAAATACACAGTGACGGGGAGCTCTGTACCAACACAGTGCCTGATGACTGTATTTTAAAATACACAGTGACGGGGAGCTCTGTACCGACACAGTGCCCAATGACTGTATTTTAAAATACACAGTGACGGGGAGCTCTGTACCGACACAGTGCCCAATGACTGTATTTTAAAATACACAGTGACGGGGAGCTCTGTACCGACACAGTGCCCTATTTGTATTTGAAATGAAGTGGGGCAGTTCTCTACAACTGCTTCCTAAATGCTTTCATTTAACTCCAAATTGGAGCTCATAAAAATAAACTGAATTTCTCTAAATAGGGAAGACTAGTTCTAGAATTGGTTGGAAATTAAAGGACCATGCTTGCTGAAGTGCTTTACGTGTATAGAGTATCCCATTTAATTACACATTATAAAAGTGCCTATTCAATGAGAGATCTACACTTTTATAAGTCCCCCTTGTGCAAGCTCCTTTTACATATACCCCACTAACAAAATACATGACTAAATGGATGCATGTTTTCAACAGGGGTGTATCTAGAAATATCTACAAAATAATTCTTGACTCTCCCGTTCCATGAATGACAATTGGATCGGTCCCCAGCTTCGGCAGCGTTGTAGGGATGCTAGGAGGCTTGGCAGGGCCCAGGTTAGAGGACACAATGTTGCAGAATGGTTTGCCAAATTACCAGGGTACTGCACCAGGGTACTCTTGGCATCTTAACAGGCTGGGGTGTAGTATGATGCTTTGAGTAACCTGATGTTTATTCAGGCAAGATTCTTCACTAAATTATGAATTCTTGAAAATTGGATTTTAGATTTGAAAGTGAATTTAAAATAACGAAGATGGAAAAATCCAGTTCAGCTATTTTCAATTAAAAATTTAGTTCACGTTTTATTCCTGACAATTCACACTAGCAAACAGACAATAAATGCAATGTTGGGGTAACAGAACCTGCCTCTGACTGTATAGAAACAAACAATGCTTTTAATATAACACTCCTGGAAGACCAGGGAAGTGTAGAATTCAAGGTCAAAATAACCAAGTTGAAAGAATCCTTATTCCAGATGATTTGAACGTTTTTTTTCCCAACTCAGCTATTCTGACCTAAATTTAGCAAGTCAATAAGCAACACTCCACGAGTTATTGTTTAGTTAATAGACTTCACAGTTGGTCCAACTGGTGTTCTTTCATGTTTTTACGCAGCTCATTCCCTTGGGTGTAGGACTTGTGTACAGGCATAATACTCTTACGGGAATACAGGCTCAGTAAAATGTAACAGTTTGCTGAGCTCTGTTTATTTTCTCCGCTAGTTCAGGCCTCTCACATTAAGGCTTGCAGATGCACATCCTTCGTACATATCTCAGCTGATGGAGGAGGTCCCCTGGGATGGAGGCATCAGAGAATGTTACATTTCAGATGGTGAAGTTATAAAGTATTGATACCATTGAGACAGCACAATAAACAGCTGGGTCAAAGATTACATTTGGTTTTACTTTGACTAACTCATAGTCTCACCACATATTGTACTCACTATTAATAGAACAAAGCAAATATTTGTACAGGTAAGCAGGATAGCTTGGTATTAATACAGCAGGTTTGCATTTATAAATATGGGTTTATATAATACTTTGAATGCATTGAATTGGTTTCACAGGGTATTTTATGAAACATGTTATGGTTTAATTTGGACTTGGTCCAAGGGTTGGATTTTTGGAAGGGCTTAAGTAGACAAATGTGGGAGGGGCCACAGTATCTATCCTTGGGTTAAAGTCCCTGTTTTTTTTGTCACCTAACTACACCCCTGCCTAGCGCCTTCCCAGAGTAATTAGTCAAACCATTTAAGAACAGTTTGACAATTTAACTGAGTTCTGCTGGGTGCCTGCAGCTACAGCCATGGTTCTTACTTTTGGCAACGGCTATAGAGCTGTGCTCGGCTTGGTAGAGTGAAGGGTGATCCAGAGATAATGCAACCTTAGCCTGCTTGCACCGTAAATACTACAGTTAGCTGCGTACCTTCTAACAATTAGAGGTATGGATAAGTTGGTTGGCATGTTAAACGAGAGTGCCAACAATAGGCAGGCATTTGGACAGGGTGCCCAAAAAGAGGGCATGCCAATTTTTCTGCCTTAAGACTTGTGTACCAAGGTGACTTAGCACAGAG
The DNA here is from genome assembly GCF_036172605.1 of Pelobates fuscus. NCBI lineage: Eukaryota > Metazoa > Chordata > Amphibia > Anura > Pelobatidae > Pelobates > Pelobates fuscus. The sequence goes on along the minus strand of NC_086320.1, from coordinate 317,316,380 downwards.
CAAGTGTGTGTAATGATGTGTTTGTGTTGAGTGAATTGGGGACATTATTCAATGTACCCAGATTGGGGAAACCTGGGAACAAAGGTGGGAGGGTCCTACCTATCCGGGACAGTTAATGCTGGTTCTTAGAAAATCCCTTTAAATTGTTATTTTTTATCTCTATAGCACAGAATCCAGCTCTGAAAAGTAAAACAAAACAAACTATATTGAGTAATTGAGATTGTATCTTAACAGATGCTAAAACTAGGCTGACCACTTTATACAATCAGTATTTCTTTACAAAAACAAGTATGAGGGTCATGCTTTTGGGAAAAAAAATAATATAGTCACAGTGGAACCACATTTGAAGCCTTCTGTTTATTATTAAAAACATTTGTTTTAAGTTCTATGCCATTTTTTTGCAGTGGAAATCTGAAAACAATAACTCTTGTTCATTGACATAAACCGGCTGTCAGGTCCATGTGGGATTTTGGCTGATAAAAAACAGGGGAAAACGATTTTATTTGTAAAATTAGGAATTTTAGCCTGTGGAGATTCTAGTTTACCAGCAGTAAAGGTAGGTACAGTACTGTTATAAACTGTTAGGGGCACAGCTTCGACTCCTTTTTCAGAGTTCCCCAAGGATACAATTAAAAATTATAGAATGTGGAAAGCTGTTATTAGCATAACTATGCAATTGAAGAAAATTCAATGTGTCGGTAGTTTTTTGTGTGTCCTATTTCAGCGTGCTGGCAATAGTGATTCAACAAACAAGTTTTAGGTGTTACATTTTATTTCAAGGACTCTGATGGGCTCTTGTTATTCTTAAAACCTAAAAACAGATTTCAGTCCGGTTGCAGAATTCGCTAGAATTGCTTGACGTATCCTTTAATCACATTGCTTGTGATACATATGTATTACTAGCATAGAATTAAGAAAAAGACTCGTATATATTTATATGCGATGTACACCTGTACCTATAAAATGTATTTTTTCTGTTAGAAACACAGAGATATTCTTTGTGAAAATAGCCAAAGGTAAGCAAATAGCCAGATCAAAATATCAAACTGATAAAACATATAGTGTTACTGTCAGATTAATTTAAAGCAAAAATCACATAAACTGAGCATAACAATGTGGAACATGGGGGTATGTATGTAAACTATCCCATTCTGTATTTTTTATTAACTTGCATTTAGTTCACTTTTTGTTAATTTTATTTTTACATGTATAATTTTTTGGGGTTTTTAAAAAAAATAACAAATCCTGTTTGCAGCCCAGAACCCCCATATGCAAGTAGCACAGGGGAACTTACCCACTGCAATTACCCCCTGCCTAGCCAGCCAACCATCACATAGATTTAAAATACTACATATTTAAAATACTACAGGCACCCAGAACACTTCATCTCATTGAAGTGGCCTGGGTGCACTGTCCCTGTCCAATTTACCCTGCAATATAAAACACTGCTGTTCCACTAGAGGCACTTCTTGCTGTTTCATGGAGTTTGACTCACATAAGGACATCCAGCGTCTGAATTAATTCAGTGACGTTGGAGGAGCAGTCTGATCCAGACCTCAGTGCTGGAATAAGATGAATGGATTCATTGGTTATTAAACCCTTTGAGTGCCGTGAGGGAGGATAGGCAGAGGAACATTTTAGAGTTCGGAATACAGCTTTGTATTCCTAACAATAAAGTGTTCCTTTAATGGAGGCCCATTTGAAGATAATTACCTTCTATGTTAGGCTGTCAATAAGAACCAGCAAAATTGCATAGAATGCCATGGGATAATTAGCTTTAAAATACTGGAGTTCTTTCTAAGGATAATTTTTTTTAGTCTTTTTCCCATCATTTCTCTATCCCTGTGTACAGACACACATTGCTAGCAGGGGGCTGGGGGGATAGAACTCAAATGTCGGGCCCTGCAACCCCAAAATGTTTTGTAAAGGTAGCCTCTATGCTCTCCCTTCCCCCTATACTTAGACAGAAACTGATCGGAGGGGGAAGCAACGCCGTTATAGAGATACTGGGAATATTGGACTCTATGATATTCCCTATGTATCTTTAGAACTGGAAGCAGCACTGTCATCGAGATACCGTGAATATTGGACTCTATGATATTCCCTATGTATCTTTAGAATTGTGCTGCTTGCAGTCCCAGCTGAAACTAACTACAGAGATAGAACAGGGAGAGTGTACAGCAGCCAGCCAGAGGATATGGGAGCTGCACAATGAAGAGCTTGACATTCTTCAATTTGGCTTCCGTCCTCTCCACTCTACTGAGACTGCGCTTATGATAGTTACTAACGACCTAATTGCAGCTAAATCCAAAGGCCACTACTCCATACCAATTCTTCTTGACCTCTCTGCTGCCTTTGACACCGTTGATCATGCTCTCCTTCTTCAAATTCTTCAAACTCTCTGTGACTCTGTCCTATCAAGTTTTCCTCTTATCTCTTCCAACGCTCATTCAGTGTCTCCTTTTCTAATGATACCTCCTCCCTCGTCCTGTCTCGGTTGGGGTCCCCCAAAGCTCTGTCCTTGGCCCACTTCTATTTTCTCTTTATACAGCCTTTCTTGGCAAACGTATTACCTCTTTTGGATTCCACTACCACCTGTACGCTGATGACACCCAGATATATCTCTCCTCCCCGGACCTCTCTCCTGCCGTCCTGCTACGTGTCACTCCCGCTTTCTGAAACTCAATCTCTCTTAAACTGAGCTCCTTGTCTTTCCTCCTCCTAATACTGATCCTCCTCTTTCACTCTCCCTTCAAGTTAGTGGTATCGACATAAGTCCATCCTTTTTTTTTTTCTTTATTTATAACAAGATCAGACACCACAGTAAGACATGCAACATGATGCAAATATGAACAATATCACAGTCAAAAGTCAACATTAGGTAAGAGCTATAATTTTTACATATCCTTACAACCAACCAAAAACTTTGTAGTTAACATATGCTTGTTGACTATGAGAGTCTGGTTACTGCGGCATCCCACCCATTTTGAATTAAGTAATACAAAGACTCCTGACTGACTATAAAACACATGGTGGTATTTTGCATTACCTATCATCAGTGACTAATAGAATGCATGAAAATTTTAGTTAAGCTAAGTCAGCGAACTCAAACTTAGTGTACAAGGTTGCCACTTGTGCAATACCATTTTACTAGCGAGCCACCTATAGTCGTCCCTCAACCCACCCCAACCCACCCCAACCAAGAAGGGTCTAGTTGGCTAGATGGTCACTGATCAGCAGTCAGTCAGAGTTAAACAAAAAAGAGTTTTAATAAGATAGAAAAAGAATAGTTTAACCGGAAAGTAAGTACTATGAGAGGAAAGGAAAAGAAAAGAAAAGAAAGGGAGAGGGTTATAGTGATACTCCGAAAATGGTGAAGAAGCCGGCCCGACCAGGCAGCCGGGTAGCCACGTGCCGGTAAGTTTAAGCGAGGACCGCCACGCCCGTGGGGAAAGCTGTAGCCCGTCATAAGTCCATCCTTGCAAGCGTGCTGTCTTGGCGACTTGAATCTGGCCTCACCTTTGAGCCTCACATCCAGTATGTTGCCAAATCCTGTAGATTCAATCTTAAAAACATAGCCCACATACGTCCCTTTCTTACGCAAGATGCTACCAAGGAGCTTGTCCTCTAGTAATTTCCCGCATGGATTATTGTAACCCTCTCCTGATTGGTCTTCCCAAAAGCCGTATTGCACAGCTACAGTCTGTAATGGATGCTGCCGCCAGACTGATTTTCCTCTCTAGTCGGTTCTCTCACACCTCACCCCTCTGTCAGTCCTTACATTGGCTTCCTGTATCCTATAGGAGTCAATTCAAGGTACTAATTCACACCTATAAAGCACTGAACAATTCTAGCCCTCTTAAATCTCCTCACAGATACATAGGTATGTCCCTACTCGGTCTCCATGACCTTCTCCTCTCCATTGTTCACACCCTTATGGCCAACTCACGCTTGCAGGACTTCTCTTGGGGCGGCTCCCTTCCTATAGAATAGCCTGCCTACCACCATCAGACTCTCCCCTAGTCTTCAATCGTTTAAGAAGTGCCTTAAAACCCATCTCTTTAGGAAAGCTTATGGCCTCTCAGAGGACCCTCTACCTTACATACCTGTCTCTTGCTCTCTCTTAAAGGGCAGCACTCTACTTTCTCCTCCAGCTCTGCTTCACTCCCACCTTATTTGAGCAGGGTCCTCTTCAACCTATCATATGTGTTCTTGTAATTGTCCTATTTATAGTTAAACTCCCCCTCTCATAATATTGTAAAGTGCTACAGAATATGCTGGTGCTAATAATAATAATAAAAAAAAGAGCAGGGCAGATATACCGCTATCTGCTCTCCACAATGCCACAATGCGTGTTTGTATGTATGCCTGTATCTGTCTACGAGTGCCTGCCTAGGCCTATGCCTGTGTATACCTTTCTGTGCTTAAGTGTACCTGTCTGTAATGTGTGTGCATGCATGTGTCTGTCTGTCTGTGTCTGTGTGTACCTGTCCATGCATGAGTCTGTCTATATGTTTGTGTGTGTGTCTGTGCCTTTGTGTGCATGTGTGTGCCTGTGTTTTTGTGTCTTTCTGTGTTTGTGCACCTGTGTGTGGCTGTAAGTAACTGTGAGTGTGTCATGAGGCTTAAAGGATAGAGTTTCGAGAGGGGCACAGATAGGGCTTCAGGATGGGATTCACCATACAGTATTCTTTTTGGGCTTAAGATCCTAGTAACAGACATCCCAAGTCTCCCGGTAGTTCCAGGAGACTCCCACATTTTGCATGTGGCTCCCTGACACCAGAACATGTATAATATCCTGGATATTACACAAACAATTTGACGTACCACAGAATTAGCCGGCACTGTGGAAGTGATGACAGCCTGTCATTTCCTCCCTGCTTCACAGAGAACCGCACAGGAGGCAGCATGAAGTCAGCAACTGTACAGGCAGTATGGGGGCAGAGGAGAGGCTTGAGTGAGCTGCTACTCCATGCCCACTCCCATCAGCCTCAGCAAGAGCTCCAGCACACAAAGGTAAGGTAACATGAAGGTGGCTGACACTGTGTGTCAGTGTGTTTCTGCCAGTGTGTGTGTCAGTGTCTATCTGAGTATATGTCAGTGGGTGTATCTCAGTGTGTGTTTTAATGTGTGTATCTGAGTGTGTGTGTGCGAGTGTATGTATCTGTGTGCCAAGGTGTTCATACATGTTTGCGGGCTGTGTGTATCTGTGGTGTGGGCGGTGCATGCGTGCACAGGGGGTAGGGCGGCGCTGTAGATGAAGAGCTGCCTCCCTGAAATGCATTTTTACAAGTTGGGATGTCTGTAGTAACGCACCTGCCTGTTTACGTTGTTTTGACTACACTGTCTGTCTTTCTGTCTGTCTCTAAAGACAGACAAAAGTAAGAGTAACAATCATATGTTGTAACTCTGAGTCTGTCTTACAGCCTTTGTTTATTCTCGTCCTCTATCTCTTTACAATTTTCTTTTTCTCAGGGTCTGTTGTCTCTAATGTTTACCCTTTGTGTCTCTAGATCCGTCCCTGAGCCTCTATATTGTCTCTATTAGAGTTTTTCCCTCTACATTCTAAGCACCAGTGGCATGCTAACGGGGGTTGACAAGAAGCAGGGGCTGCTGTGGTAGGTGCCTCCTAGGTTGCTGCCCTTTAACTAGCTGTGGAACAAGCACTGAGGGATCTTCTGGGATCTCTCTGCACTGATTTTCTAGCTCCCAGTTCTGATGCTGGAAGCGGAATATCATGTCACTCCAGACTCCGCATCACCACTGGACACGAGGGATGAGGTTCCACTACAGCTCCACTTCAAAAAATGGAAACTGGGTGAACTGAATCTCACTATATAGAAAAAAAAAATAGAATAAAAAAAAGTGTGTGTATGACTCAGTGTGTGCACGAGTCTGTTTGTGTGTATTTGTGTATGCATGTGTGTCTATGTATCAGTGTGTGACTGTGTATACATATGTCCATGTGTGTGTATATGAATGTATGTGTGTACATGAATGTAACTGTGTGAAAATATGAAAGTGTATGTTTATGTCAGTATGTGCATGTAATTTTTTTAATAAAAATAAATAAAGTAAATTTCCACACTGGGTGCCCTGTGCCATAGGTACGCCTTTGCTCTACACTCCTTTTTTGGTATAGGTGTGTATTTAAGGAGATATATTGAGATATTAACTGTATCAAAAATAAATATTTAAAGGTAGGAATAAAGGCATTTGTCTTTTGGTGTGAATCATGAATCAAGTGGTAAGCAGCAACGTATCACCCATGTATTTAGACTACAACTCCCATCAGTCTATGGCCCTTAAGCTGAACAGCTGTGTGTGTAGTCAAGGCTTGGCCAGATGTATGAATTCTACTCCCTGCTATTGTTTTAATTATCAGTGCACATTCTATCTCCCTAGGGAACGTGGGCAGAGATAATATCTCAGTGATGCTTTTCACAAAGGTTCACTAAAGCTCCTTTAAACTTTAATGTACATAAATACAGGCAGAAGGTCCTGAATTGACATTCTGGCAAATGTCCAGCGTGCTCAGCTTAGCTTTATAAATGGCAGCTGCCTCTACTAAAAAGAAAACAAAAAAAACCCTGTGAGTTTCATTAGCTGTAGGTGTTATATGTACTCTTGCTCTGCGTGCATGACACTCAGTGGAGCTCCTGACTTAGATTTCCATAGCACAAAGGTATTTGTTGTACCAGGCTTTATTTAAATGATGATTTGCTAGTTAGTCACAGAGCTTTTCCAGCAAACCTTGGGATTGGCTGTGGACTGTACTGTCTGCATTTGACAGATCAAGCTCTTTACTGAACCACATTACAAGCTAAGCCTTTGTTTTGTTAACCCCATCTTCTCTTAATGTGGCTTTTAAAAATATTTCTAAAACTTTCTGTGATTTTTTTCACCTTTCATTTAATGTTGCAAATGCACACGTAGGTGTCTCAGAAACTCCGTTTGAAGAACACTTTTTTTTCTAAATAACTGATTTTACTAAATAAATAAATCCCCCGCAGGTCGATGCAAATAGTGAGAATTCTAAAAGCATTGCTTTTTTGTATTTCTTTACTTTCTAAATCACTTACAGGTCTTGTTATACTGGAAAAAAAGAAAACTTAGAGAGAGACATAGTTATTTTTTTTTTATTATAGGCATTTTTTTTCTTTTCCAATCAATCTTTCTATATATATAAAATCAGTTGTTCAACCTACCTGTGTTATATCTTGGAGGAACAGATACAGATATGTAACAAATGTCTGAATACTGGTTCATTTAGCAAGATACATTTGTCTCCTATTGGAAAGGAAAATTAAGAAAATGAAAAATATTAGGTACAGTTAATACATTTAATATGTAATATTATTATATTATTGTCTGATTTCCCTAAGACCATTTTATAATGTGAGATAGGTAACTGTGCTTTATGTTAACCTGTCAAGTGCTAAATTAGCCATATTTTCCCATGGGATTCTGTAAAAATGAAATGTGAACTTCGCAGCTTACAAAGTTTCAAGTCAAAATGGTATTTCATTTCCACCATCAACCACAAACACTTTATAAGGAGGTGCGACAGAGTTTTTTTTGGATGCTGATAAATACAGTCTGTTTTCTGTTTAATGAAGAGTTACTAATTAAATTAAATCTGAACATTTCTCTATTTTGTACTTCCTAACTATTTGCATACATTCTGCATGTTCAAATTTTCACTTGTCCTCCAGATAAATTTGAACTACAAATCCCATGATTCCAGCAAAGCTACAGTCTACTGAAGCATCATTGGCCGGTACTATAAATTGGATCTACTGCTCTTTACCACAAAAAACAGTTATACGTGGGCCTGTGAGTCTCAAAATTACCTTTAGTTTACTATGCTAATAGTGACATCCCACGTATGAATGCTATATCATGTATATCACAGCAAGCATGCTTGAAAAAAGTCAATGATCAAAGATACATACAGTCATTGATAGATGTGTCTTCTGTGTACAGCGCAGAGGTAAAATGTAAAAACTATAAATAGGAATAAGATTTCATGTAGTAAAAAATAAAACTTTACCCAACCAGACAGATGTAAAATGTAACTCAATCTATTAAAATATACATGTATTAACTTGAAAAAAGCATACGAAAAGACATATTTTCCAATTAGTCCTTCTCAACCTTTGAAAAGACAACTTTTTTTTTTTTAAGCAGCTGTTATGATGCCAATGCTGCTCAATAATTTATTAAAAAGAACATAAAAACCCAACTTTATATATATACATATATATTTATCCAGAAAGGTCAACAAGACCAGATTTTAGTGTTGACTGATGGCATAGGTCCATGCGCTATGTTAAGTTCTCTTTCCATAAATGGTGGGAGAGGAGGGAAAGATCACACCTGAGCAAAGAGTCAGTAATTGCAGTTTTTACCGCAGGATGTAGGAGAAATCCCATAACACTTATTGAAACTGTTACGCAAACCTCAAGGGGAAACTCCATGTAAGAAAAGAGCAAATGTTAGCTGGGATCATGTCCTTAAAAATTTGTTGCTTTGCCGGAGGTATGATGATATGTACTCTCTTTGTTGGAAGCATTAATTGTTGTTTACTTGGAGTCAGGCAGGTACACGTTAAAGGAACACTTCAAGCACCATAACCACTAGAGTATGCTGTACAAAGCGGTTTAGAGTAGTTTGACTGCTTAGCTGAGGTCCGCTGAGTGCCACTGCACACCTCCACCACTGCACAGTGAGAGCTGGAAGCACTCCACTAAGGTAAACATGACAGTGCAGGGCTTAGCTCATTGGCATAGAGCAGTCAGCTGACTCTGGTCCCACACTGCACGATTTAATTCAGGAGAGCTAGTCCAAGTAAGAGCTCCCATCTCTCACTGAGCTGTAGTGCAGCTGGGGGATAGTGCCGGACAGGCCCCAGGTAAGAATTAAAACCTTCATAAACACCATACAGTGGGGCGGTGCCAGGACAGGCACCATAATCACTACAAATGCTGTAGTCTTTATGGTGCTTTGAGGATTTCTTTTAAAGAGACATTGGATAGGTTATTCTGCATGATATATGCACAATCCTTCCCCATGTGTAAAAAGGGGCAGCCATGCTTCCTCTACACATGTGGTGTGTACAAACCTGACATCTCCTCTGTGACTTGTACAGCCTTTGGTGCTTTTGTAATATTCCCATTAAAGATAACAGCAAGACTTGGATGAGCTGAGAATGCAGATTTGGGGCTTCTTATGTCTACAAACCTTGGGGATTTGCAGCAAGCTTTTGTCATGTCTTCTCAACTCATAAACAAAAAAGGTGTCAACTCATATATGCGGTGTCCTTTAAACATAGTTCTGGCCATGCACAGCATAGCTACAGCAAGATCACCTTCAGGTACCAATTTACTCTTTACAGTGTTTGGTGCTGATTAAATCTCTTGCATAAATAAGTAGCCTAAAACATATGTTGACCTGAATTTAACAACTCCCTGAGATAGGTGTCATTTAAATGGGTGGCTGTGTGCACGTGAAATGTCCAATGCTGCTACTATTTGGCACTTAGAGGTCTTTTCTGTACCCTTAACCCCTTTTACTACAGATTGTTTTTGAATGTAACTGTTATTTGCTAAATGGAATGCATACCTAGCAAGCACACTGTTAAAAATAAACATATCTAGTTTTCAAAAGCTCATCTCAAGATGTTAGACTCTTGCTTTGGTAATATGTATATTGAGAAAAGTAATAGGAGTAATATTACTTATTTTTGCTGGTCCTGGTGTAGGGGGGATACTTATTGTAGATAATAATAGTAGGTTTAATGTATTCGTTGGAATGAATATTCAACAGGTCTGGAATTGGTAATGAAATAAATGGCTCTTTTTTGTAATGTGTATTCCTCCAACAAGTTAATTAGAATTTTTGGGTTGATGTGTGCAATAATGGCTTGGAGAATTGTGGCTTTATTCACTAAGCTGGCATGGTCTCTGCCTTGATTTATCTCTTGGAGTGGTGAAGCCTTATATACCCCACAGATTGTCTCCCATTTAGAACTGTTTGATGTAGGCTAGGATCCCACTGGTGGATTGTGTTCATTGGCAACAAGAATGTTGTAATGACAAGGATGGAAAAAATGCACAAGCCATAAACATGGCATTGGGTTCCTTTAAAAGACAGTATGAGTTGGAGTGGCTACTGAGTTGGAGTAAACTAACATTATAGCTTGGGCACTACAGCTGTTGTGGGCTACATCTCAATGGAAGCTTTATCAGCATTATAGCTGTAAGAGAATTTTGGGAGATGTAGCCCACAACATCTGTAGTGCCAAATGTTGTATACTCTTGTTATTGGGGACCTCACATGGGATAGCACCATTAACTAGTACTACACCAACAATACCTACAATATCGAGTATCAAGTGATCATTATGAAAATAAGAAATAAAGTAATTGAATGTTAACATGTAATTAAAAAAAATTGTTATGATAATATCATTCTTCAGCAACATTTCCAGCACCTGATGAAGATTATTTTTAATTGCCAAAAACATGATCAAACAGTTCCATTGGTTTAACAATTTATAGCAGAATTACACAAGGTGATTTACATTCCATTTTTTTCTGCACACATTTGCCTCTAAAAATATTTATTCCTTAAATTACATAGGCAGCGGAAAAAGTAATTATTTTACCTAGAAAAATATTGGGGGTGTTCTTCAAGCTGCTGGAAGATTTCATCAGATTGCTTTGGTCATCTTGCACAGACATAAATATTTTCTGAACAGCGTGACATTTGCTGAGATGATATTTATTCAGATGTTGAGCCAAATTAAGTGAAACGTGTATCAGTAACCCAACAAATGCTGTCAGTGCCCATGTTACTTTTTTTTTTTGTAAATCGTTCTTTATTGAGTTTTTCCAAAAGAAAGGTAAATGTCAAATGTTTTGATAAGTCATATTTGATACATATAATGCTGAAGCATGTAAGCAAGCAATTTAGTAGAGAACAAATCATTGAACAAAATAAGGTGTAATGAAAAGCTCTTAATAACCAATTTGTGGGGGGCGGGGCCGGGCCGCCATGCCGGCTGGACGCGTGTAAGACCAGTTCCCGCTATGGTCCAGCTTTTTGCCTCATTTAGCGGGTTCAGCCCGGCACCCGAGGCCACAGAGCGAGCCCCACACCAACTTGGGGTACTGCCACAACTTTAAAGCCTGGAAACAACATACCGCTCCCCCGTGGCACGACATCCAGCAACTGCGGCCTACCTGGGCGGTGAGTGGAGTGGACGGCCGCCATTCCGCTATCCTGTCTGGGGGCAGTAAGGAGACAGCCTCGGGGGCCCTGGCCCCTAATCCCCCCCCACTGGACCGGGGGGGTTATCTCGGTCCACCCTGGGGCCCTAAGCATACCGGCACTAGGCGGAGGACATACTCACCTCGCAGGAAGGCGGCAGAGACTGCTCCAAACCTCGAGCACTCTGCGAAGATGGCGACCTCTCTCGGGGCTCTTGGCGCCCGATGCGGGCAAATATGGCAACTGGAAGAATTGCGGCTTTAAGGGCTCAAACCGGGCGCTACCAATCGACACCGAGGCCCCACAATAGAGAATGCTGGAGGCCCTGCCACTACTTTCACTACTAATCAGGGTGAAAAACATGGAGGAACGGGATGACCTCCTATGCACCCGCCGTGAGCTGGAGACCCTGAAGCGAGACGACGCACAAAGACAGGACACAGTGGCAGTCTGGATGTATGCAACCTCATGCAGGGACAGAATCCTAATGGTGGAGAGGACTGAGTGATCTCTATGTGGGGACTGAGGGCACCTCTTCATGCTTAACTTGCAGTAACTCCGCTTAACATCGCCTTGTTTAGCAATTTAATTTTAATTTTCTTTCTTAATACACTCTGCTGGCTAGCAAGACGTGGAGGGTCTCAGGGATCATTAGCAACAGTGGCATAAGTACTTCTGATCTGTTAACTATCATTTCAGCTTAACCTACAACCCAGACCTGTGTTACTCATGTTATTAATAACTAGGCTTATGCTCAGCTTAAACTTGTTTTACTTACTAAATGTCTAGATAAAGCATAAAGTTGATGTGATCATATATCTAAGTTGGTAGCTTACCTCATGCGATACCCTGTCGCTTATGCTAGCATACAACCAACTAATCTAATCGCAGTAATGCCTTAGCATATGTGGCAAACTATACACAAGCCATATACTTGCAGAGCTGAGTCCAACTAGGTCTGTGGAACGTAAATTTAGTCTCATGTTATATTTGCATGTGTCACGTTTTCTGTCTATGTACAATCGATTGCTTATACCTGCTATTAATATAAAATTGTGCTTGTCCATCTTGTGCCCCGCATACTGCATGTGGGAATTGTTGGAGGACTGCTCATGGGGCACCTCTTACCTGCCTGTACTACACATAAGCACAGCAAAAATAAAGAATTTAAAACAAATAAAATAAAAAATAACCAATTTGTGGTGGCTCCCCACACCCCCTCCTTTTCACAAATCATTCAGGATTAGTTATAGCACTGTGAGAACCTTCATAATGGAAAAATCAGGGAGTCTAGTCGCTTTTTGCAGGTTTTTCATAGTAGTGTACAACCATTTACCTAATTGTCAAGTAGTTAGCCACTGGCATAACTTGTCTCAAATAATACTTAAAATCTTAAACAAAAAAGAAGAAACATGTGTCATTGGGTACACGGCTGCACTAAATCTTGGTGGTCCCCGCACCTTGTCACAAAAGTCTAAAGTCATATAGAGTTCTGTCTCTGTCTCAGATAGAACCTGTGTTTATATATTCACATTCCAGAGAGAGTAGTGTCATTGAGTAGTCTAGGTGACTACTAGATGAGTATCTGCAGCAGTTAGTAGCCAGTGAGTCCATATGGCTGAGTACACATGGTCATGGCCTTCTGCCTTGAAAATTAATTCCTCTGTGGTGGTGGCCCACCGGAAGGCAAAGCTGCAACAGATCGACTCTGTCCTACTCTCTGGGACCAAGACATTCAAAATAGTAGACTTTGAAAAATGTATCCGCAGGTTAGCAGGAGAGCCATAACTCTCAAACTCCTGCATAAGATTTGTCAATGTGATTTCAGAGTTACTAATGTAAATTAGGAAGTCATCAGCATATGCTGCCAATTTATGTTCCATTTTGCCAGTCTTTAGTCCATTTATATCACCATTCTGTCTGAAAGTTTTGTAGAAGGGTGGAAGACATAGAGGAAAAGGGCAAAGAAGAGAAGTGGTAGTGAAGCTTTTTGGCTCCCAAAGTATCTGAGTGACAATATGTAAGGATGTCTAAGGGGAATTCCTCCTTTGTCTGTACCTGTCAGACCACAGGGTCAGCCCCTCAACGTGAGCACTTTGTCTTAATGAGCTTGGTAGCAAGTCATGGTTTCTCCAGTAACTCCCGAGGGGCATATGGTCGCTTAAACACGTCCAGGGATGGATGGTCATGGGGAAAAATTGAGGACTCTCTGAAATCTCTGGCAACACACCAGCCTCCTCACTGCGCTCCCACACCCCAGTCATCTCTGAATTTTAAACCGGTGTAAGTCACAATAATGTTTCCTGGCTTTATGTCTTTATTACAAAGAATGGTAGAAAAATAACATTTGCTCATAGGGCAGGCTCAGAGTCTCTCCATGTTGAGAGTTGTGCATTATGGTCCACAAGAAGGACCCGTTTTCCCATGCCACTGCTGCAGGAGACCCCCTCTTTTACCACCCACCCCCCCGACACCCAGTGTTACCCATCTCCTGACTGTTTATCGAGGGGCGTGGCTTAGCGGTCCGAGAAGATGGCAGCTTAATCCACGAGTTCTCCGCAGGCTCAGCCCGTAACCTCCTCTAAACCACACTCTGACCGCAGTGATGGGGAAGACTCACCGAGCCTCACATACCCAATGATCGGGGGATGCCCCCAAGGGGGGTACGACCCCGAATATGAAACGTTACCTGCTCACACAGGCGGATATGGATCTGCAGGCCTCCAACGACTCCATGGCGTCGGACATTTTATGCCCGCAATCCCCAATGGGGGAACTGACACACGCGGCACACGACACGAGTGATACCGCAGCACCAGATCTTATTGCCCTGCTGAAGGATTTACCAACGAAAGCAGACCTCAGGTCGGCCAATGCTGAATTGCGCACGTCGATCACGCTGCGAGATCGCGCTGCGAGATGACTTACAAGGCCTCAACCAGAGAGTCGCACAGCTCGAGGCGGACTGTGACCACATAACAGTGGCACAGTCTGCTAACACGGAAACGCTGCATCACCACACCACAGTGATGAGACAAATGGCCCTGCATATCGAGGACCTCGACAACAGGGGCAGGCGACAGAACATACGTGTGAGGGGGATCCCTGAGGAGCTGGATAGGAACACCCCGGTCCAGACTACACTGCTGGAGCTGTTCAACAAGCTTTTGGCCAGACCGCCCCAGACACACATGGGCTTTGTTAGAGCTCACAGGGCCCTGCGACCCCAGGGACCCCCTGGGGGACCTCCCAGAGATATCATCTGCTGTATGCAGAATTTCAAGCTTAAGGAGGAGATCCTCCGCAAGGCACGTGGCACCGAAAAGGTACTGCTGGAGGTTTCCGAAATCCAGCTATACCCGGACCTGTCCCCTGCCACCCTGGCGTACCGGCGGGCCCTGAGGCCTCTCACCAGACAGCTGCAGACCGCCAACATCAGGTGCCGCTGGTGCTTCCCCACGGGCCTTCAAATAGCAACACCCAAAGGTCCCTTCATGGTCACGGGAGCTGAAGACTTAGAGACGATCCAACGGAAGTTACATCTGTCGCCGGAGAATCTCATCTGGCCGAACCCACTACGCTTCTACACGGATGGTCCCAGGCCACAAGGCGCAGGCCCCAAACCCCAACGGCTGTGGGCTCCCCGCACGCAGACGATACGACCCGTGGGGACACCTAATTAAATAGGACTCTCCTCCTGCCGCCCTCCGGGAAGATAAGAACAGGCCCCATGCTGTGAACGGGAGGCTTTATTTCTCCCACAAGGCTCCGACCAGTACACCTCACCCGCAGCTTTGAGCGCCGACCCTGAGAGATACAGCCGGACTCTCACCCCTGTACCCGATGTACGAGCAATGCCAGGGTAGACATGGACTTCCACTCCCGAGTCTGGTGACGAATCTCCTTTCCTCATGCCCATACTGCAAGGAAGGGGGGCACAGGGATATCACGCTTACCTACTACCTAAGGACAGCGGGCCAAGCAAGGGGGGGGGGGGATACGAGCCGAGAGAGGCCCCATGCCCGACAAGGTTGCTCATCCTGAGCGGGCACTGCTCGAAGGGAGGGGATTGGACGCTTACGGGTTCTGGACTTGTTACTTTTTCTTTGTGTAGTTTGGGACTTGCGGATCCTGGGGAGTACACCCAGACCGTCCACGTAGGTGTATTAGAGTCCATGGCCCTCGGGCATAATATACATGGAAACGCTATGACGACTTGTTGTTACCAACGACACGCCAAGTAAAGGGGTCAGGGGAGCTCAGCACACCATAAAGGGGTAAAAGAACATACCACCCACACAGCTATATCACAGCCCCCCTCCCCCCCGAGAGCAATTGATGTCCGGAGGACAATTACCCTGCAGACATTAGCTCACGAAGGTTCAACATAGGCTACACTTCCTACATGGAGAGCCGTAAGACGAGGAGAAGGGATGTCCTGACTGGGTGGAACTCCGGGGGCTCATAGCGTAACGTGACGATCTTTCTGGGAGCGCCCTGGGCCCGCTGGGTTCTACCCACTTGGGGTTTCTTGGACTCCTTTGCTACCCTATCGTCTGGAGCGTTTAGACTTAGCTGCGCAGTGCACCCCCTACCCACGGGTGGGAGGGGGATCCACTGCCCCCCAACGCTCGAACCCATAACTCGCCCCACGGGGCGATTTTTATCCGTACCCGGTTTCTAGACCCAGTGGGTGCGACCCTTCCCTTCTTTCCCCAAGTTCACCCATCCCATAATTTCTATACCAGACTACCAGATGGAAGTGACTACATCCCCTCTGAGGGAAAGGCACATATCCAGCATGTCCTTAATACCGGCTCCTCTCACAATCTTCACATTGAACGCCAGGGGACTTAACACACCAGAAAAAAGATCCGGGGCCCATAAAGATTTCAGAGCAGCTAAAGCCTCCATAGTGTTTCTACAGGAGACCCACTTCCGTGCGGGGTCGCGACCTACACTGACAAATCAACACTATCCGAAGGGATATTACAGCGACTTTCAGGGGGGTAAATCAAGGGGAACGGCAATACTCCTACATAGACGCCTCCCTTTTCTAGAAACAGGGGTCCTAACAGACCCGGAGGGTTGCTTCCTATTCCTCAAAGGGACCATCGCGGGCACGGCATACACCATAGCCAACCTCTATGCCCCAAACCGCGGGCAATACAGGTTTCTAGCCCGGGCACTCCGCACTCTTGCGGGTTTCCCGGAAGGCATACTAATAGTAGGCGGAGACCTAAACGTTACATTAGATCCCAAATGGGACTCCTCACTAGGACACTCACACATTCCCACACAACATATTACGGCAATCAAGGCCCTCCTGACCAGAGCGAAACTAGTGGACTGTTGGAGAGCATTCCACCCTGACGAGAGGGATTACACCTTTTACTCTCACCCTCATAACTCCTACACTCGCATAGACTATCTATTTGTTCCCAACCACCACGTATCGCTGGTGCTCCAAGCCGACCAGGCACCGTGACGTGGTCGGACCATGCCCCAGTGACCATTAAATTAAACTCCTTTATAGACCCAAAATTGCCAAGTGGAGACTAAATGAATCAATGCTCACTATCCCAACTATCACTTCCGACATAGAGAAGACACTGCAGGACTATTTCAAGAATAACACCAGTGAACAGACTTCCCCCACCATACGATGGGAGGCACACAAGAGTGTCATTAGGGGGCATTTATCCAAAAAAGCGCGATCCTAAAGAAACAGAGAGAGACCCGCATGGCCACGTTACTGTCTGATATACAACAAACAGATACACTTAACAAGCAACAACAACTCCCCACACATCAGGCCACACTCCTCCGCATGCGGAGAGAACTGACCACTCTCCTCCATACTAATCACCAAAGGGAAGCACTGCGACACAGAGCTTTCTTCGCAATACATGGAAACAAAAGCGGAAAGCTCCTGGCGCGCATGCTAGCCAAAAGAAGACAGGACACATACATAGATAGGATCCGCGACAAGGCAGGGGTCCTACACAGACACCCTGCCAAGATTCAGGAAATCATCCGCACGTACTATGCGGAACTATATTCCCTTCCACGCCCACGCACAGACGCACAGTCACGATCACTCCAGACCTCCATAGATAACTTCCAAGCCTGGAGTCATACCCTTATATGACTCAGGTGGTATAAGCCTCTGGACCATTCAAGGATGTCCCAATCCTTTTTCTCTCTTTGGGGACTCGGTGGTTCCTTTAAGGGTGCTTGATGCTTTGTGCTTTCCCTTTAAATTTGCTGCTAATAGAGATGCAAAATCCCAAAGGAATTCCAGAAAAAGGGTGCTTTATTGTAGATAAAAATTCAAATATAAAATCAAACATATATATATATAAAATAAAAGATTAAAAAATAAGTTCCAGATATTAGTCTGGTTTGACTCAATAGTCTACAACAGTGTCCAAAACGCGTTTCGCCTTACAAAAGGCTTCCTGTTAACAGCCAACTGAGGAAGCCTTTTGTAAGGCGAAACGCGTTTTGGACACTGTTGTAGACTATTGAGTCAAACCAGACTAATATCTGGAACTTATTTTTTAATCTTTTATTTTATATATATATATATGTTTGATTTTATATTTGAATTTTTATCTACAATAAAGCACCCTTTTTCTGGAATTCCTTTGGGATTTTGCATCTCTATTAGCAGCAAATTTAAAGGGAAAGCACAAAGCATCAAGCACCCTTAAAGGAACCACCGAGTCCCCAAAGAGAGAAAAAGGATTGGGACATCCTTGAATGGTCCAGAGGCTTATACCACCTGAGTCATATGAGGGTATGACTCCAGGCTTGTGAGTTATAATATTTCAGCTTATACACTTTTAATGCCCATTTTACAGTGTTGCACTATTGCCTGTATAATTTTGTTTTACAGAATACCGACTGTATCATATTCTTAGGAGCTCCACCTTTTTATATGTATGTATATTATATGTTTTGAAGTGGTGTAGGGGTTACCACTTATTAGGTGTTTGAGCACAATCTTCCAATTAGTGCACAGAATCGGCTTTATTACCTCCATAGATAACTACCTGACGACCCATAGACTCCCCTCCCTAGCGGCCGAAATGGCTGACCAACTGGACGAACCAATATCCATGGAAGAACTAGCGCTCGCAATTAAAACTACAAAACCGGGTTGAAGCCCAGGTCCAGACGGCTTGCCCATCAAATACTATACAAGTTACGCCGAGATCCTGTACCCCCCACTACTAGACATGTTCAACGCCATCAGGGAGGGACACGAAATTCCTGCACAGCCACTCATGACTCACATCACCATAATACCGAAAGAGGGCAGGGATCAGGAACACTGTGGGAGCTATCGGCCCATCTCCCTCATAAATAATGACATCAAACTGCTGGCGAAGGTCCTGGCGACCCGGCTCCAGACACACATACCCTCCCTGGTTCACGCGGATCAGGTGGGATTCGTAATGGGTCGTGAAGCTAGGGACGACACCATTAGGGCCCTCACAATTATGCACAGGAAGTCAGGTATTGACACAGGCCTTCTCCTACTGTCCACTGAAGCGGAGAAGGCCTTTGACAGAGTTTGCTGGGCCTACATATACCAGACGGTGACGCACATGGGTATGGGACCATACCTGCAAGGATGGATTAAGGCCCTATACACTCATCCGACAGCACATGTCTTGGTCAACGGGGCACCCACAGAAGCATTCCCAATATACAACGGTACCCGTCAGGGGTGTCCCCTATCCCCGTTATTATTCGTTCTGGCTCTGGAACCCCTCCGAACCACCATCCGACACCACCCGGACATTTTAGGAAAGTAGGTCCAAATTGGCCTTACTTACCTGCAACACTGGTCAGGTTCTGCTTTTCCTAAGATTCTATTAAGTTTAATGACAAGTGTAATGAAATACTGGCGTGAGCAACTGAGCTCCAGTCAGCTTTTATCACAAGCTACGTAGTGTGTTTCGTTGCGTGGTTAGCCTCGTATTAACTTGAGATGAAATTCAATTCTGATAAATTCTAGATAGGTGGTGAGAACAACCTGGTCAGACTACATATGTCACTGTAACAATGCCATATTAGCAGAGTGAAATGTGGTACATATTTCGAGACATTTGGGCTGTAAAGAGTTGCTCATGCTAAGTAAATGGGCAATATATGCTGGCTTATGATCTTTAACTATTTGAATGCTGAACACATTAGCCTACTACGCAACAGACTCCGAGACAAATTGATCTCCATGTTTGTATTTAAGAAAGGGGAATCCTTGGAGTTGGTGAAGAACTTGAAACTTGTCTATAGCATGTCACTGGTTATCAGAGGCTTAGTAAGGGAACCAGCAAGTGTGTCTCCTTCTGATACAGGCGTCAGTAGAACTCTATGGCTCCAAGCAAATGCAAAACAGAAAATTACCCTTGAAAAGGCATGCAGAAATTAGCACAAAAAAAATACTCGTAAGTTGTTATGGTGGAGCGCTTAGTAAATTATCTTAATGTGATACTAATTCATATAAATTTAAGTTCTCGTGCAATTTCTAAAAACTGCCAATCTTCTAAGGGGAAATTCCAGTACTCAAAAAAAAATGTAAACACAAAAAAATACAAAAGTATGTATATGTAATTTCACAAATTATTTGACTTACTATACACCATCAAAAAATAAACCAACATTAAAATGATTTGTATTGTGTGCAATTTACTGTGCTTACAGCGCAAAATAAAAACTAAAGTGATATATCTTTAAATGTTTAAAAGCTTTATTTTTTGCTTTCTGTTATACCCACATATAAGACATATTTTTAGTCACCAAATAAATGAAATGTCTGAATCTATTGCACATTTAACACGGAATATCCAAAGAACATAAGAAGACAAATTAATGCCACTTAAGTACAGACCTCTGGTTTGCAAAAATTGATTTCTTTTTACTAGCAAGTGTGAATGCATATTAATTCACCGCATCCACAGAAACTAATTGAAACATTAATGGGATAAGTGTATTTCAGATAGAACTGTTCTCGTACAACAACCATAGAAAGATCACCATAGCAATCATTTATTGTAGCTTCCACTTTTGCATGATCAATTTGGTCACAAACTACATTCTTGAATTTTACCTTTCGCACAGTTGAGAAAACACCAGATTATAAAAATTAAAGGGTAACAAATGAGTACAAAGAATACAAACTTGTATACCTGTTAAACTGTCTTTGCACTTTATTGTGAAGTATTTACCAACTGTTAGAAAAATGCACCTATGTTTAAAAAAAAATGTATACATGATCTGTAATGTAGTAAATAATAATTAGATAACTTTTAGATTTTTGGAGTGTAAAGTGTAAAACTAGGTGTTTTGTTTTTGTAATAATTGTATACATATGTAAAAAAAAAAAATACATTATATACACCTTTATACACTCTTCCTGACTTGCCAGCTTTGTGTTGTGTGTGAAAACAGTGTATTTGCAAGTTTGCTTTTGATCGCAAATCACTAATATCGGGAATTTTAGGGAATTTCCATGCCATTATTTACTCATCACTTTTTAATATAAAGTTCCAATGAGAAGATCCATGTATTTGTATGGAGCAAATATTTGCTCATTAAGGCTAGGCAAGAAATTTTCAAACACTTTCTAATTAATATTACTCACTGAATATGGAAAAGAAATCAGTCTGGAACATCTGCTTGTGGCTGGAATCACTAAAAAATGCCAGCGATGCTAATGTATTTGGATGACCAGCTTCAAACAGGCGTAACAATTTCATAGAGCTAATATTTATGGAATAGAATGTTCTTTAAGTGTCCATGCATTGCAAACAAAAAACTCAGAACACCATGAATTTGTTTTTACTAATCTGCTTGGTTATGGACTTTGTGTTGAAGTCATGTTTTGGAGTCTAGTTTGAAGAGTCATTAAACTGTATGAATAACTCATGCTTCTCGAAAAAAACATATAATCACCTTGAGTTTTTATAAAAAGAAAAAACATGTTTGGGCCCAATTTTGGGAAACCCGAATATTTGCATTTAAACCCAATGTAGTGCCTCCAGGAAGACTTAAGAAGATGTCCTTGTGGACACTTTATAATGAGATGCATATTTAGTTATCCCAGCTATTGTTCCAAGCTGGAGTTTATATCTGCATTTTACATTTTATATGTATTCACGTTTGCATCTTACAAATGGCCAAAAGAATGAAATATGGTGGGTAAATGCCTTCAGAACCTGGAACTTGTTTTTTTGCACAAAATGACCCATACAATTAAAACGCACTTAATCGCTATTAAAGAATAATACAGCTACTTTTATATCGTACAGATATAGTTAGCTGCCATTAGGTATATTTTCCATGACTACCCACCCTAAAATACACATATACATGCTTCTATTTCAAGTAGACAATGTAGGACATGTACTCCCATTTAATATGAAAGCTGGAAAGTGCATTACATGCCATTACTAAGAAACAAGAAAATATTTATCAATTGCTGACACCAGTTCCTTTACTATATTATATTTTTTCAAAATAAAAAGTGATCTGTGGAGCCCTAGTCAAAATAGTAATAATAACTGCGGCAAACACAATGGTGATCTATAGCCTTTAACCCTTTAAGGACCAAACGTCTGGAATAAAAGGGAATCATGACATGTCATGTGTCCTTAAGGCGTTAAACATCAGAAATCTCATCACATGGAGACATCAATATGATTGTGTAAAATGTCAGTTTGAATTATACATCACTGGGTAAAACCATGGAGCAAACACATAGTTATAGTTCTTTATTTTTGGTTGTGCATGTAAATACATTCCAGCTATTTTCGCCACATCAGCGTCAAAAGAAGCATCATAGTAGGTCACAGGTATGAGAGACAGGACAACCTTTGGTGTATAACAGGTTAAACTGACATGTCTACTTCTGCTTTACTGGTAAGTGGATAGTTTTACAGAGATCAAGCGACATGTGGGTATGATTCAAGTTTGAATAGGAGAGTAACAAAAGTAAAATACAAGAGTAACAAGTGAAATGCAAGAGTAAGTTGCTGAGTAATTAGTTTAAGTAGTTAATTGCAGTAACGGTATAGCGTATGTCTAAGCTTGTATTACATGTTAGGCAATGACTGATGAATGCAATACAAACATACAGCATCGAGGCATAGGAGAAAAATTGCACTTTTTACATAGGACAGGCTATTTAATGCCCTAAATATGAAGTGGATTATTTAGGCTAGGAAAACCCATCTAGACAGGACAGGTTCTACGCTCGGTAGCAATGGGGATTGTCTAGACTAGTGATGTGATTTAAAGTAAAGATGCCTGTACACATTGCATTGATTAATAGTGCCACACTACATGATATACTCTTATGCCTGTTGGATCACCGATGCCCGTCTCATTATGTAAACCCTGCATCACCAGAAATAAGATAGCCAGTTAGAGAGGTACAGAGGAGAAAATAAAAGGCAACTAATAAGAAAAAATACAGATTATTTCAACATAACATGGCCAGAGAGGTCAACCACTGTAGAGAGTTGTTCACATATGGCAGGGGGCTCTCATCCTGAGTGGTAATAGAGCTGCCTTAAATTGTTTGGCAGCCGTCAACCGATTTCCATACTGGGGATATACACAGTCATTGCGGGGAGGTTGGTGAGAACAGCGACACCGTCGAAGCGAAGTGGAGCATCCTTCCAGCCCCAGGCCTTTATAGGGACCAGCATCTTTGTGCCGCGGACTCAGAGGCTCCGAGAGACCCAATCTTTCCCACGTTGGGGGAGACAGGAAGCCTTGATAATCTTGTGCCGCCAGCGGCTGGCAGCCCTCTGTCTTTGCGGACGATGCATTGGGGCCATGCCCTTGTTGGCCATTGGCTCTGTTGGGTAGCGTTATAGGAGACTTGTGTTGTCGCCGGACTTTTCCCAAAGTAGATCCTCTCACCTCCCGGCGCCTGCTCCCCAAATCTCCCTCATGGGGCTGCTGAAAGATTGTTGCCATGCGGTTCTCCAGCTCTATACAGAATCGTGAGAAGTGTGCGTCTGACCGTTGCAGAAATTGCTCTATTAAGCCCTGGGGAGCCCTCTGGTGCAGCGTGGTGGCGAGCAGTGTAGGTGTAGGGGCACCCACCATCTTGCCTATTCACAGTGCGCATGGGTATGGACTACAGCTGTGGTCAGGTTTTGGTGCAGGTATGTAACTCAGGAGTATCAGAGGTTGTAGTGGCAGGGACCGGGATAACCCCCACCGGCCCAGAAGGGGGTGGATACAGGACTTGCTGACTATGCAGCTGGTGCGGCTCTGCCGATGAGTTCGGCTGCCACTCCAGGCCGTAGTGTCTCATCTTTAGTGATTTCCAGTCTCAGGCTGTAGGATCGCTCTAAGCACTCAGCTACTCCTAGGCACAATTAGGAGGCCTAAGGAGCCAAAATGCCGTTGGGCAACACGATTATTGGCCCAGGATTAGCTTATTTGCCAAAGTTTAATGAGGAGCTTTCCTGCCACGCGTCTGTACAGCTCGGGGGTCAAGCCCTGCCCCGCAAACACATTGTTAATTATAATTTAATAAATATGTTATTTAACTTTGTCTTTTACTTCTCTCTGGTTCTTCTACATTGATGTGTGTGGTTTGATGAAGTACTAGCAAATGGTAACCACACAAATGCCATGTATAGGGCTGATAATCCCTCTAGAAATTAACAATAGGTGGTACTTATCTCTGATTCTTTATTTATGAGAAAGAAGATTTTGATTTAATTCAGTGAACACTAGTTCTTTCTTATATTTTTTAATACATAATAAATTGTATCGGACAATGCATGAGCATATTTTGGTTTTATTTTGTGCAACACTACACATTTTATTCTATTCTTCTGTTATACTATCTGACAAATTATTTCAAACTATTTCTACGTTCTGCCATTCAGTTATTTTGACCCTTTTTGCTCTGTCTATATAATCTTCCATTATGTTATTTTGAGATAGGAAAAGATATGACTTGATATTGTAAAATTGCTGAAGGTACAGAAATTCTGCCATGACCATTGTTACTTAGATAAACTCAACACACGTTTCAATTTATTCACAACAATTCCATAAGGACATTTCTGTCACTACACATTGTAATACATGCTATTAAGCAGTTCATGGCTTTGACTTCCATGTGTTTTGCTGACAGAATCTGGAATTGAATATTATGTTTCCCAAACAAATAACAAAATACCTTGGATATTGTGTGGACACTTTTATTGATATGTGAAATGAGCAATGTGAGACAAATCCTTAAAATGAGAGGCATCCCTATCTAAACAAGACTGCATTACTTGTACCTCAGGGTTGAGGTTCCTTAACAGATCTGATTTTAACTAAATCCGCAGCTAATAGATGCTAATAGCTATACCCAAATGAATGACACTTAGTTTATGAATGTATGAAGGATTAAATCTTTAACTGAAACAGGCAATCAAATCTAATCAGTCCTAAGGTTGAACAGGCATTGTGTTTGGAACCTTCTCCAACTGATCTATCCTGTCCAGAAATGTTGATTAAGATATATCTTACATATCTTGTCTAACATACTTATTTTCTCCAAAATGACCAATTTGTCTGAATGGATACAATCTGTAAACAGTTGTAAAGAGACAATAATGCATTAGTAGATATTAAATGTAAAAAAACAAAAAAATAAGCGCTCTCTTTCTGTAAATGAGCTGCAGTTCACCAACAAGGTGTTTCCCCAACCTTGTGAAACAAGACAGATATTACAAAGTAAAAAGGTGAACAGCGCTAACAATAAATGAGGTACATACGTAATAAGGAATGCTGGCCAGTGGTGAAGCTTAAAGAAACAAAAGCAAAATACAATAATAGTGCAATATGTCTTTAAAAATAAAGTGAACGGTAAAGGAATATTAGATCCACACTCACACTTTAAAGAGCTATATAAGCTCTATTACAAGGGCCTGGACGGAATAATCCCCGTCTGTGGATTTCTTGATGTGTGATGTTCCTGGTAGGCTTATATATATAAGCATTCGTGGTATGAAAGACAAAATAAAATACACCATATGGTATAGTAGGTAGGTATAAACTTAGCACAAAAAGAAATTATCCTACTTACATCTACTAGAGCAAGGACCTGCTCTAGTGAAAACAGCTTCAGGTGGAATAATCCCCACCTAGGGATATGATGGACCCAAAAGTAGCAGCAGCAAAATGTTGAATGGGAAGTAGGACAAAAAAAGGTGACTGGGAGTATATACAGTATATATATACTTTATTACATCAAATATTTAAAATATTAAAGGTGAAAATACAAACTTATAAAACCAGTCAGGGCAACAGAGTCCAAAATCTTCCTCACTTGACGCGTTTCGCCGAGGCTTTTTCAAAAGTGAAGTGGCATTCACTTTTGAAAAAGCCTCGGCGAAACGCGTCAAGTGAGGAAGATTCTGCCAAATAGTAGAACGGATCCATGGAAATAGCTTTAAAAGCTCTCTACATCTTCAGAACTCAGAGTGCATTTAAAAGTATCATAGCAAGTAATGTTCACAAGACCCAGCATTCAACCTATTGGAGATTTTAGGAAGCTGTGATAGTTGTATAAAAAGTGTAAAATGTCATAAAAGGAGCAAGTTTCTATTATACAATATTCTTGTAATAAATATGTTTGCGTTCCAGAAAAAATATTTTTGTTATGAAAGTTAACGGTTAATTTAATTTATTACCCATTATTAAATAATATAAGATCTGATATTTATATACAATGATACAAACAGCAGGGTTTGAAACTATAGAGATAGTTTTGGCAGTATTTTCCCACGTCTGTTTTATGTAAATTAACTACCGTACTTACAGCACTCCTGCAAATGACTAGTTTTCAAACCATTGTGTGGAGTTAGCACAGCTATCCAGGAAATGAAAGCAATATGAAAACAGGAAGAGAAGAAGGGGTATGGCTAGTGAGGGGGGCCCGTTCAATAAGATACTGAAAAAAAAGGAAAACAAAAGATATCAACACCATGTATTTATTCCAAAACTACAGTGAGTGACAGCGAAAAAATGATAAGACTATGAAGATGGTAAAATGTAAAATATATTGTAATATAAAAAAAAAAGCATATTATACGTTAGCAAGATTTTTATTTTAAATTAAGGAAGTACTGACAAGTTCCGATGTTAAAAAGTGAGATTCCTTTGTGTTCACAGATTGTTTTGTGCTTAGGAAAAAGCATTTCCTGAAGCACCTGGTGTTTTTTGGACGTGTCCCATGCAAATATTGGGTCGTGATCTTCTCTCTGTTTTAATATGCTGTGTAAACAGTTGGTTTATGTAGCTGCTCTGAAGCTATTGCAGTTTGTATCATTTAAATCAGGTCATGGTACACACACCTAGGACAGCATGCAGCTGCTCAGTTTTTGTCAGGATGTTGTCTGGAGAACTGTGCTTCTCACGTGCAAAGATGGTTTCTATAAAATTGTAAGTTAGAGGAACACTATAGGGTCAGGAACACAAACATGTATTCCTGACCCTATAGTGTTTAACCCACCATTTAGGTGGCTTGCCCACCCTTAGCCCCGGATTAAATTAGTGAAATATGGGAGTTTAGGGAAAGTTTTGTGGTAGTAATCATATTTGTGCTTGTGTGATAATTTAAGACACCCATCAGAACCTGGCTTAAATCTTGTAAGATAAGGGATACCCTATAATAGGGGTGGAATTAGTCATAGTGCAGCTGTGCCCCTGCTCCAGGAACCGCAGGATTGGGAGGGAGAAACTCACAGCCAGGCAATGATTTTCAGTTTGGCGTGCACACTGAGTGGCCAGCACTATTGAAGGCTATCTGGTGGTGGTGGTGGTGGGGTGCTTCATTTTAATCTATCAGGGGTGGGGAACCTCCGGCTCTCCAGATGTTTTGGACTACATCTCCCTTGATGCTTTGCTAGCATTATGCCTGTAAGAGCATTATTAGAGATGTAGTCCAAAACATCTGGAGAGCCGAAGGTTCCCCACTCCTATAGTTTATCCAGGCGGGATTTGGAGGTCAGCGGTATTCTAACTCTGCACTCACTGCTGTTCCTGGGTGGATGGAATGTGTGAGATTAAAAAGCCAGAGACTTGCATTCCCAACATTCTATCCACAGAGAGGATGCTGCTGTAAAGAGGACAAGCAGAGTCTGATGAATCCTGCCCAGCAAATGCTCAGCACAACTTAAGCATGAGCTTCAAGTACAGCGGAAGAAAAAAGAAGGAAAAATGGTGATGGTAGGGAGGAGGGAGTTGGAAATACGCAGACAGCTCATTGGCTGAGTGTCACTTTATATTTGCCATTACTGTGTAATATAACCCGCCTCCCCCCTGCCACTACCTAATATTTTGTTCATTTCATTAAGGATGAACAAATTAATAAAATGTAAAAATGATGTAAATTTGCAAATTTTATTTAGATATTCAGGAACAGTAATTTTTACCCCAAAACACGTTTTTTTTATTGCTATACATTAATGTGCTGGCTTCTCAACCCAGGTTACAATACATTGTAATACATTGTGTTCTAAATTAAATTACTAACACTAAATTATGAATTAGGAGGAATGCTGGGTTAATTTCACATTTTAGATCAAAATCGACAATTCTCCAAGTCAGCTACTTGTTTCAGTTCTGCTGTTTTCTAGCTATTTGAATTTTACTTTCAATTGGAGACACACCTCAGTTCAAAGAATTAAGACTTGGCAATGAACAGGCCAAGCAGTATAGTGAAAATTACACTGTGACAATTTGCATTTCTCTATTTTAGCATTTAATTGTTAGTACTGTAACTAAAACAACTAGACAGCCATGGCAGCTCCGTTCCCTAAATAAATCAATTATTTTTAAGCTAAGTACTTAATATTATTCCATGGTTTTAAAGTATGCGATAATACAAGATGTGAGAAGAACAATCCTTTTCTTTTCATATTTCATAGTGCAGCCAATATATATAGATGCTGATACTGTTATTGTATTATTTTGTCCTTTGTAATCATACAGAGTATAAAGTCTTCATTAGCTAGCAGATAAACATAAGTGGCTGCTATCCATCATTTCAGCAGACAGAGATAATGGAGTCATTAACAGGATGGCAACAAGTAAAACCTTTTATTTGAAGTCCCTAAAGCTGAGATCATTAATCTATGTACCAATAAGAACGGGGACTTTCAATTATAATTTTGTCTGCTTTAAGTCACATAGAGTAACCTCTACAAGGGTTAGTTAGCAAATCTAGAGGTCTGTGAATCAGGAGTGACCCTTACACCATCAATGTGAGATTTATGAATCTCCTTACAGACAGTGTTGTTAGGGGTTATGTATAAGGAACTGTTCTGAACAGCAATCAGAGGGAACGATATAGTGGTTTCCATGGCAATTTATCCACAATTAGAACATTGCTTTACTTTACTCAAATTTTAGGCCAACATCAGCCGGTGCCTGCATTAAGGCCGGCCAATGGGTATTGCTAAACAGGTCAGTTGCCATGGCCTGTGCGCAACAGGGCCCTTGTCGTATCTGCCCACTGAAAGTAAGTGAAAGTCTATTAAGGGATAATATTCAGAAATTCATTGGGAAGAACTTTGTTATTAGCAATAATCAGCATGGTTTTATGAAACATAGGTCATGTCAAACTAACCTAATTGCGTTCTACGAAGAAGTAAGTAGAAGTATAGATCAGGGTGTTGCAGTGGATGTGATCTACTTGGATTTTGCCAAGGCATTTGATACGGTTCCTCACAATAGGTTAGTCTTCAAACTAAAAGAAATTGATCTAGCTGAATATTCTTGTTCTTGGGTAGAACATTGGCTTAAGGATAGAGTACAACGAGTTGTCACTAATGGTACATTTTCAGGCTGGACAAAAGTGGTAAGTGGTGTCCCTCAGGGTTCTGTTTTGGGACCGCTTCTTTTTAACATATTTATAAATGATCTTGAAATAGGCATTGAAAGCCATGTTTCAGTGTTTGCAGATGACATAAAACTTTGTAAAGTAATAAAATGTGAGCAGGATATTGCTTTGCTGCAGAAGGATTTGGATAGATTGGGGGACTGGGTGCTAAAATGGCAGATTAAATTTAATGTAGAGAAATGCAAAGTTACTCACATCGGGGTCAAGAATGCACAAGCAACTTACACCCTAAATGGTAGTGAATTAGGGATAACCACACACGAGAAGGATTTGGGAATTGTTATAGACAACAAATTAGGCAGCAATATGCAATGTCAATCTGCAGTTGCTAAGGTCAGTAAGGTTTTGTCATGTATAAATAGGGGCATAAATTCTCAGGATGAAAATATAATTTTTCCTCTTTATAAATCGCTGGTAAGACCACACCTTGAATATGCTGTGCAATTTTGGGCACCTGTTCTAAAGAAGGATATCATGGCACTAGAAAAAGTGCAGAGACAAGCTACAAAATTGATAAAAGGAATGGAGCATAGCATTTTAGTTCGAAGAAAGGTTAAAAAATTGAAATCTCTTTATTTTGGGAAAAACGGCGCCTCAGAGGGTATATGTTAACTTTATACAAATATATTCGGGGCCAGTACAAACCATTATCTGGAAATCTATTCATAAACAGGGCTATACATAGGACACTAGGTCATGCATTTCGGCTGGAAGAAAGGAGATTTTATCTAAGGCAAAAAAAAGGTTTTTTTACAGTAAGAGCAATAAGGATATGGAATTCTCTGCCTGAAGAGGTGGTTTTGTCAGAGTCCATACAGATGTTTAAACAGCAATTGGATAAATACTTGCAAAGCATACAGGGATATAATTTCTAATTAGTGGGGTAATAGCGGCTTGATCCAAGGAGATATCTGACTGATATTTTGGGGTCAAGAAGGATTTTTTTCCTAGTGAGTTGCAAAATTGGAAGCGCTTCAGACTAAGTTTTTTTGCCTTCTTTTGGATCAACATATGTGAGGAAGGTTGAACTTGATGGACGCAAGTCTTTTTTCAGCTATGTAAAAAGTCGGTAACTATTTCCCAGAGAGCGCCACACGGGAGGGATGAGGAGGCACTGTCAGCAGCGGGCAGTGAGTTGCTGCAGACCCACATCAGCCAGCAAAAATCACCCTCCTGCAGAAAAAAATGGATCTAACAGGAGGGTGGCAGCAATTATAAAAATTACAATCTCTTTGTGTATATGTTAGTGTGGGTGTGTCAGTGTGTCTATCTGAGTATATCTGTGTGTCAATGTGTGTATCTGTGTGTATGTGTCAGTGTGGATCTGTGTGTCAAGGTGTGTGCATATGTCCAGGTATGTGCATGTGTCAGTGTGTATCTTTGTGTCAGTGTGTGTATCTGTGTGTTAATGTGTATGTATATCTGTGTATGTATGTGCATACATCCCAGCAAACACCAACACAACATGCAAACACTCCCCTGCAATCACAGACATTAAATACAAACATACCCCTAAATTTAAACTCCAATATCATATACAAACACATACCAAATACAACCACATTCACTCAAAATACCAATACCACACACAATGTACATCTGTCACGTATTCACGCACATAAAAATGTTGTTAATGGCATTTACCGTCCTGACAAGAAAAGTTGTGCCGAGTAGCATTACTGTCCTGACAGGAAAAGTTGTGCCGAGCAGCAATCATGCATATGGAAACCTGGTAATTGCTTTTGGGGTCAAAGGCCGGTTATGGCCAATCAGATCCACAGGAGGGTTTGTGCTGAGCAGCAATCATGTACATGGAAACCTGGTAATTGCTTTTGGAGTCAAAGGCCGGTTACAGACAATCAGATCCACAGGAGGGGTATTTACACCCAATTCTCCTTTTTCTTATTGCCCTGTCGTGGTTTCATCCTGATGGTAATCCAAGAGTGCGTTCCTGATCTTGATTTTCTGGTATTTGACTTTGGCTTCGTTTTGACTTCCCTGAATTCTGGTATCCTTGACTTTTGACTTTCCCTCATCATTGTGTCTGATTATGTGTTCCTGACCTTGGCAAGTATTTTGACTATTCTTGGAGACGTTAAGTCCGGCCATTCTAAGGTCCGGTTATACGTTATCCTTAGTCCTAGGTGTGATACAGTTCTGCGTGCTGGATCAACTTGTAATCCTGACAACATCCATATTTAAAATACAACACAACATCCAAACAAACCCCTGCACACCTGCCTACACTACATACAAACATATCTGTGCATTCAAACGCAAACACTATACACTACTGAATTACGATGGTAAAACCCCTACAAGCACAGATATACTCTATACAAAAACATGCTTACATTCAAACACACATACACTGCTCACAAATACAACCTTGCAAGGGTGGACAATAGGTAGATCCCCATATGGCATAGGATTGTTGGAGTTGTATGTCAAATGGGGATCTATCTTTTCATCATTCTTGCACTAGAGAGGGGCTCACAATAATTAATATCAGTTTTGTAACCTAAAATTAGCATTTTCCAACAGTTATCCATATTGGCATGTGTCTGAAGGGGTCCAGCCTGGCATGTGTTTGTGCCAGGATAACTGGCAGCTGCCTTGTCTGGCCGCACTCATGGCTGCCCTTATTCAGAGCATTTTCCTCTGGCATGGGCTTTGTGCCCTGAAGTTAATCTGCGCAGTTCCAGCATGTTTCAAGATGTCCTCGCTCTGCACTGTTGGTGATTTTTCCTGAGAATCCCCATGAACAGGATACTAGGGAACAAACATAGGATGGCAGGATAGAACCCTGAATTTGTGTTGGTTGATAGATGAGAGGTATCATTGATTAGGGTGTGCTCAGGCACACCCGGCACACCCCATGCGTACGCCTATGGATATGAATTTGTTGTTTTTAAATGGAAAGAGATCAGCTTAAATGATGAGGTCACATACTATTGTTTTTTTCGCGATTACATGATAGAGAATCAATGACCTTCTAATGAAAGATATAGTCATATAGATGTACAAATTGCATTTAAAGAAAAAAAGATATAGAAATACCACCTCCATAAAACACTCCTGCTGTATACAGCAAAATAAATAAATATATAACTAGGAAGTAAAGATAAACACATGTATGTCACACTTATAAAACACATTATCGCTGCCTATTGTTTCCCATCACAACCATTACCATGTTCATCGAACCTGGATGATTTATTTATTAGATTGGATCATCTGTTTTAATCAATCCTGATGTTAGTTACAAATTCTGATAAGGGGAATTATTTCCAGGCTGCTGTCATTACATTATAAGTCACTGTGACCAAATTTACACAAACAGAGACATAATACAAAATGTGACCACATCAACAAGAATAACAGTTAAAAAGGACCATTGTGACATAATTTTTTTTACTAACTACAGGCAGCTCTGGTTACAATCAGGGCATGAGTCCTGCAGGAACGCGTGGGAACGGCGTTCCTGCACTTTTTCCACAGCAGGAACTCCGTTCCCCTTAGTAGTCCTGCAGTACTTGTTTGCCAGTGAGGCAAACAAGGCATTTGCCATGTTAGCCTCGGGGCAGGCGGCTGGTTGAAGTCCAGGCGGGTGGCAAAGGAGAACTGATTTGGGAGCCAGCCGCAGAGTGATGCCGGGAGTCGGAATGTGACAAATCAGCGCTCCCTCGTTGCCCGCCTGGACTTTAACCGACCGCCTGCCCCGAGGCTAACATGGCAAATGTCTTGTTTGCCTCATGGGCAAACAAGTCCTGCAGGACTACTGCCTTCCTGCCGGCCTTCCTGCCCAAACAGCCCGACCATCAGCGCCACTGGACTCCAGGTAAAAATTCCACCCAGCTCTCCCAAAGGCTGGATGGATTTAAATTAAAATAAAAAAAATAAATCTGTGAGTGTTGGGGCCAATGTGTTTGTGTGTGTGTGTGTATGTCAGTGTGTGTGTGTCTGTCTTTCAGTGAGACTGTGTGTATCCTTCAGTGTGTGTCTGTCAGTGAATCTGTGAGTGAATGAGTGTGTGTCTGTCAGTGAATGTGTGAGTGAATGAGGGTGTGTGTGTGTATGTCAGTGTGTCTGTCTGTCAGTGAGTCAGTGAGCCCCCTACCAACTCACAGTCCCCCTACCCACCATACAGCCCCCCCACCCACCTTACAGAACCCCTACGCACCTCACAGCCCCCTACCCACCTTACAGCCCCCCTACCCACCTTACAGAATCCCTACCTACTCACAGCCCCCTACCCACTCACAGTCCCCATACCCACTCACAGCCCCGCTACCCACTTTACAACCCCCCTACCCACTCACTTTTTTCCGCGGGACTGGACCCCTGGTTACACTGTGTCCTCACAATCTACTCACAGTGATGAACCTGGGATGGCAGTTGGTTGCCCACTGACTACAAGTTGGAAGGAAATGGTTATGTTTGCAGACCAGTTACATCCTTACAGCAGGATTAGTAGCAAAATGTTAGGGAGAAGAACACCTGCTATAGATAGAATATGTGAGGTGTGGCCTGTTGTGATGGGAGTGAGCTGTGTATAACAATCTTTCTACCTGTATGATTTCACCTGTCATTTTAACAACAGCTAGCTAGTTACCAGATCGTAGGCTCATTATCTGGTAGCTCTGTTGTTTCAAGACTAACCATGACAATAGGGAAACCATGCTATGTTGTGGTCACAGAAAGAGAAATCAGCAGTTTTGATACTAGTAAATGACCCAGAGATATCTGCCCTCATCCCACCGTTATCATTTACATTATTTGTGTTCTCTTCCCAGTACATCTCTAGCCATGAATTGCTAAATTCATGGTGTAGTATCGTCTAAGAATGGAAAGATTATTTAAAAGCCTAATCCACAGTCCTGACAAATTGTCCTCGAAAATTCTCCCTTCTTTACAGCTGGTTTCTGACTGTAAAGGTGATTTTATCATGTTCTACCGTGTCTACTGGAAAAAACCTGGGAATTTCTTCCAACTCAAATGATGTAATAAAGTGTTCCTTCTTAGCAATGCATTTTACAACAAATTCTTCATATTGCAGATTTATAGCAACAATGAAAAGGATGTGCGGATACATATTCTTTTATTTTTGCATAGAGCACTACATATAGCAAACATTCCATGTGTAGATGCAGATATCAAGGCCATTCAACAGGGTTTTACAAATCTAGACATCCTCATCTTTAATCACAGCCATATTACTGAGCAAATTATAGACATATCCTTCAACTGACATATCACACTCATAACTTTCACAATGATGGTTAAAGAACAGGCATAGCCTATTTGAAAGCACGAGACAGACATGCACATGCATAGTACCAGCCTTCCAAGTCAAGCTGCACATGCAAAGTAAAATATATGCAATGCTCTACTAGTTAGTAATTATTGTAGAAATAGCTTATTGGCACAAGGAGACATTCTTTTTTTTTTTTTTTTTTTAACCTACTTTTAAACCAGCAGCAGCAAAAATAGGATAAAAAAAAGAAAAGTTGAAGAGTATTCAACTTATATGAACAACATATGCCAATTAACATTTTACCTTTTAATCTGTTTACATCATAAGGTATCTTGTTTGTTGAATTACATATTGTTTCTGACCAAAATGTCAGATTTGTGAAATATTTTTTGTACACACATTTTTGTACACATAAACATTTGCTGCTTACCAAAGACTATATAACACATGGTTATGCTTAGTAAAAGAACATTGCATCACCGTATATGGCAATTCAATATTTTATTACATGCAGGTGAAATTCCCTTTTCCCATTAATCTTTGCTTCATACTGGATATCAGATTAGACAGCATCCTTAGCATGATTCTAAAATGAAAATGTTTCTGAAGAATACTAGTGATGTCATAATGTATTGTTGTTAAAGGATCACTATAGGGTCAGGAACACAAACATGTATTCCAGACCCTATAGTGTTGAAACCACCATCTAGCCCCCCCTGGGCCCCTCATGTCTCTATAAATATAGCAAAATCTTACTGTATTCACACCTGAAGCTGTAAATCTGCATGCTGTTTGTCTCAGAGAAAACAAGCTGTCTGCTGACATCATCAGAAGTGGTAGCTTGATCCAATCACAATGCTTCCCCAAAGGATTGTCTGAGACTGACAAGGAGGCAGATCAGGGGCAGAGACAGCATGATTCAAACATAGCCCTGGCCAATCAGCATCTCCTCATAGAGATGAATTGAATCAATGAATCTCTATGTGGAAAGTTCAGTGTCTGCATGCAGAGGGAGGAGATACTGAATGTTTGGATGCATTTTAGGCAGCCATGACCCAGGAAGGATCTCTAACAGCCTTCTGAGGAGTGGGCAGTGAAGTTATCACTAGGCTGCAATGTAAACACTGCATTTTCTCTGAAAAGACAGTGTTTACAGCAAAAAGCCTGAGAGTAATGATCCTACTCACCAGAACAAATTCAATAAGCTGTAGTTGTTCTGGTGACTATAATGTCCCTTTAAGTAATTGTATAATTGTTTAAATGAGAACAAAAGTGAGAAGATCTGTTAATGTTCACAGCACACCGGCAAACAGATGAGTGGCATTTCTCAGTTTGTGTCACAAAAAAACAGTGAGAACACACACACACATGTTTTGTATGTCACTAACATACATATACTCTTGTGACAAAATGTACCCCCTTTCGTAGTGTAGGGAGTTATGTAGAGTTGCTGTTCACGCTGATCACAATACTACTGCTCTTTCTTTTTGTGGAGTCTGCTTTGAAAAGTGTTTGCCCAAGATAACAAGGAAAATATGTTTAAAACAATCCAGGTTTATGCAAATGGCTGAAGCACTAAATTACATTGTTTTCTAACAAGATTGTACGTTTGTTTGAGCAGTGCCTTCTTCACCTCATGTGTCAGTGAGTATTATATTTAAAGGCCTATTACATTAAATATCACCATTGTACATTTGTAAAGTACTGCAGAAAATATTGGTGCTATATAAATTCTAAAAGTAATAGAATAACAATTTTGTAGCATCTTGTGAGAAACAGAAGAAATAACTTGGAAACATTTTCTTCTGGGGTGTAGCCATCATGAAATTTGCATTTTTGTAGACGAAATACAAACATGTCTTGTGTGGTGCCATTGTTACTGTGACAAATGTGCATCTTTCCCATTGAATATGATAGCAGATAAGAACCCCTTAGCTTATCCAGTCTGTCTCTTGCCTATCTAAACAAACATATCCTTCATTTTTGATTACATTTCCTTGTGAAGACGTCCGTATGTTTTTCTCTAGTGCTCTTTAATACAACACAAGCATTTCACAGCATTCAACGCCCAAGCAAAGGCCTCATTTCACGTGGGCGAGGACTTTCAGATTTATTCTCTAAACTGAGAATTGTCACAACAAACCAAGAAATTGCAAATTTTAGTTCAAAATATCAAAGCGTGACCGAAATCTGTACTAAGCTCGAAAAGTGTTTCAAAAAGAAAATGTCCAATTCAGCTTTTATCACACAATTGAGTGTTGTAAGCACTGTAACCAGTACAGCTGTTGTAGTGATTATGGTACTAATTCTGTGTGATGAGTTTAATAAAAATTGTGGGTCCCAAATCACACACTGCCTAGCCCCTTGTCAGCTCTGTTGTTCTCAGCCTATAACAACCATCTAAGCGGCTGTTATTGATATTGCTAATGGCAAAGTGTAACTTCTGTATACCTCGGGGACTCTTGGATTCCTAGAAACAACAAAAATAACTACAGTGGTTATAGTGCTAAGACTACCTCTTTAAAACCTGTCTCCTCTGTCACTTTCTGACAAACACTATTGTGATGAATAACCCCATTAAACTTTAAGTGATATTTTAGGTACAGGTATATTGGTATAAGAATAAGGAAGGAAAGGTAAAGAAAATACATTAAAACAAGTCACATTTTGTGAAACTAAACATGTTTCTGCCTAGAACGAATTTTAACTTATTTTACATAAATTTTGAGTTTTAGTTTATGAGTTGATAGGGTTTCAACTTAGCGTTCTGTCTAAATATTAACTATCAAACCTACGCCTCAACACCCACACATGTAGGTCACAGAATAAATCGACTTCATTGACTGAGAGCCACTGGAATCTCGGATGTTAACTGACACCCAGGAGTAGAACTTGTGAAATAATTTCCTATGAAAGCCCCAGCAGACAGGGTTGACATCATGAATCATGACATCCATAGGGCAAACAAAGCATTTGCTTTAACAGCATGATCCCTGGATTCCGAGATCAGAGATGCTAGTTGTGGAGCCAGACAAAGGGTCTTCCTGAAAAACAAAAGGATGTGGAACTCCACTGACACTTTGACAGAGAGACACGTCTTCAACACAACAAGGAGTCTGTTCCACATGTAAAGCTGTGTTTGTACTCTGTTTAGTTTGCTAAGAGGCTTCTCTGACTTTCCATTGATCTAGAAGATAAAAAAATATGCTGTCAAAGGGAAGTGGATATTCTGTAGCACAAAAACAAATATTCTCCTCACTTTGTATTTTGTTGTATTAAAATACAGTATTACTGTAGCCAGATGCTTAGCCCCTTAGCAAATAGTTAATGGTGTGTTTGTGACTAAGCATTATTGCTTTTAGCATGTCATGTTCATGGCTTCACTTTTAAATGCTGTGGATAGTCTTACTTTGTGCTGATGCGGTCAAATCATTGTAAATATAGAATGATACTTTTAGATCAGACAGAAACAAAGAAAATAAAGTTGAAATAAGTTTACAGATAGGACCACAAGATTAACCCATTACATAACCTTACACAATGTCATATTCTGCAACTCCCTGTCATTAGGTCAAGCACTCTACCACATGTGGTACACGTGAACAGTGATGGCAAACTGTGCAACCCAATGATGTTTGAACTTTAGATCTGGTTCAGCTAGTATGGGGCCCTCTGCAGGTCTAAATTTCTCATTAGCCAGAGTAGGCACCTGCCTACAGGTGACTGTTTTGTAGCGGGTGGCTAGTAACAGCACTTACAATGTGCCCTTTTAAAGTTTAGATGGGTTGGTGAGTGGAGATAAGTACCAGGAGCTTTGGCCAATGCCCACTGTAATCTAGATGTACCAAACTAGATAGGGAAACAGTATTAACCCCTTAAGGACACATGACATGTCTGACATGTCATTTTTCCCTTTTATTCCAGAAGTTTGGTCCTTAAGGGGTTAAAGGGACACTGTAGTCACCTGAACAACTTTAGCTTAATGAAGCAGTTTTGGTGTATAGAGCATGCCCCTGCAGCCTCACTGCTCA
This sequence comes from Pelobates fuscus, assembly GCF_036172605.1. Lineage (NCBI taxonomy): Eukaryota > Metazoa > Chordata > Amphibia > Anura > Pelobatidae > Pelobates > Pelobates fuscus. Next base: position 317,277,883 of record NC_086320.1, on the reverse strand, counting down.
ATCCTCTGCCATTTAGGAGTCAAATCCCTTTGTTTATGAACCCTAGTCACACCTCCCTGCATGTGACTTGCACAGCCTTCCATAAACACTTCCTGTAAAGAGAGCCCTATTTAGGCTTTCTTTACTGAAAGTTCTGTTTAATTAAGATGTTCTTATCCCCTGCTATCTCAATAGCTTGCTAGACCCTGCAAGAGTCTCCTGTATGTGATTAAAGTTCAATTTAGAGATTGAGATACAATTATTTAAGGTAAATTACATCTGTTTGAAAGCGAAACTAGTTTTTTTTTCATGCAGGCTCTGTTAATCATAGCCAGGGGAGGTGTGGATAGGGCTGCATAAACAGAAACAAAGTGATTTAACTCAGAGGCCAGCACTGCCCAAAGCCGCCGCCGTGGTCCACACACCTTCCCTCCCACCGGCCCACTCATCAACCCAAACAGACACAGCACTCACAATGCCGGCAAAGACCGCAGCAATGGGAGACACTGACTTTGCCACTAAACAAGACCTACAAAATTGGGTCAAAGACATACAAAAAACACTGGCTGTTGATGTGGGACGCCTGAAAACCGACGTGCACAATGTCAAAGAGCGCGTCCAAACCACGGAGCAAGACATCACGCACCTCAAAGCCAGCATGGAGACCATTCAAGATGCCGTGCATCAACTGCAAACCTCACAGCACAGCCTAACGCTACAAATGTCCGCCCTGGAGGACCGAGCCAGGCGAAATCACGTGAAAATAAGGGGTATACCTACAGAGATCCAGGCCGCCGAACTGCCGCACTACGTCCGTAGACTCTTAACCACCATCTTACCACCGGCAGTTAATCGTAAATTCGGGCTAGACGGCGTATACAGGCTCCCAACCTCATCCAGGATGCCTAACATGCCCACCAGAGATGTCATATTACGATGCACCTCCACCCACGATAAAGCACAACTCCTGGCGGCAACCAGAGGTAAAACCCCCCTGACCTTTGAAACGTCTCAGCTGTCGTTCTACCAAGATCTTACCAGGGCCACGCTACAGTGGCGAAAGACACTATCCCACTTAACTAGCCATCTGCGCAACCTAGGAGTGCCCTACAGATGGGGACCACGAAGATCCCTGCTAATCCCCCACAATGAACTCACTCACACGATAACATCGGGCGAAGAGGCACCAACACTCCTGAAAAATCTTGACCTACCGGACTTACCTGTCACCCTACCACCGGAGTCACAGCACGGGATGGGAGACCCAGCCACCAGCATGCCGTTCATCCCACGCGACAGGACAACGTCGAGCCCTCAAACTTGACAACGGCAGCCGGAGGGATCACAGGGACCCACGTTACTCGGCCGACATTGCCGGGAATAGGGCATTTCTTAAACCTCCCGCATATTACTTTTACCAGCACAAAAGCCACTGGACTTTGGGAATAACCGTCCTGTGTTTCTTTTCTGTTGTTTCTTCTTTTTTTTTTTTTTTGTGTTCCATTCCTAAGTATAAAGTTTAAGTATATAACTCTAGCCACGACAAGCACAGGATGAGACGAGGCTCTAGGCCTGCGAATGGCACCAGCATGCTAACACTCCCCCCCCCTCCCACCCCCCCCTGATGCCCCCTTGGTTAGGGGTAATACACCACCGTATACCACCATAGACCGCTACCCAGGTAATAAGCCCGCTACCTGACCACGCTATAATACCCTGCCAGTAACATCTCGTAACCACTAAACCCACTTACAACCACGCTAATAACATGAGCCTAAACCCTGACATGTAGGGAATTTCATACTAAAGCTCATAAACCTTGTTAGAATTTAAAACCATAGCCCTACAGTGACTAACATCACCTCTCACTCAGCCATGTTTAATGTAATTGTCAAACTGATATACACTTTGTCTTCGACTGAGACGCATACCCCCTTTTTTAACTATCTGGCAGGTGAAAGGCACAGGCCCGGCTACATTCTTATCGTTTTTTCTGTTATGCCAATGTGCACTAGTTTACCTCCAATACATCATTGGAATGTCAGCATACATGCGGCTGACTTAATCTCACTGTCGGCTTACACTGTGACCTTCCACACTCCGTATGGATGACCTACTAACATACTGATTGTCTTACCCTTTGCTAACCCTGAATATATTAACTTCATCTCATACATGGCCAGCGTGTAACTAGACTTCCTATTCCATGTTTCAGATTGATCTACATAGGCTTTCCCCAGTATTACATGTGCATCCTTCACTTTAACCCCGTTGATAATATCGCACAGTTCAAGGTTACATGTATAACTGTCGCACTATTCATTGATTTACTGGAAAATTAGCTTGATATAAATTTAACCTGCCGAATCAACCGCCCACAGCATGTCTACGGTGCTGTATAGCACACTGACTCTTTACCTTAATAATTCACCTAGATAGGCGATGTTTATGTTTATGGTTATATTTGTTATGCTGGTATATACCTGTTCTTCACAAAAAAAAAAAAAAATGAGGCTGATGATTCTCTATGACAATATGTATCGTGATGTGACATTCCCAACTTGTACAACTTATTATTGTCTTCCCTTCTTTATTCTGTACCCTAAACCAAATATGCCTCAATAAAACAAAGATTGACAAAGTGATTTAACTCCTAAATGACAGTGAATTGAGCAGTGGAGTTGCAGGGGAATGATCTATACACTAAAACTGCTTTATTTAGCTAAAGTAATTTAGGTGACTATAGTGTTCCTTTAAACTTAAAGGATATATAAAGCAAACTATAGTGTTACACCGAAAAGTAAATGTACCCCTCTGCTGATTAAATTTCACTAACAAGAGGTAATATGGAAAATCAAGGGTGCCTCTCCCAATAATTATGGGGACCCAAAGGTCCAGGATTCCTGGGTCTTCAAAGGAGAAAATTCAGCAGCGGGAATACTATTTAAAATAACTTATTCTAGCAATAAAGTTCACATATATAAAAATAAAGTGCACTGATAATAATAGAATCAGTCCTACGCATTTCGTCCACCCTTGTGGACTTCCTCAGGGACCTTACTTTAAAATAAACTGTGCATGAAATGCAAAAGCAGAAAATAAAAACCCTTCTGCCGAAGTCCTCCTTTATTTACCCCCAAGTCTCTTCCCATTTGCTCATTCAAATGTGTTTGCTTTCTCCCTGCCTTCTTGAGCGCCTTCTCCTTTCTCCGTTTGGGCAGTTTATTCAATCACAATATTTTTAGTGTTCATGCTAACATATGTGTTTCAAAGGGTCACGTGATGAGAATGTTTATGTTTCAATTTTAGTTACACGTAACCAAACTTGAAAAAGAAATAACTAAAAAAAACGACCAAAGGTTTATGGAACACAGGATGCACCAATATTATACAAATAAAATAAAAAAATAAAATCTTGCCACTATATTGCTGAATTCATAACAATAGTAAAAGCATCGAGAATAATACGAAACAAATATATATTAAAATGAAAAAAAATATATCCATAAAAATAATATTAATAATAAAGATATCCAAATATTATAAACAAATTGATATTTTTATTATTATTAATTTTTGTTCCTTTTATTTAAAATGTATTTATTTCATGATTATATATTTTTTCAAACAAAAAATGTTATTGAAAAAATTGTTTGGCCTTATACAAAGTGCTATTCACTTGTTCCTTTTTAAATACACTCCACCACTTTTTGGATGCCCAGGACCACTCTCTTTCTTTTCCAATTAGATCAATATTGCGATATCTCTGTTCTATGTGTGCTCTGCGTGCTGTCCTTCTAGATACAGAATTAGATATATAGAGAAGATTAATTTGTATTGTCACCAGGCTGTAGGTGTGAAAGCCTGAAATGAGTAATAAACTCAAACACATGTTCCCTCAATTGTACTGACTCTAAAACTCTTCATAATTAACAATCAATAAATAAAAATACTAATCACAAAAGTCAATCCCTTTACTCCAATCAGTGTTTGTTCCAATAGTCAGTGTTTATTCTCTATTACATTTGTTATGCATTATTAGCCACGGAGAGGTTAATTTAATTTTTCTCTAGGGACTGGAGATGTTTTGGTTATATTACTTAGAAAGTCTGTTCACGTTTCACAGATGCCAGAAATAAATTTCCTTACAAAAATCGCAAAAGTTTTAACCATTTTATTAACTGTCTTACTTTAACCACATTCAAAATAGAGCACATTTCATGCCCCAACTCAATAATCATAATCTCAAGAAAAATTACTTTGGTGGTGGGAACTGGATGTTTTGTGTTTTAGAATACTTGAAGCTGCAATACTTGCATTTGTAGGTTTTATTTTTTTTGGCAAGATATCGCCTTTTTCCAAAACCATAAATGTACTTCAAAACTACATATGCAAAACTCTTTCCCTCTGAAAATTTGTTAAATTGTTTCTGAAGTATCTGGTGGATTTAATTCTCTTGCATATTCAAATGACTTTTTTCAGTGAGTGGTGTGAGTGGCAATATAGACTCTCTATTGATTTGGAGCTTGAGACTGTGGCATGTGATCAGTTGTCAAGGTATCTGTTCAAGGCAGGGGTGTACCAGCCAGTGAGGGCAGACCGCCCTAGGTGACAGGTGGTAGGGAGTAGTGTAGGCACCTGTATACTGTTATGTTGCTAGCAGAGGTGCTGCGCGGTAGGTGTCTGCTTTGGCTCTCTCCTGTAACTGGCTCCAAAGTGGGCCACGAGGGAGGTGCTGGGATCTTTCTGTACTGATGCTGGGAACCGGGATACAATGTTACCCCAGTGATGAGATTCTACTCTAGCTCCCTTTCAAGGTAAGAAAATGGAGGTTGGATGGACTTCAGTGTAAGAAAAAAATAAATAAAAAGTTAAGTGCATGTGTATGAATATGTGTAGTGGACGCATGGAATAGCCTTCCAGCTGAAGTGGTAGAGTGAAGGAGTTTAAGCATGTGTGGGATAGGCATAAGACTATCCTAGACTTGAGATAAGGCCAGGGACTAATAACAGTATTTCGTAAATTGGGCAGACTAGATGGGACGAATGGTTCTTATCTGCCGTCACATTCTATGTTTAATATATGGGGGATTGTCTGAGTCTGTGTGTGTGTATAAATGTGTGTGTATGAATCTGTGTGTGTGTAGATGAATGTGTGTGAGTTTGTTTATGTTTCTGTGTGTGTATATGAATGCATGTGTGTATATAAATGTAAATTATATGTGAATATAATTGTCTATGTACAGGAATGTGTATGTATGTAAGAATGTGACTATGTGCATGTAATTTCCTTAACACCAAGGGATTTGAGTGGGGCAGAGTGAGCATAATTATTTTTTTCACATTTCGAGGGCAGGAGTAACCTAGGTACACCTCTGGGACAAGGTATCTCACTTCTACTTGGATGTTGAGGTTTGGTAGACTTTTTATTGCAGGCATTTAAAACTTTTGAGCATATTTTTTCCTAATATACCCTATATCCATCTAATAAAAATGAATATCTACCCACTGACATGGATTTGACACTCCCACTCCACGTCCATTACAACATCATCTTTGTCAGAACTCATTTCTGACATCTTCCTGACCAACATTGGGGTCACTTCCATTCTTGCCATAAACATTTATGAGCAGCAGATCACTGAAATGCCTTCCATTCTACAAAGACTCACGTTTGGTGACTGGTAAGTAGCAGATTAAGTTTTAACATCTCCCATAGAGAATAATCGAAGTTAATAAACACTATATATCCTCTACAGCTTCTGTCTGTCTGTATGTCTGTCTGTCTGTCTATCTATCTGTCTGTCTGTGTGTCTATTGGATAGGGGAAAAGTTTGTTACCCTGGGTTTTACTTCATATGGATCATATGTTTGAGTGATAGAGACTGGGAAAGGATGTAATGTTTTGAATGTAAGTAGGAGCTAGTTGGAAGAAGAGTAAGAGTTCGAGAGGTGAAGCCTGCAGGGTTAAATGGTAGAGCTGGGTAGGGACCTTGTAGAGGGGTCGTCAAATTTTGCTTTAGAATCAAGTGTGGTATATTTGCAACCTAGTAAACCTAGCAAAGTGTGGAATTTTCACAACCTGAATGTTTCTCATGGTGTAGAGTTTGTCAGCCCATACAATTCCTTTAATAAGAAACGACACTGCAGTATATTGGAGGTTAAGAAAGTGTTAGTTTAATCTTAGATTCCCTTTAAGCAAGATACCTTTCCAGAGCTCTTAAATGGTGTGTGTTAAAAAGAAGTTTCTCCGGCAGACACGTTTAGCAGGTTTTAATATTTGCGCCATGATTGTCTAGGCATCTGTTTAAATTTAACTTGTAAAAAATGTTTCTACCGTACCTTTCATTAACATTGATCCACCTTGATGTCAGGAATGTGTGGAATGGTTTCTGTTCACAAAGGAACCTTTTGTTTTCACTTTGTCTAATATGGCCGTATAGGTTAAAGGTACAGGGGAGACTGAGAGCCTGTGTTACTGTAGGTCTGGGGAACATGTAGGCTGCTATCACAGATGTTTATGGTAATCAGCAGTTGTTAAAAGGACATTCATGCACTAAAAGTGCCAAATTGTGACTGATAAACATTCAGATCAAAGTCATCCAGATTTCTTTGCTTGATTTACATTAGTAAATTTTTATTTGTAGAACAAAATAATGCACCATTGCTAGATATCTCATTTTCATTCTCATACAAGAAGTGGTGAGAGGTCTAGCAGAAGACTTAAAGCAGACTTGTCACCTACGTATGTGTTTTCCAGTATCTGTGATAATGCCGCTGCTATCACAACATTGGTGCATCTTGTAGGAAAAATATCAAGTAGCTTTTTACTTAACAAAACTTGTCAAAGCCTGTCAAAAGTGTCAGTATAGCACCACAGTCTTCTCGCCACCAAGCATTGCGTCACCACCCTTATCCATCATTGTATCTGTACAGAAATATTTAGTCAATTTGATGTGGCAGATCTCAGCACACAATTGAACTGTTTTGATTAAAAGACAACTATAGGCAGTGGCCTTGTCGTTTGAGTCCTGCAACATAAAACATTGCTGTTATGTAAATATGGCAACGTTTACATAGCAGGGCTAAAAACACCTCTGACAGCCACTGGAGTGTGCTTCCACCGCTACAATCTAGTCAGACTTCGTTGTCATTCGATGCATTGAATGAGGATGTCTAACGTCCCAATGTTGATCAGAAACAAATCATTGGTCAACATTAGAGAAGCATATGCTTCTCGTCCTTAATAAATCACTATGAGAATCATTGGATTGGACGAGAACATGAAAAAGAGACTGTCTGCGCTGAAATGTCACAGTAGCGGGTGACTGCATGGGGTGAATCTCGGTGCTGGTAAGTAAAATCTTTTTTTTTTTTTATTGCACATAGCGGCTGGTAATCAGAAGGAATTTAAAGTTCATACTGCAATCTATGGAATAGTTCATATGTGGACTGTTGCAAATGACCGGTTTCTAAATGCAGAACTGCTATTGCACACTGATCCTCAACTACATTATTCTATATGTAAGATGAAAGAATGCTCTAAAAAAGTAATACAAATGGCAGAGTAACATTTATACCTGGAACCTTGGCAGGTATATTCCAGAGGCTATAGCAGCTGATTATGTTCCTTGAAACACATTTATTCACTAACTCCAGGTACATATATCTGCCCAGTTTAAAACTCTTTTCCAATTAATTATTTGTGGTATAGGAAACTATGGGTAATCTCTGGTCAGCGGGAAACAACGTTCTACAGACCCTTAGTAAGTAAGCTTCATAATAGAAATGTATAAAATAAATTGATGGGCGAGGACATTTTATACATTTATAGGCCGTATCTGACACCTCAGCCCATTCACTGACAGTTTGCCCCCATCCTACAGGTAATAGGTAAAGAGAGTGGTCTGGGGATCCCCACTAGTCCGAGTAATACATCTGAATAATACCCTAAAACACACAGCCCACAAGATTAGTAAAAAACTAAGAATCCTCCACTGGGCCCCACAATTTACCCTAATCAATATTTTAGGTGAGGGAGATGAGGGATTAGACCAGACTCCCAGGATAGTTAGAAATACTGTTTATTGCTTAATGCAGCTGGTTTCTAGTGAAGTAGCTGAAGAAATAAAACAAAACAAAACGGGAGTTAGACGGAGAAAGTACAGAAATATGAGGTTTCTGTAGCTTGTGGCCATAGGCTTTGATCCTGTTCCTTTTTCATTCTGCGGACGTATGTTTTCGATTCTCCCGTGGTCTTCCCTATACATTATAAACCACATAAAAATGTAATATTGTTTACAACATGTTTAGAAATCCACATAATCCTTTGTTTGGTCATATATTATTTCCATAAAGTGCTACATGAACTGTCCAGAATCAGATGTTTTTACAATTCAAGCAGTTTGAATAACTATAATTAACTGAATCTGAAACTGAAAAATATGAGATTTTGGTGCACGCAAAAGAACAAGAAGATCATCCCTGACATTTTACGGGCACTGCTGCACTAAAATATGCCTTCCTAAAATGTTGTGGTCAGTTTCTCCAGATGACTGATTTTCTAAATGTAAAATAAATATATAGGCATGAAGGCAATGTTATATAAAATGTATTATAGAGTTCCATTAAGAAAGTTAAAGGGACACTCTGAGCACCATAAGTACTATATATTATTATATTACATGTTATTGTATCATTCCTAACTCAAAAGTGCCCAACATTTGGTAGGACAGTCCAAATTTGGGGCTTCTGTCCAACTATCCTGGTTTTAGTCTCTGATGTTTCACTTCTGGAGACACCAGAGAAAAAGTCCCCAAAAAGTCTAATGTGAGCGCCTCATGAGACTCTCACACACTGTCAAACTATACTCATGGAATTTAGATCATTAAATACCGCTTTAACACTGTGCATTGCCGTGAATTTGTTGACCAGTGTGGTTGTGTGTCAGCCTGGTTTGTATGGACACCTTCTTTTGGGCTTATCCATGCCCTTTAGAGTCACTAGTGAGCACATAGACAACTAAATATATATTGGAAACGGCTGTGAAATCTGTAAAGACCATAAAACACAAATATAGTGTATTACAGTTAAATATCAAAGAACTACGCTATTATTGAATGCACTCATGGGATGAAAGTATAGGTTGCGCTCAAGGGTGCCTCAGTGGCGGATCCAGAGGCTAATCTCGGGAGGGGCACTGGCAGATAATTTTAAGAAACAATCCAGGCACAATAACCACTAAAGCTCTCTGTAGTGGTTTTGGTGCCAGGATTTGCTGTGGTGCCCTCCCAGAGTAAGTAGTCAAACCGTTTAAAAAAATGTTCGATAACTTAACCAGTGTCTGCTAGGATAGGGGCTGTAGTGTGTGTGTGAGTGGGTCGCAGTATGTGTATGGAGGGGTAGTGCGTGTGTGAGAGGGGTGCAGTGTATGTATGGGGTAGCAATTTGTATATTGGGGCAGTGTGTTTGTGTGTAAAGGGTGCAGTATGTTTGTGTGTGAGTGGCGCTGTGTGTGTGTGTGTGTGTGTGTGTGTGTGTATGGTTGCTATGTGTATAAGGGGGCAGTGTGTGTATTGGGGGCTATGTGTTTTTATGGGGGGCAGTGTGTGTAAGGGGAGGCAGTGTGTGTAAGGGGAGGCAGTCTTTGTAAGAGGGGGCTGTGTGTGTAAGGTGAAGCTGTGTGTCTGAAGGGGGGCTCTGTGTGTAAGGGGGACTGTATATTTGTGTGTGGTGCAGTGTGTAGGGGGTAATAGTTTGTGAGGGGATAGGGGGGCTGTGTGTGTAAGGGGGGCTTGTGTGTATAAGGAGGGCTATGTGTGTATGCGGGGCTGTGTGTGTATTGGGGGGGCTTTGTGTGTAAGGGGGGGCTGTGTGTGTGTAAGGAGGGCTGTGTATGGAAGGGGGGCTGTGTGTATGGGGGGGGGCTGTGTGTGTAAGGGGGGCTGTGTGTGGGGGGGTTATAGTTTGTGTGAGGGGATAGGGGGGCTGTGTGTGTGTGTTTGTGTGTGTGTAAGGGGGACTGTGTGTGTAAAGGGGGCTGTGTGTGTGGGGTTATAGTTTGTGTGAGGGGATAGGGTGGCTGTGTGTGTGTAAGGGGGGTTGTGTGTATGGGGGGGCTGTGTTTGTAAGGGGGTGTGTGTGTAAGGGGTGTGTGTGTATGGGGGGCTGTGTGTGTAAGGGGGGTTGTGTGTGTAAGGGGGGGCAGTGTGTGTAAGGGGGATTGTGTGTAAGGAGGGGCTGTGTATGTAAGGGGAGGCTGTGTGTGGTGCAGTGTGTGAGGGGGTAGGGGGGCAGATTAAAGATATTTTTTGTTTTAATTATTAAATAACTAACTAAATATGGCTAATGTCCCCCCTCCCTTCTTACCTTTGCTGAGGGAGGGTGAGACATTGCTTTTTCTTCCAGTCCCTGGTGGTTCTAATGGGGAGTGAACTCTAACCTGCAGCTCAGGCTAGAGTTTACTGTCGTGAGAACGGAGCGTTGCCATAGTAACCGCAGCAACGCTCCGTTATCGCGAGAAGAGAACCCGGCGGAGCTGCAGGTTATAGCTCCCCCGGTTTCTCTCTCCTTTCCTCCCCTGCTGGCTGCCAGTAATGTGCCTGTGTGGGCCGGGGAGGGAGATCACTGATCTCCCCTCTGGTCCGTGATGGAAAACAGCAGGGCTGGTGCTTAGATAGGCAGGGGAGAGCCTCGGGCAGCAATATTTTCTCGGGGGGGAGGGGGAGCAATTGCCCCGTTGCCCCCCCCCCCCTGGATCCGCCAATGGGGTGCCTCCCCCGATGATCCTGGGGGGCTGTAAATCCCACTCCACAGTCTGTGTAGCCCTCTTGAAATCAGGACTCCAGATAAGGGTCTGGAAGAACATTCAGCAACTATATTACAAAATAAAAAGGTGTATATCACCTGTAGAATAATTTAAATTCAACAGAATTGGTCCTACGCATTTTGTCCCGGTAACTTGGGACTTCCTCAGGGACCCAAGATCAATAAAATGTAAACATACAGAAAAAGCAGCCTGTATGTTTTCTGTATGTTTACATTTTATTGATCTTGGGTCCCTGAGGAAGTCCCAAGTTACCAGGACGAAACTCGTAGGACCAATTCTGTTGAATTTAAATTATTCTACAGATTTAACAGCCATTTGCCATATATATTTTGTTGACTATAATCTGGTTGGTTGAGACCACTATCTGGGAAGTGATCTCAGGGAGGCTGTCCAACTTTATTATCATTGCACACTATTCACACGTTTACACTGTGGTGATCGTATTGTTTTTAAATCCACTAGTGAGCATATGTCATCACTGTGTTGTACTGGGTACAGTACTGTACTGTTAGCTCTTATATTTATTTATTTATATTTATTGTAGTGGTTACGCCAGGAGGGCCAGTCCCTGCAGTTCTTTTGGTACTTTTTTTTTTTTTTTTAAATTCTTTATTTTTGCGTGCATGAAAATATAACAAGCGGGCTTGTCATGCCCCAACAGCTTGACAAACATATAAACAAACATTTGACCATTAGGTTGCATGTAGATTATTCTGCACAATTTTTATAATAAGATTTGGGTAAATTATAGTTAGCTCGTGTAAACCAGGTTGAATATGGACAAACGCAGGTTGTAGATACGTGAACACAGAGTGTCCTGGTTGATATAAGGCTCGTTTTAAGGTACCAATACTCGTAAAAGACAATCAAGGAGTCACAGGTTAAGCCAACATGCCAATACAATATTCATAAGCTTTGCGTTTTAGCCGAGCAGGAAGGCTAGATATGGACTTATATAGTATGCTTAAACCTAATATATAGCATGGTATACAGATTAAATGAAATACGTTCTTTGCAGCGGCTATACAAACTTGCTGTACATGCTAGGCACGTGGGTGATCGGGAGTTGAACGCTTAGGGCAGGAACCATGCCAAACTATGCTGGCATTTGGGTAAAGGTGAAGAAACACATGAAAGTAAACGTCAATGTCCAACCAACTGTGTGGTAACTGTGGGTCAATATCTTGGAGGTGTTGAGGAGAAATAGCAGTGCTGCAGTTTTCGAGTCTGGTGCAGAGCGAAGTGAGGATCTCTCCCGTGTCTCTCAGCCTATGCCGCTAACGGGCCAAGTGTGAGTCCCAGGTTTGAGGCTGTCTCCCTGCCATGATGGGCCCTGGCGGGTCGGTGTGCGGAGGAAGCAGGTAGGCAGTCCTGGTTGGCTAGTAGGGAAAGGCAAGCTGCCGCCCCGGCAGGGTGGGAGCCCAGAGCACCTTGCAGTGCTTGTGTGCTGGTTGGTATGCTTTTGGGCTTTTGTGGAGGGACTGCTTTGAGTCGGCCCTCGCCGTGGGGCCCGGGGTCTCCCAGCTCGTGGCCGGTGGAGTGTAGGCCGCTGATGGGGCAAACCTGGGGTGAGTTTCTGTGGGGGCTTCCGGTGACTCACCGCTGTTCGGAGACCCTGATGGCCCATCCGTGCGCGTTGGTCAGTGAGCTTTGGTCGGCTCTTCCCCGCTCTCTGTGGCCCTCTTGGGGCGTTCGACCGTTTGGCAGATTGTAGCTTAGGTGTTTGTTTAGTCGTTTTCCCTGGGTGTTCGTTCCGGGTGTTCCCGCGGTTGAAGATCTTAGCCCAGAAATCGGCGAAGATGCGGTCCAGCCGCACCGATAGTGGGGGTAGATCACATTCTGGCGCTGAGGCCCACGTGGCAGCCGCCATTGTGTATGTCGGCGTGTCGGTCGTTTGAGGTTGGCACCTCCATGCTGGATTACAAGCTTTAGTGGCCAGGATATCCCTCACCGGCAAGGGGGGGGGAGAGGGTGGCTCTTGGAGACCTTCAGCGTAATGTGCCCCGGGCGGCCGAGGGATCGGCCGTCTCCCCCGCGTCTCCCAGGTAGGCCTCATGTAGGCCTCAGGTCCATTCATCGGTTGTGGTCGCCCAGCCGGGTCCATGTTTCGATTTGGCCTCCCTCCCGTTGCAGGCCCCTAGTTCTGGGGTTTAAATTCAGGGTCTTTGTCGAGTGTGGAGGAGTTTGTGGCTTAAATTGGGCTATTTCGCCCGGAGCTCTCCTGTGTTGCGACCGCTCGGCTGGGCTGTCAAGCTCCGCCCCCTTTTGGTACTTTTTTAAAGAGACTTCTCCCTTTGGATTTTTTAACGATAAATTTAAGCTTTACTTTTTTTCACCAAAAGTATTTCTATATGTAAGCAGGACTTGGCCATGATGAAGTGGTAACCATATGGAAGAGTTAATGGTTACTAAGAGTTAATGAACATACAAATATTTTGGTTAAATAATAAGAGAAACTTTCTCGAGCATCTGGGGGGCTTTCAGTGGTACAGATCACAGGTTTGATATCTTGCAGCAAGACCGTAACATGTTGTCTTTCAAAGGATGATAAAATATGGGAATTGAAGCGAACTGAAAACCAAATGGCAAACTTTTGTAAAAAAAAAAAATAGCCGAGCTGTGCATGTATCTGAGTTTTTTTTATTTTTTTTATTCACTATATTGCCCTAGATGTAATTAGATTTCCAATCCTTACAGTTCAGTGAATATTCCCCTAAATTAAGACGTAATAATTACTGGTTCAGTTTAATCTGCAGTATGCTTTTTCACTAGTGGATAAAATCTCTCTAAATATATATGTATTCATGATCAGCCTTTTATGATTGTTACATTTATTGTTGTTTTTATTCACCATATTAATAAACATTAATAATATAGAAGATCATCTCATTTTGACACTTTATAAATATTTTGCAAAGACATATCTTCGAATTGGAACATCATCAACCAATAAAATTTGAATTTGGCTTTTATCCACAAATGCAGCTTTATGTTTTATGTCAATTTCAAAAAATACCAATTAAATCAGCAAACTATCTAACATAATAACAAACAGATTTCTAAGATTTTTTTTTCCTTTCATACTTTTTGTGTCTGATGAATTTTTCTGATAAACAAATATGATCACAAATATATATATTTTTTTACTGTTAACAGAATTCGCTAAATATGCAGTTCCAATTAACATTCATTATCAAAGGCAAGCAAGTCTCAATTAGTAATCCTGAAATATGATCATTGTGGAGTAATTACAATCAGTATAAGAAAAAGATTATTTATGTTTTAAGGAAAACCTTCATAGTAAAATATGAAAAAAAATATATTAAACAAATTTTGTAGATATACCCCAAATTAATACATTCATGCATTTATTTCTGCATGTAGTCACTGGTGATATCTCTAAAAACAGCTTGCAAAATGTACCGTTCTGTTTTCAGTTACGACTGCTGCCTTTGCAAGCCCTCTCCTTTTTCCCAGGAAGAGACGTTCAGTCTCATTGAGAAACCTATGAATCTGTGCCTATTTATGTGGCCGCGTCTGCTCATGTGTGCGCTACACCAGCAATCTGGAAATACGGTGCCCAGAGGAACAATGGGAGAGAAGGCCAACTCATTAGCTCAGGGGAGCTAACGGACAGAGAAAGAAAACCTTTCCGGCTGTCAATCAGCATTTCTAATTCTAATGGATAAAAGTGCCGATTCTTCAAAGATATAGCCACTTTTATAAACTAGCTTTAAAATGGGATACACTATAGAAATAAAGCACTTCAGCAAGCTATAGAATTGCCAAAAACATATAGACTTTTTTTTAAATAGATTGTTTTATCTAGCATTTAAGTATCCCATGTCAGAAAGCTGCATTAGATATAGGAGAGGTGGAGGTAAATCCAATGCATGCTTTGCTAATGCTGTGTTTACCCACTCGCAAACGTTAGGCAGTACACGAAAAGTGATGCCCTTTAGAATCCGGCGGTATATTAATTCTAAACCAGCTCTCCAGCAGCGAAAGAGTTAAAAACAAGTCAAGTATACTGTGAATTTCTTTAGCCACTGCAGACAGGTGGGACACCCACGTAGAATGGCCAGTGACTGAAAGCACACCATATTCCATTGCTCTGTGACTTGAGGGTTCATCGCTAACAATTTGCAGAAATGTTTTTAGGAAACCACCTGGATGGCTGATTTTGTTCGAAAAATAGGGAGACTCTTGATTGTTTCTTTTAATGTAATACTGAGCTCATGTTTCTCCCCATGTGAAAGTGATTAGAATGTATTTAAGCCTGAAATGATCTCTCTGCTGTAAGACTCTAGGATGTTTTTTCATGATTCTACGAAGGTATTCAGGGGGTGGGAACCTCCACTGTATTTATTTTATTAATCAGAGCGTGCTGAAGGCTGATATCTTAAAACCTGTTAGTCTTTGTAATTCATTTGACACAGGAGTTTTCATTTTAAGATTATATTACTACCTTGACTGGTAATTTGGAATAAATCGATAATTTATTTAACAGATTAAACATTAACAAAAATAATTTTACTTCTTTCTTTGTACTTAATTCATGTTAGAGGGTCTAATGTTGGACTGCAGTGATTTTCATGATCTGAAACGGATCTTGTATGGCATATGCAAACGCGGAACTCCCAAGGGACTTTACAGGCTCTCTCTTCGCTTTATTCATAATTTATAATGTGTTTCTTCTAGCCTAGCCTTTTTTGTACTGATATCAGTATTTAAGTTTATTATTATCTTTTTTTCTCGTGGAATAATCTTAATTCCTTGCAGTTTAACAGTCTGCTCTATCTGCTAATGAGTTTTATATTACATGTCTTTTTTTCCCACAAAAGTCATAGCAATTTAACCAATTTGCACTGTTAGGACGTGTTATTAAATGGCATGGGCTTTAATGACGTAGGCTTTTAGATGTAATGACAATGTTTAACATTGCTGCGGTGAAGCCCCCCAAACCTCCCTGAATTTTACTTACCTTGTCAGCAATGATATTTGAAATGTTCTCCTGTACTTCTGGTGCATCCCTCTTTGCTTTTAAGTTAATAGTTCTTAGAAACTGAACTTTTATTTCAAACAGGTTCCATGATTCTATTACTTTTATCTCTGGTGGAAAAGGGCAGCAAAAATAACTACTGTTTCTAAGCGGTAAAAGTAGCTGGGCAAAGCTGGACTGCAAGATGTGGACAGTATAGAAAACGTGGGATGAAATCTAGCATGTTCTATCAGAATGGGGGAGTTACACACAAAGTATGTATGCACAACACAGGCATTTTAATTGGCAAAAAAAACCTCTGTAATTGCAGAATATATTACTTATTGTTCAGTACTAGGGACAGGAAGATGGGTGAGAAAATACATTTTCCTGTTATAAAATAAAACACAAAACAAATTGTAACATTAAAAGTTATGGAGAAACTATAGATTTATAACCGTTCAGAACCATGGAGTTGTATTCACTAAACTGACAATTCAGGCTCAAACAGCTGAGTTGGCAATTCTTCTCCCATTTGACTCTTACGGCTAAAAATTAGCAATTTCCATTTCTGACTCTTATGGCTAAAAATTAGCAATTTCCTTTTTAGTTTGCAGCGATTCCCAGTATAATAAATAAATTCAGTCTGTTTTGCTTATTTTTGCAACTAAAAGGTAAGAATTACTGTTTATACCTATAAGCTTGCACTCAATTTGTTTAGAGAACACGCTCAGAGGTTATATTTAAAGCCTGTGCTAACTTAGCCCTATGCCAGTTGCTGTTTGCTTCATGTGCGCTAAGTGTAGATTCTCTGTAACATCCAGCATGAGGTCACACATAGATCTTGCCGTGTTTAGCAACTTGACTTGCAGTAAAAGCCAAGAATGGCTCTTTGTTGTATTTTATTGAGTTAACGTGCTAAATCCCTAAGAAGGTGGCTCTCCATCAGTGAAATATTGGCTTAATAAATTACATTTTACAACTACAATGAAGGCGCCAAGTTCTCTCTTTGTTGTATAATTCAGCTGAATGTCGAAGTTGACTTACAATTCTGATAAATTGAAGCAGGTCAGCAGGCGCGTCCTGGTAGAGATGAAACATTCTGACAGCAAACGTACCTGTATTATTTACATCCCAAAAGCAAAAACTTGTTTTTTTAATATATATTTTATAATAAAAGCCTACATGTAATGAAACAGTTTTGTGTATCAATTTGTAATGCATGTAGGTAAGTAAATACCTCTTTTCAGTGCATCATGTGGCCATCGTTAAGCCCTGTTTGCTTGGAGGTACCAGTTACCTGATGACTTTCACTATGACGACTGATGACTATGTGTAGTTTAGATGATTTAAACCAGCTCAGATTCTGTTTATAAGATGCCCATCTAATGATAACGTAGATGGATGCATGTGTAGGTCAAGAAAAACACTAGAACAAGGTATTTATACACACACAGACACTTACACTTTGCAAAATGATACATACAGAGGGTATAGTACATGTACTGGACATAAATAATAATACAATTATGACATTTTTTGTTTGAAGCAGCTCTGAGAGAGTGACCAGATTAACTGTCTATTTTATTAACACCTTTAGGATACTAACTCCTAACTACCATTTTTAATGTATTACCTTCCTGAGTGACTTTGGACAGGAAGACTGTCAGACATCATGACTGTCAATCAAAGAGGCAGACACACACTTTGGTTAGGCTACTTCACCCCCTTTTCAGGCTGGATCACCCATTTTGGGTCATTTAAGTGACATTGCTTGTCCACCGCCCCTTAGGCCTACCAACACAACTTGCCGTGAGTTCATACCTCCCAATGTACTTCAGTGGATGTAGCTGATGTAGTCATAATATAATATATCGAATAATAACTATGTATAATGTATCTTAAACATTATAAAATAATATTGCACCTTCCATATACATTTAAGAAAAAATCCTTTTAGTACACTGGAGTGTAAAACATTACATAATGTTTAGACAGTGGATGTTAAACAGTAGATAAAGGCCATTAATTTCAGATAAAGTATATCTAGCCCCAGATAAGGACCACTAAATCTGTCATTAAAAGTGTTTTACTTTGATTTACAGAGGAGAATATCCACTAAACAGACTACTTTTTTACCAAAGTAAGAACAGCCTGTTTTTGAAATTTAGTCTTCAAACTGCAAGACTCCTGAAACCCAAGTCCAATCTGCAATAATAAATTCAGCAGACCACACCAGCACAATGGGGCTTATTCACTAAAGTCCGAATGGCTATGTTTTGAATGGGGCAAAACCATACAGCTGCGTACGGGGCAATTCGGACTGAGCAATCCACTAAGTGGACTTGAATTTGGTCCGGATTTGGACTTGAATTTGGCATAGAGAGGGCCTCACCTGTCACTCCCATTCTATCTTATGTTTAACTGTCACCGAGAGGCCAACACCCTGCCACAACGTTCAGTGGCCACGTTATCCCCTCGCGCCAACGCATAGATAGAGCCTCTCAACGCCGCTTGGCATCTAGCAGGGCCTCACCTGTCACCAAATCTAGTTTTTAATTGTTTCGCCTTTTGGCATTAGCTAGTATGCCAGCACACTCACGCATGCGCACACATACACACACGTGCACGCTCACACACACACACACATTGGGTCGCGTATGCTCTGTTTCTTTGTCTCTTCACGCGTTGGGGTTTCGGCTACTCCTACCTTCTTTTCGTGTCCTGGTCTCTTCCCCGCTTCGCTGCGGTTCTCGCAAGTCCACCTTTTCCCTCCCCGGCAGCCTTTCGGACAGCCGAACTCGCAACGTCTGTCTGCCTCCACGGGTTACGCTGTTGCTGGGGAGGGCCCCGATTTTGCTCTTCTCCGCTACTGTTGTCCATGGGGCGGTTTCGGATGGCAACTTGGGTACTTGGCGTCCGCTGCTCTGGCTGGTTCCGGGCAGGCTTTTCTGCATCTTTTGCCTACGATCTCTCCTGTGCCTCCTCTACACTTTCCACATGGCTCTACCCGCAGCCTCTCCCGTAGCCGCTGCTGTTCCCTGCGTTTCGTGGCCTGCTTGCGGATTGCCACCCTTGTTAGCTCGTGGTTGCACTCGCGGTGCATGTGTTAGAGCCTTCTTCTCCTTTGAGGCTTTTTCTGTTACTGTCTCTTTTTGTTCTGTTGTCTGTGACTGGTTTTTCGTTTCTTTTGCCACCTCTAACTTACGTCAACTCTACCTATCAGGATTACAACTTCTCATGCTGTACAGGTTTATCATTCATACGCAGGTTTTTCATGTCCGCATACCAGATTAGTACCTTATCAGATTTCCCATCTGCATACAACTATTTCAATCACTATCAGACCTGTTAGATGCCTGTCCTTATGAACCAGGCACCAACCTTTAAATGAAGGGTTATAGCTGCTTGATCCAAGGGTAAGTCTGACTGTCATTCTGGGGTCAAGAAGGAATTTTTCCCCTAGCTTGTTGCAAATTGGCAGTGCTTCAAGCAGGGTTTTTTGCCTTCTTTTGGATCAACCACAAGATTTACTCTCCCTAATCCAGCCTCCAATTCACAGATATCATCACATGGGCCAGTCCTCACACTACGACATACTTGCTATTCTTTGGGTCATTGATCCTGAGGTTTTCTGTCCTACGTTTCTGTTCACCCATCTAGGATAGGGTGGTGTGCATGGCTTCAATATAGTTCATTTGTCCATATATTTCATCTCCAGGCAATGGAAGTTCTCAGCATCCACCCTACCTGTACCACATACCGCCAAGACTTTCGACAGGCATTTACCATATAGCTAGGCAATTAAGGTTTTCTTGACAGTTGTTGATTGTTCTATGATTCCAGGCAAGTATACAATTTTTGCCCTCTTTTATTACAGGCCTGCCACAATGTCGGTTCCGGCACACCTCAACCGACTATTTACCCCTTTACAATGCTACTCTTGGTACGCTTCCTATACGGCCTTAGTTGCCCCTCACACAAATGCAAAGGCTTGGCCTGCAGTTGTGGGAGGGGCATGTTACCCTATTTAACCCCCCTACTCACCTTCAGCCGTCCCGTTCGTGATTTTACTGATTCGCATGTCCCCCACCCTCCACTCCCTCTATCTATATTACACCTCATGGGTGGGCCCTCTTTTATTACAGGCCTGCCGCGACTTCGGTTCCGGCACACCTCAACCGACTATTTCCCCCTTTACAATGCTACTCTTGGTACGCTTCCTATACGGCCTTAGTTGCCCCTCACACAAATGTGTTTTTATGTGTGCGCTGTTCATTAATCTCTATTAGGGTTAGGCAACCAGTGACTCTCCAGATGTTACTACATCTCCCAGCATCAAGGAAGATGTAATCCACCACATCTGGAGTGCCGAAGGTTGTCTATTCCTGTCCTGTCCTGGACAAAAATAGCCAGACTGCTCCCAAAGACTCTTTGCACCACAACTACACTAGCTGCTGTGGCGCATAGCATGTCCATTTAATTGCACAAGACAGGTTATTAACACAAGATTAAACATCACCCAAACTGTATTTGAATCATTTTAATTGCCATCTGCAGTGGCGCCAATGATAATTATTACTATTCACCTCTACCCTCCAATCTTGCAGGTTTCCATGAGCTATTGTTTCACTTAAATCTGTTACATTGTCTGAACATAGGGGCATCACCTTACAATAAAATTAATTTTAGTGACTCAGAAAATACATTGCCCTGTTTTTACGTTTCTTACACCAATTAAAACTGCCACCTCAAGAAGATAATTTATATATCATTTTTGTTCCCTGTCAGACTAAAACAAATAGGGCTGAAACATTTATTTTTATAGTGTTGTCAGCATGCTGGAGCCTAAACTAATAAAAAAAAATCACTTTTAATCACATCAATAAAAGATGGAATAGGGAGATATCAGTATTTTTGATGACTTAGGTTAAATGGATCAGCACGAATGGCACAAGTTAGGTATTAGACAAAGGTTGCAATAAATAAATAAATTGTCAACTTTATAGTCTGTTATTTGGATTGAGTGACACATCTATGTTGATCAAGCTTGTATTTTATTCCTGTAGAAATTTAAATCTTCTTAAAGGGCACCATGCCTTAATTGGCTAGCAGATTTATTTACTAAAACTTTAGTTATTGGGAATTCAGCACATTTTTAATTAGTCACATTTCACATCATATGTCACATTGCGTATTAAACATGAAAGAATACAAAAAAATATAACACGATATTTGGTGAGAATAAGAGAAAGTAATTGGTGCAAGGTTCTTTGTGTAAGTGGTGAGATTGGCTGAGCCAGGTAGGGATGCCAAAGATTGGCTGAGAGCCATTTCTGACAGCTCATAATATATTTAAATATTGTGGGTGTCAATTTGAAGACAATTCTTTATTTTTTGTTGTCAAACCCAGGTCCATTGGACCATTAAAACATTTGAAAAGTAGAAAAGAGGTATAAACGATGAATGGTAGGTGGAAATATGGAGCATGCCATTAATGTTGATTAAGCCTGGGCAGGCCATTATAAAAGAGGTTGTTTCACCCAAAAAACAGTACTCTTATATAGATAGAAAGCCAATACTCTTATATAAATAGAATGCCTGGAGTTCATTTGGTCAGAAGAAGCATGTTAAATGATCTACTTAAGTCATTCTTATTGCATATTTTATTCTAATAGTCCCCCAGAAGACTTATTGTTCTACTATATTAGGGATTGTTGATAAGTATCATGATATGCTATTAAACAAAAAAGTACTGAGATATATAGATATAGATATATAAGTACACACACACACGATGTGTGGCTGCTGTTCCAGTATGACAGTTCAGAATCCCCACAAACCCAGCTTGCATTGTAATTGTACTCTGCTGTCCCTAGTGGTAGTTTAAAAGCATAGCAATTTTACAGTGTTTATATCTAAATGCATACTTACCAGATTGAAACGGTACAATTGGGCTCTTACCAGTGTCAGTGTCATTCATATCTGGACAAATTGAAAAATGAACAAAGATTTAGTTTTGCGTCATTTAATCTTAAAATGAATAACGGTTGAAAGATTAACAACCGAATTAACAAATGGACCGCAGAAAACATTTAGTTCGTTGCCATTCATTGAACGATTGCTACTATTCTGAGTGAATGAATACACACAAATGCTCACCAACACACTCATGTGACTATATATATTTTGTTTTTTTATTTTATTTTATTTTTTTCACTTTTTTTTCATTCATACTACTTGCATAAATACACATAATGTTATACCTGTTTTTTGTCATTGCACACAGAAAAATGTGATTGCAGTATTGCAGTATGTAACTATGCAGCTAGCAAACAGTGCTATATTGTAGCCATTGCCATTCAAAAATTGATACATACACAACATTTTTTTATCCTATAGACCATGGGTCCTCAAACTCCGGCCCCCCCAGATGTTGCTGAACTACAACTCCCATGATTCTCTGGCTATCTATGTAATTCAAAGAATCATAGGAGTTGTAGTTCAGCAACATCTGGGGGGCCGGAGTTTGAGGACCCATGCTATAGACTGTAAGCTCATTTGAGCAGGGTCCTCTTCAACCTATCGTTTTTTTTAAATTGTCCTATTTATAGTTAAATCCCCACTCTCATAATAATGTAAAGTGCTACGGAATCTGTTGGCGCTATCTAAATGGCAATAATAATAGAATTTCCGACTAATCAAATAGATATGTGAACGAATTTTGGACAACTCAAAAACTGAAAATGTACTGAATGAACCAAAACGAAAATTCTTTCAATGCATGTCTCTAGTATCAAAATCTTAGTACTAGATCTAGACGGATACATTATACATGGAAGTACAAATGAAGCAGCTTATGACAATGCAAATGAATGTGCGATTCATAAATGTATCACAGATCCCTACAACAGAACTCTGCAACAGTAAATGTCATAGTAATGTGCACTTTGTATGAGTGATGTGTAATGTATAGCAAAGTACCAAAGAAAAAGAAAACTCACAGAGCTCCACAACAATAAAACTCACAATAATGTGGTATTGATTAATGTTATTCCTCGATTTGATAGCACAGAGTTATTTAATAAAGTGAGAACTCAAAGTGAATTTCAAATTTAAATCCAGAGTAGCGAAACCGAGAGCATAGATGACTTAGACCCTTTTTTCAGTTCGGCTATTTATTAAAAAATTTTTTGCAGTGCATAGAATTAGTACAACCAGGCTCGAGGTGCCCCAACGTCAATCTTCTAGCGTCATTTCAAGCTTTACATTTTGTAGTATAGGAATTTTTAAATGAGACAGTATTGTAACACGCTTGATATAATAGATTCAGACTAACATGTCTAGATTCGAGGTACCAGCAAAACCGTATAACATACTAGACACGTTGGGTATTTGGTTATTGCAATCAAAGTGCAGTAACGAAAGACTGCCACATTTTTATAATAGTTAAACATATTCACACAGGCTAGACTTAGCTGCAGTGTACTATTAGTGAAAGATTACTCAAACTGCTCTTATCTTAAAGCAAATGTGGGGAATGAAACCGGTGTAGTGTTTAGCGATTTAGTACGATTAAACCTACTGGTAGGCTGAATAAGTGTTTAGTAAACAATGTCCTGGCGTAGGTAATTAGCGAAGTATGCTTATCACATTATGAAACATGCTGGATTGCCCACCAACCCTCCGGAGCCAGTCTAAAGCAAACTATTAACGAAATTAACGTGGCTGCTTGGTGGGAGCTCAATTGAATATCAGCATGGACAGTTCAGGTTGGGCCCCAAAGAGTTCTTGGCTGAGGGCGTTATGCAATGGGGCTGCGGGCTAACGAACCAACTAACAGCCGATGCCCCTGCTGGGGAGGATGGCACCCCGAACTGGCTGAGTCCGCAGGAGGTCGGTGAGTTGCAGGTATAAGGGGGGAGCACTCCTGCCCCAGGCCGGTAGGAAGGCCAGCACCTGCGGTCCACAGACTCGGTGTCTCGTTGTTGAGGCCGGGTCTACCCTCTGTCAGGCGACATGTCGGCCGTGCCGCTCAGGCTGCATGGTGTAGCCGGGCCTGTGGTGTCATTTGCCCTGGGTTGGTGGGGACCGGGATGACCCCTGCTGGTCCAAAGGGGGGGGGAACGGAGACCCATGCTGAGATTGTGACGTGGTGTGGCCTTGAGAGAGCAGCTGTCTCTCCCGCAGCTTCCCCGTTGTCTTGTTGCTTATTAGGCCGCGCTGCAGGCAGAACTTCATGATTCGGGCACCGTTAAGTGCCGCTTCGGATGCAGATCAGCCCCCCCCCCCCGATCTGATATGGTGTATTTGGCTCGTTGGATCGTTGTTAGGGCTTAGATTGTGCACGCTGCTGTCGGAGCTATTAGCATGTGCGTCAGGCCATCTTGGCTTGTAGACCCCGCGCCCCTCAGTTTGGCTATTTTGACCTTAAATTTGGCATTCACTCTACTTATCCCTTTAGTAAATAACCCTAATGTGTGTATGAGTGGTGTTTCTTCTTGTTTATTACCCTGCCACCCCCCTCACCCCCCCATTTAAAAATCATATAACACTATAAATTAGAGAATATTAGCTAGTAGCAATCAGCACATTGTAAATAGTACACACAATAAGCCAATATGAACATCTTCATTGTGAGAGCTTACCGTATAATGTGTGTTAAAGGACCCCTGAAACAGTGGTGCCAACATATTTGGACCAACACACACTTCAATTAGCAAAACGTTTCTAAGGCATGCCTTTTATTTTTTTAACCTTCATCATGTATTTACAAACATCACATTGAGAGCTATGCATACGTCTAGCTAAATGTAAACTTATTTGCCACATGGAAATGCCAGTTTTGATGTATTTTAAGATGGATTGAAGCATGCCAGTGAAGCACTGCCCTGCATATATGTAAACAGACAGGGTATCAGGAGTGCATGTGTCTTTTTATTAAAGACAGTTTTTTATTTAGGGTTTGTCTGCTCTTCCTCACGCTTCCTCACATGTTTAGTAATACCGGTGCCGGAGTGACGTCATATTTTGTCTCCTGGCATCACTGCACAGCATGTGAGGAAGAAATGAGACAGAGAGTAAACATCAACACTCTCTTGCCGCCCGCCTTCTCTCTCCCCACGGTATATTTTGGCAGAGTAGGCACCTACTGTCCAGGTAACCAATGCATACTCTCTCTTATTTAATAAGTGCCCATCTCAGGGGGCCCAAAGGTGGACAGCTGGCCACCTCTTGGGCCTCTCTGTGACAGGTTGAACACAGGGGCTCGGTTGCACTTGTGACCTCAGTGACCTCTGTAGTTGTGCCACTAGCTGGAGCTTTGCCACTTTACTGTCCAAGGGCAAGTTGTCTTACCCTGAGCCCAGCTGTCACACCTAGATTCCTAGGTAAAATCCAGCAAGTTGTGAGCTATTGATATGTTCCTTGGCTGTTTACTTTTGTTGAGTTCTGCATACACTGAATGGCGCCACAGTATTAAGTAGCTACATTACTGGAAAATGACACAAGTCTCTTTCACACAGGTCTCACTGCCATATCTGAGAGTTTCCTCAGAGAGATGCATTGAATTAATGCATCTCTATGGGGAGCGTTCAGCATCTCCAGGCAAAGCGTGGAGATACTGAGTGTAGTCCACACTGAGTGTAGTCCACACTGAGTTACTGCCACTAGAGGTGTTACTAGGCAGCAATGTAAACACTGCATTTTCTCTGAAAAGGCAGCTTTTTCATTGCTCAGCCTGCAGGGACATGCTATGGACATCAGAACCATTAAATTAAGCTGTTGTGTTTCTGGTGGTTAAAGTGTACCTTTAAGATGGAAGTAGTCAAAATTAAAACATTCTCTGAAGTCACCTGTACTTCTAGTACAACTACTTTCCCCTTACATTTGAAATTCACTTTGAATTCACTTCATATTTCCACATTAGTGAGTAACACTGACAGTATTTCTCTTAAAGTGACATTATCACCCCCAACCTCCGCAAATTGAACATTTCATAAACATGAATACTTTATGAAATACTCGTATTGACTGTGTTAGTATTTCACTAAAATTCCAACTCAGTCAAAATATATACTGTGACAAAGTAAGGACTACTTTGTCTCAGTATTTTTCCTCTGCCTGACACTTCCTGACACTGGGTGGAGCTCACCAGGGAACACTATTTTCTCTGGAGGTTCTCGTGGTCTCATTGGATCCCTTATAGATCTCAATGCTGTACTCGCATGCGCAAGAATACAGCTGTAACGTCAGATCCTGAAGGACCAAGAGCAGAAGAGACGCAATGGCAAGTTCAGATAAGATAAAAGCAAAGTCCCAAGGCGGTGACAGGTCTGCTTTACGTGGTAATTGACCAGACATTTGACATTTTAGACTAAAATAGTTGAACTGGAAACATAATTGAGTTAAAGAATTTTGCCATTTTAGCTTGCAGTTTTTCCACTTTGGCTAGTCTGCCCTAAAATTATTTCACTTTGGCTAAACTTTGAATTCCCAACAATTCACACTTTAATGAGTAATACCATGTACATATTCTCATACGTAAATACCTTATTTATGTCATAGAGTTCCTTCTATCAATGAATTTACTTGGTTTTTTTTTGTCTAAAAACCAGGAAAATATGTTTTTATTTCATCATTTAATTTAAATTAGATTGTCTCCGTAGAGAAATACAAAATAATCAACAAAACATAGTTAATCTTTTACAGACACTTTCACTTCCTTTTTTGTAACGAAAATAAGGAATAATGCTGTATGACTGCATTTAACACATTTTAGACATTTAGCATGATATGGCTGTTTCATTTACCCTCCTAAAAGAGACTTAGTACATTGTAAACAATTCTCAAGTTTTTTTTAAATTTAACCAGGCAGCTAAGTGCCAAAGTTAAAACACTGATTTGAATTAAAAACCTACAGAATTATTTATACAAATATGAATTGCTGGGAGTTCAAAGTGAATTTTACATTTTCAAGCCAAAATTTGATTGTATGGGCCATGAAGTAAAATAATTAGTGATCATAAAAAGAGGGTATCTCCTAACTAAACATATAGAACAGGGCAACCTACTTGTAAACCGCAAGGGATACCAACATTTATGATAAAATATAACTTTTATTCAGTTATTAAAACGCATTTCTGTAGTAAACAACTACCGTATTTATAAATGTAATGTGTAAGAATAGTACAGTAAGAGTTATACAAGCAAGCAGTGCTCTGAAATAGACACTTCAAGGCAAGCACATTATTAGACGCTTGCACCTCTCACACTGCCAATGGGCAGAGAGCTTAAGAATGTGATCACCAGATAACATGGTGTATATTTACACCAGGCTCCTCCACATCCTTTACTGGACCCACCACTTATGGAATCATCTGTGACCTCCAAAGGCACCTACTGGCCTGCCCTACCTCAGTCCCCATGTCAAACCTTCTAGTGGTGGGACGTATGCAGTGCAGGCCAGTAGGATTTGGGTTAAGGTATAGCAAAAATTTAGTATCTGTACTGCTGGCATACCTATAGTTGCATAACCATAAGTGGACGCAGCACTTTGTATTAGGGTAGGGCTGCCCAACAGGTAGATCCCCAGATGTTGTAGATCTACAACATCCATGATGCTTTGTCATTCTAAATGCATTCTAAAGGCATGCAAAGCATCATGTGAGTTGTAGTTCTACAACATCTGGGGATCTGCCTGTTGGGCAGCCCTGTATTAGGGTGTGCACCAAAAGAACATGACCATCTATATTTTACTTAAAAAAAGACAAATTTTAAAGATACACCTGCATGTTCTAGTGATAGCCCATTGTACAGCGCTACAGAATTTGCTGGCTCTATATAAATAGTAAAATTTAAAAAAAAAAAGCTAATTGTGTACAGAGATCACCATGAGTTCCTCTTTTAAAACCTATCAATCTTACCCAAAGACAGTTAAAAAATGCCCATAGATAGCTAAGCAGGGAGAGCAGCTTGACTCTGTGTTAAGATGTGCCTATGGACATGACAAAATGATGGTAGACCCCATGAACTAATATACTAATGTGATGTCCCCTCTGCTGCCAATAATACCCATTGCCATCCTATTATTACTAACCTCAGACTCCTTATTATGCTAATGGGTGACTGCCCATATTAACGTCATGTTTACCTTCAGAAGCTCACGGTGTTTGTTAGCTATTGGTGATTAATGAAGAGTGTATTTCGAAATCTTTGGCTGAAATAATCATTCACTAGTGATATCTGGTACAGAGTTATTTGGAGCACTACACAATGCCCCTCCTCTGTCTGCTGCCTATTGACAGTTGTGAGCGTTCGAACATTGGGATGTTTCTGACAGCTGTTGGGCTGTTTTAAGGTGGCACTGTTTCTTTCTGTGTTTATCCCGTTTCCAATGGCAACTGCACCACCACGTCTGGAACTTCGCCTGGGGCTGTTTTGGTTACATTGAAGTTTTCTTGCAGCAGCTCTGCCAGAATGAAATGGTGACTTCACCAACAGTGAGCTAAAAATGAGAAGGAGGGGTAGTGTTCAGAGAGAGAGAGAGAGAGAGAGGGAGCGCTAGAGAGAGAGAGAGAGCAGGAGAGAGGGAGAGAGCCAGAACATTACATCACCATCTGGAGTGAAATCAAATGGGAAGGATATGACTCACACAGGCTAGTTAAGCTTTGGCTCTTATTCTACATACACTCATTCCAGGGCTCTCGTGTTCAGCTCCTCAGCAGGGAATACAAACTCAGTGATGTCCATGAGGTATGTCTCTCATTTTCAGCATTTTTTCAATTCTCCACTTTTTTTTTATATTTGAGGATGTTACATTGATGTATATCATTCCACATTTAATTTAATGTTTTTCTTTCTTTGTACTTTGCAAATACTTTTTATCCTTCCCGAATGGCAATAGCTGTGTGTTAGGCTAAAAACAAACAGCAACTTTTCCCTGTGCTGAGGGATAAGCAGTCATTAGTGGGTTAATAGCAGGGGACCAGTTAGTGATGTAATCCTCTCTCTCCAGGGCAGTTAAGTAATGTGAGAGCGATAGGGGTCAGGCTTGTAAAATAGTTACCTGTCCTCCAGGGGTTTCTTTTATTATCAATATCGCGAACATGAACTTGATTTAGCCCACAAACACTAATTATTAGCAGGTTTTTTTTTCTTCCTTCTTTTATCTGTTATTATTAAAGCTACGGTATATTGATGGTTTGGTTTGGAATAGTTATAGAGAAATTAATATTATCACAGCTGCAAATTATTTTCTGAAAGAGCTCAGAATATTAAATGGTTTATACAAAATGTGGGCACCTTGTCCCGAGACAAAGGAGGGAGAAGGGAAAAGTTTAACTGGGTAATTGGAAAAGCTTTATGCATTTTATCCAAAATAAATAAAAAATAATAATTGATATATTATGCCTGGATTTATTCAGCATATGAACTTAGGGGGGACTGCAGAAATCCTTAAAGTTTTGCAACTTCACTTTGACAATGTGATATTAGATTTCCACTTTGAGATCAGATTTCAGTTTCCAATTCTTTTCCTTGTAACCTGTTTTCACAGAATAAAGGCATGATTTTTTTATTTTACTGAACTCAGATTCAGCAGAGTAATAGGAAACATAGTATACACATGTGTGCATGTATGTAGTGTGTACTAAGGACCATTGACACTAAATGCCATCATCACAATGTGGTACCCCCATATACCCTACACAAGACCTGGTTAATTCATTTCAACAACTATATAGAGCGTTTAATTCTAGGGAAATAAGTTAAATCGATAGAATCATGCCTCTATAGAACCTAGTTGACTCCATAAAACGTAAATTGTTGTAAAACAATGTTAGCTCTGGAGAGCTGTGTTCATCATATTGGACAGAGCATGCTGGAATATAGACCTTTAGGGCCATTTTATTATGACACTAGAAGCAGCTTCTGGGTCTTAAAGCGGTTAGAAATGCTTTAGTGTACTTTAAAGCTACTTTTTGAGTTCATTTTGGTAAACGTTTAGCTGCCTGTGTATTTTTTATTATCTCCCCCTCAGCTGTCAGAAGCAACTAACAGACACTGTTTTAAGATTTTTCTTCTGTTAAACAGTGATAAATAACTGATTACTTGAGCTTTTATAGACACTGATAATTCATATTTTGATATTTTAAGTACTGACCCTTTTATTCATGATGGGCAAGTGGGAGTATTGCCGTCCACAATGTTACATCTCTTTCTACATCCTTTCTTGAACACTTTATAAATGAAGAGGTAAAACTCATACGATTTCAAATAAAACTTGTCATAACTGGCAGAAAGACAAATCTAAGTCTTCCTACTTTCTTGTTCATCAGGTTTTTTGGCTTTTTTTTTTCTCCCTCTGTGTCCCCCCCCCCCTTCCCCTGTCTCCCCCCTCCAGCAATTTAGAGTAACATTTGCAGTGTCAGAGTGTCATTCTTGCAGATTGAATGCGTCTGACAACAAATCAGAACACAGTAGTGCTGTGTTAGAAATAACGTCATTTGTAAATAAAGTTTGTAAGCTTAGATTGATAAAAAAAATGGTTTCAGATATTCCTTACTGTCAGTCTGCCCTGTATAAAGTCAATTAACTGTATAGAATTGGATCAAATGTTTCACAAGGTCCAATCAGTTTAGTCCGGTTTATTCTCTAAAGCAGGAATTTGGGAGGATTATGCAGCTCAGCATTTTAGTTTAGCCTTAACTTTGCAATGTATTTACCAGTTCACATTTTAAATGTTAGAGCAATCTTACCAATTCAACAAAACTTCTAAAAAAAACTAAAATTTTACAGCGCTGCAGAATATGTCGGCGCTATATCGGTACTTGTAAAATTATTTTATAGTACTAAAACAAAGGTTAAACTGTGAGGTAATTTCAGGCCTCCAGCTGTGCATTTAAGGTCTCATAACAGATTTAAAAAAATGTTTAGAGATGTTTTCACTGAACTAGTAATTGTGAAAAATGTAACTGGGGCAAATTACATATATTAGAATTAATTAGAAAAAATTGGACAGTTTCCAACTCAGATTTGTTTTTCTGGTTTAGTAATCTCTGATTTGTAAGTACTGTTGTATATTGTTTTTTAGTTATTTTACAGAAGGGGAAATTTCGGTAATGAGACATCTTTGTAAAAAGTAGATTTGGAGAGAATTTGGCAGACCCTAAAAAGTTATAAATAAAATGCATTTAGTTGTATTATTATTGTGCCTATAAAGATTTAACATTTCCATATTCTTGTAAAATGGAATATAATAAATAAAATATATAATAATTTTTTTTTACCAGAAATGTTTTCATTTATAAGTCTGAAATAGTACAAACAAATACAGGTTTACATTATGTGGTTTAGCTGCCTCCAATCAGCTGGTCTTAGGAAAATTGGAAAGAAACAACACGATAAAGAACATTTTTTAAATATTGTAGTTATAGATATGAGTGTTTTAATTTGTGTCAAATTAGGATTAAGGTAGCAACTATTGATAATGTTAATTAATATAAACATTAATGTATCACTTATCCAATCCAATATTAATAATATAAAATAATGTAAATAAACAAGGGAAACATATTTCTCTAAATATGTTGAAATTTTATATATACTGTAGGTCTCCAAGTTTTCCCCAATATTTTTATTTATAATCAGTAGAAATGATTATAGAACTAAAAAGAAGCTATGTACAAATAATCAGATTTTTATGAATTTAACCACGAAATATGCATTTATCTTTTTTAAAATTAATTTTCAACTAAATTTTGAGATCTAGACTTCATCTAGATGTCATATTCACTTAACATTTCAATAGTTTACAAATATAAAAAAACATCAATTTGAAATGTAATACATACATTTCAGTACGTGCCTGTGTGCACATTTATACATATGTATATTATGCACCTGGATTACTGCAAATAGCTGGTATTAAAATATTACTGCCATGTTTACCGTAGCTAACTAGTTGACAATTATGTGAATTAGACACAAGTCTCTGTTGAATTGTTGCTCTGGTCACAAACTGGTTAAAACATAATTTCAAACCATTTTTATAGAAACATTCTGTGCACAGACTTTTGTTTACATTTAAGTAGATCTACATTAGGTAAATCAGGCCTCCTTGGCATATATGTGCTAGAAAAGGGTTGCCAGATCTAGCATGTTTTGTGGACACTTTACACGAAAAGTGATGTTCTGTAGTATGTAGAATCCATATGCTGCAGGGAAGAAATAAAATAATGGATTAAATAGGAATCCTACATGATTTAATTTCATTGGAATCTATTCGTTAATACAGTGAGTTGTCAAGGAAAATTCAATATTTAGGGCAAAATTGCTGAGTTGGGAAATATTTCTAATATATCAGAATTGTAGATTTCTTTTGTAACTGTGCTATTGGGTACTAAATGAGGACTTATTATAACACGCGTATTAATGACTTGGCCCAATATTTACAGTGTAAATCTGTCTCCAAGTAAAGATACTTTTCGGCCTGTGTGTGTATATATATATATATATATATATATATATATATATATATATATACACACACTTGTTTAAACCAGAGCTTGATTTGTGAGCTTTAAAGGAAACCTATAGTGCTGGGAATACAAAGCACTGATACTATAGTGCCCTCTGGTCACCCCTCCCTCATGCCGCCCTGGCACATAAAGGGTTAAAAACCTGTTATTCACTTGCTCGATTACAGCGCTGATGTCCCTCGGCACTGGGTCACGCGATGGGAGGGACGTAATGCGCATGCGGTGGCGACCGCTGTGCGCTCACTAGGCCTTCCATGTAGGAAAGCATTACACGCAGAACGGGAAGACACCCAGCATCATTTCACAGAGTCAAACTGTGAAACTCCAAGAAACGCCTCTAGTGGCTGTTTGGTAGACAGACACTGGTGGCACTCTTAGTACTGCAATGTAAAGATTTTTTAACATTGCAGGACTAAGGGGGGCAGAGGGACAGCACCCAGACTTCAATGAGTTAAAGTGGTCTGGGTGCCTATAGTGTACCCCTACAAATGAAAGACCAGACCAACTGTGGACTGTAAAGCTTTTAGCTTGTGGTCCTTGTCAGCATGGTAATATTCTGACCAAGAAGTTAAGTATTTCTGTTATCATATTGCTATGTAGTAAATAAGTTGTGGTGAGACCAAACACAACAAAACTCCCCGCTGGTTTGTGCAAATTTAAAATTACACTTCATCCCTTAGATCTGAATGAGCACCATGCTGACAAGACCCAAAAGGTCAAAACTATACAGTCCATGGTTGGTTTTTGGTCATTTTGGATCACGACCCATGCTTTGCTTTACAGCAGTGCTGCATTGCTAAGGGTGTCTTGCAGAAACGCCTGATGAAGTCTGAAACATGATACCTGTTTGTGCTCATTTACATGTTCAGTTGGAAATTCTGGTAGAATTGTGCAGACAAGATTTCTCGAAATTAATGTACACACTGCAAACTTTTCCCAAGGTCCTAAGACATGTAAATGATGCACAACGGTAAATTCTGAGTTTGCATAAACCAATGAGATGTTTTATCTCATCACAAGTTTCTTAGTACGCATATATAAGGTGTATTTGTATAAATCTGCCTTACATATGCATTCTTGTGGGATCCTGTAAATACACTCCCACATTCCCCAAAGGATGTTCAATGCTTGAGCTGTGCATTGCTGATGCATGACAATTTTATATAGCAATATATAGATGTAAAGTCAAGATGTTTGGTTTTCTTTAAAATCCTGCTCTTTAACCTCTCACAAGCACAGTTAACATTATCTATCTATCTATCTATCTATCTATCTATCTATCTATCTATCTGTCTGTCTATCTATCTATCTATCTATCTATCTATCTATCTATCTATCTATCTGTCTGTCTATCTATCTATCTATCTATCTATCTATCTATCTATCTATCTGTCTGTCTATCTATCTATCTATCTATCTATCTATCTATCTATCTATCTGTCTGTCTATCTATCTATCTGTCTATCTATCTATCTATCTATCTATCTATCTGTCTGTCTGTCTGTCTGTCTGTCTGTCTGTCTATCTATCTCTATCTATCTATATATCTATCCCCATGACTAATATTAATGCTATATGAAAATAAATATATAAATATATATAATAAATGATAACATTATCTAAGCCCTCACCATCCATTGCAAGATAGTTGCAGCTGTTTTTTTTCCCCAAGCTTTTAGTACTGTATTTAAAAACATGTTTGGAGAAACACAGACTCCAAGATGACACTTTTAAAAGCTACAGATAAGCTGTGCTCTTGAAGATAAGGGCTTCATCTCCATTCTAATGACAGCATAAGTCACCACAATACATTACCTGTAGCTACTTGCACACTGGTGATCTCTTTCACTTTTTATGTATTAACATGCGCCTTCCCCTACATTCCAGCTTTTAGTTAATTACTAGCCTTTTCTTCTAAACTTATTTAATAGTTTGGTTTTCCCATAAATCGTACTCTTTTTTGCTGAAAAACCTGAGCTTTCAATTAAGTTCGCAGTCTAAGCCGCAGCACAATTATTTTGGCTGTAAAAAGATTTGTGTACAGAGATTGCATATAAGACGAGAGCAGCAACATTTTATGATGCAGGTGAAATAACAAAATATATAGCATTTACCAATAGTTCTGGCTATAATATCTTCACCTTCATATGTTGAATCTCAAAGTGTTAGCAAACCATAACTACTGTAATCCTTTGACAGCCATGCTTTTTGGCAAAGACTCATGTGAAATGTAGTTTACTAACAGCAGAAGCGTCACTTTGTTGTTTCACTGGAAGCCTGCTCGCAAGGTGCAGGCCTCAAGGGCATTCACAAGTATCTATAGTCCCCGTCCTGCCAAATACAGTGCGGAGGTTTAATTGTGTTTTATCATTAAGTTAATAATGTGTGTCTTCCCCTAAAATGATACTGTCAAATGTATTCATTCAGCTTATTAGATCAGAATGTGTCTGCTTCAAACACTGTTTTAAATGAATCCTAACCCTAAACACAAACTGACCCTAGCTCTTAGAACATTTTAACCCTAAATGCACACTGTCCCTAACCCTTATGTCTCATTGCCCTAAAGACACACTGTCCCTAACCCTTATGTCTCATTGCCCTAAAGACACACTGTCCCTAACCCTTATGTCTCATTACCCTAAAGACACACTATCCCTAACCCTTATGTCTCATTACCCTAAAGACACACTGTCCCTAACCCTTATGTCTCATTGCCCTAAAGACACACTGTCCCTAACCCTTATGTCTCATTGCCCTAAATACACACTGTCCCTAACCCTTATGTCTCATTGCCCTAAAGACACACTGTCCCTAACCCTTATGTCTCATTGCCCTAAAGACACACTGTCCCTAACCCTTATGTCTCATTGCCCTAAAGACACACTGTTCCTAACCCTTATGTCTCATTACCCTAAAGACACACTATCCCTAACCCTTATGTCTCATCACCCTAAAGACACACTGTCCCTAACCCTTATGTCTCATCACCCTAAAGACACACTGTCGGTTACCCGTAGATATCATTCACCCTAAAGACACACTCACCCTAACCCTAAGATCAATTTAACCCTAAACACACACTGTCCTTAACCCTAAGATCTCATTAACCCTAAATCATAGATCCCATTAACCATAAACACACACTGCCCCTAATGCTTAGACCTCATTAATCCTAAACACACACTGTCCCTAACCCTAAGACACTGTCCCTAACTTTACAATACAATTAACCCTAAGCACACACTCTCCCTAACCCTGAGATCCCTTTAACCCTAGACACACGCTGTCCCTCACCCAAAGATCACATTAACCCTAAATACATGCTATCCCTAAGATTACAACTGGCCTAACACATACTTTCCATATCCTTAATATTCCCCAATAAACTTGGCTCTTCTATACTGTGCATTATTGAAGCATTGGGCACACCAGTGTTCATCATTGCAATGCCTTCATGTTTTTTTTTCATTGTAGTAACATTATAGCATTGTAATATCATGGTCCTCGATTTTTTAAATTGTAATTCCCCTGGCATAAGCCTTCAGTTACTGTATGGCATTGACAATTGCATTCTTTCAAAAGCAGGACATTGAGAGGTAAATATGTTTTACTTACAGTTTTTTAATTCCTATATCTCTATGCATGTTGTTAATAATTCATAGATTGGGTGGTATAGTCACTCTGCAGTGTGTTTCTAATGATCTATAGCAGTTAAAAAGTTGCTGCTGAATTGTCTGTTTTTAATGCAGTAAATGTTAATGCTAATGTGTCCATTTGTGCTAATATGATCTTTAAATAATAGTCCACACTCTTCATTGTCTGCCTTCAGCTTGAACAATAAGGCATTTCTATTTAAGTTGCTGAACTCCCCCTGCCCAGACCTACACTTATTCATTGTTCCTACATAGCGCAGTGTTCTGCTTGTGATATCTGTCTAAGTTTATTAAAGGATGAATTATATACAAAATAAAGCCTAGGAAACAGCGCACCCACAAATAAAAAAAAAAAAAGTAACATTTTACAAGGCTACTTAAAATCGCCTATCTTCGCAAACAAATATGGGGATTCAGTTACATCATATGGCCATATTGTGTTAAGCCTGCAATTACGTCACAGTACCCGAATATCGGTGGATCCTACACTAATTTTAACGTGGGAGATTACCATGCTAAATGCAATACTTACTGCCCAAACTGCTTCCAGAAGTATCCTTTCCTAGGGTCACCTTTAAGGGGGCTCCTATAGTGGATGGGTGGGGTGCTCAGTCCAATAGGAATCCGGTCTGGATTCCAAATACACATAGAAAAAAGGAGAATTGAGGGCACACCCAGAACATGCATTTCCAAGTAGTGCTGCTGTCGTAAAGACAAAAATATATACAAAATACAGATCATGGAATATTGTAAGTAGCCTTGTAAAATGTAAAACTGTATTTGTGTGTGTGTGTGTTTGCGTGCGCTGTTTTCTAATCTGTATTTTGTATTTATTTTGTTCTTTACAGCAGCACCATTACTTAGAAATGCATGTTCCTGGTGTGACCCCCTCCCCAAACCCCTTTTTTAAAATGTATTTATTTAATTTTTTATTACAGGTTTTCTGCCTTTCCAAACTCCAAGAAAACAGGATTTATTACAGTCACTAGCTGACTTGGTGCTGTAAACTATTTGGGATTACGCACTGTGCAATGATAGTGTATGGGGATGCGCAGCCCCAGAATAGTCATATTTAATGTAGTGTTTGTAAGTGTGTATGTGGATGTAGTTACGTTTATTATATTTGCATGAAAGTACTTTCTATTTCACCCAAGTTTTACGCTTGAATATAAAGTGCCAATACATGTGTAAAGATCCTCAGGGTTTTTTTTAATGACAATATCAGAAATAGTGCACAAATGATAGTGGTGTTGCGCACCCTAAGCCAAAATAGCCAGCCGGGAGTATTCAAGGAATTCGAGATATTTTTCTTTTGAGCTATTTTACCAAAGCAATTCCAATTCCCTTATCACTTACCTAACAATTCTCATTTTTAAAATATGTTGAAAAAGGGGGCGGGGCCTGACTACTGAAGGGAGCAGACGCATGTCTTTGCAGCTCCCGCTTATCGACTCACCTAAAGCTGATTATCGACGCACGGAGGCGGTAAAACAATGTCTTGGGGCTCCCAAACGATGGGGGACATCGAGACCGACAAGTGGACACCACGCAAGTGGTTCTATGTCCCAGACCCGACCCAAGCAGGTTTGCGGCCTACAAGCATGGCGGCGGTGGGGGAGGCGGCCGCTCTCCCACTGCTGAAACACACGGCAAGGCGAAGCTGGAATCCCCGTTCCCCCCCCTATGGGCCGGCGGGGGTTATCCCGGTCCCCACCGAAGCGACACATATGGCTGCACAGACGGCACCTGCCCACTCGGGCTGGAGTCCCGGACGCTCCAGGCCCAGCAGTATGGCGGACGCTCCGGGCCTTGTGGTCCCTGTACCCATGCACCCTCAAGCCTGGATCTGATATTCCAGCAATTTATGGACAAACTGGATCGACTCTTCGCAACACCCCATATACAAAACGGGGATACAACATGTGGGCCGAGGAAACAGAAGCGGAATGGGACTCCTAAGGGCTCTACAAACCCCTTAGCGCCCACGTCGACTACCGACTGCCCACCCGGGCCGAGGGTCATCAGGAGACTTACTCCTCAGCGTCAGCCACATCGCCGGAAGCCTAACCGCCGCTGGCGGCGACGGAACACCAGGGCTATCCGAAGCGCCCTTGCAGGGAAAAACTTGGCCTCCAGCAGCACCCAAGTTTGTGGTTCCAAGACGCAGACCCCACACGGAACCCAGGACAAAAGGGAGACTCAGCCGCCCTCACACCTCTCCCGCACTCAAAGTATTCCTAAACCACCGATACCCATGCTGAGACCACAGTCCCTCACCGGCAGCGGACACATACAAACTCTGTCACGCAGAGCAACGCAAGAGAACCCGGTTCGGAGACAGCCACTACAGCGGCAAGCCCAGACCGGAAAGCGCACTTCTCGGGCAGTTTCAAGGGGACCCCCCACAGCAACAACTACTACCTGCAGACTCTCAGCACATCGGGTCTACCTGCAACGCCCAGCCGGGCTATGGGACTCTGTATGCCCACGGAGAGGAGTCGGGTAAGCTGCTCTTAGCGCGAGGACTTCTTGGCCTCCAACCCTGCCCACTGGAATCTGGGGAATTTGACATAACACGAAAAAAGTGGACACTACCCTGTGTAGATTGACTGTGGACACTAGCCCATCATGTTTTATGCCGTTTCTGCATGTTATTAGACTGACTTTGAACCAACTGAAACAACAAAGATATATGTTCTACCCGACATCAAGATAGCCTAGAGCAGGGGTAGGCAACCTTCGGCTCTACAGATGTTTTGGACTACATCTTCCATAATGCTTTTACAGCCATATAGCTGGCAAAGCATCAAGGGAGATGTAGTCCACAACATCTGTAGAGCCGAAGGTTGCCTACCCCTGGCCTAGAGTAACCAGAAAAGTTAGCCTAAATGTATGGTATGCTACTGAGTACAAAGGCAGCGTATATAGTTTCCACGTGATGAAGCTTTAAGCAGCAAATGTTTACTTTATCTGTCAGACCTGCCTACTGTCTTGCATTATTCTACATGCAACTTGTTACATACTGTTTTACATAACTTAATACTAAACGGGATACACTCTGGCTATACAATCAACATGACTGCTATAAATTCTGTCTCTATGCATGCTTTCTATATTGGAACAAACATTTTGTGTTTTCCTAAACCTATACTGTACAGTTGCACCCAGTTTAAGTCAGTTTATGGCACGTGCGAAGAAATCCTATCTTAGAACCCTGTCTACATGGGTTGTGCAGCTTCTAGGCCTTAGACCGCATTAAATGGAGGACATGGTCACATGA
Organism: Pelobates fuscus; assembly: GCF_036172605.1. Classification (NCBI taxonomy): domain Eukaryota; kingdom Metazoa; phylum Chordata; class Amphibia; order Anura; family Pelobatidae; genus Pelobates; species Pelobates fuscus. The sequence goes on along the minus strand of NC_086320.1, from coordinate 317,238,625 downwards.
CTACGGACTGATAGGCGACTAACTCAGTCAAACGCAGCATTAACATGTTGCACCATACAGTAACACCGATTAGCCTGATATCTTTACGACACACTTTTCTTGTGAACTCAACACGAGTCCTACATATATCGCCATAAGCGACGTGAACCTACATGGTATAACAAGTTATAAGCATATGTGTACCGCTAATGAGTACAATCTGCTCTTGTCTCAAGATCCAGTTGATACTAATCAAGAATAGCTTGACCGTCATATTGTCTACCCATACACCACAGAATAGCCGACCATAACACTCTAGTATGCAGCCAATTGGACTTTATGCTTCCTAGCATGTATTTAAGCTTGATAACTACGACTTCTATTACTGTTCACCTGTTTTAGCAACTTATTGTTTTCTAGCATGTTTATATAATATAAAATGAGGCTGATACTTCTAAGAGATTTTGTAATTTGTCATGATGTTTCTCACCTGTATGACCCCTGCAAATCTCCCTCTCTTCATTCTGTACCACCATAACCACTTGCCTCAATAAAATAAAGATTGACAAAAAAAAAATATGTTGAAAAATGTTAGAGTCCCTCTAAGCATCATAACCATCACAGCTCATTGTAGTGCTTATGGTGCAGAGAGTGGGCTCCCCCAAGTGCATGTTGTGATTAGAAAACTATTGTTAAAGTGGCTACTGCAGCTATATATGTTTTTAATAGTGGTCATCAAAACCTATTCATGTCAACATTTAGATGGCGTTATGCATTACACAGGACATTACACTGATGTCAATAACAGTGGTATTTAAAGCGGGCTGGTTGGGTATGGAATTTGACATAGGGAGCATATTAGTTAAGGGCCATGTCAGCATTGGAGAATCTGTAGTGTTAGCAGTAATTAGGGTAGTGGTGTTAGTGGTAATTAGGGTCAGGGGAGGAATCAAACATACTAGTTTGTTCTCTGTATTAAATAATAAATACTGTAAAAGCCATGTATTTTATTTTAATATGGCCAATCTCTGTGTGCTCCACTAATTAAAGAGACACATATAACTACCCACAGAATATATTCCTGGTTCAAAAGTCCTCATCACCTTTTTAAAGTACTATCTGTTTTGTATCTCTATATTATGAACAGTTATTAAGAACAGAAGCCTTTAACTAGATCACTCCCAAGCTTATCAAGATCAAGATTAGATAAAAAAAAAGAGAGAAAGCTGTATAACTTTTACTCACCATAAGGGATTAATCTCTTAAACTACTTGTGGTTAACTATATATATATATAATCTCTAGAAATTCTCAGTCTCGTAGCAGAGAAAATCCACTGTTTGCCATCATTAATAAAGTAGTGATTTAGTGTAGGCAGCATTTCAAAATGGAAAATTAGCAAACCTGCCCACTTTAGAGAGGCGTTATCAGAGTGTCCTATATCTACTCTAAATTGGTCCCATTAAGGTTTGGTGTTAGGAATAGCATTCGCTTTTATTAGAATTAGAATTAGGAGTTATAGAGGAAAATTGACTTTGTGTAAAGGGACAGCTTCTTAGTCCCTCACCAAAGTAAAAGCTACTGAAACACTTATACGAAAGCAATAAATCAGAGATAAGTTATAATGTATAAAAAAACATGCATTATAATGTATAAACCAATGAGTTAAACCCTGCATTAAGATATAAAACAACACGTATTGAGATATAAAACAGAAACAAGAGGTGAAGATGATGAGCTTACAATCTAAGAATATTATCAGTATTAACGTAACCCCAATAATATCCTCTGCACAAAACTGAAATGTTATGATATATATGCGTAGTACACATGGTCATATGACTGCTACTGATAATACCCTTTTACCTAGAGTTACATGATGAACTATTGATGATTACGGATTTTTTTTTTATCATATTTTTGCTGAAATCAGTAGAAAGTGTGGGAGTTAAATAATAATGTTTGAGGGAAATCCTCACCTCATTTATTCCAGGCTGTTGTAATATATCGCAGCTTGTCTGTGTATCGTGTCTGTCTCTTGTATGGCACTGTGCAGTACGTTGAAGCTTTACGAATGATAACAAACAATAAAACAATGGTAGTAAAGAACATCTGGTGTGATAATGAGTAGATTATACGCACATTAGTAATGTTTTGAATAATTAAAAGTTTGTACAATTTTCTAAGTATTTAAAGTACATTTGGAAATGAATGGCTTGCTAAATCAACATTATTTAAAAGCGTGAGACAGTTTAATTCATTCATAGATTAGGAATCATGAATTTGTTGCACAAATGCAGGACTCCGAGTTCTTTTTGTCAGAGCTTTCAGTCGAGATTTCCGCATCCTGGGTGCTGTTCCTGGGTAACATAGCGCTAGCGAATCATTAGATGTGCAGCGGACACTATGATCGTGCAGAGAGAGCACTTCAGCAGCGTTCTCTGCATGGTCCTGCAGATGTGGGGAATGCCGGGAGGTTGTCTGTCAACCTTCTGTCACCCTTATGGGTGTTGTTAGTGATGCAAGTTGCATCACTGACGACAAACCCTTGAAGGCCCTCCCACCCATCCCTGCACCAATGGCAATGAAAGGGCCAACATGTTTGATCATGAGTCTCATATTGTGATTCATTTATTCATCAAAGGTCCATAACACCATAATAATGTTTTGCAGAATGCTGCACCATAAGCCTGCCTCCTTAGCCATGCCTCCTCTTGGAAGAAAAATTCCTTATCTATACATATACACAGCCCAGATCCTAACAGCATTCGGCTGGTCACTTTTAATTCACAACATAGCAGCTGACAGTCTGAGAAACTACAAACTGTCAGTGATAGCCTTACCTTGGTGTCTTCTTCTAATGCAGGTTGCTTTGTACTTTATACTACTCAGTGTTGTCAGTGGCTGAGCTGTTTGCATACATTTAATAAGGAAGTATTTTTTCTGATGTGAGGGGGCGGGGCTAAGGAGGAAGGCTTATGGCAGGGCTGTCCAAGAGGTAGATCCCCAGATGTTGTGGAACTACAACTCCCATGGTGCACTGCATGCCATAGAATGCATTTAGAACGACAAAGCATTATGGGAGTTGTAGTTCTACAACATCTGGGAATCTACCTGTTGGGCAGCCCTGGCTTATGGTGTAGAATTCTAAAAAAATATTTATTTATTTATTGTGCAAAACTATAAAGATTTAAGTATTCAAAATATACAGCCTATTCATGAGTCCAAAACCTCATTTATATTCTGTGTTTTCAAATCAAACGCATTTAAATTGTACTTCAGCTGGGCATGTCCCTTTCATGTGAGTGTAAAGCCTAAGGCCGGAGAAAAGGGAATGTAGTCATTTTTATATTTTATCTTTGTGCTGCATTTAAAAAGTTTGTATGACTGCTAGTAAACTCATAACCTTGGAGATCCACTGCTTTTAATATCAGTGGATGTATTGAGTTACTCGTGGCTCCATAAATTTTTGTGCATAAGGAGATTGCAGGGTAAATATTCATGTTACTCTGAAAAACACACAAAAATGTAGCTGAACTATGAGTCATTGGCAGTCAATGATGTATGATGACAACACCATTGTTGCTTTAAAATATTTTCAGATGGTCGTAGTAAAATATAAACTCATTTCTGTAAACATGTTCAGCTGTTTCACAGTGTTAGTCAGAATGTTTGTAGCTTTCAAGAATAACGCTTTTGTTACTTTCTCTTCATGACATACAGTAGATATTGACATTTTTAAAAACTGGTATTAGTGCCCCTTGGCTTGACTACTGTGATAATACCTTTATATTAAGAACTTTTTCTTTTCTCAATCACTTTTTTTATTGTATATTGACTACCAACATGAATAAAAGTAGTAACCGTAAATAAATATATTGCGAAATTCTTTATGAAATATATAGATTTTAAATTGAGATATTATAGAATTAGGATAAACACACTAAAAACGATAAAATATAGGCTTGTGCATTAGCAGAGAAAGTTCGTCCAGAGGGGCAACACAAATCATATGTACTGTAGTGTTAAAGGGTCAAATAAAATAAATAAATAATTAACAATCACTGTTTAGTAAATATACAACCAATAAGAACATGCATGTGTTTCATTATGCATGGTACTTGCAAAAACTGCAGTTCTCCTGTCGGCAGCCTTTCCAAGCCAGCCCCTTCTAACAGTGGCGTACACACAATCCATGGGGCCCTGGTGCGAAACTGATCCATGTCTCCCCTCATCCCCCAAAAGACACACACACAGACACATACATACAAACACACATACATACACACACACAGAGAGACATATGCATACACACAGACACATACATACACACAGACACATACATACAGACAGACACATACACACACATACAGAGACACATACATACACACAGACAGATACACACACAAGACACACATACATACAAAGACACATACATACAGACAGACACACATATACATACAGACAGACAGGCACACATACATTCACACAGACAGACAGGCACACTGACATACAGACACATACTTACAGACAGACACACACACACATACAGACACACATACATACAGGCACACACACACATACATACAGGCACACACACACATACATACAGAGACACACATACACAGACAGACACAGATGCAGACACACAAACACATACACACATACATACAAACAAAAACACACATATACAAAATGTTTAAGTCACCCTCCAGTTTCCTACCTTTTAGGAGGGTGACTTTCCCTGGGGTCCACTGGTGGCTCATGCTGGCAGGAGTCAGAGTTCTCACTCTGACTCCCTCTCCTTCCTCCCACGCGGGATGTCACAGACAGTCACTTCCTCCCAGCTGTGATGTCATCACAGGGGGCCCGTTTGCGCTGTCAAAGCACTGACTGGGCACCCTGGATATTCATTGCCATCGGGTGGCCCTAACAGCATGGGCCACCCGCTGGGCCCCTAGAATGTGCGGCCCTGACGGTGTGCTGCGCGGGTCGGGGCTGCAACACATGGCGGCGGGCACCCGGTCGCAGGGGTCCGCAGGGCGGCCGGGTCCCCTGGAGTGATGGGCCTGGTCACCGCTGTGACCCCTGTGACCGCGGTATGTACGCCACTGCCTTCTAACCCCGCCCAGACTTTCTGTCACTGTCCAACACAGACTTTTTAAAGCAGTCCAATGAGAAGTCTTTGCAAGGCAGGTGCTCTGGGCACTTGCCTGAATGTTGAATTTAGATTCACTGAGCTAAACAACCAGAAAGTATCAGACCGGTTGTCTGACAGAGAGGGGTTTGTAACCAGGTTCATCTACTAAAATCTGCACTTTTAGTAAAATCAAAAAAATTGATTCTGAACAACTAATCATGTCAACATTTTGGTGTATTTTTGAAAAGTACCTCATTCTGTGGGTATAGACCCCTAACAGCATTTCTAACATCACCCATAGTCTTTGCATTGGACTGCCAGATCCTGGACTCCCGAAAGAAAGGCCTGCATATTGTGCTGTCTTCTAGGTCTGTTGCTGGGTAAGAGCATCAGGGGTGGAGACAGATTACAGGAGTAGAGTCCAGCACCACACCATCTTTAGACTTCATTTGCCACCACTACTGAGAGACATAGGTCATGTGACCTGTAATTCTATAGGTCAGGTGACATGCCCTTGAAACAGAGTCAGATGGCTTTTGCCTGAGGGGATATTAGGTGTCATTTCCCAAAGAAATAGCACTAGACAGTGAAGCATACTTTCCTCGTTCTTATAATGTGGGTAATACCATTTTGTCATGGATACAAATATAAATATCTGCCACAAAGAAAATGCTTTTGTTCTTTCTTGCTTGGGAGGGATAATTACAAGAGATTACTGTAACTCATTACAAGCATAGAATATAACATAGAATATGGCTAATTCAAAGGAATACCCCAATCACCAGATCGTCAAGCATAAATAAAATAGAGCAAAAACATAAAATATGGAGACAACAAGCAGGAAATGTATCACATTTTGATGAGCAGATAAGTTTGAGGGATCTGTGGGGGGAATCTGTGACCTCTCTTTCCAAGCTGTCTGTTTCGGGCTATCATTAGCATAACTGGTTTTCTTTACAGAATAATTAGCTTTTTAGTTAACAAGTCGGTCAGTGGTTTACCGTAAGAATACATTGATAGATAACATGTAGATATATTATAGCTTAGCACAATACGAGTCATTTTATAAACCTTAGAGATTAAATTGGAGATAACCCTGTGACAGTCAATAGAAGATTTGTTCTTAGGTTTAAACTCCAGAGGATCTCATCAGCTGTGATAAAGATATTGACTATTATAACATGCACCAGAAAGATTGGTATTAACATTTCCTGAAACATTAATTTTTTTTACACCTGTGACCACTGCTCTTAACGGGACACCCACTGCCAAAATACAAAATAAGTAAAAATCACTGTTTAGTTAGATATACCCCAAATGTAAACTTACATGCATTAAATTATGCATTTTTTATTGGGGGTATGTATAAAACCAGCTTGCAACACCTGCAGTGCTTTTGTCTGCAGCCTTTGCAAACCCTTCCCTTTTAACCCCGCCCAGAATTTATGTGGCTGTCCAATCACATACCTCCCAATGCAGCTCAATAAGAAGTCTTTGCAAGGCAGGTGCTCTGAGTAATTGCTGCCTCTTGAGTTTAGCTCCATTGAGCTAAGAAAACCAGGAAGTAACATTACCTGTTGTCTGCTTAATAACCAGAGAGGTGTAACCAGGTTAATCTATAAAAGTGTAAATTTATTTTGCAAAATGAAAAAAGAGGACACACTCTTAACACACAAAGTTTTTTTTTCCAGTAAGCTAAAGTGCTTTAGGGGTCTGGAGTGCCCCTTTAACATATCCTTCCAAGGTGGAGGCAAGTAGTCCATGTATACTGTTGATTTAATTGACATCAGCATAGGTTCTCATTCTGTATGGACACAGACCTCAACAACCCCCATTTAAATTGCATTTAGGTAATGTAAACAAACGGGTAACTCTAAGCACCATAACAACTTAATCTAACTGAAGTGGTTACAGTGCAAAGATTCTATCATCAAGGCTATTAATAATGCCTCACAAATTAAATTAATCTATGGCCACTGGCAGCCCTACGGGTTCTTTTCTGATCTCTGTGATAGGCAGCTTTTGGAACCAATACAGAATTCTGGATACAATTTTACTTTTTATAGTATGTGTGTAATTGAGATAAGCAAGTCATCCCACTTTTCCATGTCTGCTTTTAGAACGGACCACGATTATAAAACAACCTTTGGGTCTTGGCCATCAAAAGTATTCCCAGGTATAAAGCGGCCATACTCAGAGTGAATGAGAGCCATATGCAATTGTTTCTGGATAAAAAAAATAAATAAAAATGTTTTAATCTCAGATTAAAAAAAAAACCATAAGCCACTCTTTTGGCAGTTTATGTCCCATCAAATTGAGTGCAATAGAGAAGCAACACTTGCTAAACAGCTTATGTGAAATATAACTCTAATAACTTCATCCATGAACCAGCTGAGCATGATAAGAATTTTAGACCACAATATCTATATTTATCAAGTCATCATTTTATTTGGTACATAAAAATATTAATTATAAACATCTCTTGAACTAATACTGCCGTAAAGTGTGTTTTTCCCACATAAGAATCCCTAAATCTTAATAAAACCACCCATTTGTATGAGACTTTACACTGGAGATTTATCATTAATTTAGCTGCACAGGCCAGTTTTTAGAGTTTAGGAAATATTCGTGCAAATCTCTGTAAATGTTTTTTTCTAATGATTAATTATCCGCATTTAAAAAAAAATGCATTTTTGGACATAGTTACTCTTTAAGTAGTTTATTTGTATAGTTACTCTTTAAGATTATTTGTACGGAGTTAGTATTTCTACTGGATGGTAACAACATGTATTATTGTGCGCTTGTTTCATTATACACGTATCGTATTAATTTCTCTAACAATATCCAGGTACACACGTACATTGTAGTAATATAAGTACAGTAACATGAACCAAAAGTGTAAACAGATTTCAACACAGTAACATAATAAAGATGAGTAATACATAAATTACGTGACTCAACTGTAGCTTAAATATTAAATAACCAGCAGGAATCACACAACGCTTATGTTGTGTCATTTACTGCTTGAATTACAGTATCATGTAAAACTGATGTTTATGTACTTTATTACGAAGATTGTTTCATTGTCATCTTAGTGAAGATAAAATTGTGAAATTGGTGTTAAATGCATTCTGTCTCCAACTTTTTAGGTCTAGGTTTTGTTTTTCTTAGAATTATTAGCTTAATGTAGTTGTTTTGGTGAGTATAGTCAGTCCCTGCAGGCTTTTTAATGTAAACACTGCCTTTTCAGAGAAAATTCAATGCATCTCTTTGAGGAGATGCAGATTAGCCAGGGCGACATTTAGCTCTGCCCTCAACCACACCTCCTTTTCTGACATCAATAGAATTGATGATCTCAACCAATCCAATGATTTCTTATCGGAAAGCAATGTGATTGGCTGGGCTGAGATCATCAATTCTGATAATGTCAGACAAGGAGGCGGATCAAGGTCGGGCCAGACGCGAGGAGCGAGTTTTAACCCTTTTACTTTCCTGACAAGGGGGTTGAGGGACTAGATAGTGATATTATAACTATAGTGTCAGGAATACATGTTTGTGTTCCTGGCACTATAGTGCTCCTTTAAATTCTTCCAGTTTTATATATTTTTTTTGCACTTGTTTTCCTTTAGTTATTTTTTTTTTAATTTCTATTCATTTTTCTGTTTGACTTTCTGCTGCTGGTGGGATGGGTAGCAGAGGATACTGTGACAACTCTCACTCTCTTATCTGCTGATAGCAGGTCAAATGACTCCATGACATTTTCTTGCATACAGGCACATTCACTAAGCTCTAAACTCCTGTACACGTCTCTGCTTTTACTTGGAACAATCTCTCTTTATATTCCTTTTCAAACTGTTTTTGTAAGTAGGTTAATGTTTTACCAATGAAAACATGTCTAAAGGTTAGCTGAAAACGTATACATTGCATTTCCTTTATTTATTCAATTAGAACATGTTTTATCAATAGGAATACACCAGGATCGATCTGGCTCCCGAGTAGATCCTAGGGTGCAAATTCAGTACAGTAAAACAGTTATAAAGGTATTATATATTTGAATGTATGCTCAAAGCCTGGGGTCAACTCTGAGCTTTATCTCCATGCCTCAGGTACATAAGTATTTTTGGACATATTAGTTTACAGAGCACTATGATTGTTAAAACCCACACAATGGCCAAGAGCACTCTAACTGATTTAAGTTCAGAGCCGGGCATAGCTCATTGACTGAGAGTGATAAGCTGATTGATAGTGATCAAAACAATTAAGCGCCACTGTCACCCTCCCCCCCCAAAACTAGTATTTCATAATGATAACATTTTCATGAAATTCGAACCAGTCAAAAGATATACTGAGACAAAGTAGGTACTGAAGAGGGCCGGTAGGAAGAGTATGGCAGTGGTTGAGGTAAATATAACTCACCTTCTCCTGCAACAAAGTCATTGTCGGGGATCTTTGCGAATTATGCAAAGACCCCAGACGGTGACAGAGTCTCTTTAACCCCTTAAGAACACATGACATGTGTGACATGTCATGATTCCCTTTTATTACAGAAGTTTGGTCCTTAAGGGGTTAAAGGAAGTTACTGAGAGGGGACAGAGAGCGACACCTGGCAGACTTCAGGTAAAAAATCAAACCATTATGAACTGGTTTGAATTCTTCCCATCACCATAACCACTTGGAATATTCCTTTAAATGATAAGGTATTTTTTTAATACATCTATAAATATCAATAAATCTAAAAAAAAAAAAATATATATATATATATATATATATATATATATATTAGCTTTTAGCCAATACCATTCACCAATGCTAAATTGAAGAAATAATTGAAACCAAAATGAACTCACTCCATAATTTTCTTCCATTATCCTGAATGCAGCTTCCCACAATGCTTAGCATATCGCTACACACAAAACTTTGGGATTTACTAAACTAGGATTTGTAGAGAATTTTAAATAATAGGTTAAAATAGCCAGGATGTGTTTATAGCTGAGATTATTTTATTCTTCAACTTAGCTATTTTTTTCAACAGTTTATAGATCACTACAATTTGCTGTTTAGTGAATAAATCATCGATACTTCTATATTTATTTCCAGAGTGAAAGATCACCCCTTTATTTGAAGGATACATAGACTATAATTGGGTTCCCAAGCAGGTTGGAAGACATTTAAAAATATATATATAAAGCATCTTAAGAAACCTCAATGTAGAAAAAATGATGTAAACTTTTAGTTTAAAATATAAATATTTGTTTAGAAAAAAAAATATTTCCAAATAGCATATTAAACTTTGTGTAGTGCGAGACGACCATTACATGGCTAGCTCACTCATAAACACAAACTGAAATGAAGGGCAGCGACCACCTGGGCTAAATTATGCCCAGGCAAAAGGGAGCATATATACTTCTGCTATAGCTGTACTCACAAGAAAGACGTGAGTGTGTGTGTGTTAGGAATAGAGAATCCTTTAAAAGCAATGTGTTGGGTAACTGGCACGCATGACCCAATAAGACCTGCTGAGCCTTCCTTGAATTGAATTTTTAGGGAACCAACGCATAATTTAGTATTTGAATCTGCTTTTGACAATTATTTGTTTTATTTTTTCGTTTTTGTTTTAATCTTTGGTCCATTTTGTTTTTCCAAACAGCTAAACTAATGTATAGCACATTTTCTTCCATTCTCCATGATATTCTTATTTATTGATTTCAGCCATGCAAGGTATTATCGTGTTTCTACACATTAACAAGCCAAATATGTAAAGTATGTTTTCAGTAATAGAAAGATATGCTTAACATATTAAAGATGTGGTATTCATATCCAGAAATAAAACACTGGCTCCAGACCAAAACAAACCTAAATATTTTGCCAGCAGTTTGCAGTTTACAGTAATCCCCAAATATATCCCTCATTCTTAAATCTCTTCCTTAAACATGTGCCGATACCCTTAAACATAAGTCACTGGAGAGCTGGTGGACAGTGAGATAAAGGTTTGAGTTAAGAGGTTTATTGTTTTTGCAGAGCTAAAGTTTAAGTATTCAAGATGCCATTAATTCTTCTTTGACTTGTACAGTGAGCTGTCAGTTTCGAGGCAGACTCTAATGTGGGCTTCCCCAATTGCCGAACCACAACTCTCATGCTGCTCACAGCATATACTTGCTCCATTGCTTACTGGCTTCGAGAATTGTAGTTAAGATGCACATATTGCGCAGCCATGCCTTTGAGACCCCCTATTTGTTGTTGAACTACAACTCCCATTCTAAATAAGGACATTTGGAATATATGCAAATTTGGGGGACTGGCATTATAGAGCAGCCTCCTAATTGACTTCAGATACACAATGGCAATGCAATACCTTTAGTTTCCATTTGTAAGTACCTAACCAGTGTTGTCAATTTAAAACAAAAACAGAAAACATCTAATGCATACTTAATGTATCTCTTTAAAATGCCACAATGTTCTAAAAAATGTTTGATGCTGATTTTCAGACAATAAACCAGTATAAAACTGTCTACTCTAGCTTTAAAAAGTGTTTTCACACCCTTATGAATGCCATCAGCCAATCCTTACAGTAATGTGGTGCTGAAGATGTTATGGTAAACATGTATGTGTATGACTGTATGGTGATGATTCTGTCATTTTTTTTATTGTTATTGTCTGCTTGTGGCGCCCAGAATTCATCCAAACCTAAAATATCTTTCACGGCATAGATAATCATCTGACAGTTGTGGAGTACCTTAAGGAAATACGGGATCTTAGCTCAGGGAAATGCTTTGAGTAGTTTATAATTTTATAAATATATAGGGATGGGGGTTGGAGGTAAATAAAAAGTGTAGTGTTAAAACTAGACATATTAAAGCAGCACTGTCTTGCAAAGACCACCCTCCTGGACGGTGACATCGCCGCTGGGGGTCCGGTGGCTGTGGGGGTCAAGCAAAGGTGAGTTTAACAACCTGAACCAGGCCCTTATGGGCACCGTAATCGTCTACCAGCCGGTCTTCTTCTGCTTGGTGCCGACACCACATCATTGTGTTAGTTGAATTCAGCAGTGAGGTCTATGGAGAGTTCCGCATGACCATGGAATACTCCATAGACAAAAACAATTTCCTGCAGTCATGGCTGGTGACGGCTGGGAGATTGATAATTCTAGACAAAGGTATCTCTGCCCAGTGTCTAGAAGTGTACGGTGTAGGAAAAATACTGAGACAAAGTAGTCCCTTCTTGTCTCAGTATATCTTTTGACTGTGTGGGAATTTCAGCAAAATTCCGACACAGTCAATATGAATATTTCATTAAGATTCAAATACACATTTTTCCTAGTTATTCAGCTAAGCGGAGAAACACTCAAGAGGCAGCAATTGCCCAGAGCACCTGCCTTGCAAAGACTTCTCATTGAGCTGAATTTGGAAGTCTGTGATTGGACAGCCACAGCAAGTCTGGGCGGGGTTAGAAGGGGAGGGATTGCAAAGGATACAGACAGGAGAACTGAAGGCTTTACAAGCTGTTTTTAAACATACTCACAAAGTAAAAATGCACATTAAATGCATGCATGATGGCATTGGTGGCACATCTACTAAATAGTGATATTTATTTATTTATTGTGGAGTGGAATGTCCTCTTAATGGAGCACTCCACACTCATAAAGGACTTTGACTTGCTGAAGTGCTTTATGAGTGAGGAGTATCCCATTAAAAATAATTTAATGTGGAGTGTTCCTTTAATAAGTGTGTATCTTGTTACGAATACTGATTTAAGTCACTATTAGAGAAGAATGTTTAACTTTTGCTGAATATTTGGCCAAGGTCAGTTAGTACTAATTACATGATGCTTTGTTCATCCTCTAGCGCTCAAACTGTTAAAGTCAACAATTACCGTCTTACTCAGAACATGTCAAGCTGTCTGATTTATAATTTATACAGGACACTATATCATGTCTTCTGATAGCAGAGGGCCATGTTCCTTATACTATAGCATCTATCATTCTGCCAGAGTGTTTGACATTCTACCTGTGACATATTAATTGAAAGAGGACTTTCAATAGTCTGTCTTAATGAATGATGGTTTAAAAGTATAAAGGTAGATGTAATGTGTCTGGAAAAGCTCATTTATTTTTGTACTAGATTAGCCGCACAACACGTTAACACATATTCCTGATATTAACTGATGTTTTTTGAAAATTATTATAATTATTATTATTAATACTTGATAATATGCACTGTGTCTGGAGGTACATAATAATTGAAATACTGCAATTTACTTAAAACGTGTTATTTTCAACCATAATTTTTTAACTAAATAACATAAAAGGTGTAACTAAGTAGAATGGCATTCCATTGTAGGTATAAACTTAACTGTATGTGATGCCTCCTGTGGTCATATGTGAACTTGCAAAAAGCATCTGCAGTTGTTTTGCAGCACAGAGGAAAATCGTTCCCTTATCCCTTTTCTTAAGTTGGAGCAAGGCTCCTCAACACAGGGCAACCTCAATGCCGCAATTCTTGCAGTTTATGGTTGAAACAGCTTACTCTAGGACAGGGGTAGACAACCTTCGGCACTCCAGATGTTTTGGACTACAACTCCCATAATGCTCTTATAGCCACAATGCTGGAAAAGCATCAAGGGAGATGTAGTCCACAATATCTGGGGTGCCAAAGGTTGCCTATCCCTGCCCTAGGAAGTGCCTGGTATATGCATTGCGGATGTATCTGCAGTTTTTTTGCTCCAATTTGTATTGAACTACAACATTCATATTTCTCTGCCAAATGTTGAAACAATAACTGTTAGACACATTTGTGCTTAGAACAAAATAATAAAAAATAAAAAAACAGTGTATGTGAAGCAGTCAATCAAAGATCTGAACACTGTTCTATGTTTTTATTGATCTTTAAAAAAAAAAAAAAAATGTTTAACTATTGCAACATCCATTCTTAATTGCACCCCCAAGTAAAGTAACTAGATTTGTATTATTTATTGTATCTAAACGGGCATTAGAGAAGTACCTGAATTTTCTGATTGTTTCGGGCCTTTCTTTTTTTTTATTTTAACATCTTTATGTGAATTTGGCATCTGCCACTGGTATTTCATTCAGGTTTAAAAAAAAAATATCCTGTATAATAATAGCTGATAGAGATTGGAGTATTCTGTACAACTATTAACATGAGTTGCCTGTGAAAGGTCTCTGATTGGGGCAGAGCGAGTTAACCCTTTAATTTCCAGACAGTTGTCCAGCATAGTTCCTGTGGACACTAATAAATCAGGAAACTACTTACAGAGGTCATTGCATCTTGATTTGCTTCTCTTTCTTGATATTAGAAAGTGAAAAGAGAATTTCCTCTGACAGTGACATTTTAGTGAATAAATGGAATGCCAAAAGAATATACTGCAAGACGGCATGTGCATCAGTAATCCGTGTAGCTGAAAATTATTCTATGCAATTGTTGTGCTGTCTTGTTCTAGGGTAGCAGTCATAGAAAAGGGGAACACAGTGCGCTTAGTGTCATGGAAAGAATCATGAGTAAAGTTTGTAAATGTTAACGCTTCTATCATACATTCAGGACTCAACATTGTTTTATGGGTAATGCATTTTCACTCTCTTAAGAACCAGAAGGGGTTAATATTGACATCAGACGTCAATAACGGTCACACAGTCCAGTAAGAGCAAGTCAGCAGATGTTGGTGAAGCCAACTAACTGAGCTGCCCTGTGCCGCTGCATAGATTTCAGAAGGGAGGGAAAATGAGGAAATGCAGACAGAGAAAGTTTTGTATAAAAAGCTATGTTTAATTAAGTGGAAAGAGGGACGTCTGCTAGCAGCCTCTTTAATTGTATTGTTGGCTTGTTTCTGTCTTCCAATTGACTGTCGAAAAAGATAGTGCGTGCGTGCGTGCGCGCGTGCGCGCGTGTGAATGTCTGTGGTTCCTTTGAATAAAATTGTGTTCTCCTTTCACCTCCACATATAGTGTCCAAGTGAAGGCCTGTAGTTCTACAGACGTGAGTACTGACAGATCTTTTGTCATCATTGTATTACAAAAGATAAAGTCGAACTCTAGAAATGGGGGACTGAGCATTATGAGAAATATAGCTCACCACTGCTGGTGGGTGCTATTAGCCAGTATTTGATTTGTAGATTCTGTTATCACTGCTGAGTGTACGGTACATTAATTCATGATTTAAACATCTGAAGCAGGCATTATCAAACCCTGGAACCGTGTCAGTTCATCATTCTTAGGCAGCCAAGCCCATGCAATTAATAAAGTAGTGTGCATTGTAGTCCAATTGTAGCTTGAGTGCTTGAGGCTACCTTTGCTTGATTTGAAGAATTGTCTGGAGAATATACGTGAGGGCAAGCTGTACAAAATCATACGGAAGTCATTTCAATTTCCTTAGTTCCATTACATACATGCAATTTATTAAACAGGCTTTCCCTTTAGGCACCTAATCTGCTCCTAATCGTGCACTTCTATACGTATATCCCTTGACTAGCATAATTAAACATCCAGGGATAATTATACGATTTTGTGTAATCTTAGAATACCCCTTGGACATCATGGTTATATTATGAGTGAGAGAAAGGTAGAAATAAAACTATTAGTAGAATAAAGTACTTTAACTTTGAGTATTTATATTCATTCAAAGTATTATGGCCAGACCATAGGCGCCTGTTATCTTGTTTGTGATGCAAAATGCACCTCTCCGATTTCAGACCTTCACACTGTTTTTCCGTTATGTGATGGAAGGATCAGAGAAAGACCATTAAAGGGCCGATTTCAGAACACTTCCATGATAATTTATGAAACATCTCCAGTCACTTTCTGTTCCCATTTTTTTGTATGTTAGGGACAAGGACAGGGGTCTACAAGGCAGGCAGGCAGGCAGGCAAGCAAGTATTACTAAAATCAATAATTTTCATTAGGAGTAAAGAACAGACTCTGGTCATCTCAGTTAGCCATTTAGAGTATCACTTTATATAATACTTCTAATATTTCATTACTTTTACTCCCACCTACTGGCTAACTGCTCCATAATTTATTTTCCAACTAGTATTAAATCCCTTTACAAGTTCTCCTGGCCAGGCTTGTCCGGGTCCCATTACACAGTATGGGGTAGGCTTGGCAAAGGTTGACATATAATGCTTAATTAGAATAAAACTAGGAAACTACAGTTTATATAAGACTGTGTCAGCTTGTTATTTCGGTCTGTAAGTGTATATGGCTTTAATATATTAGATGGGGCCCCTTCTGACTGTTACCCCATCGCGTCACCTCATAATCTACTTCTGGGTTTTGAAACAGTTTTTATTCCTTTTGTGTCTTCAAAAAGACATGAATCCCAATGGATCAGCAGTAATGCTGGCCATACGTTAAGGAACGAAAACAGGGCTTAGAAGGTTGAGTGGAAAAACCAACCAGCCTTTTGATAAAATATGTTTTGTCTAAATAATTGAAGTCTTGTCAAGAACAAACAGTTGCAAAGGAATATATACTGCACTTTCACAAGTTTTGGGTTGAGACTTCTCCGAATATTAAGAGACAATCAGAGATTTGTTTTAGGGTTAAAAATTCACAATTCTGTTTGTGAATGTTTGTGTGTTTTTGTGTTTGTGATTTTAAGGTTTTTGTTATTTTATTTATTTATTAGTGACCTGTTGATATATTTGTCAGTGTAATTAGTGTATGTACATTTCAGGAAATGCTGTAATGATCTTTAGTCTCCTGGTATTTGCCAATAATGGTCATACACGATAAACAATTATGACTGAAATAACATTATAAACAGATTACCCACTTTTTCGAAGGTATCATTTTTAACATTGCATTCCTATAGATCAGTGGAGTGTCAAACTTATATCTTTGTTGTCCAAGCAAATCTATGTAAAATTTTACATATTTAAATTTGGGATGTATGTTGGACCTATTCAGGAGCCAAAAAAAGCTATTTATACATATACATGTGATTGCATCCATAGGAACATGTGAACTGCCTTTTCTTATTTTTTTCATATCTAAAATGTAAAAAAGAACACAACCCTACTGCAGTGAAAGATCAGATTTTATTTTGGCTTTGTCCTTTGTAGTCTGGAAATTCTAACACATATGTTTTTATCCACTGATGACCTTAGGACAGCACTGTTATTATAACCTATGTAGTCCTCTGATAATATGCAAACACCTATTGTGAATGAATGTACATTGGGGGGAAAGGTCGTTCTCTAAACCTGGGTCAAAATATCACATCTCTCAAGGGTTAGTTTGACATGTAAGAGAATGTGCAGTTCTTCACAATTTGTTTTTTATGCTCTCTGATTCTAAGCATGTTTCTCTTTGTTCTCTAGGCCTGTCCCGGGCTCTCTCTCATCTCTACTGCACCTACATAACAGACAGCGACAGCCCATGCCTGCCTCAATGCCTGGTACCCTCCCTAATCCCACCATGCCTGGATCCTCTGCAGTATTGATGCCTGTAAGTTGCTCATTTTATAATGTCCTCAGTTATGTAATGCAAAAAAATTACTTTATACAATACAGACAATAAGACCTCATGGGGCCCCTCAAAAAATCACTGATTCCCCACTCAATATACATTCCAACACACATGCACACATATGTCTCACACACACAAACTCACACATACAAATGCATACTGCCACATACACATAAATACACAAAGACACACATATACTCATACACAGGTACACTCTGCTAGACACACACACATAGATACACAATGTCAAATACACACACGTACAAATTGCCAGATAAACTCTCACACATATTTATACAGCCAAACATACACATACGGCTACACACTGAAAGACACACAGATACAGACACTCATATGTAAACTGCCAGATACACAAACTCAAGCAAAGAAACACAATGCTAGACACATACACAAACACAGTTCCATATACACAAAGATACACTGTCAGTTACAAAGACACTCACAGATTCACTCACATACAGACAAACTAACACAGAAATATTAAAATACATGCAGTTTTTAGCCACCCTCATGTTTGTCTACCATTTAATTTGATTTCCCTGGGGTCTAGTGAGAACAGGTTGCACCCGTACAGCGGGCTGCTGTCATTTTCACTCAAGTGAGGAATCCTTAGAGCACTTGAAGGAACTGATATAACATATCATCCTTCCAAAGCTGATGCACAGAAGTGGAACTGGGGATGGCTGTACAACTGGTAAGGGTGCACTCAGGATATTTTTCTATCTCCCCAACCAGAATGTAAAGAACAAGCAGATGTAAGTGAGTTCCTTACCAGAGTGACTGCCCTGCAGTCAATGCTTGGAGAGATTATATCTATTAAAAGGATTCTCCAATGCCAGGAAAACATATTTATTTTCCTGGCACTGCAGGACCCTCTAGTGCCATTCTCCCTCCCACCCCCCATCCCAAGTTGCTGAAGGGGTTAAAACCCCTTCAGTAACTTACCGGAGTACAGCGCCGATGTCCCTCGGTGCTGGGTCAGGCTCCGTCTTCTCTCCTGTCAGCGGGGAGAGACTTAATGCCCATGCGTGGCAAAGGCCGCGCACGCACATTAGATCTCCCCATAGGAAAGCATTATACAATGCCACTTAGACAGCCACTAGAGGAGGACTTAACCCTGCAAGGTAATTATTGCAGTTTATAAAAACTGCAATAATTACACTTGCAGGGTTAAGGGTAGTGGGAGTTGGCACCCAGACCACTCCAATGGGCAGAAGTGGTCTGGGTGCCTGGAGTGTCCCTTTAAGTAGTCACTCGTTTACAGGGGTTTACCACAAGGTAGTAACTGAACTACAACCGAACTACAGAAATACATTTCTTAAAATCTAAGAATTAGTGATGTCCCGAACAGTTCGCCGGGAACCGTTCGCCGGTGAACATAGCGTGTGCGCGGTCGCGAACACACGCGATGTTCGGTCCGCCCCCTATTCATCATGGAGGTGGGAGGGTCTGGGAGGGAGGGTCTGCTGCTGATTGGCTGGATTGTGTCTGCTGACTGTGAGGTACAGGGTTAAAGTTTACTCAATGATGACGAATAGGGGGCGGACTGAACATCGCGCGTGTTCGCCAGCGAACGGTTCCTGGCGAACTGTTCGGGACATCACTACTAAAAATACATTGTAAGAGATGTATTTCTACAACAGCTGTGGATCAAACTTTAGGGTATCATACCTCTTAACTATGCCTACTTAGGAGGAACAATCCCTATTTCTGTCCTAATCACCTCTTTTCTAGGAGCCACATATTATTGGTATATCTGAGTGCATAAAATAGCTCCACAGAATTAATATTAACAGTAATGTGTCCTTATAAATATACATAAAGTGTAGTGGCACTAACTAAAATTTCCATCCGTAGTGCCCCCAGACCAGTTTGACCAGCTTGATAAAAGCTCCTGTGGGAGCCAAAATGTTTGAATGTTTTATGGTTTTCAAATAAAAATCTACCTAAACACCACTTGTATGTGCCTGATCAACCTTTCTTTGTGAGTAATGTCCTTAAACCAAATTAAACATCCTTCAGCTCATTGAAGTGGTCTGGGTGCAAACTCCCATCACCCTTAACACTGCAGTGGTAATTATTGCAGTTTTTATAAAGGGACTAGAGGAACTTCCGGAATTGAAACGGACTTTTGGTCCGTTATCTGACGCTTCAGCGTCATATTTTCCCCTTAGGAAAGCATTGAATAATGTTTCCCTATGGGGAAATCCTAATGCGAGCGCATGCGCATTAGGTCTCCCCCGTCAGCGGGGTAAGTGACTGAAGGGGTTAGTAACTCCTTCAGCGCCGCTGGAGGGGCCTTGACAGAGGGGAAATCTATAGTGCCAGTAAAACGAGTTTGTTTTCCTGGCACTATAGTTTCCCTTTAAATGATTGAAGACTAGAGGAGAGTCTGATAGTGGTGGGCAGGCTGTTTCTAAGGAAAGAAGTTGCCTGTGAGAAGTCCTGCAAGCATGAGTTAGGAAAGTATTATTGCAGTAGACAGGAGAAGATCCGGCTGAGCAGAGAAACCGAAGAGTACCTACAAATTAGTGAAGAATGTAAAGGGGGTAGATTTGTTTAAAGCTTTATAG
This sequence comes from Pelobates fuscus, assembly GCF_036172605.1. Lineage (NCBI taxonomy): Eukaryota > Metazoa > Chordata > Amphibia > Anura > Pelobatidae > Pelobates > Pelobates fuscus. Next base: position 317,218,438 of record NC_086320.1, on the reverse strand, counting down.
GTAAGGGTGTTTATTCGCTAAACTAAGAATTGCAGCGGATTGATTAATGAATTGTGAATATTAGGCCACAGTAGCCGAATAAAAAAACTAAGTCGGCTATTATGTAAGCCCATTTTTTGGCCTTATTTTTGCAATTCTTTTGCCAATCCTCCATAATTACATGTTTAGTTTAAAAAAAAAAAAAAAAAAACCTACCTGTCAGATGGCCATGCTTGCACAGATTACCCAACACACAGAAAGCTAACAAATGATTAACTAGATACAGGTGTGCAACGTGTTGACTAATCCACTGTTGTGCATTTGCTCAAAGTAGCAAGAATAGTGGGAGAAAGGCAGAATCTGGTCCTAAATCAAAGCCACTTGCTTGGTCTGTGCTGACATATTCTGCAAGGCTAATACATGGTAGAACTTCATAACCAATTTTATATATGGTGATCCAAAATAACTAAGAAAACATAAACCAAATATTTTTTTATTTGTGTATTAAATGTATACAAAATTAGTTTTTTTTTTTTTTTTAATGAGAATTGAGTAATTTAATTAGTGTAGATAATATAATTCATTTATTGTTTGATTGTACGAAGAGCGGAAGTCAATCTGATGATGTAAAGTAGCAAATTATGTAGAAGAAATGATGAGTAGAAGAAGTGCAAGGTGGATATTGGTCTCTAATACCTTCAGCTGCAGTGGATCACTGAGAACCTGTCTTTGTACAAACTACAGTATGGTTCAAAAGTCTCAGGAATTATTTACTGAGGGTTCTGGAGTAATGTCTGAATTCCCCTAAAGCAATCATTGCTCTGCGATTAAGTTCACTATGATGGATACATCAGATGGGCTTTTTTGTTGTCTACCGTTGCCTAGACCACTTATGTCCAATATGATGTAGCATCCTTCATTGACCAAGTTAATAGAATGCACTAGATATTGTAGATTTTTGTGTAGGATCTCACCACCCCCTGGTTTTGGAGTTGCATAGGGCTTATTTGTATTCCTATATCAAGGTTGCGTATGGTGTTTAATTCACATCTGGGATCCAGTATATTTCTGTATATTTCAGTATATTTATAAGGTGGTTGAGGAGTAACTTTCTTATATGGACTTAATTCTTTTTACATTGCAATATAAATAGATGCAATAGTTGCTTATTATTCAACTTCAAATGACCAGATAGTGGTAGCCGAGGTATGTTTGCAAATTCAAGGACAAGTCTCCTGCCAACCCAAAAGAGCCTGGCTTTTGTGAACAATAGTAGTTTGTTTTTATAAGAAGGGGATAAAATTAAAAAAATTAAACAAAAACAGAAAAAAGTTAAAACAAACTACATGCAAGGACTTTGGATCAACAGTATCTGCTAATGTATTTGCTGTTGGTAAAAGTGGCAGAGGGAAGGGCCATACAAATGAAACAATTTGTTAGTGAGGGCATGTCTCTTGATGAAGATTCAAAAACTTTGTTTTACACAATAGGTATTTGGTTAAAAATTCATGATGCGAGAATTGTTTCGTTTGAAGCAGGCAGGATGGGGAAGTGAGAATTTTATTTTACGGTTGTGTAATCGTGCATAAATATCAATGAACTCACATCTATGGTCTGAGTTGTTTACAAAATGTCTGCAAAATAAGTCATATTTATATAAACAAGTGCAGCAAAATAAAAATGTAAAATGATGAAACAAATCCATATGAAAGATCTGCCTAGATTTAAAAGGCACACTATAGACAGAAACAGTGGTTGGCAGAAACCACCAAGGTGGTACAAATTTCCCACGTAGTCTCCGGATATATTTGAACAAGAATAAGTCTCTTGAGATTTCCAGTGCAGTCTGCAATAGCCAAGAGAATATAATAAACGGTAGCAATATCCATGAGATATAGATTGGGTTAGTATGACTCTCTAACACAAGTTAATAGCTTAATTGTTCACAACCTGCGCAAAGTGTGTAATTTCCCAATTTTGTTTTTGTATATACAATAGGCATTTGGCATAATGTCACCCTTTAGTAGACATTTATGTGAAGTATGTGGATCTATGTGGCACTCAGAGAGATACTTTAGCTTTCTATTACCTGGAGGCCCCATGAGTTGTCAGTCCGCCCCTGAGTAGTAACTTGCACTTGTTGTAGGCGTACTGGTGTATGGTGCCATCTAAAGAGGGTTTTGTATCCCTGTTCTTTGGGGCTGTGCATGTAGAAAGTTTAATGTTAACCTCCCAGGTAACTTGTCAATGCTCATGAGAAGTTCTTTCCCTGTACCATCATGTATGGTTTTCGGTACATTTAACAAAAAACATGTTTGATCAAATCTTGTTACAATAAGTTGAACCCTTTATGGATTAGGGTAATAGGGTTCATCATTCAGGCTCCTTCCAAATTTATAGCATGCTCTTCCAGCTGCTTAAGTTCACACTCAATCACCCCCTTGTTCCCTTTACACATTCATAGTATCTGAATCTTTCCTTAAATTTCCTTTATCACTTCCAAAATCCCCCTGCTCCCTCTTGTCTCAAATCCCAATTATATCCTTTAGATTGGAGGATCACTGGTATGTAACTGGGAACTTTGTACTCAGCTCATGGGTATGGCCCTCTTTATCTTTTGTATTGGTGCATTATAAATGCCAGTAATAAATGAATAAAACAAATCATTAGATCCGTCAGGGTGATAGGAAACAGGGTTACCTGTTTCCTATCACTGATTTTATGAATTGGTCTTTGTGTCTTTTCGTTCACCTTATAACCATATGTGTGGTTCATATATTTGATCACAAGCGATTCTTCTTGTCTAAACTTGGAGGATTTCAGGCTGGATTTCAGTCTAACTTTCAAAGTTCAGGGATGGGACATAGTAATATCAAATATGTCTCCGTGCACTGCAGGAAAAAGAACAAATAAAATAGATTTTTGTGAAAGTAAAATCTAAATTGAAATCAATTATTTTAATTGAAGAGAGGGACAAACCAATTGTAAGTAAAGCAATAAAAACGTTATTGTCATTTTTCCTGTATTAAATCTGGCATCTCAGTCTCTTTAACGTGGGTGAATTTGATTTGGACTAAAAGCACACAAAAAAATTCAATACATATTAAGGTTTTACAGATTTCCCATGTAGTCTCCCAATATATATAAGTAGGTCTTTGTTTCACAGACTTGAAACATATTTTTTATTTTCATTTATTTTGAAGTCCATTTGATCAGCTATATTTATGCATGATCTATTCTAAAAATTCATAAAAATGTGGTAATGTTTAACATATTGCATCCCATTAATATGAATTGTTTTCGAGAAGTACATGTGGTAGTATGGGGTAGAAATGTATAGTCTTAATTAAATCAGAATACAATACCTCTTGGCCAGTGTGAGGGTGTAAGGATGTACAGTGGCCAAATAATGCAGATATGAGTGAATCAAAAATATGACTTGAGTGATCCAGCCAGCCCACTAGGATATTTCTTGGTGGATTGCAGGGGACACCAGGAAATTGTTTACGGGCAGCACAGTGTGAACATGACATTAGACGTGCTTGCGCTGTGCAGAGGACACTGGGACTATGTAGTGAGTTCTTCCACAGTGCTCTCCCCTTGGTCCTGATTTATAGGCTGTCTGCCATCCTGCCATGTTTGCTCCATCACTGAGCACGTATTCCCACTTCCTGGGCATGCAAACCCAACATGAGTATCACCAGTGATGCAAGATGTGTCACTGGTGATGCCCCCTTGGACGCTGACCTATCCGTCCATTTTTGAGAGGTATGAATCGGACACATGTTTAATAAAAATCTTATTAAGCACATTTTGCTTTTATAACATTTAACATTCATTTTGTATCTACAAAAGATTATCACACTATGATAATACATGTATTGTGGGTTTTTAGGTCTGCAAATCTAACACTCAGTTTTGGACTAGATCCATAAATAAATAGAGATCCTCTATTTGCATGATTGAGTAATCACTACCAAGATTTGCATAACATTTCTGGTACAAGAACTAGACAATTTATAAGCAGTCCTATAATGTCTATTTCTAAACAGTGAAATATTCTAGTGCTGGCTGTGGAGGTTCCACACTATGCTTTGTGAATAGCAGAACATTTACTGGATCTCTGTCATCAGAATTAGGTTACACACTATCATAGATAGAAGCTGTGTTTTAAATATGCCTGCAGATATAACATATTTAATAACAAACATATCAAATAAATGTTACACGTGATACCTCATAGAACTATATGAAAATACTGGCAACATTTTGTCCACTAACATAGAGCATTTTAAACAATTTGTAGTTTTTTTGTGTTTTTTTCATAATTTCAGATCTGAGCAGGATTAACATGGCTAAACTTTTTGAATTGACAAATTATGACTACAGCTGATTGTTTTTTCCTGCCTAAATTTTGAACTCTGCTTTTGATTATAGCGTTTAGTGAATAGTCACTTTGGTTTCTATTCTCCACTGGCTATATATTAAATCCATTGTCTAGCCATTTTTAAATATTACCGGAACAGGGTGCTGAGTTTTTGTGGTACAGCAAATATTTGTAGAATGCAAATTGAAAATAGGAAACATCGTCTAGAGATTTGAGAGAGCTTCATTTTTTTATATCAGTTCCTTTATCATACCCCTTCTGTGTTTTTGCACTTTTAAAATATGCAGTGATTTCCCCTCGAAACTAACCTCATTCAAATCAGAACTAACGTGACCTCTAGCAGAGCTATCAAATTCCATATTGCAGATGTATGTAGGCAAACTGACAGGCCTATATCACCAGCGTGCATGTTTATCAACACCAGCACTATACTATATCACAAGCATGCATGTTTATCAACACCAGCCCTATGCTATATCACAAGCATGCCTGTTTATCAACACCAGCCCTATGCTATATCACAAGCATGCCTGTTTATCAACACCAGCCCTATACTATATCACAAGCATGCCTGTTTATCAACACCAGCACTATACTATATCACAAGCATGCATGTTTATCAACACCAGCACTATACTATATAACAAGCATGCATGTTTATCAACACCAGCACTATACTATATCACAAGCATGCCTGTTTATCAACACCAGCACTATACTATATAACAAGCATGCATGTTTATCAACACCGGCACTATACTATATCACAAGCATGCCTGTTTATCAACACCAGCACTATACTATATCACAAGCATGCATGTTTATCAACACCAGCACTATACTATATAACAAACATGCATGTTTATCAACACCAGCCCTATACTATACCACAAGCATGCCTGTTTATCAACACCAGCACTATTCTATATCACAAGCATGCCTGTTTAAACTCCAGCACTATACTATATCACTAGCGTGCATGTTTATCAACACCAGCCCTATACTATATCACAAGCATGCATGTTTATCAACACCAGCAGTATACTATATCACAAGCATGCCTGTTTATCAACACCAGCACTATACTATATCACAAGCATGCATGTTTATCAACACCGGCACTATGCTATATCACAAGCATGCATGCTTATCAACACCAGCCCTATACTATATCACAAGCATGCATGTTTATCAACACCAGCAGTATACTATATCACAAGCATGCCTGTTTATCAACACCAGCAGTATACTATATCACAAGCATGCATGTTTATCAACACCGGCACTATACTATATCACAAGCATGCATGTTTATCAACACCGGCACTATGCTATATCACAAGCATGCATGTTTATCAACACCAGCCCTATACTATATCACAAGCATGCATGTTTATCAACACCAGCAGTATACTATATCACAAGCATGCCTGTTCATCAACACCAGCAGTATACTATATCACAAGCATGCATGTTTATCAACACCGGCACTATACTATATCACAAGCATGCATGTTTATCAACACCAGCCCTATGCTATATCACAAGCATGCATGTTTATCAACACCAGCACTATACTATATCACAAGCATGCCTGTTTATCAACACCAGCCCTATGCTATATCACAAGCATGCATGTATATCAAAACCAGCACTATACTATATCACAAGCATGCATGTTTATCAACACCAGCACTATACTATATCACAAGCATGCCTATTTATCAACACCAGCACTATACTATATCATAAGCATGCCTGTTTATCAACACCAGCCCTATACTATATCACAAGCATGCATGTTTATCAACACCAGCCCTATACTATATTACTAGCGTGCATGTTTATCAACACCGGCACTATACTATATCACAAGCATGCATGTTTATCAACACCGGCACTATACTATATCACAAGCATGCATGTATATCAACACCAGCCCTATACTATATTACTAGCGTGCATGTTTATCAACACCGGCACTATACTATATCACAAGCATGCATGTTTATCAACACCGGCACTATACTATATCACAAGCATGCCTGTTTATCAACACCAGCACTATACTATATCACAAGCATGCATGTATATCAACACCAGCCCTATACTATATTACTAGCGTGCATGTTTATCAACACCGGCACTATACTATATCACAAGCATGCATGTATATCAACACCAGCCCTATACTATATTACTAGCGTGCATGTTTATCAACACCAGCACTATACTATATCACAAGCATGCATGTTTATCAACACCATCACTATACTATATAACAAGCATGCATGTTTATCAACACCAGCACTATACTATATCACAAGCATGCATGTTTATCAACACCAGCACTATACTATATCACAAGCATGCCTGTTTATCAACACCAGCACTATACTATACCACAAGCATGCATGTTTATCAACACCATCACTATACTATATAACAAGCATGCATGTTTATCAACACCAGCACTATACTATATCACAAGCATGCATGTTTATCAACACCAGCACTATACTATACCACAAGCATGCCTGTTTATCAACACCAGCCCTATACTATATCACAAACATGCATGTTTATCAACACCGGCACTATACTATACCACACGTATGCCTGTTTATCAACACCAGCATACATATACATCCAAGGACATAGAACGAAAAAGAAAACAGAAACAAAACAAAATTGAATATTAGAATAAAAAAAGTACAAAATAATTAATTGTTTTTTTTTTTTTACAAATATTGTATCCAGATCAGTTGAGCATGACAAAAAATACTTTTAATAAAGTATCTGTTTATAAGACTGAGTTTATGGAGGATTGCCTTTAGCTTTTGGCTTTAATTTCTGATAAAGGGTAAAATAAAACCCACTCCTCTTGTCACTTTAGTAAACCAGGCAATTCTGAAATATGATCTCCCCGACTGTCCCCAGGGAACTCCGTCTACTATGATTCTGGCCGCACTTTGCTCTGTGCTAATGCTCACATGTATCACAAACCTTCATATTTTAATCACTTTGCTGAGAATGTACAGGCAGATGTTTTATTCTTGAAAACAAGCCATAAAATATCCATGTTGTCTAAAATATGCTTTTAGAAAAGCAATTACTCATGAACAGTGTATTACATATATATAAAAAAAAATGTTTTCTAGCCCCCTCCTGGGTGGTGTGTGTGTGTATATATATATATAAATATATATATATATATATATATATATATATATATATATATATATATATATATATAGAGAGAGAGAGAGAGAGAGAGATCTATATAGATAGATATAAAAAAAATAAAAAATATGTATTCATTTTTGTTTGTGTGTTTATGTGTATATTCCTCATTCTCGGGTCCCCTACCAAAAGTCTTGGAATCTGAGAGTTCTGTGCAGTGTCTTTGCTGTTCCTAGAACTGCACTCTTCTGGACAGCGATCTCAGATGTCCAACCTAGAATCTGCTGAGGCCACTCTCCCAACTCGGGGATCACGGCTCTGAGTGCTTTTATCACAGCTGGCACTACTACAGCCTACACTTAATGAAACTCGCAATACTATTTAGAATGTGTGAATGTAATAGAAACAAACAAAAAAGCTCACAGTAATGTGCAGCTTGTATGACTGTATCACTAAGCAGCACTGCTACTGCTGTGATTTAATATATAAAATTATTGCATCTTTATACTTTTGGTAGTTCTGGTTTATGCACTAGCTATCATCACATTCTGAAAAATGTCCTTTATAAAGTCAAAAGGAACCCAAAACATTCTCCGTGTTTAAAATGCATTTGTGAACCAGCTCTTCTTTTCGTGCCATATCTTCCATCCTCCCCCCACTCCTTTCCTTCATAATGATAAATGTAATCATCTCCCTCCCTTTTCCCCCTCTGCAATTTGTTTGTTTCCTCCCATTTTTGTCTTTCACCCCCTCTGCTCTCTTGTCCCTGGTTGCAATCTTCCATGCTCTCCGCCCTGGCTCTATGTTTTGTCATAATTAAATTGGATATAAAAAAAGCACACATACAGAAATAAAATGAAACTGGAATGAAGCTGTGTTTTAAATAAACCAACCAATATAACATATTTAATAACAAACATATCAAATAAATGTTACGCGTGATGCCTCATAGAATTATAGGAAAATACATATTTTTGCAGAGTACAATCAGCAGGAAGAGCTTCCCCGAATCTTATGTGGTCTATTCACTAAACAATGATTTATGTTGAAACAAAAATTTTTCATCATCTTATATAAAGAAGGACAAATAACCCACTCTACCGTATGGTATTTGAACTTAGCAATGCATTATTTAGTGAATAAACCTTTCTAAGTGTATTGCTCCCTGACAGAAATGATAAATGCATGCTGCAGGTCTTCATGTACATCAGGGCAATCAGTATGCATGTATATTCATTTGTTTTATTAAAAAGCAAATGTATAACTTCCTAAATTGGATGCCCCTGACTGTTTCCCTCTAGGTGTTGTAACATGGCTCCCATTCGTATTTGTCACAGTTGTTCTCATATCCCACACAGATGGAAAGACAGATGTCAATGAGCTCCAATATCATGGGGATGCAGGGCCCAAACCTAAACAACCCTCAAGTCCCTCCAATGCACTCAGAAGCCAAAATGGTAAGAACACTGAATGCTGTTATCACTTGCTTGAATTAGAGCCTTAAGGTTAGTGGTGCTTATGGAAAGCTCTCAAAGCGGCCATTGACCACAATATTTACACTCCAGTTTATGTTCATTATAATTTTATGTGGGCACTGGCAGGCAATTTTCAGTCTGCCTCAAATCACATTTACCAAGAAGAGTAAATAGAAATAAAATTGACAGTAACACAGCATGTTATATACCCACTGTTCCTTGCTAGTACCACAAAGCGTGTCCAGTCTGTTTAGCTCTTTCCCAGTACCTTAACACTAATGACACTATGAAATGTGTGCACTCATGCAATTCATCTGGCACCTTAAGGCTGGCAAAGCATCATGGGAGTCAGTGGTAGGTGGTGGGGTGTTTGTCTCCTCCTCTTCCCTGTAAGCTCCACCTACTGAACTGCTCACCTAACCATGTTCTCCATCTCTGACTCAGTAAGATATCATACCTTCCATTTCAATACAATTTCCATTTCTCAGGCTAAATATTCCCACAACATGCAGCCTGTTCCCCAGAGCAACTATCCATCCCATCCCTTAATACCTCTGTAGTCCATACTAGAACAAGCTTTTACCTATGTAATTGTTCAATAGCTGGGGTTCTACCTTTATGCCATACCTGCACTAGCCCAGTGGAGAATTTTGAGGGTTAGGTATTGTGTCTTAAGATTGACTTTTTAATTTTCCAGGAGATGATTGTGTCAAAATTTGTAAAACAAATTAGAATATTGAGATAACTCCATTAGTCCATGCCAACTGAGTACATGTTCAAACATCACAGTCACTAGTCCAATTACCAGCTGTGCGCCTTTCTTCTTTTGGTGAAATTCATACAGCTGAGTTAGAATGATGGTCAATACGAAAACAAATCTGTATTAATACCTTTGTGTAAACCTGCCAAAATCTAATGTCTATCTACAGTGCTCACGGAATTTGATATTGGAACGCCCTACCCTGTTCTAGTTGATGTTGGTCCTTGAGAAATCCAGATATATTGTATACAGAGGAGGGTTTATTTATTAAAAATTCCAATACTAGTAAGAGATTAGTTTATAAACGGGATGGGAATGGCTACATACTAGTCTCATTATTGTTTCAAGAATATGTTGTAATGTTTATCTACCTCTATTTTTATTTTATTAATTGCTTTTGTTTAGGTGATGTAATATTCTTTTTTAGCTTTTCTATATATATTTTTATTTAAAAAAAAAAAATTGTTCGTTTCTATTTGTGTGTTAATTGTAAATGTTTACAGAATAACCCCATCACATTTGATTTCCATTTTAAAATTCAATGTTTCTGTATTGAGGAAGCAGAAATATAAAATTAGTGTAAGCTAAGTAGTGTGTTTCCATGACTGTATTTGTATACTGAGGAATTGTTGAAAGGTTGTCAGCAATAATCAGCGAGTAACTTGGATACACAGTCGCACATGCCTTTTGTGTAAAGTGCACAATGCTAGTTTGACGGGAAAGATGTCATAAACAGATGTGCATAATATTCACAGTTTTTGATTCAGTGCAGGCCGAGGGGAAATATTTTTATATTGTCATAGAAATCAAATGGCTGGACGCACAGATGTGGCAGTGTAATTGATAAATTGTGAGGGGCGGTTTTAAAAACTGCAGTAATTGTAGTAATTGAGTTCACGTAAGCTATTTTAGGTCAGCATGTTAAAATGTTTCTATAGGTTTACTTTCTATCTCCATAAGGGTTATTTAAGTTCAATACGACAATGGTGTCAGTGTTAATTATATTCTTGCTTAGATCTATTTAATTCCTATAGGTTTGTTCACAGACGACAATTACTTATTTTATTCTAAAATTAAATAAATATATAGTTTATGATAGTGAACTCTTTACGTCGGACAAGTTGACGCTGTCAAAGTGTATAAAGGATCTCTACCTTGTGTTTGTTGATCATCAGTTTAAAACCTCCATCAGTCATGAGACATTATAGCAGTGATGGCTAAGCAGATGTTTGTGGGCAACTCTATAGAAATATAGTTCACAAACAACTTTGCCAAATTTAATATGACCTGTTAAAACCAGGGACGTATTACTTTTTTAAGATACGATTACCATTACCTTTTAATGTCAGTGCCAAAATAATTAGACAGCTCTGAGAGCCCAAGTTCAAAGTACAATATGCTGTATATTAGAGGTACACGTGGCAAACATAAATCGAAGAAAAAAATACATTAAAACAATTGATGGCTATTGTTACTCTGAGCTGCTAGCTGTCAGCATACTTTGAAAAAAAAAATCACAAATAGAAAAATAGAAAGATATAACCGTTTATATATGTTATCACTGCTTAAACATTTGTATGAACTCTTCCAAGTTTTACATAACTAAAAAAGATACCACTATAAAAAAATGTGGATAGCTGTCTAAGATTGAAAATTGGTCAGAAAAAGAATACTGCTGTTGCTGTAACATAACATACAGCTGCAAAATACAGCAAATTATCAATATTGCAGTTCACAGAAATCCATATAATTAGAGGGGCATGCAATTAGAAAATCGACCACGATCCCTGCGTTACTGGAAACAGCATATAGGGTAGGCAAATAGTCTTCTTCATCAACTCACTGGGATAGCAGCATACGCTATATAGACAGGGGATGCAAGCTTCCCCCTCCCACCCCTCCCCCCAACTCACATATTTAAGGACGATTGCATGCTCAGTCCTTGTTCCTAAGTATTTAATAATAATGGCGCCAGGTGGAGAGGGAAATTAACTGGCTGCACTTTGATAGGAATTAATTGATGGCTTTGGAGGTGGCAAGAGGTGCCTCTGTGGTGGGAAGTAAGTTGGTAGTGCTGGATAGGGAGAAGGTAAATTGGTGACAAAGTGATGAAGAAGAAAGGAAACAATGGCCATTTGGGGCAAAGTGTGAGATAACGAGAGGTGGTAACTGCATGTGTTAAGAGATAGTGTTGTAGAGCAGTCAAGGGAGATTTAGGGACGGGTTATCAAGTTTGTTTTTGGAATGCACACCCATACATGAGTAGTCAGATCCGCCTTGCTTCATAATTAATCCCTTATGGACACATGACGGAAATATTCGTCATGATTCCCTTTTATTTCAGATGTTGTGTTCTTAAGGGGTTAATAAATAAACCCTTCACGGGGGGGCGGGGCCTGGACAGCATGGCGGCTGGATGTGCCTCATGAGAGCTCTGAGCTCAAACCCTGTAATTCAGCCTGATTATAGCTACCCAGCCAGCCAAAAAAGCCACACATCAGGACCTACCTGCTTCTGGGGCTAGCCGAGGATCCCGGGTTTACTGCCTGCGGGTGCACGGCACATCCGACGGAGCTGGTGGGAGTGAGGCCTAGCAAGGTCACCGGACGGGTGGAGCGGCCGATCCCCCGCTCTGAGAGACCGACACTGTGCCCTCCCTAGTTTGCCTCTCAGCCCTGTTCCCCCCCCCTATTGACCGGCGGGGGTCATCCCGGTCCACCCTGGCTCGTGTCCCACACAACAGAGTCTCTCACCCACCTACCCCACTAATCTACAGCCCAGCAGATGCACATAAAATGGCGGCTCCGAACAAACAGCGGGAACCGGACACCCAGCGCCCTGAGACGGCACCTCTCACTCCCGAGCAGATAACGCAGAGGAGACTGGATGAGATCTTTGACCGCTTCTGGGCCGCGCTGGCCGCATGCCAAACTGCTGCAGCTCCCCAACGCCGAGAGGACAACAAGGTTGAAAGCCGGGCGGTGAGTGGACCCCCTCTGATCACCCATGCCTCTCCAGCATACAAACCTCCTGGCAGGAGATCACCCAGGCCGAGGGCCACCAGGGGCAGAGCCCCAAGGCATCACCCACACCGGCGGAGGATCGCCTGCAATCAGCGGCAGTTTACCACCAAGACTCCCCGCTTGCCCCTAGCAAGGAAGGGCCGGAACCCCAAAAAACCCCATGTCTGTGGTGAGAGGAAGCAGACCAGCAAGCCGGCCTGGGGCGGGAGGGATACCCAACGGAACCACCAGAGTGCTGCAGCCTCCCTAGCCCTCAAAACACAGGACTTTCGATTCCCATCTGCGGGCATAGGTTGAACACAATCTCGCTGAGTACAGCCGTACCATAAGGGGTCAAACTTTAAGCACTAACTGTCACTGATGGGACTTCCACACCTTACCCACTGATGCCAGCCTAACTGGGCCCCTTATACGCATGCAAAAAGCGTCTGCCTGATATGTTCTCCTTGTTTAGCACTCGCTCTGCTTTTTAGGTCCCAACGTTAACCAGATCTCTGCCTTGTATACTAGAATAATAGAGATAAAAAGCCAGCGGTTCTTACCTGCTTTGATTATACCCATGCCACAGTCTCTAACCTGTATACCCCTATGTACACTGTTGTGGTGTTTAACGCTGTTATGCCTACAAACCACGAGAACCAGTACAATAGACGCCATTTCTCAGCTGGTATTTAGCTTGTATTATAAATCGGATGCAAATGCTTAAATTAACCACTCGTGGAACTAAGCTTGAAATATCATAACCTTTAGTTTAAATCGTATTTCTTATCTTGACATAACTGTTCCGGCTCTAGCCTGATATTAATATAAAAATGTGCTGTCAAATCGCATGCCATGTTAAACCTACTGTTCTTAATCGGCTTGCTAATGCTGTTGTGGCATCGCAAGACAAAATGTTAAATGTCTTTACATGCACAAGAAAAATAAAGAATTTAAAAAAATAAATAAATAAATAAATAAACCCTTCACACATTCTTTATGCAATTGCACAAATGTATGAAGTGTCCGGGTTAGCCGTCCCTGCTCTAATGTATCATTTTGTTCCATTTTAATCTTGTCATACATATTTTTCACATTTCTGTGACTCTTACCTCGTCAGTGCCAGTATGGTGGTTTATTCACTGAACACAGTTGTGAATAGGTAGACGCTACCTTGAATGTATAGACTAAACTATTCTCAATTCAGCCAAACTGACGTTTTTTCACAACTCTGCTCTTTTGGTCTAAATTTTACAGGTTAGTTGTCATCTTGCCAAAGCTCTCTATTCTCTCTGGCTTTTTTCACACACAGTTCATTTTACGATTTTTTTTCTCAGTTTTGGCTGGGTTCTATATAGCCCTCTATAATGATTTTTGGTGGTCAAAGCACAAAAAAAGGAAAATTGGATGGAATGTTCATTATTGCATTTTTTTTCCATACACTGTTCATTTTTTACAATAATATTTTCTAATTGCGTTCATTTCCCAGATAATGTATAAAAACACAGGCCTGTAAGGAAAACCGTTCATTTGGATAATAATTTAATACCATCAAAATGAAATGCTAATTGAGGAAATAAAAGGTTATATTTAAAAACGTTGAAAGATTTGAATGCTATAGTATTCAGAGACAATATGGAAATGTAAAAAAACAAAACAAATTAAATTAAAAAAGGGTTTGGAAAGTAAGAAACTGTGAGCTTAAATACTCCCTCAGCACTTAAAAACAGAAAAATAATTTTATTGCTTTATAAGTGGTGATATTTGACATTTTCTTGACAGATGTTCTTTCAAAATCATTTAAAATTAAAATTAAAATAAAACGGTTCATTTTATGTTTCTGACAGTTGTGAACTGGATTTGTAGTGCTGTAGTTCATATAACTTGACCAGTATGTTGTGAGTTCTTGAAATTATAAAATGATTTAATGCTTTTTATTAATTTATATTTGAACTAATTTGGGGAAGCTACAGTGAAGAGTATAAAACTGTGTGTCACTAGTCAATTTTAACATTACCGGTACCTAAAATCTCATGATACTTCTAATCTCCCCAGACTTCTCCCTCTAAAGATCCATACAATAGCAACTACGTACATTGCGATATTTTTGAGTGTGGATTTTTATTTTTTTAAATGTAAGGTTTTTTTCATCTTTGGTTAATTTTTACATATTTATATGTGCTTGATTTTTGCTATGATTATTTCTTTCTTTATTTGTTTAACTTTTTTATTGACAAAATAGGTGAAATGACACAGCATAAAAACAGAACCGTAGCTATTACTCATGACCCAAGATAAAGTACTATACAAGTAACTATAAATGATTTCCTTTAAGTGAGCCCTCTGTTACATGCTAACCTCTCCATCAGTTATGGTACACTCCAGCTGACTTTCCCCCTAGTATGTCTTTGATCACAACTATATATTACTTTAAAACAGGCTTACACCTCGGGATAGAGTTTTAATCTTCTGAAGCAAAAATATACATTTTATTTTTTTCACTAGTGTATCACAAATATTTTTTCACTCACTGATACACACTTACATTACCTGTCTCCTGTCCTAAGATCATACTGTTTCCCTTACACCTGGTCTCCTGATGTTGATGGTCTGCCTTTTATTTATTTTTTTGGGGGGGAGGGTTGTAATGAATTGGAGGGTGCATAAATTACACACCATGTGCATTTTAATTCTTTGCATTATTAACTGCTTGCCAATTTGGCAGAAGTTTCCTCTTAAACATATTTCAATACCTGCAGAACATTTTCAGTTATTTTGTAGCACATAAAATAAACTAAAATATAAATAGTATGTATGAAAGTGTCTGGCTTGTTATTCAGGTTCATTAACTAAAATATATAATGATCTTGGCTTACCGTTTAATTAATAATTAGAATTCCATCAGTATTCTTTTCCTTCATCACTTATATAATGTTCACAATCGTAATTCTAACCCAAACCCATAACAGTAACATCTCCTAGGAATTTCTCTAATGTATGTATAATAAAAGAAAAGAAAGAATGTTATTCTGTATGCATAAAAAATGTTTTTAAAAAACACATATACGGTAATTAGTTGTTTTTTTTTAGAATTTCCCTAAAGTGTGTTATATTGCACAGGCTGCAGGATTGGTCCAAAGTTAAATAAAGTCATTGAAAATAAATCTTGTAACGTAAAAGATACTTAACGGTGAAGTATGCATTATTGAAAATAATATTCTTTGCATTCTTGTGACATCCTAATGAGCAACTTGACCTTTGGTCTTGGTTTATGAAGTCCCACAACCTCTCGCTGGTAATATTTTCCCATATTAAATTTCAGTTTTATGCATCCTCTATATATTCATCTATCTCTTAATTTCATAATTTCTTACAAACCCAAACAAACTAATATTCTATAGTTGTGTAACTTTTAGAACAAACTAAAACCCCAAATTTGAACGGAGACATTAAACTTACAAAACATGTGATCAGTAATCTATAAATTACGTGTCCTAGTGTAAACATTTCGTAATGCTTAAAGAAAAACACATGTTTAAATAATTTAGTTTTTTTTCACATTAAGACTCATATCTGCAGTGTTTACAATAATAAACACTTTTGAAAAATTGTCATTGAAAACTAAGAAAATAAATTAAACATTAACTGGAACCAAAGTGGTTTTAAAAATGTTTCAGTTAGAATCCCCCTCTGTAATTTGATATGTCTGTTACAT
The DNA here is from genome assembly GCF_036172605.1 of Pelobates fuscus. NCBI lineage: Eukaryota > Metazoa > Chordata > Amphibia > Anura > Pelobatidae > Pelobates > Pelobates fuscus. Next base: position 317,201,937 of record NC_086320.1, on the reverse strand, counting down.
TTTTATGAAAATTATGATACATAATGTTTTTTAATTAATTTGGTTTTTAATTTTTTCTTTAAACCATACACTTCATGTATTTAATAGTTATGTATGTAGTTGTTATATTCACATTATCCCATCCAATATAAATTTTAGACTTGTGATATCAGAATTTTGGACAATTGCTGATTCGCCCAAAACGCCATATGGTCGAATCACAAAACATACTAAACAAAAAATGGATGAGCCTAGTCATTTGATTTATGATTTGGATGTGCACTTGCTAGCCATCCACCACATTAAAATGTAAAAAAAAAAAATTAAACAAGCTTATGGGGTCATTATGACCCCTATATTAGTAAAAGGGTGGTATAAAACCTCCTTTATGCTCCCACGCACAATGCCATGGGTTTGGTCATGTCTACTAAATACTAAGCTGCCAGCAGCCATGGTACAAACTTGGACTGACTGAAATGCCGTATGGATGTAATTCTGTTGGACAAACCAACACTTTTTTCCTGATGAATTGAATCAGACGAACCTCATTTTTTTTTGCAAATTATGTTAGTTTTATTTAAAGTATAATCGTTCACATACAGCACTAAATATACTCTGTAACATTATAACTGGAATCCCCTGTATCTTTACAACGATCAAGCTCTTTATACTATGGAAGGATGTACCTTGTGTGAGGTTGAATCAGTCAGAGTCCGTACAAATAATTTTTTTTTTTTAAAAAACTGCATTTCTCGAAAGAGGAAATCATGATATTGATTCACATATTGTTGGTAATAAACTTTTTTTTTAATAGCAAAACAGTTCATCCTATCATTCAAGAGATGGAATATAATTTAATGTGTGCGTGCTAGCTGCTAAATAAATATTTCATCTTTCTGTTTGAGGTGTGATATTGCATATTGACATTAACCTGAAGATGGTCCTAGCAGGGCTATTTATTAGTTACAGTTACTTGAAAGAACAGCTTTTATGGAATTTCTAATGATATAATGTTATATAGTCATAGCTTAACTACATTAGGTTTTCGTATACTGCGGTCCAATACATTGCTTTTTGAAATAGAAACCGTGAAGCACTTGATGGAACGAGGATCAAAGTAGAGATTATTAACCCTTTGGTTACACCCTTTCATCATTCATGTGAAGCTACCACCTTCTTCTCAATACCCTCACAAGTTCTCTTTATATCAAACTACCCATGGACTGAATAACGTTTGTAGACCTGGAAAAGACTTTTACCGTTACTGTTTACTTTTCAATGGCTGAAGAAGACATGACCAGTTCAAGTCTTAGATCCATCATACAAGCCACCCAGTGAAATACATTGAGACCCGGGGTTAGTCAAGTGTCAACCACTGATGACTGCTACATTGTCCCCAAACATGTCAGAGGATTAAACAAACAGTAAATTAGGTTTTGATTATTTTTGATTTTATCCTACTCCTCCAGTAGAACCTGTGCTAAATTCTGTATTAAACACAACTCACGTTTCCCCCACGGTCACCACATATCATTGTAAAAAGGTCTGCTATACACTTGCGAAATCTGAAGGAGAAAAGACTATTATCAAATTACTGAGAGTAAATTAGTTAAATAAACAGCGTGGTTGATTAACCTTGTAAGTAACAAGAGCTGCTCTATAAATCCTGGCATGTACTGTATTGCTTTTGGTACAGTGTCTGGACTTTTATTTATAACCCCCCACACATTACTGCTTGGCCTCTCCAGATCTTCTAATGAACATTAATTGATTAGCTGAATCTCGGAGATGCTTTACCACTGGAAAGTCCTGTCCCCATGGGTACACATCTAAATACTTTATGAAGTAATTAGTATAGCAATGCCTTTTCAAATAAATCCTTTCAGTAACATATCCACAGGGGAAATGTTACTGGGTGTGTGGTGTGTATATATAATGGTTTTTTTCAGACCAATGTAACCCCAATAACACGTTTTATCCAAATATTTTTTTACCTATTTCTAATTTCCATGTGAGTTTTTTTAAAGTGGTAAGCTGTGTCTATGGTCATAATAATGTCGAGTGATTATCTCATTAGTTGTATGTCACATAAAACACTATCTTCTGGATAGTGATAGAGTTGTTTCAGATGTATTTGCATTCTGTAGAATCTGGCTGCACAAATTTCAGGATTTATTACCAATGTCAGAGTCAGTTGGACCAGCCTTTTAAATGACCTTTTAATGTCAACCCTAAGTTTCAGTTCCAAAGCCGCGAACGGCAGCCATGGCTGGAAAATTGTATCCGATAGCCAGACCAACTTCTTCCGTGTACACGTTGCACCTCTTAAATTGCATGGCATTTTCGCTACAGAATGACACTCTGCTTTCATAGCAGTCAATCTGGATGTAAGACCTTCTGAGAAAAAACAGAAGTCTTCATGGTGTAGTTGCTTTACGCTAGGACGAAAGAATGAATGGCTCTCACTTCACACATGATCACTGTGTGCTCTGTAGCTGGTCATTAATTACATTTCATTCCATGATGACTTTTGACGTGAATATATTGAAAGAAAACACATTAGTAAGATAGCTGTGTATTTAAAATGTTTTTGTGTACATAATGAGTAACCTGCAATTGAGTTCTAAGATGTGTGCCATCCTTGAATAGGAAGAAACAATGATCCCATGCTTAATTTATTTATTTAACTATGTTCTTCATTATAATAAACGTGTTTTCCCATAATCAACCCCTTGCTGCATCTTCCCATCTGTTGTTGCACCAGCCGCAGTTCTGTACTCTTACGTCTTCTTATATAATGCTTGTATTTGTATATATTGTATTTGTCAATATGGATGTAATAGATTCAGGACTGAATTCAGTTGATATCGATCGCTCAAAAATGTTGCATAACTAACACAGAGCACTAGATTCAACTTGCTTGTGATGTATCAACAGGCACATTGAAGAAACAAATTGTAACAAGTATGGAGGACACTTTGTGAAAATGTGGTGTCATTGTGTTATTGAAAGAGAGTAATAATGTATAGAAATGATAGCCATATTTAAGGATGTTTTCTCTATGAGTAGATTAAATCATATTTCATGATATTATCATAATATCCAGACAAACGGTTGTCATTACTAACTAGTATTTATAGCGCTTTACTCTTAGTGGGACTCAAAATGCTTTTCAGCACACGCTCCAGCATTTTATCGATGAAGAGCTGAATAGTAATAGATGTTATTATTGCCCAATTGATGGTACTCATTTTATCGATGAAGAGCTGAATGGTAATAGATGTTATTATTGCCCAAGTGATGCCAGGATTTGAACCTGTGACCATGCATATGTTTGCTGCTGAATTTAGCCTGTTGCCTAGTGCAAATGGCAGCCAATTATTGTTCAATTATTATTCCTATTATCAAAAGGAAGCAGAGATGATGGGAGTTGTAGTTCACTACCAATATTATGCCAAAACAATACTATCGTCTATGTATTGCAATGGCTTGTGATCAAGGGACATTTGTAGCCAGGGAATTTACCAACTGAGCTACGTCACCAGCATGATGGAAGTAAATATTTCATGGAACACGCTTATCTTCGAATACTTTTCCATTTTAAGGAAAACTCTCAAAATGACCTGTACTGGCCAAATGGACTTGTAGTGGGTAATTTTGTGACATTTTGCCATTATCACAAAGTCCTATTTAGTACGATGCAGACTATTTTTAGAAGCAGAACTGCATGAGTACTTTGATTTTTTTTAAGTATTAAAGCTTCACATTTACTTTTGGAACATTTTTTGATTTTTGTTTGCCAGTCATTTAACCAATATAAGTGCTAGCCTGTTCAAATAATTTTAGGTAATTGTTCATGGTCATTAGAAAGCTGTTTTGTTCCTGTGGGTGGCTACCACTAACTGTGTTAATTAATATTTTTTTCTTTAAAGAATCACATTTCTCTATTGATATTTAATATGCGAAAAGGATGTCTCTGGGTGGTAACTATATTGTGTATACAATATTTTCTTTTTACAATGTACTGATATTTTTGACAGTTTCATTACAACAGATGTCTTTAAAAAAATACTGCAAGTACCATAGTCACTACAGCATGCTGCACATTGTTTTGTGGTGTCTTGAAAGCTGACTTGCAAAATGTAGGATAACATAACTAAGTTGGAAATTAATTTTCTATCTTCATTTAACTGCGGTCTAATTTATTCATATTGGTTTACCTCAACTCGCCACATCCTTTAGTTTGTTAGGTTTGTTTGCTAACTTGTAAGCTGAACTTGGTGGACACATGTCTCTTTTCAGCCAATGTAACTATGCATCTATGTTTGCTGCTGCATTTAGCCTGTTACCTAGTGCAAATGGCAGCCAATTATTGTTCAATTATTATTCCTATTATCAAAAGGAAGCAGAGATGATGGGAGTTGTAGTTCACTACCAATATTATGCCAAAACAATACTATCGTCTATGTATTGCAATGGCTTGTGATCAAGGGACATTGTGCCGTGCAGATTTTGAAATATTTCCCCCCTGATACTTGGAAAGAGGAAAGGCACAAGGAATGTAGTTTGAGTTTGGCACACACCATACAATATGCACATTGCTTAATCCCCTTGTAAGTCATTCTGTTGACACTCCCAAACTGCAGAATAAATATTCTTTACATTGCCAAAAATTCTGTAGCACCAGAGTGCAGCAGGCCTTCTGGCACCACATATTATTATGAGTTAGCAGGAGGGCCCTCCACTCCCATCTAGAGAGGGATCACAGCTCCAACTGGGCAGTGGTGAGATATTCTCCCTAAATCCCTAATCCAGCAATAAAGAGTGTTTGTGCCCACAGGATATTGCAAGAGCCACCCAGCCCTATTTGTAACGTGTGAATCTCCACCAGGCACCATAAATCTGTGGACTTTGTACTTCTATACACACAGAAGTACAGAAGTCCACAGCAGAACAACCAAGTACACGGGTCTCCAATATAATGGATAGCAAGTGGAGTGAACCAGGATTTGGTGGTTTAATTAATGTTTTTGTTTTAAAAAAACATACTCATCTCTATCATTATGACATCCACCTCTGCTCTATAATGCATTGTGTTCTATCTACTGCAGGGATAGGAACCTCCGGCACTTCAAATGTGTTTGACTTCAGCTCCACTGATGCAATGCCTGCATTATGGCTGTACAAGCATTATGGGAGATGTAGTCCACATCATCTGGAGTGCCGAAGGCTGTCAACCCCTGATCTAGTCTATACCAAGTCTCGATCCCTCTTGCCACATTTTACTTGTCTTCACTTTAACTGAAACAATATTTGTCCACTGCACATGGATCCCTTGCTAGTTTAACTTTGCAATATTAGGCAGTAGGTCTATGCAGTGCACATTTTACTGCAAAAGAAGTGGGTTTCCCATTATTTTGTGATCCGGTTGCATGTCAGGTGCTCAGTGAAGTAGCAGCTCTGTCATCAGAGTAGCAAAGTTGAATGAAAATACCCATCTCTGCTGGAGTGGAGATAATTTGTTTCCATTTTGTGTAAATTAGACTAGATTTGGCAGGTTGGTTCACTGCAAAAAGAAGAAATTACAAGCCTGGGTATCCTATTTTGAAGAAATACATTTTACCTAAGGTTTCCATAAGTTATACCAAAACTCAACTGCTTGCTTCGTCTGCAAATTTGTTGGAAATGTTAAGTGTGCATGCCAAAAATAACTGCTAGAAAAACCATAAACATTGGTCAATCTGGTTAATAGAAGTAATAAACATGTTTGATATTGTGGTTATTCACTAAATCAAGAGAGCAAGGGAAGGCAATTTAATGTTCCTTTTTGAGAAAGAGAACATTTCAGTAGAAAGTTCCTTGCCTCTTACTGTACAAAGCACTGTAAACGCATTTATATAAATTCAATAAATAAAAAAAAGGGGCACGCTAAGCATCATAGCTACTTCTTGTAGTAGTTAGAGTAGAATTTTTGGGAACAGTTCCACCATTTTTGTAAAAAAAAAAAAAAAACAAACAGCCATGTGATTAGATAATAGCCAAAGGATCAGTCTCTTGCATGCTGAACACCGGTCATTACCCAACCAACTCTGGCCAGCGATGATAGGCTAATATAATAAATGATGTTATCCGTAAGCTTTGGAGGTATTACACTAGGTATTAGGAGTCATCTTGTGGATTAGTGCTATAGATTTGCTGTAATTATAGATTATTTCATAGGTAGGTAGGTGGGTAACCAACCAGGTAGTTTGGCACTGTTTTGACATGATTTCTCAGATGTTTGTTCCTCAGTTTATTTCTTATGATGTTGTTATGGTGAAAGGGAATCAACACAGTAAAGGAGGAGACTATATGTAAAAGAAGAAAAACTACCACAACAAGAGGACATAGTCTTAAATTAGAGGGGCAAAGGTTTAAAAATAATATCAGGAAGTATTACTTTACTGAGAGGGTAGTGGATGCATGGAATAGCCTTCCAGCTGAAGTGGTAGAGGTTAACACAGTAAAGGAGTTTAAGCATGCATGGGATTGGCATAAGGCCATCCTAACTATAAGATAAGGCCAGGGACTAATGAAAGTATTTAGAAAATTGGGCAGACTAGATGGGCCGAATGGTTCTTATCTGCCGTCACATTCTATGTTTCTATGTTTCTATATAATATCGCTGAGTTCCTGATCTTTTACACTAATTTGTTAATGAATTGAGATTTTCCAATAGTGCTCCTTCTTACTAGTATATTATAGCTAAAGCATATAGTATAATATACTTCCTTGAATACAGGCGAGTTAAGGATATATTTAGGCTTTGATAAGTCTGGGTTTGCAGGAGAAGAATAACCTTTTAAACACTAGGTCACTACAAACTGACAAGCGCATCTACTTTTTGTGATGAAAAGGTTGATATTTTGAATAGTCAGCTCACTTTGAAGGTTCATTGTGACCAACATATCTATAGAAAGATAAGAAAAATGATAGGTTATAGCTTCTGTGTCGATGTGCAATGTACGGTAACTATGTCTATTGTGAGATCAGCCAGATGTTAATAGAGATGAAAGCTGGATATTATTCTGTTAAGGATATTTTCTGGAACCACCAAGACATTGCCAGGGTGTGCATAACATCAGATAGGAGATCCAGGCAATAGTGATTGATGATATTGTCTTGAATCTAAAACAGAAAAATCATAAGAATAGTAATGCAAACATCTCTACTTTGTATTGTACTCTGTAATAGAGCAAATTATTATTATTTAATACATTCCACGTTCCATTCTGAATGTTACTACGAAGAAATAGGTTCGTTATGTAGTTCTTACAGACTTATATACTGTAGTGTTTATTCGGTTGCTAAGGAGACCAATTTCTCCTCCGGGAGCTGAAGAAGTGTTCAATACAACTGCCAGATTTTTCACAAGAGAAATACTTTTAAATGTTTGTGAAGTGCAATCCAGTTGGAGTCCATGTATGACATCATTTTTGGCAGAATTTGGAGATAACTGTTTATCTTAACATTGGTAACACAAATATTCACTCAACCTCACCTACCTATACAAAAATCATCAGTGTAATAGAATTAAATGAAATGGAAATTATAGATGTGGACATTTTAAATGGTGTATTTTAACCAGTGAGGGCACCTAGCTATGTAACCCCTTTTTTGATTCTTCGTTGAATGGTTGATTTTTTTAAATACAGGTAAATTGGTAAATTCTGAGATCAATTGTTTGGGCAGATGGTGTATAAACTAGTGTTTAGCTGGGTTTGCCCTAATTCTATGAATAATGACGTGTTACAGTAAAAACAAAAAGGTGTGACAATTGAACATGATGTTGCATTGCAATAGATGAACCTTGTGCGTATGTTAGTGTCACTTTTACTTTTAGACAAGTTTAATATTTTTCTATAATAAATATTTTCTGTAATTATGCTTATATTTAAAAACTTCTTTAGTAGGTAGTATGGGGAAATTTCTAATTTATGCTGCTTCTTAATTGCATACATTTAATTTAAAAATACTTTTTGCTCTTCTTAAATCTACAGCTTTAAGGGACACTATAGTCACCAAAAAACTTTTGCTTAATTAAGCAGTTTTAGTGTATATATCATGCCCCTGCAGTCTCACTGCTCAATTCTCTGCCATTTAGAAGTTAAATCACTTTGTTCATGCAGCCCCAGGCACACCTCCCTGCATTTAACTTAGACAGCCTTCTTAAACACTTCCTGTAAAGAGTAATCTAATGTTTACACTTCCTTTGTTACAAATTCTGTTTAATTTAGAATTTCTTACCTCCTGCTCTGTTCATGGCTTTCTAGACCCTTCAGGTGCCTCCTATACATAATTAAAATTCACAGAGCAGTGAAAAGTGAAACCATTTTGTTTCCATGCAGGTTGTGTCAGTTACAGCGAGGGGAGGTGTGACTATGACTGCATAAACAGAAACAAAAGTGATTTAACTTCTTAATGGCAGATAATTGAGCAGTAAAACTTCAGAGGCATGATCTATACACAAAACTACTTCATTCATTATGCTAAAGTTGTTTTGGTGTCTATAGTGTCCCTTAATGTGTAAACTGGAGAACCTGTCCATACCTTCAAACTCACTTCACCCTTACAAATTAAAGACTTTGAGAGGGAATGTCCAAGGGAGGGAGTATGTCTAAAGTTATCCTTGACTTGTGTGGTTGTGTCTTGCAAAGACGTCATGTAAGTGCAGTACAATGTGCTCTTAAGAAGACATTGTGTAGAAAGCTACAGATGTGCTCTGTACTTTCTTGCAATGCTCACGTGTTGCAAAAGACAACATTGATTCAAATCCACCAGCTGTATGTTTAAGAATGATCTCTGGTGTCTCTAAGAAAAGGAACACCACAAGAATAACCTGAGGCATCATGACACAAGTTCCAAATCATGTTCTGCAGGATCAGATACATAGTAGCTACATATTCTTTACCCAAATGGGTCACCTGAGCCCTTATATAATAATCAATCCATTCAAATAATTGCGATCACGATATTTCAGAATTTTATTTCAGTCATGCTCTACTATCTACTGAATGCCCTGTGTGTAGCATGTAATAAGTGATAGTAGTTTTCCTTGATTGTGAAAAATAAAATGTCATCATCATTTATTTTACTTTGTTTTGGGTACTAAACAGCAAATTCTGCAGATTTCAGTCTGTTTTACGTGCGGTAAATATGCATACCATGACACAGAGGTTGCATTTTCTCATAGCAAAGTGCTTAAGGTTACACCAACTAAGAACCACTGTTTTCATAAAACACTGGTTTTGGTTGCTAGTATGCCCCACCCAACACCAACATTTTAAAATAATTTAAATGATCTCACGTGCTTACGGTGGTTTCACTATAGATATTGTAAAAAGGGATCACATGATTTAAATCCTTCATATGCTCTAAAGCTGTCCAGCTGTGACACTTCAACCTCGAACAAAGCGAGAGTGTCTACTTCTCTATCCTTAATTAATTGACGTAAATTGTAGAACATTGCTATATGCGTAAGACTATTTGTGAGCCAGTTCGCATATATCTAATAATTTTAGCACAATTGTCCAAAAATTCTAAACTGGCGCTGGCCCTGTCTGGTTTCTGTGTCACTTCCTTGTGGTTTTAGACATGTCGCTCTATTTGTGTGTATCTCAGACGCAAAAGATGTCTTGGATTTCGCTGCAGCTCATCATTATTATAGAAAATTTCCCGACAGCTCCTCAATGACTGAAGGGTTTAACGGTTTATAGAATTCCATCAATGGTATTAATTTCATAACATGAAACCAAAATGTTGTTATTAAATAATACACACAGCTGGGAGAGTCACTATGGGGTACTGATGTGGTATAAGGCAACTTTTTTTTTTACATGCTCCCACACACCTTTGCAAGAATTATGTAGCTTTTATTTCATCCAAGCGTCTAAATGCTCATGTTTATATGATTAAATGAAAGCTCTGTAAGCTGTCGTCTACCACATCTGCATGAATGGTATCTTTGTAAGGGGATGAGGTCACTGCAGAAGGGAGAGTGAAGCTAGAACACAGCTGAATCTACAGCCCTCTCTTGTGCATGGACTTCTGTCTGCTTGTTGCAGTAGATACATAGGACATTATTCATCAAAGTCTTCTGGCTGGTTCAGGATTGCCAGCCTAAAAAGCATTGTGCCCAACAAAGCTTTAAATGCATTAAAATCAAATCATTTATTTTGATAACTCGCTACTGCATTATTCTTTTGCCTTTTTTCTTGTTTTGTTGTTTTTTTAACTTTAGCTAAATTTGAATTACAGAGGATGGTGCAGGATTTGCTTTGATTTAATTCCAGTGACAACTAATCTTGGCATCCAAGGTGGTGGCAAACTATATTTCCCAAGATGCTCAACCGACTGAAATAAATTTTAGAAACATGTTTGGTGCCAAAGTTAGCTGTTGCTGATATTTGTTTGAAGAATGTATGTTTGGCTTGTGAGTGCCAGGTCAGGGCGACACAGTTTTGCAATTTAGAGGGTTAAGCTGTGCTGTTATGTGTTTTTCTGTTGACTTACTATGACCAGAAAATCTAGCTATGAGTGAGTTTCCTATTGAGAAAACTTGTCCCCAAGTTATACTGGTGACGGCAGCTCTTAATGCCCAATGTGCCTTTCCCTGTAGTCTGAAGGATGGCACAGAGACACATAATCCACTGCTCAGGAATTCAAAGTGAATATTACATTTAAGGTGCCGATAGCCAAGTTGAAAAACCTCTCCAATTTTTTCAATTTGTCTAGTTTGGCCTAAAATGTTAAATTTACTTTAAATTCCTGAGAATTCCCACTTTAATGATTAACCCGGACTGCGTGAAATGACATAGGTTTCCTGTCTTTCAGAAGCACTAACTTTTTTATTTTCTTTTGATTTTAAATCAGTTGTAACTGATTGCAATAAATTGTTGGGGGTTTTTTTTCCAAGAGGGAGACCCAACTAATCATTATTTATATTACACAGTAATTGAGGAATTTATCAGATAATTCAGTTATATATAGTATTTGCTAATTTAATTTCTAGGTATTTATTTTATCATTACAATAATAAGCACTCGTATTTCTTCTGCCCACTTATCACAGCCTTTTATAAATAACGGTTGAATATACCAGATGTTTTCCCCTGAGTTCTCTTTTCTGTTTTATCTTCTTGTTCCTTGGAGTAGCTTCATTCCTCTTGCATTATGATATCACTAGATTCTCTGTTGACATAATACGATCTACATTGTAGAATGAGGAGACACCATCATAAGCCTTTAGAGAGATTTAAAGAAAAACAACTTTGTCCTGACTCCTGGAGATTGTGAGGTCACAAGAATCAAGGGATGTCATAATGTGTGTATACGGTCATCTATTGGGTAGATGAAGAGGAGTTCATTGTGCAGCAAACAGCAAGATACAAATATTTTGAGAGACTACAATAGCTGGAACAGAAAAAGGTGAGTACTAACAGGTGAACATGGACATTCAGAGCAGATTTACAATTCAGATTCCTGAATATGTAAAAACTGCACCTGAAAAGTTTAGGATGAGGGCATGGGGATTTCAAGGTTATTTTCTTACACTAAGGCAAAGTTAAAATGCCTATTTTTGTTGCACCACATACACTGCCCTAACTGTGGTTGATTTCAGAATGCTTGTATCTTTTTTTTAGGATCAGTGTGTAGAGTTTGTTAATTGAAACATACTCGACTGTAATTCATCACGTTAAAATGAGTTGTTTGCTGTAGGACAACTTTTAACTGACTTTTCTTTAGGGAATAGCTAATTTCTCTCCAAGGTGGCTATTTCCAAAGATCATGCAAATAGTTTCTTGCAAAGTCACTTTGATCCTTAGTGGCTTATATCATTTTAATGTTTTCTTATATATTTTGTATGTAGTTTGGGGACTCTCCAGTCATCATAACCTGTGCTCATAGAGGTTATGGTACAAAGAGTTTCTTTACACGGCATATTTCGCAAAGACTCCCGAAATGGACAGATCCGATGTAGGTCCGTAATGTTGCTGTCCTCTTCGGTTCGTGTCCTCTTCGGTTCGTGTCTTTGGTTGCCAGGAACCACATCAGTGCTGTACTCTTGCCTTTTATGACTGATGCTGGGATTGGACAAAAGTGATCAGGGGAGCTCGGTCTTTTCAGACTCTGCTTTGTCTTACGATATCTTTAGATTGTGTTGGAATTTCAGTTATGTTCCAACGCAGTCTTGATCAGTATTTCATAAAGAATATATCCTTATGAATTACTGAAAAGTGACAAATCCGCTTCAAACATAGCTCTATGTCTCCTAAATGACTTGTCTCGACATTTCAATACACAATATTGCCGCAGGTGCTGGTAGTTTGGCTGTGCTATATCCCTCTCTGGGCAAAGATTTATTAAGTAGGTGCAGTCCCTCCATTAAAAGCAGTTGGAAGACCACAACTAGTCGATCTTTGCATGTCATGATGATATGCTACAGATAATAAACATTCAGAGCCAATGATCTTTTTTTTAGTTTACTATCTGTATTATACATTAAAGTAGGGAATGCCAGCCTGGATTGACCTTTTAAATATGCCGAAATATTATTTTTTTTTAACTTCAGAGAAAATGAAACAGTGTACGTAAACATTTCCCAAACCAAACCGTAGGGGGTTTACTTATCTCTGGTGCTTACTAAAGCGCTCTTATTATGGCTGGTCTTTTAGCTGTTACCAGCTGTGAACTGAGGGAGGTTGATTTAGATCCTGTACATCTTGAAAGTAGGAAAGTAAGTGAGAAAATGTGAGATACAGATGCAAAATTATGTCTAAGCTCAGTATAAAGCAACTTCAAAGATATGTGCTTTAAGTCATAGAGTGCCGAGCAAATCCCTGTTAAAATTATGCGCTTTACTTAGAAGTCACGGCAGTGCAATTCAGATCTAACCATAGATAATTTACCCATGACTTACACTTTAAAAGGATGTAAGCAGGGAAAGAGCCCATTCTATAAAGCCTGCCAGCACGTTTGAACTTTTCTCCATAATTACAAATCTATAGCCCTGGCCCGAAACAACAGATTTTTAGTTTGACCCATTTGTAACAGTAACACATCTCACCTATTGTATCAGATGAATGTACAACAAAGTAGCCAATAAGCATCCTAAAACAATAGCTCAGACTGTAAGCTTTTAATTGAAAAGTGCTCTAATTATCACTCTAATAGGCAAAATGTAACATATTAACCACAAAAAAGTTTAGTTTTTTTTTTTTGCTTGATCGACTCATAAAATGTATTTATTGTAGATCTTGGATGTAAGCCAAAAAATCATCACTTTTACAAGCTACTTTGAACTCTGTTTGTTTCATTGTTTCATTGATAATAACGTGTACAAAGCATTTTTAATTAATGTGGTTGGAAGGAAGTACAGCATTAAATCAAAAACCTTTACTCATTTAGCTAGGGGGTTTACTTTACTAAACTCCGAATATGCCTCAAAATTTGGAAAAAAAAATATATTTGACTGTGCGGGTAAGCTGTAATAGATGGGTTTGTTCCATCATTATAGTTTTGTTGATAGATCCAAGTTAAGTCCAAATAATAAATTTTGGGCCATTGTCCATATTGCCTAGATTACATTCCAGCTCCTGCAAAGATATAGAGTGTGGGTGATCGAATGACATTTTAAGAAACTGAACGCATCTCATAACTAATTGTGTACCATTTATAAAGCTACTTACTAGACAAGTTAGGGTAACTGAGCATGTGCCTATAATAAGCAGAATGTATTATGTGCAGATGGAAATTTCTCCATTGTGTGTTTTAAATTTTAAAATGTTTGGTAGTGTATTCTTTATTTTGTAACAATCCAAGGGTAAATGTCCTGAATGTTGCTTATAGGTCTGTTCAGTGAGATGCACACATTTATCTGCTAACATCTCTCTCTGCCCATGGAGTGGATCAGGAATGCTGTGGACACAGTTCACTGCATTTAATATTCTATAACTGAGCATCAAGCATTTGTGAAGTGCATACAGGTGTTTGAACATGTGGCTGGTAGTTTATACCTCGGTGTTCACCATAGTTCACTCTAACTTATGGTGTCAGATCATTGCTATGGTAACCGGAGATGCAGAGAGAAGGCTGCTGGGCTCACTTTGGGCAATAGAACAGGCAGACAGTTTGGAGGGGCCCTACACCTCGCAGCAAACTGTTAAAGCCACCAGGCCCACTCCCGGTTTCGGGCCCTTGGTCCATGACCGAGTGACCGGTGGATCAGTCCACCCCTGGATACAGTTGTATTACCATTTGCAATTGTAGCTCAATATAATTGTTTTTATACCTTTGCTGGCAATTAAAAGTTATTATTTATAGTCTATTTCTAAATGTAACATTCTTTATGTTTAAAATGTCCCCTAGATTCTGATAGTTAGACAGTATCGTCTACATTGCTCTAGAAAGAATTTAACGCTTATGCAAAAAATAAGCATTTCGAGGTACCATTCAAATGATTGACATATCTTCAAACAGAGCTCTGCAGGAATCTGTACATTTTAATGTAGCAAAGCAAATTGTATTTTCCAGAAGGGGAATCGAGTATTGTTGGTGTGCGATGTGTTTAGTGATTGACATTGGACAGCTGTGGACACCGCTGTGCAGAAGTCAAAATCACAATGAACATAAGTCGTTTTACCAGCTTCACTAAGCGTGATGGTATACTGTAGGCGCCGGCATACAGGGCTCAGAGCAATGTTAGATTAACATTCTTGGAAGATGGTCAAATCAGGTCACTAACAAATAGCATCAGGACAGTTGAGATATAGCTAAGTCATAATTTTTATTAACATTTTATTGTGTTTGCTTGTAACTTGTCTCTGGTGTCTCCATAAGTGGGATACCAGGAGACAAGAGGGCCAGGAAGGAGTATTGTGCATGTGTTTGGATCATGCTCGTGGGATTGCGTGTTTGTAGAGTGAGCTGATTGTTGTATTATGTTGTGTAAATAGGTCGGTTTCAGTTGTGTTGTGTTTGTGGGATAATGTGTGGCTAGGGGCTGTAGAGAGTGAGAGAGTATGTATAGGGAGCATAGTGTGTATAGAGGTTGTAGAGCAAGCATGTCAAACTCAAAGGCTAGCATGGGCCAAATAAACAAGGTTTAAGGTTATGTGGGGCGCCAAAAAAAAAAAAAAAATGTTTTTCATAGAAACGTAGGTTTGTTTTGAAAAGTACAGTATAAAAAAAAAAAACAGCATCCTCCTCTACTAAACCCCAGTCCCCCCTTTTATACTAAATCCCAGCCCCCCCTCTATACTAAATCCCAGTCCCCTCCTCTATATTAAATCCCAGTCCTCCCCCTCTACTAAATCCCAGGACCCCCCAATCTATTAAATCTCGGCCCTTGTTTGAAAAAAAAAAATAAATAAAAAAAAAAAATATATATATATATATATATATATATATATATATATATATATATATATAAAAGCCAACAAGCAGACTCCACTCACATTGCCTCTGCCAGTATGCAACTCTGGAGTCCAGCATCTGGTATATCCCCAATGGTTCTGTCTGCATCCTGTGCCAAAGCCAATCCTCCCACTACTTGAAACTCTGTGAAGGTGGAGCATGTTGACATCACAACGGAATGTGACGTGGCTATGCGTGCCTCCGTGCACCTCCAGGTCCTCTACTGTCCAGCCGCGGCCATCGCAACACTGACCAACACACACTCATGGACAAACACACACACTGACGTACACACACACTCACTAACAGACACACACACACACTGACAAACAGACACACACACTGACAAACAGACACACACTCTCACAGACAGACACACACTCACTGACAGACACACACACACACTGACAGACACACACACACACTCCCTCACTCACTGACAGACACACACACTGACAGATACACACGCACACTCTCTGACAGAGACAAACACACTGGCAGACACACACACTGACAGACAGACACACACACACACACATACACACTCTGACAGACACAAACACACACACTCACTCACTAACAGACACACACACTCACTGACAGACACACCCGGTATCACTACATAGGGCACGCGCGAGGGAGCAGTGAGAAGCAGGAAGACTGAGCTTCCTCACTGACGCCAGCGACCTCTCCTCACCGGCCGGGTATATTTTTGCAGAGTAGGCACCTGCAATGTGGGGAGAGCAGGTGCCTACTCTGCCTTAGTAAGCATGTCAAACTAGCGGCTCGCTGGGGCGCAAAGATATTATAGAAACATAGAAACATTGAATGTGATGTCAGATAAGAACCATTCGGCCCATCTAGTCTGCCCAATTTTTTTTTAAATACTTTCATTAGTCCCTGGCCTTATCTTATAGTTAGGATAGCCTTATGCATATCCCACGCATGCTTAAACTCTTTTACTGTGTTAACCTCTACCACTTCAGCTGGAAGTCTATTCCATGCATCCACTACCCTTTCAGTAAAGTAATACTTTAATACCCAGAAACTGCACCTTTGGAGCATAAGGGTGGTGACGCACTGCTTAAGTTCCGCAGCTGTAAAATGGGAAGAGGAAATCTTCGTCAGCTTTAGGAGTTCACAATGTCTGTTATAAGCCATAAATGACAAAGTAAAAATTAAAGGGACACTTCACACACATAGAGCACACCAGCTTGCTAGGCTGCTTCTGAATGCATGTCAGGCTGCCTGCCTATCAACTAGGCCAGCCCACCTAGGGTGGAGCATGCAGGGAATGCTGTTTTAGTGCTCTCTGCAAGGTCATAGGGCCCTAAGCATAGTGTGAGCGTGTCTAGTGATGCACTCGCACTATGCTTCATGGAGACTGTTCCCTGGTGTCTCCAAAAACATGACACAAGGGAACAAAGTCTGGACGGCGAGACAGAACCAAACAAAATTGGGACTGTCCCACCAAAAATCAGGTCAGTTGATAGGCCTGCCACTGTACTCTATAACCCATGAACTGAGCATAGATTGTTCTTAATGCTGTCAGTGCATTTCTGTTACCTCTTTAAATTATCAATACATTGTTTCTGTAAAACATCAGAAGAAAAGAGGGAGACGCAACAACCGCATGGTACCCTTATTCTCACATATTACAGATTATATGCAACCTCTCTTCTATATTCACTTACCATCTCAACGTATCTATAAATCCCCTGCACCAAGTATACATGAATTTAAAAAATAGGTTTGCTTGGCTATATCTATTTTCATCCTTTTTTTTTATTATTTTTTTTTGTTGTGCATTGCAGTACACATACGCATATCCGTCACTTTAGAAAAATAAACAGAGGGATATTGTTCCTATTATACATATACAGTGATTGTGATTATGCACATTTTTTTGTTTAAGTATATCATGAGTGGGTCCTTAGGGGGCTTCTGTTGAGTATGGTGCATGGTACACTGGTGCTGTCTGTTCGAGCCCAGGGCGGGTGGTACAAGAGGTGCACGTTTCTAGGGCAGTGTAGGGGTTTATGAGTCGGTTGTATTTGCTTATGTGTGAGCAAGCTTGGGACCGTGTACAGGTCTTGAGTTAGATCTAGCGTTTTCTGTATTAGGTAGTGTGAGTGCTGCCCTCCTCATTTTAGGGGGGGGGAGGGACTGCCTTCATGCATGGCTGACCTCTCGGTGAAGATTTTGCCCCTAACCAAGGGGGTGGCGGGGGAGGAGGGGGTGTTTACGATTCGGTGACTGAATATGTGTGGCTGTATGGAACCGGACTAGGGCCATAGATGGCATTGCTTCATGAATGCTTGGTTGTGTTATAGTGAGCCTGGTCTCTCTATTCCTAGGTGACCCAGGTCAAAGATCGTATCCTCGTGTGGGTGATTCTGCAGTAATAAACAAAAATATATAAAAACATACGGTAAAAACAAGTGAACAAAATCATAGCAGTTAAACTTTACAACTCTGCAACTTTGCAGCCTAGGGCTGCTGGTTCAAAGAGTCCCTCCAGTGGGTTTGGGTTGGGGCTGGTGGTATCCCTGCCAGTCAGGTGTCAGGCAGGCCGTCGGCTGCAGTTCTTGGCACAAATGGTACCACATTGGGTGGTTCCCATCCGTGGGCGCGATTTGAGTATTTTCATCCTTTTTTTGTTCTAATAAATCTTGGGATAAACGAACACATATTTTTTTTTTAATTCCTTATTTTTGCAGTGCTTAGGTTTAACATACACGCTTGTAACGCCACAATAGCGGGTACAAGCCAATGGAATAATACATGTTGTACAGTACAGCATCATGGCATTCAATTGAACAGCACTTTTTTTTTTTTGCTTTTGTGCAAAGCGAAGATACAGGTGAATGCAACACCACAATAGTTGTTGCTCGCATGGGTATCAATCAGGAAGTACAATAGTGGCATCATAGAACATTGCACATTTTTATAAACAACATTAGGTATAGCAGTAGTGGGAAGCAATTATTGTGCCCCTTGTGGGTATGAGTAGAGTGGTGTGCTATTCTGTAGGTGATGTCCACAGTGGGGTTTACCTCTAGCCTATTGACTTTATGAGTGTACGTAGCGGGGTCACCCAAGATTCGGCCGGGGGGGGGGAGGGGGTATGGTGTTGTGCATATGTGTGTCTATGTGGTATGAGTATGTGAGCGTGTCAGTCTCCTGTTGCCGGTGTGCTAGTAGCTCCTGGTGTATGTGTACAAAAGCGGGAGCGGGTTGGATTAAAGTCTAAGTAGTAATACAATCGGGTATGTGTGGGCAAAACGAGCTTGCATCATAACTAGGTGTAGTCTCTAACTTGTGTAGTATGCTCAAAGTGTGAGTAGTAAGTTGAGGAGTCACCACTGGTGGTCTTCTTCCGTCTCCTCAGGTAGGCAGGCTGCTAGGCGAGGCTCTGGGGTTGTTCCTTGGGACGAAGTCTCGGATGGCGGACAGGTTTATTTGGGATAGTCCCTGTTTCTGTATTGTAGCGGTTTGTAGAATGCCTGTTGATTGCAGGTGTAGTTCAAGTTCTTGGTAGTCTTGCGCTTTGTATACAGTCCCGTTATGGGTAAACATTACGGCTCGAGGTGTACCCCATCTGTAGGGAGTTTCTCTGGCCCGTAGGTGTTGTAGGAGAGGCTGTAAAGATTTCCGCCAGGTTAAGGTGTTTTTAGTGAGATCTGGGAACACTGTTAGTGCGACCCCATCAAACAACATAGGGGTTTTCCCTCTCAGTGCGGTCAGCAGTGCGGTTTTGTCAGAGAGGGTTTGGAAACGCAGTATGAGGTCTGGAGTCGCATTTGTTGGTGCTCGTGGTGGCTTTGGTATTCTAAACATCCCATCCAGTCTCAGGGACTTTATTTGTTTTGGTGGGAGCAGGGCTGCTAGGAAGCGCCTTATGTAGTGGGGAAGTCAGCGAGGTCAACTGACTCAGGTATCCCCCTTATTTTCAAGTTGTGGCGCCTCCTCTGGTCCTCCAGGGCGTCCAGTCTGTCGGTAGTGATGGTCTGCCGCTATTTGCTGCTCTACCGTTGTAAGTCTAGCCTTGTGGGGGTGTCAGTGCAGGCCTCCAGCCGTGTGATTTTTGTAACTACCCCTTCAATAGCCTCTTTGTAATAGGCCATATCCGCCGCCAGGTCCTTGCGGAGTTCTGCCAGCATTTTTTTGAGTTGATCCGCTGTGACCGGATCCCTGGCCATCTGTGAATCAATTTTGGGTCCGGATCAATTTTTATCTCAAATATCCCTCCCGTGGGGACTCTTTTCGGCTTTTGCCTTCTTTGATTTCCTGCCCATCATTTTTTTGCCTGTCGTGGGTAGGTTTTTTGGGCTTGGTTGGGCTCGGGTTTCGCTTTATAGTTAGTATAGGAGCTCCAAGAAGTGCATCCGTTCCGTTACCTCGCTTGCTCCCCCCCCCCCCCCCCCCCCCCCCCCCACCAACACATATTTTAATAACTTGATACAATATGCAGAAAGATGCAATGATACACAGGAAATAAGACCTTACGAATTACTTCTAACTATAACGGAGAATTACGCCAGCACCGAAAGCTTAGCTGTACTTGTGCGTCGCAAGTCATTTATACGGCTATAAAGTTATGCGTGCTGAGCGTGACACAGAATCAGCATACACTGCCACCCTTTAAATTTACATTGCTCACATTCTGAACGGCTGCCGTGTGGCTTTGGGTGATCACAGTGAAAACATCGTGGTTTTACTTTGTTATGTTTATAAAGCCTGAATGACTTCATATAGTAAAGAAATCCTTCTTGTATCCATTTTTAGTCATCTAAGCGGTCATCGGTCAGTTATGTCTACTTGGCAGTTACAGCAGCATATTTGCAGTGACCTTTAGCAGAACCCTACTGGACATGTGGACAGAGATATTTACTTCTTACCCATTCACTATCTTTTCTTAACTTAAACGGATCCAAGCATGATCTCATCTTTCAAATATAGATGATACTAGCAAACTGAGTTTAAACCAAGCTATAAAGGGTAATAAGTTGGGAAATGCATAATGGCAGTAAGAATATAAAAGAAAAAACATCAAAGTAGATTAAGATAAAGTTCTATCCAGGAACCTGTTCACTAAACCCCAGTTCATCTGCCAAGTAGATGCCCTCAGCAAATTTTCTATTTACTAACATGCATAAAGTGGCATACACATATAAAAACTTGATAGAATTTCACAATAAAATTCCAGTGAAATCAAACGATAACATAAAATGAACTAACAAATACAGTTTAACAAAAACTAGAAAGATTGCTAATGCACAGCTAGAGTAAACTGGTATGGCGTTAAGAGTGTCCCTATAACACTTAATGCTTAGAGCTGAGTAACACATTTGAAAGAATTTAGTGTTAACTTCAGTTTTAATCTTGCAAATGTTTGCAAAACAATATGAGCAGTAAACAACAAGCGTGCTCATATTGTTTTGTAAACAATTTGTATCCAGTGACACAAATATGAATGAAATACTTAGAAAAAAGTACGGCTTTCCTAAAGGCCCTACCTCTAGTTCTAATAGTCCACAGCTTGTCTAGAAACAAATGGGACACAACCAGTTATGCTAGGAACACAAAGTAAATATGATGGTGTAGTATCCTCAAACAACACTTAATATGTGCAAGTATACATTACATTCACAAAACACCCTTAAAAAGAAGACCTTAAAGGGATACTATAGTCACCAAAACAACTTTAGGTTGATAAGGCAGTTTGTGTGTATAGATCATGCCTCTGATGTCTCACTGCTCAATTCTCTGCCATGTAGGAGTTAAATATTTTTTTTTGTTTTTGTGTATGCAGCCCTGGTCGCACCTTACACAGCCTCCATAAAAAAAATGGTTTCACTTTCAATCAGATAGTAGCTTACTTTAAAGGTTTTTATCTCATGGTCTCTAAATTGAACTTTAATTAGATACAGGAGGCTCCTGCAGGGTATAGCAAGCTATTAACAGAGCAGGACATAATAAATTCTAAATTAAACAGAATTTGCAACAAGAAAGTGTAAACATTAGATTACTCTTTACAGGAAGTGTTTAGGAAGACTGCACAAGTCACCTGCAGGGAGGTATGGCTAAGGCTGCATAAACAAAGTGAAACAACTCATAAATGGCAGACAATTGAGCAGTGAAACTGCAGGGGCATAGTCTATACACCCAAACTGCTTTATTAAGCTAAAGTTGTTTTGATGACTATAGTGTCCCTTTAGCAATACACAGTACGTCTAGTAGATCTTGATATAAATAGATCAAAGTCTGTAGAGGGAGAAGCTGTACTGGAACAGAAATCACATAACATAGTTTGCTATATGCCTGATGTTATTGTTTAAGCTGTGTACAAAAAAATGTGTCATTGGTTGTTTTGGTGTCCTACACAATTATGGGATTTCTGTTCCATTAAAGACTCTCCAGTAGAGACGTTGGTCCATTTATATCAAGATCTACCGGAGCTACTGTGTATTGATCAAGGCTTTCCTTTGAAGGTGTTTTTTTTTTAATGCAATATTTACTGGCACATATTAAGTGGTGTCTTTGGGTACCATACCATTGGTTGTTTTTTTTTTACATTTTTTTTAATTTATTTTTTTACTTTTTTGGTTTTCCTTGCAGGACTGGCTATAAATCCATTTGTTTCTATACAAAAAATATCACATTTTTATTGTTGAACATCAAGAAAACAAAGCATAACAGAAAAAAACCTAGGATTATTCCAAACACATGTAGACAGAAGGAGATCCCTGCTGTCAGTGCATACATTTAATTTGACCTTATTGACCTTTGCCCATATCATCTCCGGAACACAGTGCATCTATAGAAAAAATAACTCATATTGTCTTCTGAGCAATACGGATATGCTCCTGTTAGACCTTATGTGATCATTAAAATACCCATAAATACCCAGCACTGACAAAACTTTTTTTTCCCGCTAAGTGCCCCAGCTGGATAGGAAAGGGCGACTTTGGATATTTCGATGCTGTGCAATTAACTAAAAAGGGTTTAGACGTGGTTTCCCAGGAGCTACCAAAATGCTGATGCTGTTTTCAGATTTCTGTTGTCAGCTAAGAATTTATCTCCATACTTATCGTAATCAAATTTAGTGAGGCCATTTGTGTGTTGTTAGATTAATCAACAATGCATCCTATGGGTTTCACCTTTCCTTCTGATGTTTACATGTTTGTAGTTTACAACATAATGAGGTTTACCTTGTGCCCTTTAACGAGTAAACATAATATAGTTTTGGTGTCATTTGCTCCCAACTGGACCTAAGCAACAATCACTATATTTAACATTAGTAGGATTTAAAATTCAACGTTCGCACTTGGACCTCACTGTTTTTCTTGTCCTTTTTCTGAAGACTTTTAAAAAGTCCATCATTTATACTATACTAACACTATAGTGTCAGGAATACAAATATGTATTCCTAACACTATTGTGCTGGATTAGATATTTAGGTTACCTTTTCTTCATCACCACACTGGTCTCACTACGGCTGGCCCCGACTCCATAGCTAAGATCATCAATCATGACAACCTCAGCCAATCCAATGAGAGATTGTTGCACATCAGTGTCTCCTCAAAGAGATGCATCGATTCACACAATGCAGCACTAAAATAGGAAGCACCTCTTGTGGCTGTCTTACTGTATGGACCTAGAGGTGTTACTAGGCAGCAATGTTAACACTGCCTTTTCTATGAAATGGCAGTGTTTACATTAAAAAGCCTGCAGGGACATGCTACGGACACCAGAACCACTACATTAAGCAATAGTGGTTCCGGTGACTATAGTGTCCCTTTAAATAAATACACTCATACTCTCTTCAGTTGGACTAATTATGTGCCGACCCACAGCATTTTCAAAGGGAGATGAATCAGTGATTTTTCTCCATTGCTATTATGTTTTCCAAGCATGTTTTCCAGTGATCCCAAGCAGCTGTTTATATAGACCCGCAATAAGTAGGACTGACAGAATTAATGCAATTACTGTATGTTGTTCACACCAGCAGATTGGTATTTAACTTGGGTATTTATTTATTATGGTGCTAGTTATTATGAAGATTATTATTAATTGATTACCATTTACTGTAAGTACAAAATATTAATGTATTTCTGAGTACTGTACAATTTATCAAACTGCACGTTTAGGGAGGGTCTGTCAGTCTGTATGTCTGTTTGATTGTCTGTGTGTCTATCTGTCAATCTATCTATCTATCTATGTCTTCTCAAGTATTAACCTGAAATTCCAAGGTTTCCATCGCCACCAATTACTGGAGTTTGATACCATGGTCACTTGACAGATGGCCACACATTCCAGTTCTGTTGACGTTAGTGAAACATTTTGAAACTCTACTGACTACTTTAGCACTGTTCAGCAAGGCTGGCATTGGAGTCCAGTTGTTAGAGATTATTGGCAGACACTTTCCAAATCACACTGTTAAAGTGTGGTAAATTCACATCTTTAAAAGGATAGTTGATAATTTTGACCTTTCTTCACACATGGGTGTTTCTCGTTACATCTGGGTCGTGGCAAATGATATTTCCTGTTAATGGAGTCATAGAATCAACATTTCCATAAAGTATATTATAAAAAAATGTTCCCAATATCTTATGAACCAGATGAAGAATTCCCCTATAAAGGATGCCAGTTGGGAATTATGTGAACAAGTAGTACAAGTATAGTTTTGTTATTGCCACTCAGTAGCAATTAACACGAGGTAGACTTTCTGAATTAGGCAGACAGGCCAGGAAATAAAGAGAGGTTTGCCACCAGCCTCCAGCTTTCCCATTATAATTAGATAGTCTTGACTCCTAATTAGGAAGTCCCAATCTACAATGAATAGCAAGCACTAAATTACAATAGGTAGGTGTATTCAACACTAAGGCACCTGAATATATAGTTTATTCTTTACATTTTTATGGGCTGCACAATAAACAAGGAATTTGTTTTTTTATTTGTTGGTTTTAGTTTAAATAAATATTTTTTACTTATTGTTTGCATTTCTTTTTTTTTTTTTTTAATTTAGATGTATGTTTTTTTGAGGTCCACTAAAACAGGATACTTGGCGTTAGTAGGACCAAACAACAGGTTTGACACCATATATATTAGTAATGTGAATAATACCTTATTTTTGTGTTTACTGTGTGCTTAAAACATAACATAAAAGGCGTTATAAAGTATGGTATGACCTGCTAGTTCGATGAGAGAAAACAAAAGAATAAACAAAACACATGCTGGTGATATAAATTGCACACTTAGATTGGTTGGGTGACTACTTTATAAATGTCCCATTAGTTAAAAGATTCAGAGGCAGGACACCGGGTACACAGGCCCTTGTCAACCTATGTCTTCTGATGGTACAACACAGTCCCGCCAGGTGATATTTTGCCAGTGGGCCAGAGGTTTAAGTAATGAAGCACGAGAGGTGGCTTTCAGACTGCTGTAACAGCACCCACATGAAGTAGTTTCCAGTCACCTCACGGGTATAAGGCATACGCCCTCTACGGCAGAGGTGATAGTGATACTGGCTCCAAACTGGCCTTGGCAGACGATACCGCTGTTTCCCCCAATTTATGCCGTATGGGTTCACTCTGAGTAGGTGCGCTCTTGTGGGCACCCTCTTACTGGGTATGAAGATCACATGGCTCTGAAGATGGATGCAAGGTAAGTTTCAGTGGCTCATCCACAAAAGCCTTCAGGCGGTATCTGAACTTTGAACAGAATTTTTTTTTTTTTTTTTTTTTTTTTTTTTTTAATTCTTTATTTTTGTTGTGCATTAGTTTAACAGATAAGCATATACATAACAGAAGTGCACATTTGTTTTTTTAAGTAGTATAACAGGCTGCAACAAGTTATGTCCGACAGTGAGAAGTCAACAAATGTTATCACGGCGTACTGAGTAGGCAGACATTGACATTGTCAAAAAATAACATAGAAGTGTAACTCGGTAAACTTAGGTTGGTTCTTTAGCTTAGTATCCGCTGGGCATTATTCCCAGGACTGGAGCTTGATTAGAAAGCATAGTTAAAGATATTTGGTTGAGGTATCCTGCCTGCCCGAGCTAAGATTTATCCACCGTTGTGGGGGGAGGGACCATTAGTTAGGCCGATGTATTCTGGGAGATATGCCTCCCAGGGAGATATCCCGCATGGCCGATCTGGCTATTGCATCACCACGTGTTTAGGTTAGGCTCTTGTCGTGATTGTGCAATACTGGCATTTAATTTCAGCTATGGAGCACAGCTTCATAATTCAGTGTAATAAACACATTCAGGGTGGCTACACTTCCTATCATGTTAGCTGATCAGTCTTGCATTGGTTATGTATCATATTTGCCATTAAATGTTTATGTACATTAAATAAGGAAATAGCAATTTATATTAACAAAACTGGCATGCAAACACATGACCTAGATCCGCGTGGTACCGCGGCACTGTCTCATCAGTAGATGCATAAGGGTATGAACATATTCGACAAAG
Source organism: Pelobates fuscus (assembly GCF_036172605.1). Classification (NCBI taxonomy): domain Eukaryota; kingdom Metazoa; phylum Chordata; class Amphibia; order Anura; family Pelobatidae; genus Pelobates; species Pelobates fuscus. The sequence goes on along the minus strand of NC_086320.1, from coordinate 317,176,023 downwards.
GTTCAACAATGCTGATTATTTTGACTAGCTACGCGTGTTGGGTGCTATCAATTATTCAACTGTATTACATGCTATAAGTTGCTTGGGTAAAATTGTATAACAGGTGCAGTCTAAGTAGTTTTTACTAGCCTATAATGCTTGGGTAAAATTGTATAACAGGTGCAGTCTAAGTAGTTTTTACTAGCCTATAATGAGAGTAGATACAGGGTTATGTAAAGAGGTTCAGAAAATTATATATCCATCTACATTCGAGGCAGTGAATAGTTAAACATAGAACAAGTTAAACCTAGTCCTGAGTCGAATCAAAGCAGGTAATAACTGCTGGCTGTTTATCTCTATATCAGTCTAGTATACAAGGCAGAGATCTAGCTACCATTAGGACCTAAAAAGCATAGAGAGTGCTAAAATTAGGCTGGCATCAGTGGGCAAGGTGTGGAAGTCCCGTTAGTGACAGTCAGTACTTGCGGTTTGACCCCTTATGTTTGTGTTCAACCTATGCCCGCAGATGGGAATCGAAAGTCCTGTGCGTTGAGGGCTAGGGGTAAGTCACTTTTTCCGCTGCCATCAGCTCTCTCTTTTGGGGTTCCCCAGTCAGTACAAGCTTGTGTGTAGTATAGTGCCATTACCCACTGGGCGACTGCAGGACACCAAGCGGTAGCTTTCTTTCGGCGGATCTTGTGAAGCTGGAAAAGCGGGTATAGGAAAGGCAGGATGCGTTGTGGAAGTGCATGCTTGTATGCCCGACATCGGATTGTGGAGGTGCGAGTGTAGGGCCGGAGGCGAGGTGCGGACCTCAAACGAGGCTGTCTCCTGCGTCCTCTCCGTGGAACCCTTCCTTGAGCACGTGGGGGAGGCCCACTCAGGCGGCGCGGCCCAGCACAGTGGACCCGATGTGCCTCAGGTCGGCTTATAAGCTTGGGGGTAAGTTCCCTTTCGGCAAGTTTAGCCCAGAAGGCAGCGCAGATGCGGTCGAAATTTATGAGAAGAGAGTCCGTCGGTGAAGGTGACCGCGGGAACGTGTCTCCGGCTATAGGGTTCATCTTGGTAGCCATCTTGGGAGATAGGTGTCAACCCTCGGGTTCAGCTGCAAGCTGTGTGTCAGCGTGATCCCAGCACCAGTGGGGACCGGGATAACCCCCACCGGTCCAAAGGGGGGGAACAGGACCCTGAGCAAGCGGTTTCAATTCAAGGCTGGGGATCGGCCGTCTCCCTCACCTCTTGTGTGATTGTAGGCCGCAGGATAGTCGAGCATGGGCACAAAATCGCCTGTTATGGGTAAAGTAGTCGCGGAGATGCTCTAGGGGGACTCCTCAAGATTGCCTGCAGGATTTTCCCCTAGATATAGTGCAGTTTTCGTCCTGAACAGAAATTTTTAAACAACCTGTCCAGTTTAACTTGGGTAGGGGACAGCTGGTCTCAGGATGCAAGTGTACACATGGTGTCTGTCATTGTAGAAAAGACAGGACGGCTGCAACTTGCTGGTAGGTAGTCACCGCAACACTGGCAGTAAGTGCCGGGATAATCTTTACCAGGGAGGGGTGGGTGGATGGGAGAAAAATCACGAATAGGTGCTTACCTCCCACCGTCCTTGAGTAGGCCTCTGGTCTGACCCTAGCAAGATCTGCTAAATGTGATCGGTAGCCCACCAGGTTGCAAAGTAGGTTCGGTTGCCTAGAAGCAGTAACTGCAGGCAATAAGTTGTTTAAAAATGGTTAAATATTGGCTTGTCTCTTGCAGCTTAGGGCATATGAGACCAAACAGCATGGCAGTCAATCTCACCCCCCTTTTCTTTTTACCTTTGTATATGTTTATAGAGCACCAACTAAATTTCACTTCACTGTTGTCACAGAATAAACCCCAACTTACAAGGTGTAACCCTATCTGAATAAAATAGAACATATTAACGGACCTTAGAGTGGCTAGGCTTCACGTGGCTGAGATAGAATAGTCAGGAATTAGCCAAAAAGCAAGGCAACCAGAGGACAGGAGAACGGGAGACAATTGACTTGTCAAAGATAACAGAAGTCAGAGTTGTCAAAAATCAAGCCGAGTCAGAAACCAGTATAAAGACTTTAAAACTTTGCCCCCAAAACAAAAAGGGGTTGTGTAAATGATATTAAAAAAAAAAATTAATGCACATGTGTCAGGTCATAAGAAGAGGTGGAGCCAAAGCGTCTAATGTCTGAATCACTGAACGACTGGAGAGAGGACTGTTTGTCAGTCAGTCAGTGGAAGAGAGGTAAGTAATGGTGTCAAGATCAGTTGGCCAATATGACAACCAAGTCTGGTACCAGAAAGCTGATAACGCCAACCAGTCGTACCTGCAAATAACTAGGGTCAGTCTACCCAGTTTATAGCCATTTCATAGAGATAATTTGATTTGATAAATAATAACAAATAACAGCTGGTAAAACCCCAGTATTTCTCCAGCTACAGCATACCACAAAGCAGTTAAATGCAGCACCTCATATTTAAGGTTAATTAAATTAGGGCCATTAAGTTGGATAATAGTAAAGTTGAGACCAAAATCTAGAAACTGCTAAATGTCCTCTTTCTGGTTAATTACTTATTATTATTGGTGTTATTATTGCAATTATCCCATGGTAATAGCCAGAGTACATCCACCAGTCAAACCAAACATGGATGTCACTCAACTGCAGCTAAACGCTTTCAACAAATAGCATTGACGTGCACCTGACATTAATCCTTGCATTTTAAGGCATTTATGGCTGAATCCCTAATCTTTTCCTGGATATATTAGTTACCTCTGCTGGAATTCATTATATAAATTGTCTCTTTCCTGTGGGCATCGTCCTGACTACAGGATATTGTAAAATTAGCTAGTGGTTCCCTTAGGAATATCTTGTGGATATGAGATAAAAATAGCAACTATTGTAAATTTTAAGAACATTTTTTTTTGTTCTTTGTAACTTATGCTAAGAGTAAACTTTAAAATGGCACTTTACAGGATTTTCTTCCAAGAAATAAAATAAAAAGTTCTCCCATAACCAACTACTGTGCATTCTCAAAAAAATATACATTATCTATTTTTAAAATGAATATTCCATTATTTTTTTGCAAATGAAATATTTTGACAGATGTCAGATTAGCGTATATAAAGATTAAATAGCTCATACAGTGCAAATTATGGTTTTCCTGAACATAACTGAAGTGATTCCTTTACATTTAATTAAAGTGATCATTTGTCTACAGAACCGAAATGTTCTTGTAATAACTTGTATTTCTTAGTATTTCCATCAATCAGAGAAGATAAATTAATCTATTTCTTTCTTTTGTTAATTTTTCTTTTTTTTTTTACGATTGATAGATATCATGGGGTATGTATACCTTTGTTTTTAAAAGATGTGGGCTCTATAATGAAAGATTTATGGTTTATAATGTGAGAATTTCATTGCTCCCCCAAAATAGGGAGGAAGTCAAAGGTGCAAAGATTTTTTTTTAATTGTGATTCAGCGCTTCTCCCTAACTGATGTCATTATCCTTCTGAGAATTTAATTGGCTGCCAGAAAACGTCCCTGACTTGCATTCCATAACACTTATATGAGCCTCGTAATTGACGTCACCAGCCAACCCTTGATAAATCAATACAAATTTGGTACATTGAAGACGTCAATACCAACCCCCATTTAGAAGCTTGTTTACCCAAGTGACACTCAATAATTTCAGTGCAAGAAACGGCCGCCCAGTCTTAGCGGGGGCACTGTGACAGGCTGGCTTGTTTTTGTTAACAGATTAAATTATGGGTGTAACCCACTGGCCGAGCCTAAAACAGAACTTTTTTTCAAACTATTTACTCAGCTGTCCCCAAGCAGCCACTCCATAGCTTATGGATAAATGTAATATCCTACTATGCTGGATGCTTTACACCATTCATATAACTCAAATGTCACTTAACAATTGGATGCCATGTGTCAGCCAATCACTGTGCATAATTTGGTCGAGTTCCAAATTCATTTGGCTCAAAGGGTATGTGAGACATTTGCATATTTATTAAAACATTAAAGACAGCCTTTCACTGTATAAATGATGCCTATTGTTATTTTTTAAAATGGTCGAGAAACCTACACTTACAAAATGGTAACTGACTGTATAATAGACTATATAACTGACTAGTTTTGCCTATTTTTAATCAAGCTTTGTACACATCCAAAAAACTGAATTTTTTTTCTGCCAGATTCGTTTTAACAATAATGTGTTCCATATAACAAAGTTAAGCTGATGGATTAGTGACGCGTGCTTTTTTAAGTGTAGACCATTAGATAAATTCCCAAACTACAATTTATTGGAACTAGTTAAAGGATCATTAATATCTTAGTATAAAAGGATGTATTTGAAGCAGGACAAAGAAAACGTAAGCATGAACACAAAAGCTGTGAGGCCTACTTGTTAAATTTTACGGTTTCATGTAATACCCTTAGAGGAATAGAAATTGAACTGACCCATTTGAAACCATTTCATTCTGCCAAACAGAATACAATTGGAATTCAAACCATGGCAGATGACAGAAAATGTCCTAATGGGGGAAAACAGATGGATAACACTACCTGTTGTAAAAGGCAGACTAGAAGTAAAATAGATGTTTCAGCATTGGATGTATTTATATGATCGCCAGATTCGCTTCTTGACATTACTTAATTGTAAGCATTGTGTTGCTATTACGGTATGTATTTTAACTGTATATAGTATAATTTACTCGTGCCCAATATATATGTAGGTGGGTTTGGTTCTCAAATTAGATTTTCCTCTGGACAGAGCTGTACTGTTTGGAATTCCTAATTCTTTGTAGGTTCTCCTCAGGTAGATGAATGTTTTCAAAAATAACTTTTCTGTGAATTTGTATTTACAATAATCAGTTTGAATATGCCCCTTTATTGTTGGATAGTGATAATTTACGGTGACAAGTGGAATGTATCACAGACATAGTAAAGTATGTCAATTTGTGTGTATTGAACAACAAGATTCATTTCACTGACTATATTGTCTCTATAATACGGTTGAAATAAGCTCCAATATTACTTAGGGGTTAGAGCATTTTTTTCACCAATCTGTGAAATATATAGATAAATAGTTGCCATAGTAAGCCAGGTCACTTTTGTTATTTGGAAGAGATGGGTGGTTTTAAATCACTGAGAAACATTGGTGTGGGATACTTTGATAATATAGTATGATAGAACATTCAGAACATTCAGGTTCCAGCCAGGCTTGTTGTTATTCAAAAACTCTGTGTTAACATACTTCTAGGACACCCGGGTCGCTATTCATATTTTGAAACATTTTTATTCCTTTTTTTATTTTTATGTTTACTACATGTATTTATTTATCTTATGACAATCTTTATTTTTTAGAGTTTTGAACATTAGCAAGGTCCAACATCAGAATGTTGTTAGAGATATGTAGTGGTGAAACATTTAGTAAAGGTACATAGCAAGAAAAAAAAATGAGTAAAGTATTAAAGACCAGGAACCAGATAATCAGAATCAGAGACAGAACGTAGATGCAAAACACCTATATTTAAAAAAAATAGCCAAAAATAAAATAAACTAAAAGCAAAGTCCAGGAGGCAAGCATGGGTCAGGCACCGAAGCGGGTAGTCAGACGAGCTGGAGAACGGAGAGCAGTGGAGTCAGGACCCAGGCCAAAAATCAGGAAACAGGAAGTCTTCTGGGAAACAGGAAACCACGCAAGGGCAAGGAAGTGCTTAGACTTGCTGCTTAAATAGGCTGCACTGATTAGCAGCAGGGTTAACAACCAGGTGAGTAACCGGGGAAACAGTAATTAAGGAGCTGTTTGTTAAAAGCAGCTGAAGAGGTCAGACACAGAGAAAGGAAAGGTAGCTGTTTAAAACAGCAGAGAAACCCTGACACAAAGTTACCGTATCCAAATTCAACATACACGCTCTGAGATGCTCGCCTGTAACCAAACTAAATTCGCTAATGTCACATTCATTCACCTGTGAATACTGGAAGAACAGTCCCCCCCCAAACAAAATATCCGTATGCAACATCAATGCGCAGGCATCATGAAAAAGAGACCATAGCGTGACTCTACAAATGAAGTGTATGTATCAGGAAAAAGAGAGAAGTGCAAAGGGAGATAGGGAGAGAACAAAAGTAGAGAAAGGATCTCACCATCTATCATTTACAACCCACAGCCCATCCACTCAAATCCATGTTAACAACCCAGGAAGGCCAACCACGGGGCCCACACTATTAAATATTTATCTGTCTTGCCCGGAAAAGCCACAACATGTTCCTCCATCAGCCTCAATATCTTCCCAATTCTATCAGGTTGCTATTCATATTAAGCAAGTTAAGCTCCATTTCACCATGAAGGTTTACTCAATCACTCAGAAGTGACTAAAATATAGCAGAAATGAAAAACTGTTTTCAAATAAACTATCATTGCCTAAAATGTGAAACTCACTTTGCATTCACTTTAATTCCTGGCACTTTATTGTATAACCTTGTTAGAATGGCATTACAGTTTTTTTCATGTGTTCGAGAAATGTTGAGAATCAAAGAGAAAATTTGAAGGGACACTAGAGTCACCAAAACAACTTTATCTTAATGAAGCGGTTTTGGTGTATAGATCATTTTCCTGCAGTCTATCTGCTCAAATATCTGCCATTTAGGCGTTAAATCACTTTGCTTATACAATCCTAGTCACACAGCCTTCCTAAACACTTCCTGTAAAGAGTCGTCTAATGTTTATACTTCCTGTATTGAAAATATTGTTAAGTTTAGAATTTCTTATCTCCTGCTCTGTTAATAGCTTGCTCGACCCTGCAAGAGTCTCCTGAATGTAATTAAAGTTCAATTTACAGAGCAGGAGATAAAAACTTTTAAAGTAGGTTACATCTGACTGAAAGTTAAACCATTTCTTTCCATGCAAGCTGTGTGAGTAACTGCCATAGTAGGTGTGGCTAGGGCTGCATAAACAGAAACAAAAGTGATTTGATTCCTAAATGGCAGAGAATTTAGAAGTGAGACTGCAGGGGCATGATCTATACACCAAACCGCTTCATTCAGCTAAAGTTGATTTAGTGACTATAGTATACCTTTTAACAATCAATCAACTATTTAATCCTACAATTAATTATCTTTTTTATCACAGTTAGCAAATCCAGTTAGCAAATCCTGTTTCAATCCCGATTTCCAGTTTAGGGAATGAACTCCAGTGTGACATAAATAGTTATGGGTGAAAGAAATAACCTGACTGATTTGTGGTAGCCTTGCATTTACACTCATTCTTTTGTTCCAGCGAGTGCCCTACCTGCAGTCAGCTCATATTGCAACTGTCTATTAAGAGATTATGCAGCTATCACTAGGATTATTTCAACCACAGGCTCTTGGGGCTGACATTTGGGCCTCACACAGCTGGATCTTTTATTAGAGCAGACGTGTTCTGAGACACTGATAATTTCTCCCAGGGTTATGCAAGTAGACCCTGTGGCCTGCATTGTTTAGAAGATAGATTTGCAATTACCATGACCAATTATTGAATACTGTCAGGGTTGCATATAATTGACTTGGAAATATTTGAAAAAGTCCACTTCGAATTCCTAATCAATTCACACTTTAGTGAATAACCCTGATAAAAGTGACTGTAGCTTAATTTGTATTGCTTTTAGCTGCAACAAGAACTCCTTAGAGAGACAGGTGTGTGCTTTAGACAAACTTCTAAAGATGAATTACTGTACTGTTCTATAGAATAGATATACAGTATTGTCGGATTGATAAAAGAGTTATATTAATAACTGGTGCTGTTTCTGTACAAAACTGTGAATGCCAGGACCCAAGGTATTCCAGCAGAACATTGCACAGAGCATACCCCTGTCTTTGCCAGCCTGCCTTCTTCCCGGAATGCATACTGCCAACCTGCCTTCTTCACAGAATGCATCCTGCTGTAATCTCTTCCTCAGGTAAACGACACGCGCACACCTGGCTATCCACTGATCTAAAAGAAAACATGATCACAGCAGGCAACCTTCTTTCATTACTTTATGGTTCATTTCTGATACTTACATCCCCATTGAAGTCACTTTCAGCAGTGGACAGGGGTCACCATGTGCCCTCTGACCAGTCTGCAGCTATGCAGCCACATAGGCAGCAAACTGTGTGTTCTGACACCTTTCTGTCATGGCCTGCATTACGATTTTTGGCAATTTGAGCTACAGTAGCTTTTTTATGTGATCGGACCAGATGGACAAGCCTTCACTCCCCACGCCTTGGGCACCCGTGATCCTGATGCCGGTTCATTGGTTGTCCTTCCTTGCACCCCTTTCGGCATACTAACCACTGCATCACAAAGTAATAAGAATACAAAAGGATACAGGTGCTGGCATTTTAAATTGCACTATACACCTACAGTTCAATAAAGTGCAGCAATGCAGCAACCAACAATGTGACCATACAATTAGTGAGTAGTAAATAAAAATGTGTGTGTGTATATATATATATATATATATATATATATATATATAAGAAACCAAGAGGGCTGCACTCACCTGAACATGCATACATTATAGGTTGCTGCTGGGGCCAAATTATACAAAATACAGAATCCAGCGCACTCGTTATTCACTAAACAATGATTTCAAATCTTAAAGATTGTAATAATTTTATTTAAAAAAGCCTTCCAACCACGTCAAAGTATCCCATATTCGGCAGGTCCTAACCTAGTAGCAGCCCAATCCTTGCTCTAATGAGATTAATCCACTTACTTGGGAAATACTTCCTTACTGGGACTTTTTCTTAAATAAAACTATTACAATCTTTAAGATTTGAAATCATTGTTTAGTGTTTAGTGAATAAGTGAGTGCTCTGTATTATATATATATATATATATATATATATACACAAAAAATATAAAAATGTCTAAACAAATAAAATACTAATGTAGTCACAAATTCAGTCTAAAATATAAATAAAATAAAATACACACAGTGCAGATCAATGAAATCTAAATTGAATAGAATATGATGAAAACGAAACAATCCCAAAGGAATGTTCCTCACAAATAGAGGGTGGTTTGTGGTGGCACTCCATACTGTACCCAGGAAGGATCAGGTCCATAGAGCGTGTTGGATCCAAATTCGGGAACTTTATTCAGCACTTAGCAAAAAGTACTATTAAAATCAACTAAAATGAGTGCTTATACCATCCAATAATGAAAATAAATCTTCCCAGGCAATTTTTTGTAGTGAACAAACTCTAATTGCAAATGCTGCGGTATCATTCACTCCTCCTCCCAAATCAGAGTGGTGACGTATCATGCAATGCATTCTATGAGTCGTCCTGGGGTTTTGTCAAGCCACAAATGAGGCAAAAATGTGGTTCTGTGTTGAGCTCATTTGCATACGCCTACCCAGAACCGCTTGCAGTAGTGAGAGCACTGTTAATGTAAGATTTCTGTGGGAAAATACATCCCACCCCTTGACAGGTTCCATTGTATTGAAATAATCAATGTTATTCACTTCATCTGTCAGTGGTTTAGCTATTGTGGCTCATCAGTGTATATGGTCAATTATGCACCTTTTGTGCATTATGTGTCCACCTAGAAGGTAGCTCAATAGAAATGTTATCTCGCATTGCAATCTTTTCTCTTACTCTGAGACTTTTTATGTGCTAGATACAGGATGGAGGAGAGCTTAGTGGAATTTAATGTTATGAATAAATGTCATATCTTATATGTCTATATGTATTTATTATAAAATAAGTTGACTTGAATTTTCTACCACAAACACTTTTTATACATATCACACAAAATGTGCATTATCGCTAGGATTACTTCTGCATGGCCATCTCTTACACTCACGAAGACAAATATATTGGTTTGAATGAAAACCATCCATATTAAGAAATAAAAGCAAAATTGTTCTAGTATTTAGGCTCTGTTTCCATATGTAATTTTATTATTATGTTGACACGTGCATAAATTATCATAATATAGCTTAATATTTCCACTCAACTCCTTGCTCATATAACAGATTGCTGCACCTTCAATCACAGGTCACATCAATCGCAGCACGATGCTTCCAGATTAGAGTTAGCAGCATAGCTGAGCCTAATTTCTAGCCAAAAGCAGCTGACCTTAACCTTCTCACCCTAATGCACTTATCCTTTCCTGACCTTTAACATCTAAAGATTAATTCTAACTTCAATTGCCAAACACACACATTCTAACTCCTAGCCATAACCTCTATCTCTTGCTCCTAACCCTCTATTACCTTACACTTAATACAAGATTAGAACCCGACACTCTGTATTCTTACACTTAAAGGACCACTATAGGCACCCAGACCAGTTCAGCTCAATGAAGTGGTCTGGGTGCCAGGTCCCCCTAGTTTTAACCCTGCAGCTGAAAACATAGCAGTTTCCGAGAAACTGCTATGTTTACACTGCAGGGTTAATCCAGCCTCTGGTGGCTGTCTCCCTGACAGCCACTAGAGGCGCTTCTGCGATTTACATTTAGTAAATCGCACTTATCTGACGCTGGACATCCTCACGGATCTCCAGCGTCAAAAAAGATCCCTATAGGAAAGCCTTAAGTAATGCTTAGGTGACTCGGGCTCTATAGCGTTAAGAATACATATTTGTATTCCTAACGCTATAGTGTTTCTTTAACCATATGTGCGTTCTCATAAACACTATTCTAAATGTCTTAGTTAAACTACTAACTCGTGACATCTAATGTTGATATCTATCATGGATGTCTATTCTAATGCTTTCATTCTACCATGTGACAAGCTTCTCGCCCGAATGTCCATTAGTCAATCCTAACCTCTAGCTTCCAACAGCTAACCCTAAATCCTGTCTTTATTGCTCAACACTAACCTTCTGACGTCTAACCCTAACCCATTTTCCTAGTGTCTAACCATTACCAAAGTTTAGTTCTTAACCCTAATTTTTTCTAAATACCTTCATTCTGTCATTTGGTAAGGCAGCCATTTGAAATTCCGTCATTAAAAATTCAAAGTGGTTATGGTTGATCTATCAAGTTATTTGATTTCATGAAAACAAATGTCAGAACTGAAAACGTGATTATTTTTCCTACAAATATCACACAACTATTTGCTCGCTAATTTAATGGTAAATAAGACATAGTTAAAAGAAATCGAAACAAAAAAGCAAAACGCGTGCAATAACAAGGCTATAAAACATTTAAATTTTTAGACAAGTCAATATTATTTTGATGAATAAACTACTATGTCAGGGTCTCAGTAAAACAACTGACATAAGCTTTAAATGAAAAGGTCACTGTGTTTTGGAAGCATCATAAATTAAATACTGGCGTCATTTAAGTAATTTGTACTCACTTAAGCACCAAATTTAAATTTTTATATATATATATATATATATATATTTATATATATATATATGATTTTTACGTGAATCTATTTTATTTTACACCTCTCCTGAAAGACAGCATTTTTATTAAATTTATAAATTTTTCATATTTCTGCGATATCCTCATAAACTATGTTTTTTGTTTTCTGCGTGCAAAAAGCTAAATGTGGCCTCTTGCTCTCTATTTTGCTCTGACAACAGATGATCAAAAGGACAGGATTTTATTGATGTGTGATACGTGAAACATCTTATATTTAAAGAAACTGATTTATCTTATAATATTAGATTAGTGCCAGTCCATCTGCAAACATTTAGGACCATAAATGCGATACTCTGTAACATTTATGGAATATGCACAACACTGATGATTTGAGGTTCCGCCCAGCGTATACAAGTCCACAGAGAATCTGACTGGAGTAATTAATGAATCCATTTGGAAAGTCCATGCCCTTCAATTAGCCTCTATGCAACGAACAGCTGCGATCCTGTCCCCTTGGGGAGGTGTGCAGAAAGAAATCCTAAGAGTACTTTATATATCTGATTTATAGGGGCAATTATAGACTCCATTTGCACAAAATTGTTCAATGTAGGTGCAGTGAAATAATTAAGAATTTATAAGCCATTAATCTGAACTGAACTAAGCATTTCAAGCATCTGAGATGCGACTTTGCACATATCACAACCTTTCACTCCAAGATCCATTTAAAGAACTCCTAAAGAACTCAAAGTTCATTATGGGAGCTAATAATCAACTGTCCCCTTGAAATTATGGCTGCGTGCAGTGAATACATTTAGGTACAGTAAATCTGAGATTTTCTTGACATAATAAAGCAAGTAAAACATCCCTTAAAGGTGATATAAATGTAGTGGGCAAACAGTTTCTAAATTGAGAATGTATGGTCAAGTATGTCTTCCATCAACACCTGTAGTGGCTAAACTTGTTTGTGAACCATATTTGCTATCAGCTCAGCTAGAAAAATATTTACACAGCATCATCAAAGAAGATACCCCCAAATTCACTCTAAACATATACTTTGCCTAACGCTAGATTCCCCTAACCCCACTGTAATGAATGGGATTGTACATTGGGTTACATTGCTGTACACAGCATTATTGCAACCCTGGATACAGCAGTGTACACCATAATGTACAGATAACACTAAAATTGTACTGTGTTGTATTCCATATGTCAGTGTTATAGCGTCACTTAAAAGATGCTCACATTTTTAAAGTGAATAATATTTGGCGCCAAAGTACATACCAGATGCATACCGCAAAACTAGGCCAGCGTTAAGTAAGGCTTGTAATAAAAAGTTAGAGGTGAGTTAGAGAGCATAGTAGACAGTCATTACTGTTAGCCAAGAAAAGGATAAAGAACTGAGTAGTGAAAACATAAATTAGTCTTGGGGTACTCTAAGCGCTAATGGGGATCATGGAATGTCAGAAAGGGAGACATCCTTATTAAAGGTACCTGTTTGATGTCACTCATTTCCGTGACAGGATGATTGCATGCATAGGGGTGCACAGGGGGTGTCAAATGTGCCTAGGAACACTCGTATGGAAGTCCAAATTGTTCTTCCTGTACCCTTATATATTTTGGTGAGTATGGGATGGACCATTATCTTGTTGCAGATCACAAAAACTGTTTGTATTTTGGCAGAGGATAGAAAACAAAATTGGGATATATTATGTATCTCATTTTTAATTATAGTACAGTTGTTATTAGTTTAGAAATAAGTTCAATTTATGCTCTTACGGTTGCATGTCAACCTACCCATACCGCCACATGTACTCTCATGGACATAAACTCTAGCTCATGCCTGCTAATTTACTTTTGGGGCGTTGTTTTGGACATTAGCGGAGTGATTGGCATAGAACTAAATGAAAGCATATACAGTTATTATTAGGATCAAGAACAAAGTCATTACGCACTATGCATTCTACCTCAACCATTGCTAGACAAGAGTCAATAAAGGGGGAATAAATATCCGCTGCAGGGGTGAGAGCTGAATTGTAAAAATGCTGCATCTTAAAAATGAAATAAATAAATAAACTCGGTGGTAAAATCATCCAAAAGTCTCACGTAAATACAAACTATCTACTGAACAAAGAGAGTTTTCATGTTCTCTTTTCTTCAGGGCTACGTCCAAATCGTTTTGGCCCATTTTAATCTGTGATTTTTTTTAAAAAAAAATTCTGGTTGCCTCGAGGCACAACTTGTGATCAATGAACCCTTTTGTACATGAATTTTCCCACAAAATGAATCTTCAAAAAGATGTGTGGTTGATGTTGCTCTGTCTGTTTTAATCAATAGATATTATTGTTTGTTTTTTTTATTAACACTCCATGGTATTTGGCTAAAAACGAGATGTATGTGTGTTTGTTATGGGGTTTAATGGTAAGTTGTAAACTACATTTTCAGAATTAAGGGCAAATCTGCTAGGGTCTGCTCACATAAACATTAAAGGGTTACTGTAACCTGTTGGAGCGGTGGGACCTTTTCTTTGCAAAATGCCCTCTTGGAAACTATGGAGCACTAGTATCGTACAAATTCTTGATTTCCAGTCTCAGTAAGTCATTACATAAATATTATCTATAGGCATCAGTCAGGCTGTCCAGTTAATCACTCATTATTGTTGCATTAATGTTACATGGTAAAAAGTCAGACTAATCCATCAAAAGGCCAGCAAAAAATAACAATATTGGCTGTTGTCCAGGATGCCCACAAATGGTTAATACATTTAATAAAAATTCTACTGGTACAATCAGTTGTAAGTACACCTGTGGCTAAGCAGATATAAGGAATTTGTTTATCGTGTTGTGGTGATAATTCCAACTCAGTTGCAAGATTTAGTTCAAAATATGTGATGGAAAAATGACATGACAGAGTCTGAATATTTGTATTATTTGGTAAATTAGATCTGAGGGCCTGAGTTCAGTCAAACTCAGAAGCCAGCTTGCTGGCCATTATAGTAAATATAACACATCTTAGAACTGATAACTGACATGGTAACATGCAGCACTTAGTATATCTAACTGAAAATGCTGAGAACTGACAAAAGGGATTGCAAATTATAGGCCTAAGTGCCTAAACAGAAACATTCTTCAAATCCGCTAATTTACCTTACTTGTTGTTATGGCCTAAACTTTGAAATTCCACTGTCAGTTCTGCAAAATTCACCTTTTTAGTGAATAAAACCACTTACGTTAGGCATTCGTGCTGTTCACGGTCACTGAGAGGCCAGTTTGCTTTGGGATTACTACATGTTACTACCTGCTACAAATATGTCACCTTCGCGAAACCTACTTTCATTCCATGTATCCTGTAAACGTAGTTATTGAAAATTGTTCTAAACTGCTGAACGCTGTTGGAGAAAGTTTCACTCTGCCCCTGACTTCATCCACTAAAAATTTATGCTGTGCTCCTACCCTCTGCAAAAGTAAATTACTTCAACACTCCCATAAACACACTGTCCCGCCAACCCAAATGCCTATTTCACATTTTTAATGCTCTCCTTCGCCCTGTTGCACCCCCTCTTCCTACCAGCATGTCCGCCTCAAACTTTGCAACTCACTTCACTGAGATTTCTACAATCAGAGAAGAGATCTGTAACCTCTCTCCCTCCCCTTCCAATAGATCACCCAACCATACTCACTCCACTGTTCTATGCTCATTCGCACCTACTACAACAGAAAAGCTTCTGCTCTGCTCCGATCCTCCCGCCCCAACACCTGTTCCCTCGATCCTATTCCCTCATATCTCATCCACACTCTGTCTCCCTCTCTTGCTCTTCCTCTCTCTAAAGTTTTCAATCTCTCCCTTTCCTCCGGCTCATTTCCTTCATCCTTCAAGCATGCAACCATAATGCCAATTCTGAAAAAGCCCAACCTCGACCCCAACTCCCCATCCAACTACCGCCCTATATCGCTCCTGCCGTTTGCCTCCAAGATCCTTGAGAGAGTTGTGTATGCGAGATTGACAGACTTCCTCAAATCCAACTCTCTGCTTGATCCGCTTCAGTCTGGATTCCACGCTCGTCACTCTGTTGAAACAGCTGTGACCAAAGTATTCAACGATTTAATCGCTGCTAAATCTTGCAGCCATTACTCTATCCTAATTCTCCTTGATCTTTCTGCTGCCTTTGACACTGTTGATCATCATCTTCTTCTAATTCTCCATAATCTCGGTCTACGAGATACTGCTCTCTCCTGGTGCTCCTCCTACCCCTGCCAGCGCCTTTTCAGTGTTTCTTTCTCTGGCTCTACATCTTCTCCCCAACCCCTCTCTGTTGGTGTATCCCAAGATCCAGTCCTTGGTCCCCTACTGTTCTCCATCTATACTGCCTCCCTTGGTAAACTCATCAGCTCCTTTGGCTTCCATTATCATTTTTATGCAGATTACACGCAAATCTACCTGTCCTCTCCTGATCTCTCTCCGCCCTTCTTGACTCGTGTCTCTGACTGCCTCTCCGCGATTTCCAATTGGATGGCTGCTCACTTCCTTAAACTCAACCTGTCCAAAACAGAACTTCTCGTCTTTCCTCCCTCAAGTGTTGCTACTCCCGTATCTGTCTGACTCCAAGTCAATGGCGCCACCACCACCTTTACCTTGCAGGCTCGCTGCCTATATGTTCGTTTAGACTCCGACCTCTCCTTCGCCCCTCATGTCCAGTCGATCGCCAAATCCTGCCACTTCCATCTCAAAAACAAAGCTTGCATCCGCCCCTATTTAACACCAGACGCGGCTAAGCTGCTGGTCCAAGACGTTGTTCTTTCTTGTCTTGACTACTGCAATATCCTTCTCAGTGGTCTTACGTAACTGCGGCAATGTTCCAAGCTCGCGGGAGTAGAACCCAGCGGAACTGCAAGTGAGAACTCCCCTGGGTCCTCTCTCCCTCTTCCCGGTGCTATCATTATCATCATAGCACCGGGAAAATATCTTGCGGCTTGGGAACTGCTGCTCTATTGGCAATTGGGTGGCAAAAGGTAAATCGCCAGACATTATAGAACTGCATCGCCCATGATGCATTGGCAGCCTTTAGGTTAGCATCATTGGTGTTGTAGTTTTACAAAGTCTGTGAATGTACCATTTGCCCACTCCTTCTGAGAGATTTATTCACTAAACAGTGAAAAGATGACTCTTGCTATAAGGGTTTAAGCAATAATCCAGTACAGTTAACATTACGTTGCCTGAACCAATTCTCGAAGCTCCTATAAACAAATTATATTTAAGCATATGTCAGCTTTGTGTTCATGAATGGCACAAGCTAAATAGTTTTAAAAAAATGAACAACCTGTCAGTTCTGTTGGATCTGATCCAATCACAGAAGACTGTTGATATGAACACACTGTTCCTGTCATTTGAAGCAAGGCGACTTTCTGGTAGCCTTGTGTAATTATGACTGTTAATCTATGAGAGTTGTGTGCTCACTGTTCCCTTGGCCTGCGGATGCACCTTTCTGCTCTGTGATCATAAATAAGATGCTCAGTTGTATGAACAGCAGCTCTTACTATGCCACGTCCAGCAACATCACAAAATTATGAATGACCCGTCTCTTCTTTTTCTTTTATGTTTAATGACAAAAACAATAGAATGTTTTGGTTTTACTGCTTGTCTCCTCATCAATCCTTCAGTGATTTGGCTGGACCTAACAGTAAAAGAAATAGAGCAAGGGAGAATGACAGAACTTACTTGGCTTTGTTGATAATGGGTTATTAAGATGCTAGCATGTGGTGGGATAGCACAGATTCCTTGGTATTCTTTCAGGAAGGGCTATCATGTGCCTGCTTGGCACTGTTGCTCTGATCCTAGTCTATGCTTAAATCATACCAGTTACTTGTTAAAAACAGTCTCGTGATGTGGTTCATTAGTTCAGTTGCACACTGTCTGCTTTCTCATGGTCTGTCTCAATGAATGCCAAGCAGCTGTCAGGCTCCTCTTGTGAGGATTTATAATAAGTATGGCATGAATTTTTGTGATCTCTACTTAATTATTGTTTTGTTGTTTTTTTTGCATCTCTGTTTACATCTATACAGTGATTGGGTGAATTTGTACAGTGCGCTGTAGTAGTTATGGTGCCAGGAATGCCTGTGCATCCTTCCAATGCAAGTAGTTAAACTGTTTCTTAACTAGGGTCCCAGAGGCACTGTTCCTTGCCTCCACTTCAGCCAAAAGAAAGCCAGAAGGCAGTCTAAGAATAATAGGATTGTAAAACCTACAGAAAAAGAATACAAATATTTTTATATGCACCTCCTCCACACAGTCATTTGGTGGGTACCACCCCTTCCTCCTAAGAAGCGTGAAGGAAGATTATAACACTGTTCATTCTTTTTATAATAGGCGGCTGCTTTATAATGATATAAACTTAAAATATAAAAACAAAATTATTACGGTACCGCAGGTCCAAGTTGCCGTTTCTCTTGGTCCGATACATCCCTGAGGTATTTGGGGGTGTGGCTGATAAAATAGATTGGTCAATTATATCAGACAAACTTTTAGCCGCTCTGAGCGCTGCCACACATCTGGCTTGGTAGGGTAGGAGTCATTAACATTAATCTCCTTTTATGGGTATATCTCTTTCAAACACTGCCAATTTCCATACCCTTGACTTCTTCAATTCCCTAATTTCCCTAGTGATTAAGTACATTTTGTGCAAAGGTACTGCACACACCAGTTATGACACCAGTTATGACACAATGGCGCTGTCGAAGATTGTAAATTGTATTACCAAGTCACATACCTCCTGAGGGTAGTCGAATGGGCGAAAACAGGAGTTCAAAAGCTTTGGAAGGAGATTGAGGTTGCTTTAGTGGGAAAATCACCCATAACGCTATCCTGGCTAGCCTAACTCACTCGATTAACGCATGGGTGCTCATGTAGCTTCACCATATCTCTTTATCTCAACCACACTACACATCTGGCATACTGTAGCTCTGAGTTGAGAACTGTCATCATTCCTGTTCACACTATACCCAGCAGTCAAACTAGGCCTGGTAGCGCCCCCATTTGTGACACCGCTTTTTAGCACCCTACACCACAAATTGGACACCTCTGTGAAGATGGAGAGCTACAGCTACCGTATCACTCTCATCAGTCAACCCTTGACCTTATTTGAATCAATATGTGTAACCCTGGAGCCCCTATCACATTGGATTTCCTGGATATTTCTCACCTTACAAACCCAGTTGAGATGGCCAACCCCTGGGTTCAAGGGTAGATGGGAGGAGGCACCAGGGGAACCACTTACACTGGTGCAATGGGAGAAAATCTGTGATCTCACTCAGCACTGTGCAACATCTAATAAGGTACACAAAATGGAATACAAACTGCTAGTTCACTGGTATAGGACCCCACACCCATAAACCCAGCAACGAATGTTGTAGGTGCCATGTAGCCATGTGGGGGGGCACTCTCTTACACATGTGGTGGGAATAGCCCTATAATATGTCCTTATTGGACTAATATTCATGCCTTGGTGAAGAGGTTCTCAGATAATCCACCACCCTTCCTGCCTGTGCCAATGCTTCTCTATCACACAACCACACGCACATCACTATACAAAAAAATCAGTGACTATCTGCATATTGAATGTAGCTCCCCATGTATTGGGAAAAAAAGTCACTCCATCCTTTAGTTTGTTGTACCAACCTGTGGAGGACCTTCGCTCCATTGAGAGCTAGTCTTTCGTACAGAGGGGCGCCAACAGTATTATCTAACGATCTGGAGCCACTGGCTGGTCTCCATTGATATGGTTGAATTCCAAGCCATGCTAACATGAAAAGCCACAGGTACATACCATTCCAAAGCCTGTGTGGTAAGGACGTGGGGGCCATGAGTGCTCTGTTGGAGATCCTTGTAGGGAGTGACACAACTCTATGTTACAGATTTGAAGGGTGTAACACCCTTCAATCATTAAGTGCACTAACATTTATGTTATCGGTTATACGAGCAAATTACGTTACATGTTTTTATAAATATATCCCAGCTTGTGGTTAATTATGGAGACAATTTTGTAGGAGTACAGCTACATAATATAGCCTTTATGTCCAATTTGGTCACCCAACAGCATTGAGTTACCAAAGAAAAGGAAAGTGTAAAGAAAAATATCATACTTTATGGTTCAAGTGTTACTGGGGCTATATCCCCCAGAATTCCCAGGAAAACCACCCATAACGCTAGCCCAACGCATGTGCGCTCAAGTGGCTTTGCCACACCGATTTATCTCAACTGCACTACACATCTGGGAGTAGTGTTCCCACAATTCCCGGTTGTGCAGTTACGTGATATAAGCAGGTGTTTCATACTTGTGCACCTGACTTTGTATACCCAGGTATGCAACTACTCTTATATAGATCTATTAGGTGACCTACATGTACTGTTGGATTTGAACTAGTGTGATTTGTATTGGGTCCTGTGAGTCCCACGTAAAAATGTCCTCAATAAAATATATATTTACAACAAAAAAACAAACAAATACTAAATCCTTCCCCAATGGGGCCCTTCCCACAGCAAACACCATGCGAATATTGTAAAGTTTTGGACAAAATGGCAATGCTGGAAAAATAGCTGCTTTAATGCTTAGAAGATTTTTTTGTTGCAGTTCAAATATTCAAATGTTAAAATATTCTTGATTTACATTCGGAATTCCATCCACAATCTCCAGTTAAGTGAATACTCCTTCCTGTATGTTGTAATCAGCTCTGTTAGTCAAATAAAAAGAATAATATTCACGGACCATTTAATGTCATGGGTGCATCCACCACTCTAGTTAATAAAAGTAAAGGAAATTCAGCAAAACATTTAAACGGTCATTTATAATTCAGTAATTGTAACCAAAATTTAAATCCACAAATTCTGCTGTCCAGATGTGCTGTCACTTTCCGATTCAATCAAACCCCTTTAGATGTTATTTAATTTGCTGGGTGCGTTATAAGTCAGCCTCTTTATTTAAGCGGGAAGTTAAACACTGTTCGGTTTATACAACACAATAAGTTAAATTATTCCGTAAGACCAGCATTTTATTCTTCATTCAAGATCAGGTCCAAATTAAGGATGCAAAAACTGCAATGGGTATTCATATTGTCTGCCTATTCAGACAGCATAGCTTGTTGTATGTGTGTTTGTAATGGGTGAAAACTTTCTTTAAAAAATGGAATTCTCAGATAAACAGAGATGGGTGGTATCCTGTCTCAGATCGACCCTCAATGGCTTCCAAGTTTTCCTAACCACCTATATTATTTACCCATTCATGCACAGACTGACAAAATGTGTTTATAATGTGTCCCTTTTATACGGAAGTGGATAAAGGATACGACTTTGATATCAGTGCTGAAAATGGAGATGCCATGTCTAGCAAGAGTTTATACAAAAAGTCTTTCTGAAAGGGGCACTTGGCCTATCCCATCCCTTTTCAAAAAAAAAAAAATGAAAGGACTCCGCAGAATATGGAATTGCAACACAAACTATTACTCATTCCTCTATAGGCAATATGGTGGCCAAAGGTAAATCGCCAAACATTATAGAATCGCATCGCCCATAATGCATTGGCAGCCTTAAGGTTAGCATCATGGGAGTTGTAGTTTTACCAAGTCCGTGAATGTACCATTTACCCACTCCTTCTGAGAGATGTATTCACTAAACGTTGAATAGGTGACTCTCTTGCCATATGGGTTTGCAGTTTGGTTGTCAGCTATTTTCAGTTCAATATTCTATATTCCAAGTGTGCAATATTCATTGTTCTAAGCCAATACATGCAGTGGAATGTCAATATTGGCAGTAATATGGAGTGTTTCTAGTTGCTAACCAATGTGTTGCATTAAATTTCCTCCT
The DNA here is from genome assembly GCF_036172605.1 of Pelobates fuscus. NCBI lineage: Eukaryota > Metazoa > Chordata > Amphibia > Anura > Pelobatidae > Pelobates > Pelobates fuscus. Next base: position 317,154,825 of record NC_086320.1, on the reverse strand, counting down.
AATCACAAATATACCGACCACAATACTAATTCCTGAAGATCAAATTCGCTTTTCGCAGACATTTACTTATTTGACAAGGGACGTCATTTTTCCCTTCTGTTTTAGCATGATCACAACCACAAACACATTATATTTAATTCTTGCCAGTTCAGTGCAATATAAGTAACTCAACATCATTTTTTTATGATTTTTATTGCAGTTTTTGAATTGAGACCTACAAATTACACATATTATGAGCCAAGAAAGGAGACATAAAAAATGTGATCTATCACTTTTTCATATAGTCCCAGTGTGACTTGAAATAAGCCAAAGCTTATCCAGTCTCTACATCATCACTCTTTTTTTTTCTTCACTTAAATAGAACCGATTTTTGCAATTAAAACAAATAAAGTGAATTCCCCTGCTAAAGCTCTAAATGCAAACAGTTTACTTTATCCTTGATGGGTTTTTGCGAGTTATAAACAATGGAAGTAATTGATCTTACTCAAAAAAAATATATATAAGTACTTACGGTTTTCCAACTGTTTTTAATTTGCCGAAGCGTTAAATTTAGGATCTCCATACGGCTGCGTTCATATGGGCTGCTAATGAAAAAAGCACATTGCAAGGATGAATTAAAAAAAAAAGTGGTCTGTAGCCTAGTTATAGTATTATTGCATACCTACCAACTGTCTTGGATTTTAAATCCAGTCCCTAGTTTAAAACTAGGTCTGCTGTAATTAGAGTAATATTTGCAAATTGACATTAAGTTCTGGCAGGACAGTAGTAATTGTTCTGTATCTGGCAGGACAGTAGCAATTTAGGATCACTCCGACCCAGGATTTGTTTTTCTCTGAATACCATGAGAAGACCTTGTTTACTATTTCCCCTTTTAGCTCACTACAGTGTGTTAGTTATACAAGTACAATTATTTAAATAGTGCCAACATATTCTGCAGGACTGGTAAACAAAACAAACAATTCTAACAAAACATGTTTGACATACAGGAACGATAGGTGGAGAAGGCACAACATTTTATTTACATACATGGAAATGTGTTCTCAGCCATCTTTCTAAGACAGTATGTAAGATGCTACATTAGTGTAATGGTATTCTATGCATATTGTACTGATATGTAGTTTCTGTTTTAATTGATTTTAATAGATTGTAATTAATATGTTTTGTCTGATTCTTTTTTTCCTTTGGGTGTGGGACTGGTTTGTTCGTGAAAGGTGTTTTTGCTTAAATGCGTTTGACATCTACCAAAGTTTGACATTTTTATTTTTGCTTGTTTGTTTTCTTGTTTGACTCCATGGCACAAATATATATATATATATATATATATATATATATATATATATATATATATATATATTATATTTTTTTATTATTATTATTATTTATTTATTTTTTGGCATTATATTTATTAGACTGTGTATCTCACCTACGGTTCCATAGCACCCCCCTGAGTTCTTTCCCACTTACAGGATTCTATTCCCTTGTAAGGTACCTGAAACTGCAGATAGTATTTAGCCACATTGCAGCTGCACTTTACTAACCATTTTTGCCCAAGTGAGCATTCTCTGTGCATGTTAGTGTTGGTGGGCTGGCTAACAGGACTATGTGTACATACACTGCACAGACAGACAGACAGGCTGTCATACCCCCTTTCCAGGCGCATCTGCCATTGTGGTATCAGCTGTATGCCCTCTTCTTACCAGCTTGCTTAGACCCAAAACTGTGTAATCCAGACTAAAGCAACCAATGTCAGCCTGAATTGTGCCATTCAGATTTTGATTCTATATAATTTGGAGTTTAGTAAATAAACCCCAACAGTTCTTGGACTTACAAAAAAAACTTAAATAAAGCAATTTTACGAACATTGTCAATATTTAGAGTGCGAACATTTTAATGGGTTGATTTTTTTTTCTGTACAGGTAGCTTTTATTTTTCTTCTGTTTCAGCCAAACAGTTGACATTCAGTGGTAATATTTTACATATAAAAAAAAAAGTCACATTTTTTTTCGGCCCACAGCTGAGCGTTTTTAGACTGCATGCCACTTGTTTCCTGTGTAATTACATATATTTTGGGACTTAAGTATTTCATACATGCTTGACTGATTTTAGCAAGCATAATGAAGAAATTGCAGCTGAGTGATTGTTGCACTGCGGGGACTGGGTGAGGTAGATAGCATTTTATTTAACATCATTCAGATCCAAGGCAGCTGGACCACCCTTCCACTGGGGATAGAGTATGCAGAGTTCCAAAACAAGGCAATCCTAAACACCAAAATCAAAATAACCCCTCCCCCACCCCCCTTTGACTGAAACCAGCTGTATGTCAGTTTTCTAGGTCCTACGTTAATTTTTATAATTTAATACATGTTGACATATTGGTTTATCTCTTGTATAATGCTTTCACTACAACCATTTGCGTTACACTTTTAATGATCCTCAGTCAAAAAACCCTGTATAAGGAATACCTCAAGCACCATGACCACTACAGCACGATGTTCTGCAATCCTCTGTCTTGTGATTTAATATGTATGCAAGGTTTTAATTTGCTCCTTGAACCATAAAAATGAAACTATATTTTACGCATTAAAGCCCAGTTGACTGTGTTGGAATTTCATTGAAATTTCCAGCCAAAAGATATTCTGGGACAAAGTAGCACATACTTTGACTTAGTACATTTCCTAGTGTTGACAAAGCTTGACTCAAGGCGGAGTTACAGCCATCAAACTTGTATTTTTACCCAGCCATCACCAGTGACGACTGTAGGGAAATAAAGCTCTTTCTATCGTGGTTCCTACTTTCAGTTTTATTAAAGCGGTGTTAGAATATTTCTTTCATTTCAAAGATGATTGCATTGCTTTTAGAACCTTGTTTCTTCATCTTTGTATCCTCTAAAGGTCTAGAATTGTACGCAGTATTATATCCTATGCCTTAACCCTAGGCATGAAAGAAAGAAATTGTCCAGCAGACCTTAAAGGAACACTATAGTCACCTAAATTACTTTAGCTAAATAAAGCAGTTTTAGTGTATAGATCATTCCCCTGCAATTTCACTGCTCAATTCACTGTCATTTAGGAGTTAAATCACTTTGTTTCTGTTTATGCAGCCCTAGCCACACCTCCCCTGGCTATGATTGACAGAGCCTGCATGAAAAAAAAACTGGTTTCACTTTCAAACAAATGTAATTTACCTTAAATAATTGTATCTCAATCTCTAGATTGAACTTTAATCACATACCGGAGGCTCTTGCAGGGTCTAGCAAGCTATTAACATAGCAGGGGATAAGAAAATCTTAATTAAACAGAACTTGCAATAAAGAAAGCCTCTCTTTACAGGAAGTGTTTATGGAAGGCTGTGCAAGTCACATGCAGGGAGGTGTGACTAGGGTTCATAAACAAAGGGATTTAACTCCTAAATGGCAGAGGATTGAGCAGTGAGGCTGCAGGGGCATGTTCTATACACCAAAACTGCTTCATTAAGCTAAAGTTGTTCAGGTGACTATAGTGTCCCTTTAAATTTGATGAAAATTCACCTGGCATAATGGCAAAATAAAGGGGAAGCACTGAATTTTCATCAATCCAAAGTGTGCTGGACCATTTATTTTCTTTAAAGGCTCTGCACTTTTTGGCTGGGAATATCCTAGCAGAGCTGCTTAATTGTATCTCAACACTGTAAACGTAGGCTGACAGGCCATTTTGTGATGTCTATATTTACCTTATGTCTGCATGTTTCTCAAAAAACATATAGCATTCAGGTAAAAACATATCTCCCATTTTCTCCTATTTTTAGGAGCTTCATATTGTTGATGTGTCTGAGCGGATAACAGAGCTCCACAGCAATACTACTCCCAGTAATGTGTCTTAACTGTGTTTAGAAATCCGTGTTAGTAAATAAGATTCATATAGTATCCATAAAGTTCTATAATTTGCTATTTGTCACCTACATTTTCTCAGAATAGCCTCGCCCCTGGCTACACCCCTAAAATGAAAGTGTCCCTCTTTGTCCATTTGAAATGTTGGGCTGCATGCAAAAAAACATAAAAAGTGTATTGAGTTCAAATCATTTTTTTGTAATGATAATAAATGATGCATACATGATATGGAAGATATGACAAAAAAAGTCTAACAGCAATTTATTCATTTGCTGACAATGGCATTTATCACCCAGGCATCCTGGGACTGGTAGGTACATCTCTATGTGGTTTATTCATTGACATCACGTTGTGGTAAATTGATTCTGGATTGCATAGTTTTGGATGAGTTGGCCAGATTTTTCAAATCAACAAAATTTGTTGTCGTCTTATTTTGATCTCCATTTTACATTTCTCTTGTGGCTGTGTAGTGTTAATGCTTAGCCAATAAAGCTGTATTGTGTTTGAGATGGACACAAATATGGTTCTCAGCGAACAATATAATGTAAAAAGCTACAAAGACTGTAATTTAAACTGTACACGGTATACATTGGTGAGAGCTCAGTTGATATACGCTACGGAATCTGTTGGCGCTATATAAATGGCGATGATAATACTAATAATATCGGGCTCCAATTACAGTATCTTGCACGTTCGATTTTTGGCAGGATCAAGTCAGACTTTGTTATAATATAATATAACATTATAATATAAATACCACCAAGTTCGGTAATATTAACCTCTGGACATCAGAATATAATTGTGAACTGGTAAAAAGCTAAATGTACCTTTCCTGGTAAAATAATTTGATATTATTATAATTATTATATTTTCGCATATTCAGTTCATTGAATACGGTTTTGTTTTGCTTTTTTGTTGCTATTTAATTTTGTCTACTTTAATTCCAAAACTTGCTTTAAAAGTTAATAAAGATTAAGTGTTGTTATACAATTTTCATTAGCTTGTGTAGTAAAATGACCAAATTCTACGTTTTATAATTAGTGTAAGAAGATCTCCAAGTGTACTTGTAGTGCTTTAAATCTCTAACCATTGTAGGAATTTTGTTGGAAAATGCACTCCTATTTAACCCTTTCATAACAAGCAATTGATACCTGCTTAAGGATGGAGAAATGTATCAATTACAGAGTTAAATTCCTAATAAACTAGGCAAAATAACATATGAAGACATAGAACAATAAAATATGAACCACAGATCTGCCGAGAGGAGAAAATCAGAATATGACCCAGTTATGCAGAAATATTGGCAGTAACACCAACCCAAGCACGTATAAAAACAGTTCAGCTCTCTTCGTGCCAGAGGCCCGAGCTACGTAACACATTGTATACTCTTTGTGGTGCTGAAAGAGTAAATGTTAATCTGGATGGAATTGAGAAAACAATTTCCATGCTGATATAGGAATACCTTGTCCAAATAAGATTGTAGTCTCGCAATTAAGTTTCTTATAAACAACCCCTAATTTAAAAATTTGAAAATAATTAGACAGGGACACCCTAAAAAAAAATTAAATCATGAAACCTTTTTTTCAAAATGCTTATTTGATACATCACGATAAGGGAATTTGCCCTATTTTATTTTATATTACATTGCTAAATCAGTACTGTGGAATTTATTTATTTTTCTCTGATATTGGACTTGTGGTTTACCTATATAATCCCTTCAGAATCCTTCAAAATAAATATAAATATATAATATAAATATTTATAATAATAACTATTTTAATAATTATATATAATACCGTCTGCTTTCTAGCATACCTTTCACAAAACTTCACTGCGTCAACTGTAATTTTGTCAGATCACAGCGTAATGGCATGGAGGAAGGGCAGACTTTGTGACAATAAAAATCTGCTCATGGACTCCTAAACCTTGAGACTAGTCAAAACCCAAGGCTCAGAGCCAAATCTTGAGTGTTGCCAGGTATGCTGGAACATAACTCTGAGATCTCTTGGGATATGCTCTATACATAGTTGAGCTTTAAGGCACCGTCTTGTTTCTCTTTGTCTAATTGACAAAATATTCTCAGATTATCTTTGATACTCTGGGATGTTAATGGTTAAAGTAATGTAATACTACAAAAACAACACAAAGCATTGCATATATTCACTATAATTATGTAATGTTAAGAGAAGCAACGCAGAACTCTCCCTTTAAGCGGAATCTATCAATGTAATCTAAGTCATTATTTTAGCTTAATATTGAACATATGGAGCATGTTGAGAGATTGGTAATCAGTCACTTTGCAGATTAGGATTTTCTGTGTCCTGGGTCACATTGGGGTTACGTTTTATAAACACAGTCTGTTTAAAATGTGCTACAGTAGTCTTCTCATTACGGACCTTGCAGCGTGGGGAGAGCAGGGTTTTTTAGCTCCCCCACACAACGCGTAGCATTGGCCAATAAATCTCTATATAAATTACTTTATTTTCATTACACAAGAGATTTCTAAGCCATTCTCAAGAGTTTTCCAAATATGTTTATCAATGGCTGCTAGAGCTGTATGTTAATTTATGAAAATTCTTTTGATAAAAGTATTCATCAAGCCTTGAAAATATTTTCTTCATCGGCTAGGAAATTACCAAATTGACTTACAAACATCTTCAGGCGCAATCTATTTGGTTTACATATGTTTATCCATTTTAATATAGTTTTTAGTAATATTATTTTAATATTTCTACAGCTTTTTGAACAGAAATATATATCATATATAACTTGTATAGTTAAGTTTTAAATTGCCTGTGATCTAAATATATTTTATCATTATTATGATATGTTTTATTTACTAGGTTTATTTGTTTCTTTTATATTTCAGCGGTCTGTTATATTTAAGTTGGATGTCTTTTATTTGTTAAATACAAAATGATTGACCTCAGAATGTGTTATATTGTCATGTGAATGCTCTCAACCTATGAGCTAAGCCCTGCACTGCTGGGCTTAGGGCAGCTAGAGAGCTTCTGGTTCTCTGTCAGAAGTAGTTGAAGCAGGGAGCAGCAACCGACAGACCTAAATTGATAAGTCAAACCATTTTATAATGGTTAGACTACATAGAATTGGGGTTGGGGTGGCAAGGGCACTTGTGACACGATAACCATTGCATGTGCTGTAGTGGTTTTGGTGCCTGGAATGTTCCTTTAAATGCTGGATTGTGCTGTTTCACATAAGTGCAGGGTTATTGGAACATATTGCCTTCCAAGCAACAATTTTGCAGTGTATTTAATATGGTAACTACATTTGGCTAATAAGGAAATAAGTAGATTGAATATGACACTTAAATATTTGTTTTATTTTTCTTGTAGAGATTAAAGGCAGCTTTAAGCCATCATCCAACAGCCATATCCAATGGGAATATGAACACGATGGGCCACATGATGGATATGATGGGTTCCCGACAGGACCAGACGCCTCACCATCATATGCACTCTCACCCGCATCAGCACCAAAGCCTTCCACAGCATCATACATACCCGCATCAGCAACACCAGCATCCAGCACACCACCCTCACTCCCAACCACATCACCCACAAGGCCACCCTCACCATCACTCCCACTCACACCTTCACGCACATCCGTCACACCATCAGACATCACCACACGCTCCTCTGCACACAGGCGGACAAGCACAGGTAAGGAACTGCTCTACTTTGTTCTATAAAGACAATGCATTATGAAATAGAATATTCACTCATGAAGCCCTACCTTGTGTTTGCTAAAATAACTGGCTTTTTATTTAATATATGTCAGGTCCATACCATCTTCTAGGTTAACGACTGTACTGAGTATAGACTTAATTCATGCCTCCCCCAACACAAATTATTTTATATACTATATGCTGTTTATTATTTGAGAATATGTATCACTGTACAGTATCAATTCAGGATTCATTGCCTCTAATTATATGGAGACCATGTACAATAATTAAAGGAGAATTTAGGATTATTATTTCCCAAAATAAATCAGAAATGTCATTTATTTAAACAGATCTTTCCGGATTGAATGTTATGATTCAATTTAAAGTCTATAGGTATTTGTCCCTTTGAAGCCATGTTTGGTATAAATATAGCAAAGACATTTAACTATATAGTATCTGTCTAGTTGTGGCAAGTCAAGACTGCTGATTGGTTACCTATTCTAGTAAAGAGTGAATGGACGTTTAGTTATGATTGACATTCTGTAAAGGTGTGATGGTTACTCAAACACTGTTCCTGCTTCTGCTGACCTTTAGAAAGTGACTGACAGCCCATTTCTACTGATTTCCATGGACCTAAAAAGATGGCATTGAGATGTCTGAGCAAGTTTTTCACTTTCGGAAAAATAATTAACGTAAAATAGGTGATGACGTTTTCAATGCTTTCATATATTTAATAGATTCTAGCATATTCTTGGAGCAAGTAGACTGCGATAAACAAATTGTGACGATGACCATCATGCTGAAAATTACATTTTCTGAGTTGTCATCGCTCACACATAAACATGTACTGTTCGTATAATTCATAAAATGTCAAAGATACAGGACCATCTTTTTAAAATAACTTCGACGTCCGAACTTGAAAATTATCCAGGAAATAATAATTTTTTTCATTTTAAAAAATCCCTTTCCAAAAGCTACCTTAACTGTTGGAAATGTGCATAAAGCCCCAGTGTTATCGAGATGACCATTTTTAGAACCTGCTGCCCACGAACAGCTGGGCACTAATACCTTTCCATTTGAATGAGAACAGGTCTTTACATTTGCTTTTTCAAAACAGTTTTATTTCAGATTTTTAATTCTCTAAAATTGTAGAACTCTATAACTGGTGGCTTTGTTGAAAAAAACAAACCCTCTATTTTGGTTAGGTTATGGCTAGCAGACAATTATGAGAGTTGCCATCAAAATAATGTCGGGAGTAAAGGGCACAGTTTTACATGCAGTACATCTAGCCCCGAAATGTCTTGTGCAAAAGTAAATGTGCTATAAAGTTAAAAAAGATAATTACAGAAAAATAAACAGTATAATAATAAATAATAAAGATAAAAGGTGAGTGTAGAGATACGTTAAATTATAAATATAGCTGAAAGGAAATAGTTTTTAATTAGTAGTAGGTAGAAGCGCAATAAATAGACATAAACATGGTAACACACAGAATAATGGAAATACATAGATTGTTTGATATCACCATTTAAAAAGCACCGGCATGTTCTACAGAGCTATGCAATAGGTGTTCGAGGCATGCACGTAATTCAACAAGACAGATTAGATTTACAGGAAGAAGTGGTGGTGAAGTCATTGCTGAAGCGAGCTCACAGTCTAAAAGAAATGGGCTAAACCCACAGAAAAGGCAATGGCAAAGTACCTTGTAATCGCATGAAACATTGCATTGTAGGTGTATTAATCATGTACATCTGTAAAGATTCTATAATATTACATAGAACTCTATGGGAGACATTTCCTATGACAAGGCACCCATCTAGCACATTGCTTAGAGACAATAATTTGCTTTATGTAGCTGATCATGTCTTTGCAGCATTTTATATAGTTCATCCTGTCTTTGCAACACTAGGCAGTAGGCCTTAGAATGACGGATCGGTTCACAAATATATATTGTGTTGAGATTTGTATAAAAGGCAGACAAGCACTAGAATCTCTAAATTACCATTAAAAAATGTTGAATTAGATGTAGGTGTGTATAAAGTCAATGAAAGACTTGAAAGGCCATGTTTAGCAGGGAAATCTGGTGTAATCAGAAACATTATTTTGGCTTTGTTGTAATGTAGCGTATTATCCCATAATGTGTCTAGTTTTGTACCCAGTAATCAGTACATTTCTCCTGCTGAGTTCATTAATGATAATTGTTTGCATCCCGTGTCTTGTGCTAGCATGTAGTGTGTGTTATATGTGTGTTTTCGTTCGGGGTCTGCTCACTAAACATTGAGCAGAGTTCACAGCCAATTTGCAAATATCCACTTCAGCACTTTTAAAGCGGAACTGTCATGCCAAACTTTGTTTTTATTGAGGCAAAAGTTGGATCATTACAGAAAGTAAGACAAGGGGTTAATGCATGAAAAGTACAGGTTATGCACAATTGGTTTATACAAAGATTGCATGTACTCCCGAGAGTAACGGCCTCATTTTTTTTTTTTTTTTTTTTTTGTTAATCAAGAGTTTCAACAGTAGTGTTATATATGTATACAAGCTTAGGCTGGCGAAACAGCACATGAGTGATCATCAGTTTAGATCTCAATTATATAATATGTAGTAGGAACAGGCTGGATCACATACTGCAGGATAATATCAACTTCGAGTGTATCAGTATGCTGCAAACAGGCTGGATCTAATTGTCGGTCTGGCAATAACATGAGGTAAACAGGCTTAAATGACAAAAGGGGAGAGATGTAACTGGTGGGTAACATATGGCATACAATCTATGCGTATTATGGCAAGGAAACAGCAGAGGTAAACAGGCTATGGGGCCCGCGTCCTAGCTAAACAGGTATACTGAGCTGGTGGCAGGCTGATCAGGCGTGGATCATTACTACACAGGTTTATGTATATCTACAGAGTAGAAGGAGAGGCCTAGACAATCAAGCTGTACAAATAGAAGAGGTGACCTAAGACTGTTTTGGTTGCATGCATCATTCAACAATTGGTACAGGCTATATACTAAAGGTAATTCCGATATACACATTATTTAGTCAGTGCTAAAGGTCTAGTCTAGGTACTGTATACTGGTAAACGAGAGCTTAAGACTCATTAGTATTATGATCAGTGTGTATCTGTTGTTAGTATGTAAAAGAAGGTAAACACTGCATGTTTAAGCACCATACTGCTAATAAGTCAATAAATGAGGTATTGTCCGACAGAGTCCAGTCTTGCCTCCCCTGTGAGGTCAGCAGGGGTAGCGTACATACAGTTCGATATGCTCAGCCTATGCCGGCTCTGAGTGCTGGCTGGACGGGTCTGGTATCGTGTTCGGGATGGTGCCTTAGTGAGTCGTCCTCTCCGGCAATTCCCGACGAGGGTCGCCATCTCTGTCCGCTTACTGTGAGGGGCTGCATGCGTTGAGTGCGGGGGGGGTGTGGGGGCGGTCGAGTCTCCCCTTGGCCCCAGGCTCCGTGTGGGGTCTGCATCCTGGTTCCACGAACTCGGGTGCCACAAGAGGCCGAGTTCTTCCCCGTGAGGGCGCTTCGGATAGCCCCGGTGGTTCGTCGCCGCCAGCGGCGGTTAGGCTTCCGGCGGTGTGGTTGATGCCGTGGAGGTGGCCTCCGGATGACCCCAGGCCCGGGAGGGCGGTCGGTACTAGTTACAGGCGCTGAGGGGTACGTGGTGCCCGTAGGAGGCCCTTTCCGCCTCCGTTTCCCCGACCCACATGCTGTACCTTCTCTGTGTACTTGGGGTGCTGCAAAGATACTGTCCAGCTTTTCCATGAATTGTTGGAATATTAAATCCAGGCTTGTGGCTTGTGCGGTTTCAGGAATTATCAGGCTAGGGACTTCGGCAGAGTTGCTAGGCCCGGTGCGTCCGGAGCCCAGGCCCGGGTGGGCAGGTGCCTTCCGTATAGCCCTGTGTGTCGCTTCGGTGGGGACCGGGATAACCCCCGCCGGTCCATAGGGGGGGGAACGGGGTTTCCAGTTTTGCCTCGCCGTGTATGTCTGCAGTGGGGGAGCGGCCGTCTCTCCCACCGCTACCATGCTTGTAGGCCGCAAACTTGCGCTGGACGGGTCCGAGTCCCAGAACCACTTGCGTGGTATCATCATGTCGGTCTCGATGTCCCCTGTCGTTTGGGAGCACCGGGACTCCAGTTTACTGCCTCCGGTGGACGATAAGCGGCTTTAGGCAAGTTGGTCAGCGGGAGCAGCAGCAACATGCGTCTGCTCCCTTCAGCAGTCAGGCCCCGCCCCCCCCTGTCATGCCAAACTTACCTTTCCTAATTGCTTCCTCTTCTCTTCCTCTGTCAAGATATGTTCTTCATTTCTTCCTGTCTGCTCTAGTTTTCTTTAAAACATAAACCAAAGTAGGGACTACTTTGTCTTATGCAGGTTTCCTACGCCTGTCCATCTATGACCAGCGGAGGAGCAAAGTGTGCTCTGTTTCCTGTGGTCAGAACATTTTTCTATTTTTTACATATTACAAGGAGGGAGCTGCGGGCCGGTAGCTCCCTCCTTGTAATAAACCTTGTAAAGAGGTCTTCGTTCATTCGTTTGACATTTCTATTCATTTATTCGTCTTTCGAATGAATAAATAGATGAAATTTCTGTGGCGTATGCCCAAGCATTTAACTGGGCATGCGCGGGAATTTCACAGCGCTATCTAGTTTGGGCAGATTGATGTGTCCCACAGGGTCTTCATCTACCCACACAAAGATGGTGGCGCCTAGGTCCGGGCAGAAAATAAAGATGAAAAAATAGGTAAGCTGGGGGGCTTAGGGGCATTTGGGGATTACTAGGGGGACAATTAGATGTAGGGTTTTTTTTTGTTTTTTTTTCACTGAATTAGTTGTGTATTTTTGGGGGGTGGGGCTGTAGTTTGTGCGGATTAAATATATTTATTTATATTACTAATATTTCCATGCATGGAACCCGTTTATGAGACTCCAGAATAGATTTGATGCCAAATAATCTTTTTTTTTTCTTTTTGTATTAGTGTTGCACCTAAATTCTCCTCAATTGTTCCCTCTACATTCTTTTTAGATAAAAAAATAGCTCCATATACCACAATAATTATTTTTTTTCATTGACATGTGTCATCTCCATTACTTCTTTGCCCCAAGCTATACAATTCCAGTGCAGTCTATTCACACACCTTTTATTAAGCAGTATTATGCGATCTGTTCACCTAACTAGAGCTCTCAGCAATTTATCTGTTAGATAGACAGATAGATAGATAGATAGACAGACAGATAGATAGACAGACAGACAGACAGACAGACAGACAGATTAGATTAGATTAAAAAAATAAATAGGTCTCCAAATATACATGGACACAATTACCTTGTTTAATTAGCCTTTCAAATGATTCAGTCTTGGTTTTAAAAAAGAACTTTCCAAACACTTTATCTATAAACATTCCTGTAGACTTTAACCCCTTAAGGATGGAAATATTCCATCATGATTCCCTTTTATTTATGAGCTTGTGTCCTTAAGGGGTTACGGGTGACTTCTGAAGATAAATCATTTGGAAAGTGTTGAATCATTTTGAAAGCTTACAAAATCAAGGGCATTGTGCCCAGGTCTACCAGGAGACCTTAACTGAAAAATAAAAAAGTCTAAATCATGTGTGCCTAAAAGGTAGGTTTCCAGATGTTCTAAAACTACAGCTCCCACGATGCTTTGTCATTCTAAAGGGATTCTAAAGAAATGCAAAGCATCATGCGTGTTGTAGTTATACAATTTCCGGGGATCTACCTTTTGGGCACCATTGATCTAAATGTTCTAGTTAAGGTTTTACAAGGGATCTAAGGCGAGATATCTGTGGTTACCTTCTTACTGCATATGCCTTTGCCATACACACATGTATTATTTGGGATTTTTGTGCTGCTCTGTCACGTTTATGATAGGAACCCATTAATCCCCTCTTTTTCTACAATTCTCATGTTGTGTTACACAGTGAAAAATAAGTACTCATAATATTCAATTAACGTTAATTAAGCCAGACTGAGCAGCTGGAATATTTATCAAAACATTCCACTCGCAGATTATCTGTTAATCTGCAAAAAAAAACATTCCCATAATGAATGTGTCTTCTAGCCTAGGACATTATTACTGGGATACAAAATGTGTTGCTTGCGTTTTCAGAAACTGTAGGGTTAATTCAGATTTCACACCCTTTTTACGTCACGAGACAGCAATTAACTTGCAATTATCTTATTTTCCTTCAAGTAAGCATTGGACATAAACACATAAGCCTGCTTTCAGATACTAACTACACATGTCTGGGGCAGATTTTGGTCCAAACTGCTGGGAAGCTTTTTGTTGTCTGCTAGTAAAGCTATAAAGAAAGGGGTGTTCAAATTAACCTTATAAATGCTCATCTGTGTAGTAAATAAATCGAGCAGGAAAGCCTTTTCCAGTCAGACGGAAAAGGCAGATGTGTTAAAAATAAGGCTGCAGACACATAAATTATAGACCTCTAAAGTCTCCAAAAAAATGTGTGCTGTATGTACAAATTAACAGACTGTCTTTTATGTGACAGCCACGTTGAAATGTTCAAATGCAGTGTTTGAGGCCATTCATTTCCAGACTTCATTACAAAAAAGATAAAAATCAGAGAAGTCCTTAGAGACTTACAGGTGCAGGTCCTCAAATAAACACGCTGTCCAGCAGACATGTATTTTATAAAATAGAGCTTGAATGTGATGATATGCAGGCTCCCTTGTGTGCTTTATGTACAGGCGCACAGTACCACTATTTTAAATTAACGTACTTTGCAAATATGTTTAAATAGTCACTTGTCCTGCATTCAGATCAGGCTTCTAAAATTTATGTCAAAATAGCAGATTTGATTAAAAGATTGGGATTTAAAAAAAAAATGTATATAAAATTCTGCAATTTTAACTGACAGGTAGATAGATAGATTATATAGATTAGATATGATAGATAGATAGATAGATATATAGATAGATAGATAGATAGAGATATATTATATAGATTAGAAATATAGATTATATAGATTAGATATATGGATAGATAGATAGATAGATTATATAGATTAGAAATGATAGATAGAGATAGATAGATAGATAGATAGATAGATAGATTATATAGATTAGATATGATAGATAGATAGTTAGATAGATAGATTTTATAGATTAGAAATGATATATAGATAGAGATAGATACATAGATTTATAGATTAGATATGATAGATAGATGGATAGATTATATAGATTAGAAATTATATATAGGTAGATAGATAGATTATATACCGGTAGATTAGATATTAGAGATAGATAGATGATATAGATTAGATATGATAGCTAGATCGATAGATCGATAGAGATAGATAGATTATATAGATTAGAAATGATACATAGATATATAGATATATAGATAGATAGATAGATAAAATCGGATGACAAGTGCACAGCAATAGTATTTATAAATTCATGACACAAAATGAATTTGGTGCAAGTGCTATATCACTCAATTCAAGCTACAGGAAATGTCTGGGAAATGTGCAGTCAGTGCATACACTTACAAATATCACACTTAAATGGACAGGAATTGGACTATCCCTTTTGTTAATGTATTTTATAGATGATGCTTGAAAAATTAGGAAAAAACAGTAAATGATAAAAAAATATATTAACAATCCTAAAACTGTATTAGACCCGACTAGGAAGAGGCTGCATCAGTCTGGAGCCACTGATTCTGCTCCATAAGGGGTTTTATTATTGCATACCTTCCTGTACAGCACCCGGTTGGTGGAGGCAGCTTTTCACTTGTTTTTTAGCAGGACATGTACTGACATTTCTAATTGTATACGTATGTAGTGAACAAATTGCATACCATACAAGCTTATAGCAATACAACACAAACATATACACTAACAGGGTTATACACTATAATGACAATTCAAAGTGAATTCAAAATGATTTTCAAATACAAGTAAAAGTAAATTAAAAAGTAAAAGTAGTCGAAACAGAACAATTCTTTAAGTCAACTATGCTTACATTTCGGCTCCTTTGGACTGAAATATGAAATTCACGTTGAATTGTATCTTTTGTCAATAACCCTATATAATATTAGTAAAGTTGCGTTTAAAGACATATACAAATTTTTAATAGTTTATGCTATGCTTTCATATATCAGGTACTTCAAACAAGGAGTTTCATCTTTATCTATTATTTACATCTATTACACCACGCTTATTCAAATATGGTGCTTCCGGCTGTTAGTAAACTCCACTCCAGTGACATTAAACAAAGGAATAAAAAGAGACATAAATGCAAATCAGTCACAAAAAGCTTTGCTGCCCCTCTACCAAAAACTGGTGGGTAATAAAACAAAAACGTATAAAACAAATATGAACAGTGCAACGAGAACCTATGACAATTTAAATGTATTGTTTAAAAATATGTTAAAAAGTCACCATAAGGGGCTGAGATTCACTACTGTCAATATAAACAGCAATGCTCACATATCACTGCTTCACATTATAACATAAATATACCATACATGTATATATTACAATCTGCGGGGTATGGGAGATCAGAACTGGATTTACATCACAAATGCAAATTTCAATGTACTTCACTATCCAATTACAGTATTATTCTCTGATCCTTTAACTGCAGACGCAGTTATACTGTGAGTCACATTATAGATATTATGTCCTGGACTGCGTCTTCCGATCCACCATTTTGCAAGGTTAAAAAGTGGTGGACTTTTCATGTATTTACGTCACCATTGACATGAAGTGAAGGGTACAGTTTGCAAACATAAACTCCTACCACAGTCAAGTTACCTGTCTCTCTATCTCTCTCTCTCTCTTCCTTTATCTCACTATTTAGCCTATTTTGGAACCCAAGCGGTTTGGTTAGAATGAGCGTCTATGATGTCCACCAGCCTGACTAGCTAAGCATTATGGGAAATTTCATTCACACATATCTCTGCCATACCTATATTGCTGCTCAACTCTTTCCGTATTATTGTTGTTAAACAGCCCATCTCCACAGGCGTTCTTAGTCACTAGAAGGTATATAACGAGGGTTGCCAGATCCACCATATTTTCTACCCTGCATAGTTGACGTTGCAAAGTGAAAAGAAAAAAAACAATGAATTCATCATGAAGAAAACCCAAATGAATCCTAATTAGTTAATTGTTTCTCTCCTGCTGCATATGGTTTCTACATATTAGAAGGGTTGATGGATCTTATACTCTCCCCCTACCCAATGTTAGTAGCCTACAACTCCCAGAATTCTTTGTATGTAAAAGATGCCCAGAGAATCATGTGAGTTGTAGGTTAGCCACATCTAAAGGCCGAGCCAATTTACCCATTAGGTGATCAGGGCGGCCTTCTGGGGCTAGGCACAGATGGGGGCCCATGTATGAGCCTTGTGCTCCAGCTCTGAGCGAGATTAAAGAATCTCCCTGCCGGTTCTTTAAAAATCATTCCCTTGTGGCCTGTCGTCTATCAGCTGTCCCTTGCAATTCCGACGCTCCCCTGTATTTATATTCATCATGATGCATGGGTTAGTTAATCAGTGGCTCATTGATTTTTATTTTAACATTTAGAATGTGGTAGAAATAGCAATGAATGTTAGTCTGCTGGTTGTTTCAGTGGAACAACTTTGAATATATCTTTGTTAGAATTGGTCGTCCACCCAGAACTCTAATGGTAAACTCAAACTCTGACAGTTGAGATCAACCCAAAATGGTTGTCTAACCATTTGGCTCATCATTTCCCTGTCTGGCTCTTGAAGGGTTGAATTAAACTTCTTAAATCCTAAACACAGAATGCAGTCATACATTTACTCTTTCACTTAACCCATTTTATGTACTAGAGCTCTAAAAATATTTTAATTGGCTATTAACAAAATTGTTAACTTTTCCAGTCAGAATGATAGATTCAACCCTGGACAGTGCGAAACTTTTCCTTGTTAATTTCAAACACATTGAAAGCTATATTAACAGATGTCTGAAATATAAGTAATTGACACACAGTTCATTTCAGTATTTTGTAACCCACCAAAAGGTGATTGACACATTGTGGCTTTAATTCATTTAAAAAAAAAAGAAAGAAAGAAGAATTTAAGACTGCATTTGCAATAGGCAGGAAAGTTGTTGGCAGCTTCAGAATCCTCGGCCATTGATGAACTAAGAATTTCCCAGTCTCAGACGCTGTAGGACAGTACCGAATATGAACCATTATAAAAAAAAATAAAGATGAACACACTGATTCAGCACCAACTCAGTGCCACATGGTCCAAAGTACCACCTCCAACCAACTGCATACAAAATAGACCAGGCACTCAAAGGTTGTGTTAGGTGTCTTTATTCTAACCAATCGGGGCAACATTGTGACATTTGTGATAGTGCTGTTAGTAGCTGGGCAGGTACAGCAAATATGGAGCTGTTCATATTTTAAAAACCACGCTCAAATGGTTTTATTCAGTTTGCTTTCTTATGTAAGTAGATTTATGATGTCCCGTGCCTCTCCCCGCCTCATCAACAGCTCAGTGAGAACTGGAAGCTCCTACTTAGTAGCTACCGTTAGCGATCCTAAAATATTCTCGCCATTGTGGGACCAGCCCATTGGCTGAGAGTGTCAGCTGATCACTGTCAGCAATGAGCGAATTCCTCTGCCGCCAGACTTAGCTCAGTGAAGAGAGTTTCTGGCTTGCTACCTGTAGTGGTTATGGTGCTTGGAGTGTTTCTTTAAAAATGACACCCTACTAAAGTTGTTTATCCTATGACAAGACCAGCAAACTGCATTTTTAATAACATGATCACTGCTTCAATGTAGTTTACTAGCCCTGTATTTCACAGAACTGTAAGGTACTCAGTTCAGTTTTTTTTTTATAATTCACACAGCTTTCACCAGCAGCACAGCAAATGCAGCCCACTCAGACAATACAGCCTCCTCAGCCCACGGGAGGCCGTCGCAGGCGGGTTGTGGATGAAGATCCAGACGAGAGGCGGCGAAAGTTTTTGGAAAGGAACCGAGCAGCTGCCACCCGATGCAGACAGAAAAGGAAGGTCTGGGTGATGTCACTGGAAAAAAAAGCAGAGGAACTTACCCAGACAAACATGCAGCTTCAGGTGTGTACTGTACAAGAACTGGGAGAAACAGAGAGAAATCCAGTGTGTAACAGCTCTATCATACACAGCCTGTTTGTACAGAAAGACACATTAGATTAATACCAAAAACACAAACATAATCTGCACTGGTTAATGATTGAGGTTCTGTCTTGTCAAAACATTTCCAACGTGTTAGCTTCCACTAATTATTTCTTTTTAAAGAATGTCATGTTGTTTCAAAGTCCAAGGACGTCTGAATCGAAATAAACATTATTAAAGATAACAAATAAAAGGTGAATAAGTACCATTACATTATATTTTTTACTGCTTGGCAAGCCTTTGACATCTGTCAAATAAGACAGATTATTTCAGGAAATGAAAAGCTTACACATTACATATATATATATTTACTTATTTCGATTATATATAATATTTATGTATTTATGTATATATAAGATGCCAAAATATCAGAGTATTGATAGTATGCAATGATACCTTTTTTGTTGGACTAACATATTTCAAAGACAAGCTTTCGAGAGTTTTACTCTCTTGCTTGTCTTTGAAATATTATGATAGTCCAATAAAAAAGGTATCATTGCATAATGCAATACTCTGATATTTTTTCATTTTGTCTACTGGACTAATCCAATCTACATTACTATATATATATATATGTCATCGGGACTGTTGTCACATTTTAGGCAAATACAGCTAAATGTAATCAAGCAGGTAAAATAACTTGTTGAATTTTTCCTATTTAAGTATTTTGATGTAATATTTTCAGTTTGTTTGTCAATTTTTCCCAATTCCCAGTTTAGTGAATAGCTGAAAAACGTGGGATGTATTCTTAAAACAAGTGAATTTTAGAGAACTGCCAAGGGAATTGCAACTATTAGTCCAACATAGCTAAACAATCGCTAAATGAAATCATTTGTCTAATTTAGCGATGGTGTCTTAAAATTGTCTACTTCCCTTGCAGTACTTTCCATCTCACAGTTTAGTGAAGAAATCCTTTTAAGTTTGTTACCAATTGAGATGTTTTTACATTATTTCAATGGCATTGCATGCCCCATGCTGCAGGATTTTATTTCTGTTTAGAGGTACTGCGTATTGCATGTTTGTTTGTTTTTTACTAATGCCTTGCTAGATCACCTAATTGTAGAAATGCAGAAAATGTTAGTAGGTGTCTAGGTGAATTGTTTGTTAATATATAACTTCTGTTCATTATGATGTTCATGCTTTCTGAATGCAGTGTGCATTATTTCATTTAGCAAAACACAAAACAAACAACAACAAATATTGAATTGTATTTTCTTAAAGGGACACTAAAGACACCAGAACAACAACAGCTTAATGTAGTTAGTCTGGTGTCTACTGCCTGTCCCTGCAGGCTTTTTAAGTAAACAGTGTCTTTTCCGAGAAAGGCAGTGCTTACGTTACTGCCTGGGAACACCTCTAGTGGCAGTCTAGAGGTGCTTCCTTGAAATGCTGCACAATGTGCAGCACTGCTGTTCAGCATCTTCATGCTCTGCATGGAGCTCGGAATGTTCCTTATAGAGAGGCAGTGATTCATGGGAAAGCATTTCTATGAGATTCCTATGACAAAACATTGGATTGGCTGAAATCATCAAGTTTGATGATCTCAGCCAAGGAGGCGGAATGGGGTAAATTACTACATGGCTGTGTGTTTTCAAATAGCCAATGAGAAAGCTTAGTTAATTAATGTACAAACTGTACAACCTGTTCAAACATCGGGATTGCAGATTCAATATCAGACTCGGTAACCACCTTTCTTTCCTTCCAAGGTTAATAAACTGAGTCCAATTGAGCTAAATAATATTGACATCTGATAATCCGCTTCCAATAATTGATAATCCAGGAGCATGTCTTAAAGTGCCATGAGTTCACTTTGAGGAGAAAATGCTATACAAAAAAAACGACTGTTTTTATACACTGATCAGCCATATCATTAAAACCACTGACATGTGAAGCGAATAACAATGATTGTATCGTACAATGGCACCCGTCAAGGGGTGGGATATATTAGGGAATATGTGAACAGTCAGTTCTTAAATTTCATGTGTTGGAATCAGGAAAAATGAGCAAGCGAAAAGATCTGAGTGACTTTGACCACAGCCGAATAGTCATGGCTAGATGACTGAGTCAGAGCATCTCCAAATGGCAAGTCTTGTGTTCCCAATATGCTGTGGTTGGTACTTACAAAAAGTGGTGAACTGGCATCAGGGTCATAGGCACCCAAGGCTCATTGATGCACTTGGGCACAAAAGCTAGCCCATCTGGACCAATAACAGAGAAGAGTACTATAGCTCAATTGCTAAAAAAATATAATGCTGGTTATGATAAAAAGGTATCAGAACACAAAGTACATCGCAGTTTGATGCGTAGCTGCATACGGGTCAGATTACCCATGATGACCCCTGCCCACCTCTAAAAGCACCTTCAATGGGGATATGAGCATCAGAAATGGACCATGGAACAGTGGAAGAAAGTTGTGTGGTCTGATGAATCACGTTTTCTTTTAGATCAGGTCAGGAGCATGTGTGGGGAAGAAATGGTAGCATGATGAACTATTGGAAGAACGCAGGCTGGTGGGGGCATTGTTATGCTCTGGGCAATGTTCTGATGGGAATCCTTGTATTCTGGCATTCATGTGGATGTTACTTTCACACTTACCTCCTACCTAGAGACTGTTGTAGACCATGGACACCCATTCATGACATTGGTCTCTTTCAGCAGGATAATACACAATGCCACACTGCAAAAATTGTTCAGTCATGGTTTGAGGAACTTGAGAAAGAGTTCAAGGTATTGCCTTTCCCTCTAAATTCCCCAGATTTCAATCTGATTGAGCATCTGTGGGATGTGCTGGAGCAACAAATCCGATCCATGGAGACCCCGTGTTACAACTTGCAGGACTAAAATGATTTGCTGCTAATGTCTTGGTTGCAGATACAGGACATGTTCAGAGGGTTTGTGGAGTCCATGCCTTGAAGCATGAGAATTGTTTTGGCAGCACGAGGGGGACTTACACGATATTGGGCAGGTGATTTTAAAGTTGTGGCTGATCAATGTATGTATGTAGCATACAAGGTGTAACCTACTAAGATAATAATTAATTAATCTACATGGGCTTGTGAAGTCGAGTTTTGTTGAAGGTTTGACCAATTGCAGTTTAATACTAACACATTAGTATATGTTCTCCATAGTGTTCTTTTTATTTTGCCATTGTACAATGTCTGTATACTCGATTTCTTTATATTGAGTATCCTAGACTGTGATGTTCTGCTATACTGCCTCCTTCCCTCTAGCCATGCAAGCTCTTAAAGGGGCTCTGTTATATATAACATGACAAAATTGCAGTTTAATCTGCAAATAATTTAATCTTATACATTGTACTAGCCAAATGGCTTGCAAATGTATAGATCTGGAGATATAGTGAAATGAGATTAGTTACCTGCATCTGGTTCCAACTAAAGTCACAAGGGAGGGCGGTGTGGAAGGTCTGCCTTCTGCTGTGCTTTGTCCTGTATTCAGAAGAGCATTCAGAGACAGATGAGTGAGAATGCTAGGTGAAACTACGTGGGCAGAGAGAGACCGTAAATGTGTGTACCTGTTCCTCCAGTGTAGAAATAGTATACAGGGCATTTCATTTTATTTTACTATATACATTTGTTAGCTATATTCAATATATATGTTAAATCATTGCATATTATTACTGGGAGTTAAAAATGGCTTTTCATATGTGTTAATCCATATGTTGTGGGTCAATGAGGCAATTTAAAAATTTACATGAAACTCTTTCAAAATATATTGCACAGTATCATTCAAAATTCACTAAAAAGCAATGTGCACATATATTAAGCAGTTTCTTGTATCTCCATTTTTCTCAGAGGTTCAAAATGATTTGCGAAGAAAGGAAAATGTACGTTCTAAAACACACAATTGTTATATTTAAATTTAGGAAACTGATAATTCTTTTTATAAAATCTGTAATTATTTTTTGATAAGATCCCTCAAACTACCACCATTCTATGTAAAATAGGCCTCTCTGTCAATGTAACATCAATGTAAGTTCCTGTGTAAAGATTGTAATCTCTTGAAATCAAGTACCAGGAGGAGTATGACACACAGAGGGTTCTAAGCATCCTAGCACCAATGACAGTGTGGTTTTGTTTCTTTAAACTGGCATGCAGTATGTGACCCTGTAGCTGTCATTCAATATCATTACTATAAATGCCATGTCTGCACTAGGTGGCCTAATATGTATTCAAATCACATCAGTGTTGTTTAACAAAGACATCTTATAACCCTTTCACTGCAAAAGAGATGCACTACACTGCTCACATCTTCAGTACTCAAATGCTTTAAAGAGTTAAGCTTAGACACATATGACATCAAACGTGTGGTTACTTGTAGCTAGAAGTCAGATTTACATTTGCAGATATACTGTATCTGATGCATGTGTCCTTAATATCTGAGTGCATTGCAAAGTCAGATTTAGATTTAGAGGTCTTTCATTTAAAAAAAAAAAAAAGACATTTTAAGGGTTAAATGTCATAGTTTACCTGAAGGTTAGACTTATATCTATGTCACCACAATAAGCCCCAGGGTGAGATATTATCTCGGGATCTTTTCCTTGACATGGTAAAGGAGAAGGATTAAGAGAGCTAACAATTGCCATATGCACCTGCAAAACCTTTACATCAAATGATTTGTAGCCGCTGGCTGATCAACAGACGAGTTCTGTTTGCAGTTTTGCTGAAAGCAGCATTTCTGAGCTCTGCAGTCTGCACAAGGTTTATGCTGACATTGATTTAAAAAGCGCACAATCTACAAGGTTCCGTGTGCAGTAATATATCCATTTCTCCCTTTATTGTATTGGTATGAATATGTCTACCTCCAATGTCAACTTTGAAAAATAAAATCCAAGTATCATTAAGAGTGTTCCCTGATTTGTGTAGAATGAAGTAGCCCATATAGTGCCTCCTTAGACAAGAACAAATACATAATATCCCAGTAATTGTTCTTTGAGCATCTTCAGCCAGCAGGAGATTTTACAGATCAATTCAGACCTTCACCTATAGTCCTAAGTGTCTATAGCAGGGATAGGCAACTGTTGGCACTCCAGATGTTGTGGACTACATCCCCCATAATGCTCGTACACCCATATTGCTGGCAAAGCATCATGGGAGGTGTAGTCCAAAACATCTGGAGTGCCAAAGGTTGCCTATGCCTGGTCTATAGTCACCCATTTAAGGGAAGGGGCTATAGCTTGCCAGGATGAAGCTAGATTTACCTATACTATTATTTTATAATCCATTTATATAAGTAAATAGTAGAATTGTGTGAATCGCAGTTCATCCAAATTCTGTTGACCATTTTAGTAATTTCATGATTCAGAGTGATCCCAAAAAATAAAAAGATGATCATTGGAAAAAAAGATGATTGACAGTTAGGAGACAATCACTAAATGTTGATTTTATTCACATATCAAGTGAGAATTAACCAACAGAGGGGGAAATTAAATGTCCCTCCTCCTTTTCCTTATAGGTTACTTAGCTCACTTGATCTGTGAACCAAATGGAGCAAAAATGGTTCTTATCAGTGTACTAAAAAATATATATACATCATGTATATATATATATATTGCAGTGCACAGACTACTTTTTGCTCCATTCTGGTTCAATCACCAATCACATCGATTTTCCCCAAACAATTGCATTAATGAAATTTATTTAAATTGAAACACCACATGGCCAAAACTCGATTCATTCCAAAAAAATATATATTTTTTTAATGCAAAACTTCTCAAGGTAAAACAATTCTGATTGAAGTATTATATATAAGATACCTGGTGATTACACCACATGTATTGGTGGTGCCTTCAGTTTTGCCTCGATAAATATGACCCATGGTATTTGCAGATAAATTCTAAGGGTGCTTGATATGTACATTAAACAGAATGTTGTTGTTTGCAAAAATAAATTGTTATTAGATGTGTGGATCTTCTTGTTTGTTACTTTGAGAAGTTTCTGGCACAGGAAGCTTAATAACAGGGTTATTTATCTAAAATGGTGGTACTTCGCAACCTTGCATGATGACACAATTTGGTAAAAATTATGTCTCCTCTTTAAGAATTATGCAGAAAAACAGTAATTAGTCAAACTGATATTTAATATAAATTTGTAGTTGTTTGTGTAATTTGACCACAAAGAATTTCTTTAAAGATGTTATTTAGAGCACAGTCTGTATTTACCTAATTACTGTCCTCAAAGCAGTGTGTGTGCTAAGCACTGAACATTAATTGAAGCTCTGTATTCTGCTGCTGGAACTGAGCAACTACATCAGTACAAAAGTGAAGTAGGGTTTAAAGGGCAACTGTCATGTACTGGAATTTAACTGAGGATTGTGCTGTTTGTTATAAAAAAAAGCCAAACATTTTATTTAGGTTGTGCACTAGACTGTTCTTGCAAACTGAAAGGTTGTCTGAGTTTGATGGGAGTTAGATCACAATAACATAGTTTTATTAACATAGTTGTATCAATCTAGCAAGTCTTCCTACGGGTAGTTATAATTATACCACTAATATATCCACAGTATCTCTGTACTATGAATGATCATGATATTAATCTGCATACACACAAACACAAGCCCTGTGATCATACTCCCACTACTCTCGGGCAGCAGCAATGGCTAGACTATGCATCAGACCAAATATGTAAACAAAGCAAAATAAAAGTTAGCTGTGCACTATCCCAAACATCCTTGTGTTTTGTTAAATAACTGGAACACATTTAATATTTTAGCGGTGATGTTTTTCTTTTCTTTTTAATAAATACACCTGCATTTTTCTATTTCCAGAATGAAGTTTCCATGTTGAAAAATGAGGTTGCACAACTGAAACAGCTGTTGTTAACTCATAAAGACTGTCCAATTACTGCCATGCAGAAAGAGTCCCAGGGATATTTAAGTAAGTACTACCCAAAAACCCATGATATTGTTTCAGGCTTCTGTCCTTAACCTCAAATTGTATGTAATCAAACAGTATTCTTGAAGTAGATAGAAGCATTGATTTGTCTTATAATTTGATACTAATTAAAAGACAAAATATAGTCAATCTCTGGATAGAGATAACAGCCAAACTCTGGAATTCCAGATATAATTGACATTTCCTAAAACATGTCCTACAATCAAAATGGGCTACCACATTGGGGGGAGCTGGTATAATGTCACAGTAGGAGTGGGGTGGGGGGTTACTTACCTCTCATATTGAACCTCCAGGCCCACGAGTGCTTCAGAACAGCTTTGTCTCCAACAAGCATGTGGCTACACTGGGATATGGCTCACGTCTGTTCCAGAGGTCCTCCATATTTTTACAGAGAGTCAGATTAATATCAAGTTATTCGCCTTATTTAAATAAAGTTAGATGATTGGACACCAAACATTATTTTTATTTTAAAGTTAAGCTTTGGTAAATGGTGCTCTGTGATTGATGAACATTAATATTTTCAAGGATAGAAAAGCAATCTTACAGACATCTGTCCTTCTTATATGTTTAAGAGAAAAAAATTATCAGTGTGACATATATGAAACAGCAGCATTTGTACATGTTTTTACTGACAGCAGCAAAGATGCTTAGACTATTTCTATACACTGCAGCAATTCTAGGGGACATTTCCTAATACATTCTCCTACAGCCTGCCCAAATTGAAAAAACAAACAAACAAACATGCAAATGGTAAATCAAGTGGCCGTTTATTAGTGATCAAAATGATGTTGAAACGTCATCTCCAGCATTTAAAATTCCAGTTCTGTGCCGCTTAATACTCCATAAACCTAACACTGATTAGTTTCAGCCCATTCTCTGACAGTTTAGATCTGGTGGTAGAAGCCTCTTCCTTCCCGTATCGTCTGATGGACTACTGGACTGATACACGTGAGAGTATACGTTTAGTACTAATGCATCAATAAGCTCTCTGTTCCTATGAGCCATTTGCAACATGTGCATGAGAGGTAAAATCTTGTGCATGCACTGGTACTATGCCCCCCTCCCCCCCCCCCCCCCTCCTATAGCGGAGGTGCAGAATTTGTTCCTGATTCTTGCCTACATTTTGTCTTTCAGATTTCAGTTTGTTGAAATTTGGGGTTTAGTGATTTAGCCTGATAACTGTTTCATATATGTCACAGCATTTTACTTTTACTGTTCCTTTTGGGTGTTCTGTACTAACATTAATATTAAATATTTCCCATATAATTATTGATTTTTCCAGTTGTGCTTCAAATTTGCGAGGATCTTATATCCCACATGGATTCTGCCGGTGTAGTTTCAATTTATAGAACATAAGAATTAGTTTCCTGTTATGATAACTATATAATAGCTAGGACAGAACATAGTTTATAAACCTGATGTTGGAAAGTTGCTTTTAGCTTCAGCATCCATCTCTGGCAGGCTGGGCTGACACTGACGGCAATGTAGCTCTGTAGCCAGCGAATCATAAACTATATTTCCAAGTAACATGAAGTGTCAGTGCAACTCAGCTGATAATATATTGAGAACACTCTCATCCTACATTTAGGCTAGCATGCCCCCCAAACTACTAGCTTGTACAATTTTATTTGTGTGCACAATTGAACTATTATTTTGAAATGTAGATACATAATTATAGTATCAATTGTGATCTACAAACATAATGCAAATATATTACATGTCCAGGTCTATTATCCAAAATCAAGAATGTACGTGTGTATAATAAATTACAATCAAACATGTCCAAAGAGTGGCTGTGAAAAGAAATATAAATTTTATTTATTTTTTACCAGAATATATCAAAATAGCTGTTTGTTTTGTTTTTGTTCTATTTGAAGAATAGGCTAGTGATGTAGAGTTGCCAGGCAGTGAGAAGGTTAACCTCTGCGTTGTGATCAGTTGGCCATGTACTCAGCAATGTACCAATATTCTAAATATTGTGACCAGATGTCAGCACCTATGGAAAATGCATCCTACAGGGCTGCATTTACAAGTGAACCTAACAGTAGTGGTTCTGAACTCAGTCCTTAAGGCTTTTAGCCATTTCCCATTGCTGTTCCAATATGGATACTGATAAAACCTGAACCACTGGCTGGGAACCTCTGCTACATGGTGTTTGGCAAATGTTTGTCAAATGTTATTTTTTGTGATTTTTTTTTTCTAATTCTTTAATCTGCTTTCCTGCTTCCCTCTGCAAAAAATGTCAAAGCGTGACATCACAAAGAGGTGTCTAACTGCTCACACATAGTGCTCAAGGTGTTATACATCATACCAATGTTACAATCACAAAGCTATAGAAATTCTCTCCTCTGTCCCTTAGTGTTAATCTCAATTATGGACTTACATGCTCAGCTACTAACAAATTGCACCCTATGAACAGCCCTGTCTATGAAACGTATTACCAAAACCCAATTAATCATTCTTTTTCTTCTTTTTGTTTTGTGATACGATAAAAGCCTTCCTCTGCTTTAACACCTTGGGTCCTCTCTATACTATACATAGGATACTAGTTCTCATCTTTAAAGGGACAGTAAAGTAAAATATATATAACCTATTTATTGTCTTTTTCAAAATATGTCTCTTGTTAAACTACCAAATTGTCAGCATTCCCAAGCTGAAGTATAAAGCATTAACCTCAACTATAGGATTACCAAATCCTTTTTTTTAGCATAGATACAGAAGTAAAGTTGTTCATTCTTAGTGAAGTTGTGTTAATATTGATTCTAGAGTACATTGTCAGGCCAAAACAGCAGTTTTCTACAGAGGCAGCTAAAGGTGGTCAAGTACCGCTTCGTAGAGGTTCATAGAACTTTTCTACCGGACAGTGTTTTCGATGAGTAACTAAGATTCACATGGATAGTAATGTTTGCACCCACCGACATAAAAAAAAACCTTAAACAACTTTACATTGGCCCAAATGTCACACAGTTACTCAATGTAACAAAAAGTTACAAACGTATGGTTTAAGCTCATCAAGTCAATGTTGTATGTATCAGTTTGGGAATGTTGTTGACATGGATAATATATAAATTATTTTTACAAAACATTGCTGTCCCTTTAAAAGAGAGAACTGTATAATGCAGGGCTGCATAAAAAAAAAACACTACTACCCTGCTCATTCTGACTATAGGTTGAGAAATTATAATAATCATATGAGCAATGCTCACTCATGTTGTATTTTATATATAAACCAAACTATTTGAAATACAGCTTTATATAGGGCATGACTGCACACTGCTAGACATAACATATATTTTTTGTAAATTATTTAGTACAGACTACAGGGCACTTTGCAAATGTGTCATATTAGACTTATTAACTAATGTCTAAATTGTCAGGAATTGACCAAAGAATTTCAAATCTTTGGCCAAAGAGACAACTGGAAAATCTCCTAAACTTATCTGTTATATAAGTCAACTATTTTAGCCAAAAATAGTCAATCCTATATCCTAATAGTCAAAAATAGTCAATTACATACAGACAATTCCCTATTACATACAGACATTCCCTATTACATACAGACAATTCCCTATTACATACAGAACATTCCCTATTACATACAGACAATTCCCTAATCCCTATTACATAAAGAACATTCCCTATTACATACAGACAATTCCCTATTACATACAGAACATTCCCTATTACATACAGACAATTCCCTATTACATACAGACATTCCCTATTACATACAGAACATTCCCTATTACATACAGAACATTCCCTATTACATACAGACAATTCCCTAATCCCTATTACATAAAGAACATTCCCTATTACATACAGACAATTCCCTATTACATACAGAACATTCCCTATTACATACAGACAATTCCCTATTACATACAGAATATTCCCTATTACATACAGAATATTCCCTATTACATACAGAACATTCCCTATTACATACAGAACATTCCCTATTACATACAGACAATTCCCTATTTACTATGAATCTGGTTTTGTTTTGGGGGAGCATGGGAGAGACAGCAGACCAAGACACCATTCTTCTTTCCTTGTCAATCCATATTTCCCTCTGACCAGGGGTGATATTTTAAATTGTCCCCTAGATTGAGTGTCACTGAAAGGCTCATCGGGTCAATATCCCTAGGGGTGATTGGCCTTAATGAGCTACTTCTGGAAACAATGGATCTGAATTTGTTGTCCTTAACTCCCTATGTCCTAACACTACCCACATCAACACATATATTGTATTTATTAGATACCCTTCTAGCGTTTTAGCTGTGACCAGATGTCATGTACAGCACTTGGTGTATGATTAAATTAGTATTTACATACGCAGCCTCTTTCTTAGCACTAAAACCATTCATTGTGTCCTTACTAAACCTAAATTGTATAAAGACATCTTTGGCCTTTTCGCTTAAGGAGACAAGCATGTTGCAGGAGAGCTGATTTAAGAATTAAAAAAAAATAATTTTCCATTTTATGCAGGATGAGTCCTACTAGTCACAAGCTGCCCAGTGTTTGGTAAGTTAAGTTCATTTTAAAGCTATCACACGTTTTCTTTAAAGTTTTTTTTGGCAAATATTGTGCTATCTGAATTTGTATTCACCACAAATTAAGTGTATTATTAAATAGACAGTATAGGAACCCAGACCACTTCATCTCCATGTAGACCTGGCAATGTCTATATTGCAGAGCTAAACAGGCCTGTAGTGGCTGTCCAGAAGACAGACACTAGAGGCGCTTCTGCTGTGAGAACCAAATCAGACTCGGCTCTCACACGTAACCTACTCAAATGGTTCTCAGCTTTTGATTGGAAGAGGGCAGTGCTTCTTGTCCTACATGCTGCTCTATGAGAGACATTGAATTGGACAAGAAGACAAAGAGTCAGGAAGACGTCGCGGGAGGCGTATCAGGCAGCTGCAGGAAACGAATCTTGTCTCTGAAAAAAAGGTAAGTAATAACCCTTTTCCCTTTTTTAAATTACATGGGTGGGGTTGAATCTAAGTAGTGAGGAGAATATATAGCGTTAGGAATACAGTGTTCTATAGTGTTTCTTTAAATAAACCCATTGGACTTGTTTCATCTTCACCTACTGACCACTTAATAGAATTGGGAAGAGAAATAATTTAGCAGTGATAGGTCTGAGAAGTTTCCATGATTTTTCACTAAAGTATGAATTGCCAGGTATTCGAAGTGACTTTCAAATTGTAGACCAATATAGCTGAATTCCAAACATTGCTGTCTTGGAGAATTATTCTAATTTAGCCATTTTGGCCTAAAATGTTAAATTTGATTTACATTCACCCATCGTTTTAAATTGTTTAAAAGGTACAGTTTGGTTTGAGGGAATGCCCAGACAATGCACATTATATAGAGAGTTTAAGTCATTTTTAGGACTTATTGGACCTAGTTATCAGAAATTGTGTTTGCACTGCCATAGCATGCTTTACTGTTTTATTCTCTAATTTTTATACAAATTAAACATCTAAAATCTAACTAATATGATTTTGGCAATCTTGTGCAAATCACAGATGATGATTGCCTCTTGACATTAAATGTTCTGTTCATCCATTTTGAGTGACCAGATTTTGAAGAAAAAAAAACGGGACACCCATTAGCGATACAAAAATTGCAAAAATAAAATAAACCCCCCAGAGAAACACATAGACATTAAGTCTTTAACCTATTCCTTTCCAGAAGTGGCTATTACAGCTCATCCCCTTCCTGGTACTCAAACTAGTGTCTTTTCATTTACATTTTGTAGGAGCATGATCAGAGCACAAACATACCCAAGACCAGGGCCATCTTAACAGCATAATAGGCCCCTGGGGAAATACAATACATACACACACACAGACTGCTGAATACACAAACACAGACTGCTGAATACACAAATACTGTTACACATAGACTGCTAAAAACATACATACAGAGACTGCTTAATACACACACACAGAGGCTGCTGAATACACACGCAGATAAACTGCTGAATACACACAAAGACAAACTGCTGAATACACACACAGACTGCTGAATACACACACAGACTGCTGCATATACACAGACTGCTGAACACACACACATAGCTGAATACATACAGACTGCTAAACACACACACACACACACACACACAGACTGCTGAATACACATACACACTGACTGCTGAAAGCATAAACACAGACTGCTGAATACACACACACAGAGACAGATTGCTAAATACACACACACACACAGACTGCTGAATACACACAGACAGACTGCTGAATACACATACACAGACTTCTGAATACACACACACAGACTGCTGAATAAATACACACAGGCTGCTGAATACACACACACTGCTGAATACACACTCATACACACTGACTGCTGAATACACATACACAGACTTCTGAATACATAGACACATACTGCTGAATACACACACAGACTGCTGAATACACATACACAGACTTCTGAATACACACACACAGACTGCTGAATACACACACACACACACACACTGACTGCTAAATATACAGACTGTTACACACAGACTGCTAAAACATGCACACAGACTGCTGAATACACGCACACAGACTGCAGAATACACACACACAGACTGCTGAATACACACACATAGACAGCTGAATACATACAGACTTCTGAAAAAACACCCAGACTGTTGAATACACACACACACACACACACACACAGTGATGGATGCAATGTGTGTGGTGTGCAGTGTGTGTGTGTGGGGGTATGTGAGTGTGTAGAGGGGTGCTGCGTGAGTGTGGGGGAGCTGTGTGTGCTTGGGTGGAGGGGGTGCTCTGTGTGTGTGTGGACGGGGTGCTGTGTGTGTGTAGGGCGTGCTGTGTGTATGTAGAGAGGTGCGTGTGTGTGGGGTGTAGTGTCTGTAATGATTCAGTGTGTGTGGAGGGGGTGCTGTGTGTGTTTGTGTGGAGTGGGTGCTGTGTGTGTGGGGAGGTGTAGTGTGAGTAGGGTTTCCATGTGTGTGGAGGGGTGTTGTGTGTGTGTGGTGAGGGTGTAGTGTGTGTGTAGGGGCTCAGTGTGTGTGGGGGGATAATGGAGCAAATTAATATATAAAAAAAAAATATTTAATTTTAACTAATACAACTAATTTATATCACCCTCCTTCTTACCAGGGAGGGAGGGGGACTTTTGAATCCCAGGTGGTCCAGTGGTGGTGTGTGCAGTTCAGCCTGCAGCTTCTCTGGCTGCAGGCTGACTACTCTGTCCTCCCGCGAGTATGTTGATATATCGGAGAGTTGCCATGGTAATGTGCGGCAACACTCTGACCTGCCTGCTCGTGGGAGGAGCATGTAGCCTCCCAGACCCTGGCTCACTTCCTCCCTCCCTCTGCTGCGGTGGCAAACTGGCTTTGGGCCGGTGAGAGAGATCTTTCATCTCCCCACCGGGCCCAAGAAGGCAGAAAGCAGAGTCTGCTTTGCATGAAGCTGGCAGAGGAGATAAAGGGTGAGAAGTGCCCTGCCGGCCTCTGCACATTGGGAAAGGAGCCTGCAGAAACCGGGACATGAGAAAGATTCTTGGGACGCCGGGACAAACAGACAAAAACCGGGACGATCTCGGTAAAACCGGGACGTCTGGTCACCCTGGTTATCAGTAACCATCCCTATGAAATTAACTATATTGATGCATTCAAAGATGGCTGACTCCACTCTGAAAAACTGTTGGTTATGAGTTGGTTATGAGTTGATTAGAATAAAGCATTGTTAATTATTTTGGCAATGCTGTTGAAAACTGTTTTCTTAAGAATATTTTAGATGAGAGAGCCGCCATAACAAATGAATACAAATCTGTAATATGCAATAAAAAAATGTAAGAAAAATCATTTTTTTAACATGTGTATTTTATATACCATTCAATAGCATTGTCCCTCTGTCATTGCTCAGGTCCTGAGAACAGCCCACCGGAGAGTCCTGTTTCAGCCTGCTCCCAGCAACAAGTCATCCAACACAACACTATTACAACATCTTCCACTGTAAGCGATGTAGTGGGAAGTTCCACTCATAACCCACTGACCAATCACAGAACAGACATGAATCCCATTCTCTGAAATGATGGATTCACGAACTGTCGTCGGGAGTTCGGTATTTTATCAGATCTTCCACTTTTATGAACTCTTTCTCAACTTTGTTTGAAACCTGGAAGTCTCCTCAACTCTGAAAGACCTTTGGATTTCCTTTTTTTATTGTTACTATCTAAAATGTGTTGTTGTTTTTTTTACTTACAAGAAAGGGATTTATGCAATTAATGATAGCAGTTACGTGAAACACTTTGAGCTTTCTCTATTTTTTTTCTTTTGGTACAAGTTATTTGTTTATGAACTGAAGCATTTATGTACATAGTTATTTTTTTATTATTATTGTTACTGTCATCATCTAACTGGCCTGAAACAGTATTTAAACAAATAGTAGGCAAACCTTTGCACCCTAACTGCTACAAATCAACGCTTCTCACTCTTTGATAACACTTGGTAACGAAATCGAGGTCAAGTGAACCAATGTCCCCCGTATCCCTGCCCACAAAATTATACTTCTATCACAAAATATATTACATATATCTCAGTAAAGATGCTCATGACTCCTAGGTGATATTGATATTAGAATGCACATAATGACTTGGGTGAAAAATAACAGGTGTCCCATACATTTTCTTTAAATTACAATCTGTCTAGGGAAGACAAGTAAAAGAGTTGAGATTCTAACACATTTTAACATTTAAGATCTGTTACATTATCCATAATAGCATAACATCAAACATTTCCATGCTAACTTAGTCCTATGCGTGTTATAGCGTGTTATAAAGTGCCATTAAGCAAAAACTAAAAATAAGCAAAAGTTATTGTAACATTGTACCACAAATTATAAAACAAAATGGTATGTACCCTTTAAATTAGATGGGTTTTTTTCTCCTCTAAAATCTGTATAGTTTAGTCTGAAATATATACAGTGATTGCCGCTTACTGGCTTCATAGTAAAAGTTTATTTATACATTTTGTTAACAGCATTACATGTAATTAAGCTCCATCCATTGATTACATAGGGAAATAGGCATTTATCACTGTTTGTCAGTCTGAAATACTGTTCACACACGCATCCTAACTTCTTTTCACCACCCCTGTAAAATAAGGTCACAGCGTGTGCTTCTCCATTAACATAACTCTGTGATTCAAAATAATGTACAGGCTTGTTTTTTTTACATATTTATATATACTTTTAAAATGATATGTCCAATGCCTTTCCTTTAATGCTTGCTTTTATACATTTAGTAGTGAATTAGATAACCTTTTTATAAATTTTTCAAAAAAAAGTAAAATATATATATTAGTTGAATATGTGCATTAAGATGAAAAAGAATTTAAGGAAAAAAATTACATTTTAAGTGTTTTAAAAAGCCACTGGACGTTTATTTCACTACCCATATTAAAGACCAAAAATCCCCTTTTGAGTACCATGCACTAGATACCCTCTTTTTTACTCAAAGGGTTAAAGGAATAATGTGCAAAGGGAAAACACTTGTATTATAGTGTTTTAATTATTGAAAGCTAAGTCTGTTACTGTTATAGCTCCATAATGAAACATTTTGGGCTTATTAAACTTTGGCCATTTAGCACTTTTTTACCACTGCCAAAACAAAAGAGGCTGTGGGATGTGCAAATGCGGTATAATTTACCCTTCTTCCTAATACCTCTCCACACAATCTGTATACCCGGTGGAGGAGCAGTTGTGAGAAAGCAATTATTATGCACAGGTGAACTCACAGATCTCCTGCTCCCTCCACTAGACCACCAGGTGTTTTTTTTTTTTGGTGTGGGTTTTTTTTTTTTTTTTTTTTTTTTAAAGGACAATAAATTAAACCACTATAAAATGCAAGTTTTCCTTTTAAACCATTATTTAAATAAACGTATAATAACATTAGCTTTAAAGGTAAACTAAGATGACTGAGGCATTCTACTGTTGGTTAGCAGCAAGTTCTTTGTCCGGATTAGTTATGTTCTCAAAGTTGAAATGCAGAATTATTTATTTTTACCACCAGCAAAAACAAATAGGAACTTATCTGAATTTTCCTAACAGGTCTGACGTTTTTATATTATTTACAACTGGCTCCGGAACATCCTGTTTGTTGTTGTTGTTGTTGTTTGTGATTATCTTGTATTTTTTTTTCATGCTAAACAGAAAAGCCAATTTATTTAGGTTGTACCATTGCTATGTTATAACAAGTAATGGGACATTTCAACTCATTCACCTAAACTTGCAATCACTACAGATGCTGGGTTTTATAAACCATGCAGTTCATGTTAGCACTTCTGTGGACGCCAAACTAAAACGTTGTAGTTAACTACAATAAAATATATCCCTTGTCTAGCTTTTAACCGGACCAAGCACCTTTAATGTCAATTCCTATGATTTGCACATAATGTATGTTTTTAAAAACCCTTTCCTTTTCATTGTCATTAGTCTAGATTAACTACAAGTATGGAATACCAAGGGGTCTGTTCTTTTCCTGTACATGTCTAATCACTATGCAATGGAAGCTTTGCAAAAAGGAAAAAAATATGGTGCACTTAACCTTTTGAGTGCCTGTTTAGTGTAGCCTGTTTTCAAGCACTTCCAACACTCAACATTTTTAAAGACTCAGGATGTCATTCATTTATGTTTTGTTTTCGACACATTTACTTTGGCATTTATTTGATGTATGTTGCAACATTTGGAACAACAAAACAATTATGTAAAACTAAATTACCAGTATGTTATTTCATTTTTTTCAGTAATTATTTTTTTGGGGTTTAGCAAATATAATATAAATATATAAAACCACCTCGGCTATGTTTTCCTGGGCAATTGTAAATGGTACAAGCTGCGTGCCCATGATGAGGTATAAAGGCTTAACATTCTTCCAGTGGTTACTGATAAAAAAAAAAAATCACAGCTAGTACCTCTGACACATGTGTTCTATACACTGGGCAGCTCGATTCGTGTTCATCCTGACAGCTTATGAAATTTATAGCTGCCTGGTAAAAAAACATGGTTGAGGTCTGTATATATATATATATTACAAATTCTGTATGATCTTATCTTTTATCTTTGTGGGCCAGAGGTGGTTTATACAGATCTATCAGAGTAAAGTCACAGGGATGTTAAATAATGTCCTTTTGTTTGCCTGTTAGCCCTGATGCAAAATGAGTTTCGATTAGGGAAGAGACAAATGCCCCTCGTGTTCCTTGGGGGTAATATACAAGCTGAATATTGTGTACTAATATAATCTTGGGTTTAGTAGCATATCAATAACTATGAACTATTTTCTATTAACAGTTGCATTGGGAATTATAACAATGGAAGCACTTAGTCCCAAATAAAATAAGATACAATGCCAAGCAATGGTCATCTGTATGTTATCAGGTATGTAGTTAGACCATCAGTGTTACCGATAGAGAGAGAAATATTTTTCAATGTTGTCTTATAACATTACAGTAATGCCAGTTGTTTTATGTTATTGTTAGTAATCATTTTCTTTCTTTAACTTTCTGTTTGAATTTAATTGGGAAAAAAATGCTTATGAGAATCTTTTGCAGGATATATTTTTAAAAAAATAACCATGGCCTTATCTTGAAATAGCAACTTGAATGTCATACCACTACTGCAGGTGTAGGTAATGTAACCAAAGAATTATGTGTTCTGTATTCTGTTAGACTATTATAATATAAAAGATACTTTGACGCTCACTATCAATTCATTCCCCAAATCTCTCTACTAAGCATAGTTGGAATAAAAGCAGCGGAGCTGAACTATCGTTTTCTGATATTTGAGTATTTGTTTTCATATGTCATGAGTTTGTTGCTCATAATGGTTCATGGACTATGTATGAAAAATGCTCCAGGCAGTATGTAGTGTTCATATGCTGCAGGACTGACAATAATTATTTATCTCGTCATGGTCCCAAAGAAAAAGCTGTTGTAGGTTAAATAATTTATCTTCTGAAGTATTTGAATGCTACACATGGAAGCACTATTTTTAACACAAAAGCTCTATATTATGAAGCGTTTATATATGTGTGCACCTGAGAGTTTAACAGATTCAACAGCTTTTCCTGAACATCTTTCTGATTGGCAGTACAGGCAAAGTATGTAGATTCTATAAAATGTAGGACAGACATCATCCAATACAGCAGTCATAGAGAAAATGTTAAAAGTACATACATTTTCCTCCTACACATTATAATGCTGGTACATACTACAGGTCATCACTTTTCATGTACTGTTAAATATGAACAACTTATAATTTTCCAGGAAAACATTGAACAGCCCTAGTTGCACTACTAATGGTGTCTATAAAATGTAATTGGTTGCCCAATAAGATTCTAATTAAGATACTGATTAGATCTGAGCAACCAATGAATTATTTGGTCTTTACTAGTATAAATGTGTGATAGAATTGTTGGCTGTGCTTCTACGTTTTCTCCTGACTCAAAGCTTTACATTGACATCTGAACCTTCTAATGATTTATTTATCAGCCAAGGTTCTATTGTTACCTATTCTAATCTGGTCTGCCTGGGAGAGTTCATTTCATCTTTTGAATCACAGTTTGCTTATTATTAAATTGCCCATTGTCCGAAAAAACTACACATTATTGTTCTCTTTAGATGTTTACCATAATGCACTTCCAGCAAATGAATAGTGTATAGTGCATAGCATGTTCTATGACTTATGATGACATGGATAGTCTTATGGATTTCATCAACAGATAGTTGACCTGACAGCGAGCAAAAAACAAAACAAAATTGTCTACAGAGAAGGAATGAGCATGTTGAGCAGAAAAATAGGGTATGTCTTGCTTAAATTTTGTTGGCCTGATGAGTTTGTGTCTGAAATGACGATGTTGCATTTGAAAATACCGGTAGTACTGTGAATCTTATGACATATGACCCTTGAATATGGTGACAAGTTTTAAACTGGTCTTGGCATAGCAAGAATATGATGGAAACCCGTAGGTTCTTAAAATGTTTCACTCTGGCGCTTACGAGATTATTCGCCAATCCAGAGATTTTAGAAAATTCATAAGAGCAATACAGATTTTAATACAACATTGTTGCGTTTGGAGACACTAACCCCCGTAAGTGTCCTTGAATGTAAAGCAGTCAGAATGTTTATATATATATATATATCAGCAGGTTTATTTAATAAGATGATGATCGTCGAGAATTCAAAATTCCATGTAAAGTGAATTTTAAAATTTAGGCCAAAATAGACAAATTAGAAAAAGTATCCAAGTTAATTCTGTTTTCAGTACGAATATTTTGACTTTAAATTTGAAATTCACTTTTAATTCCCTCAATTCTCACTTTAGTGAATAACCCTTTAAATGTTTTGATCAAGTGATCGAAATCCTTTTAAAATTAAATGTATTTCTTTCATTCAGACACTAAATGTATTATGCCATGTATGCAGAGAATACAGAAACCCTAGCATTGCAAAGCATAGGGAAACAGGTGTGGTGTATTTTGGAGATTCTAACTGTATGACAGTTTATGTGCTAAGTGTTTGAGCAGCACAACCTGAAATTCTACTCACCCACCTGGTGCTCAACAGGTTAAATGCCCTTTGCAATTTGTTTTTAAACAGTCAGTTAAGAAGATAATTTTCTAAATTCAGACCCAAACAATAGAAATAATAGAAATACTATCCAATTCAGCAAAGTGGGATACTTTTTTCCCCAACCCTGCTATTTTTTACTCCAATAATTTATTACTCCAATAAGTACAAATTAGTGACCATAGACTGCATGGTCTGTTTAAAGCAGGGGCAACCTTCGGCACTCCTGATACTACATCTCTCGTAATGCTCTTACAGCCATAATGCTGGCAAAACATCAGGGGAGATATAGTCCACAACATCTGGAGGCCCGAAGGTTGCCTACCCCTGGTTTGAAGAGATACTCCAGGCAGTGATTTTTGTTTTCTTAGTTAATACTGATAAGCTTCTTTTTTTTTTTTTATTATTATTCATACTTCTGCGCCTTCTTCCCACACTGAGCTTTCTCTGCTTTTCTTACAAATAGTGCTGTACCTGACATCAGGACTTGGGTTTCTAGGAGTCGTAGTTCAGCTCCTAGCTTTGCACAGCACAAAGGTGACATCTGAACTAAGTCTTTACACCAAGTTCCAGAGCAGGATTAACCATAGGGTGACCTATGGTTAGACAGGGCACAGGTGTTGAACAGAGTCCTAAAACCGTGAATTTGCTTGGTCCCATTCAGCATCCCTATGTGAAGAATGATGGAGTTCCCCAAACCAGTAACCTACCAAGGGCCCTGTGGAATCTTAAACCTTCTTTGCCAAGTGTGTCCATAAAGCCATGCTTTTGAATTAAGACAGTTCAAGGAACACTACAGTTACAAAAAACAAGACTAGGAATATGTAGGAAATACACGCATTTTAAATATAAATAGCATATAAATAGCTCTAAAAAAAAAATTACAGTAAGAATATTTATTTCCGTGTATTTTTAATACCCTGTCTATGCAATGCATTCAAATAGGTCAAACCCTGTGTCCCTTTGAATTAGGCACTTGCTCAAAATGTGTTGTCGTGTAGGAGATAAATGGTGTGTACGTGCCCTCTCTCAATTATATATGGTATATAATTACTTAAAAAACAGCGCTCAGTTCTAATGAATAATGGCATATACATATAAAGATAGGAGATAGAATGTGTCTGGGGGAGATGAGTAGTGAGTTCTCACTAGCTAACATTTACACGGATGGTGCACTTTGTGTAAGGCAGGAATACTTATACTGTTTCAGTAGTTATTGTTCCAGTTTGTTGCTTTAACATTTTGTTGCACACATCTGCTATCTAAGGTATAAAGAAATGAAAGGACCAATGCTAAAAAGATATCTTTTTTGCTTTTTGTGTTACATGCTGTTAGGCGTACTGTAGTATCTTTTATTTCTATGTTGCAACCTATTGAATGGTTTAAACTGGATTTTTTTTTTTAAATAGTTATCAGTAAGCTAAGGGCTTCAGATATTTGTAAACTACATTTTCAATGTGCTCAGTAAGCCAAGCAAGTTTAGTAAAGTGGATTTCAAATCGAGATATCTAGTTTGCAGAATTCAACATGTTGATTTGGCATAATTTCACTATATTAGCTAACAGCCAAAAGTTCAGGGGGAACGGTTACTCCCGTGGGAAATACAGCATTGAATAAAACATTGAAAGTCACCTTTAATCACCATTATAATCTAGTTCAGAAAATGCAGAGCCAGGGCAAGCACTACAAACGAAGAGGAGAAATAGAAACATTGTGTGTTATATATAAATGGCATGTTTTCTTTTTTCAGTTTGCACTATCATTTTCTGACCACACCAGTTTCCTGTGTATAAAACTTTTATATCACTCTTTATATATTGTCACATTTGAGGAAAAGAGAGAAATCTCAATGTATCCATCCTGGTAAAATATTTTATAAATAAATACATTTGTAAGAGTGACTGTGACAATAAAATGTTGGAAAATAACCGCACAAGATAAATGTGTTGGTTAGATTGCAAAGAGTAAAATTTTGGAGCAACAAATGAAAAACACAAAATGAAAATGCAACAAAAAAAAGAAGCTCTTAATGCAAGACCCCCACTGTTTCATTTCTCCTTTTCCTGTATGCTTTGTCTGTGCCGACTGCCAGGGATCGAATGACATAGTTCATAAAAATGATTGACAAGGGAGCTAAGATGGAGGTGGCCAGTTGCAGGATGAAGTGATGTGGATTTCCACAATAAATTGTATTTCTCTCAACCCACAAAAATATATATTTGGTAAATATAAGGATAAGTAAACATAATACTAAAAATCCTGTTTAAAATTAAGTGCTCAGCCTGATATGATTCTAACAGTTAAATAACATGTTGCCATTGATGGAACTTTAATAAATTAGTTAAATTCAATATGTTGGATACAACTTAGTTATTTAGCAATTGTTAGATAATTAGGCTGCTTATGTATTTGGTGGCATTCTCTGTGCTCTGGATTCAAATTTCATCATCCAATAACTAGTTAGCAAAAAAACTACCTAGTAATCAGTATCTCATTTGGTTATTAGTAAACCTTTCAAATTTAGGGAGAAAGAATGGATTTTGAATGCAGTTTCACTAACCACCACATTTGGCGTCACTGATGTCACCCAAAGCAAGCGGTCCCCAAAAATCAAAATCGGTATAGTTAGGAGGCATGGTTTAGGTAAATAACAGAATTTTAAACATCAGAACATGTCTGACAATCTGAGTGGCACATTAACATATGAAATTAACTGCATCCTGTAGTAAATGAACTCCCCCTTGCTGTGTAATAAATAGCAATTTTCCATAGATCTCATGAAGGCTTACTTACGGGTTATCCACTGAACCCTGGATTATAGTGAATTAAATTCAAGCGGCAACACTAAGGCTAAATAGCCGAGCTGTGACTGTAGCTCAGTTGCAAAATGTTTCCAACTTTTCTACTTTAGGCTCAATTTTGCCACTTAGATTTAATTCCTTAAAGGGTGATTTGAAGGGGTCATGGTGGTAGGAGTATGTTTGTACCGTGTTTCTGCTTGGCACTTGTGTGCCACGGGCTAGTTATGCCCCTTGCACATGTGACTTAGGCAGCCCAGACCTCGAAACTCGCTCTTCACTCCCTCCCATTATTTATTGATTCCTCCCCGCTTTGCCTAATTCTGTTTTCAAAATGTTTTCCCCATCACCTGTAAACTCCCCACTCCCTTCCCTCACCCGCTGATTGTATGCATGTGCTTTGAGCCAGCGAAATGGTCCAATCACAGGCTTCTCTCAGAGAAGCCTGTGATTGGACCCAACGAGTCTCCCTGCTGACGTCAGATGGAGGAGGGAGCTCATCGCCGGGAGCTTCTTCAGGCACGGAAATACAGTAATGTTTGAACTCTTTTTTTCAGCATTTAAAAAAAAGGGGGGGTTGGGGGACGTAACACTCAACAGGGCATTATAACTGAAGAAAAAAAAATGTTTTAGAAATTTGAAAGTAATCCTTTAAATTGGGAGTTTAGTTAATATGTTAGTTTATTCAGTAAACAGTTTGTTTTCAGAAATTAGAAACCTATAGAGGCCAAAGTAGACATTACGTATTTGTTGAATATGTAATACCGGGTTATTCACTTAAATGAGAATTGTTGGGAATTCAAAGT
The DNA here is from genome assembly GCF_036172605.1 of Pelobates fuscus. Lineage (NCBI taxonomy): Eukaryota > Metazoa > Chordata > Amphibia > Anura > Pelobatidae > Pelobates > Pelobates fuscus. Next base: position 317,111,952 of record NC_086320.1, on the reverse strand, counting down.
GAATTGAAATTTTATGGACAAAATAGTCAAACTGGAAAAATAATCCCAGTTAGCAATGCTTCCAATTTGGCTAGTTTGACCTTTAATTCTCACTTTATTAAATAAACCTGTAAGTTGCATTACTTCACACAATGTCTTTGGAATAAATGTTTTAAATATCTAGAATATCTAGGAAATCTAGAATAGTTAAAGAACTGCTCGCCATCTGCTGTGTACAACTCAAGTTCAAATAAAGCCATAGTGATATCAACAAAATGCTAAACTTCACCAACTGCAATAATATAAAAATATACAAAATGTCCGCACATCCCTACGCCTATAAAACAATATAACATAAGACTACATAAAGCTTTCCTGAAATATAATTATATTTATACAAAGGATTTTTCACAAATTCCCTGTCCCGTGGATTTAGTGATCGATTTACTGAACCATGAGATTTAAATAATATTTGACTATAGATTTATATTTATGATTAAAAATGCATTCCATGTTATACAATATTCTTGCAGAAAAATTTTGGGTTTTTTTAGGTTTGGGATTTGTTTGACTTTTGAGGTAATGTAGATGTAAATGGCAGGCCTCCCAACCGTCCCACGGAATGGTTCCATGTGCTATTAAAGTTGTCATTGTCAAGATATCTGTTGCTAGTACATTTACCAGGTTATCTTACTTAATTTGCTGTTGCTAATTTAGTGTAAACAAGCCATAGGAATGGATATGACTGTTTTTAATAATCAATTGCTAGAGATGCTTTCCCTTCCTAGATAAGCAATATTGGGTTATTAAGATGTTGTGGTATACACATTTCATCATGATAAATCACAGGCCTGATCCCAAAGGCTGTCCATCTTAAAATATTAATAATTGTTATAGCACCCCATATACTACTTCTATTCTTACTATGTCAAGAGTGTGCTTATGTATACAAGTATCTAGTATGGCAGTTTGTCAATGAGACATCACAGAGCCACGTAACGTCATTATGCAGTGTTAGACTTGTTCAACAGTACATCTAGACCCCAAAGAATCTGTGTTTTTAACATGATCAGTCGAGTTGAACCTGGCTGTATTGATTGTATTTGTCAGAGGCAATTTGAGAGACAGTGATCTAGGGACAGCTTAGAATTATTGCCTTAATTTAGGATATTAATAATAGGATATTCCACTAGATCATAATGGGTTAGGAACACCTCACACCATCATTTATTCTTATTAATTAAGAAATCATGTTCGACACCATGTTTCACATTTTACACAATGGGTTGGAATACCTTATCCTAATGAAAGCAATATCAGTTCATACTAGTAATCTAGTTATCTAGATTAGTAGCAAGTGATGGGTTGAAAGCAAAATCTGAGACTCTCTGACTGACTGTCACCGGACGCCTGTCTAAACCTTCCTCATACGACAGAAAAGGATGAAACTTGGGGCAGCTGTGTTGGGTGCTGGAGGACCTACCTCAGGGATAAACCGTTACAAAACAGTGTATCCCCTGAAGGAAAGACAGTGCCTGAACACTCCTGCTGCTATAGAAACTATAGTCGCACTTGTAATGTGGAAGGGAGTGGAATAAAATCCCCATTATAGATGCGCTGTGGTTTGATGTGTGTCCTATGTACGAGTTATATATAGGACTTTGGTCCTGATATTTGCTTGCTATTGAGTGAAAGCTATTCTGGACATACAAAAAAGATAATGATGACCAGAGGATTTTCTAGTAGCGGTATTTGTTATCTTAAAATGATAGTAGCCCTTTAAGAAATGGCTAATAGATTCTACCTTTTGCATTGTATGTTTGCCTGGCTTTCTTTCATATTGTCACAGCCCATTACAGCCATAAAAGCCTGTTCTAGATGTACACCCCAATACATGGCTTTTGTGGACTGATCTTATCAGCACAGGCAAACATTTGTGAAGAGAAACATTAAAATATTCAGATAAGAAGCTGAATTAATTTTAAAATGCAATGACCGTGAATGGTGGGAGTTGAATTGGTTTGTACAAGAAAGAGCACTTTAATATAAAAAAAGTGAAAACCAATTTGAAATACCAGTTGAAAAACAACACAACATAAATCCAATATGTAACCTATGACTTGAGTAAGATCTGAAATCATGGGAGATTTCTCTTTGATCCACACAGCCCTAGCGTTCTAATAGATTTAAACGTCCTGCGTATCTGTTTACATTTGGAATGTTCTTGGTGTCTGGTACTTAAGCTTTCAGATTCATAAAAAGAAATGTATCAGATGAGCCAGCTAAGTATTCATTATTTAATACCGGCCTGCAGCTCTGCTCATAAAGCATCAGTCACTCCCAGATGCCTCTTCTTTCTAAGCACATGTTTATAGTGAAAACAGCCCTTATCTTGAAAGTTAAACCCCTGGGTGACAAACTGAATGCACCAAAGGATACCTTGAGTTAATTTAGAGAGAGCATTAACCATAAATTCAAATATCTTGTACTCCCAAACAGCTTTGGTAAATGTTTCAGGATATCAGGGCTTTAGCTTGCTTTTTACTTCTATGAGCAGCCGGTCATTGTAACTAGATACATTTAATTAGAAGATTTACTCAACCATTATAGACACATTGTAGGGCAACTAAAACAAAAATATATTTTACTTTATTTCAATTTTGATCTATACGTGGCATATGGGTTTAGTGTGAGCTTGAGCGTCTCTACTACTACTGTAGGTCTGACTTAAACGCCCACTCCAGTAATCCTTACCAAATTAATATACATCATTATCTAGTCATTTGGGAAAGAAAAGTAATAGAAGCTGGTTCCCAAACTCAGCTAAAAATGTCTGAACGTAATCCCTCTATTTCACTGAATAATATGATGCTCCTTAGATGCCATATCTCCAGTCTATATATATTCCTATCCTTGCTTGGGTTTTTGTGCATATCAAATATCCAATTTGTTAATTATTTGAATGTATTTAGCCTTGTTAGAAAGAAATGAACATGCTCCTATCAGTTTCTAGAACACTGAGTTAGTCAGCTAACATTGTAAATTAAAAGAACATGTATTCCTAACAATGCAGTGCTGGAGTAGCAGTTTAGGTCCTTGTCCCCCCACTGAGGGTGTTAAAAGGTTTAACACTTACCTCTTCTGCATCTTTATGATCTCAGCCAATCCAATGCTTCTTCAAACGCCATGCTGCGCCAATCTGCAGCTCCTCATAGAAATGCATTGTATCAATACATCTCCATGGGGAACGTTCATGGAGACGCTGAACGAAGGTGCTGTACAATGTGCAGCATTGACCCAGGAAGCACATCTAGTAGCCGTCTGAGTGACTGCCTAGATGTGTCACTAGGCAGCAATGTAAACACTGTCTTTTCTCTGAACATGCAGTGTTGACATTGAAAAGTCTGCAGGTACATGCTTTAGACACCAGAACCACTACATGAAGCTGGTGACTATAGTGTCCCTTTTATGGAATATATGGAATTTTTTAATAATTAGTTTTATTTCCTGCTCTTTAATTATGTTTGTCCTTAGTACTCAATTTCTCTTCCACGTACAGAGTTTAACTTATTTCATGCCCAAAGAGGGAACTACGTAATGTGTATTTATTTTCTCCAGCACTCCAAGTTATGGGATATAAGTGCTTTGGTTGATCTGCCACAGTGATTGACCCAGAGGTTGATACAACCAGTGCTATGAATTTATATTTGTTTAACACAGCAATGGGAAAAATATTTCAAAACTATAATAGCCCTAATTCTAAGCTCAAGAACGTTTAGTAGTTGTAGAGACGGCAGGGCATGAGTGATAGAACGGGATGTATCTATAGTCTGTTATTCCGTAAGCTTGAGATCCATTTTAGAAGCAAGTTCTGTGACTGCAGAAGAGTTTCTTGGTAATCATTATACCAGAGATTTTTATTTGGACAAACTATGCCCTTTTCTGGGATCAACTTCAAACAGAATGTTGATGGAAGAGATTATGTTGCAGGTGAGAGGACATATTTCAGATTTAATTTACTTGCCCAAGTGGCTGAGGGGATTTTTTTTTTCATTTCTCAGCTTAGGTTCGAGTTGGAAGCCTCATGACTATTGAATGAGCTATATCTCAGCTTGCCGCTGTGCCTACACAGATACCAAAAAAAAGATTTCTAAAGACTGTGCTTTAGATTATGCAATAAAATCAAAGATTAGCCTTACTGCCAGTAATTATCAGCGTTGTATTTCCAGCTGTTTTTCTACTGATTTTATTAGTACATTATTTTATGTTACATGCACTACTTGCAGACATCCTTGTAATACAATTAGCACCAACATTTGGAATAAGACAGTAAATTCATACATTTTGTACCAGACGGTGGCTATGACTGTTATTTTTTAAAGAGGTAGCGTTAACGTAAACATATTGCTAAACAGCTATTTGTGGTTTAATGGGACTGTTTAAGACTTTTGTTTGCCTTCAGCCATGGCAGGAAGTGGGTTACTTCTGCAAAGATGGACATTTACATTTCATTTTAGGGATTTGGGCAACAATTAATGAACATCATTGATTTATTATATTACTAATAAAAAACATTCTAGATTAAGGCCAATTAAGGCTAATTGCATTTTCTTTAACCATGAAAACAGAGAAAAATATTTATTCAGCCCCAAGATGTTGATTTTGTTTTACGTTAATCTAATTCCGCTTTGTCTATGAAATTTTGTAGTAGGATGCTCAGTTCTGTAAAACTTCAAAAGCTGTGAGGTCCAGTATGTAGATTGATGATTAACCTCAAAACTCTGTTAAAAGGATATGTCATAGACTTTTGGAGAGTTACGGGCATTGTATTCCAGCCTTGAGGAAGCACCTCAAAACCCTTCATCTGTTGTACGAACATCAGTCAGCAAATATCTGTTCATTTAATAACAGCGCTATATATACCATGCACACATTTACCTGTACACACAAACAACATGAGCAAAGCACCAAACACTTCACCTGGAGTGTGAATGTGTGTCGGACTTTGAGAACTTCACTCATATTTTAGAATAGCCATAAAAGTGAAAGAAAAAAAAAACATCATCTTTACTTTGGTATACCTTGTTTGATGAGCTCTCTTAGGATCTATTCTAGACAAACACCCGAATTGGTCAAAACGTTGTCAGGTACACCTTAAAATTCCAGATTTTATGAGTTCGTCCACTTGAGATCATGCAAATTAAGCTGCAACCGAACACAAATATTTATAAAGTTTGAGATTTGTCTGTGACCATTGGTTATTTTGGAAAAAAAAAAATAATTGTTGAGAAAAAAATAGGAAATTGGTTTCTCTGGCTTGGTTAAATATTGTTTATGAAAGTTTAGGAGATCAGATCGAATGACTTCTACAGACTTGGTGCTTTTTGAATGTTAGTTGGTAATGTCAACGGTGCTATGGAATGTGTGTTGTAAAGCAATACTTGGTTTGAGACAAACAGTTCTGAGACCTCACCAAGCTTGGGCTTTTTTCAGTACCTTTTTACTGAAGCCCAGGTGACCTGTTCTAAAAGAATACTTAGTCATGAGTCAGATGTTAGCAGATGTTACATAACAGAGAATTTATTTGATTCATTTTTTCAACCAGAGATAGAACTATCTGCCTGATTTTAGCCTGTTTAAGTCAAGCCATTTTCATAGCTTTGCTCAAAGGTCCATAAAAGTGTTTGCTAGTTTTATTACATAAAATAATGAAAAGCTTCTTTTACAATTTCTCTATTACTATGTCGACTAAATATAACTGCAAAAAGTGCTGTAATATATATATATATATATATATATATTTTCTTTGTACAAATATTTTATTTTCTTTTTTTGATAATTTCTGTATAGTAACTACCTTCCTAACCAGGAAAAGGCAGCTCTGGCATTGCAGCTCTGGTAACGTGCAATTCCCATCTTGTACAAATTGCAAGACTGCCTAAACATGATGGGCATTGTTATCTGCAGCAGTGGGCATACCAGAGGTAGTCTAGATATGTTCCTTACTGGAAGGGCAGACATTTTGGTACTTACATGTAAATATTTCTTGCAACATTTACTGGTATATGTTATGTTAAGCTTTTTTTATTTTTTGTTTTGTTTGGATTCTGAACTCATTGTTAAAAAATAAAAATGTTTATGTTGTTCAGTTTTTACATCTCTTATTAGGTTTACGAAAGAACCTTTGTACAAATGTTAATATCACTGCAATTCCAATATAATAAAGCACTCAAAAGTTACTTTATGCAATGGTCTATTTAATCATGTGGTTTTCTCATTCTGTATGACTATAGAACTGAAATTACATCAACTTCAGAAAATGAACATAGTGCAATAACAGGGATTTTCACAAGCAGAACTAGCAGGTATTTGGTTGGGCTACACCCGATTTTGGAGTCCTGTCCCACCATCTCAATTTCATTCCCTGGTGTCTCCATGCATTCACTCTAGCCGACATGTCAGGTGGACACCTCCTCTCACCAATTTTGGGCATTACCAGTGATGCAAGTTGCTTGACTGACATGTCCACAGCGCCCTGGTCCCATACTTCCCAAAGTTGGAAGGTATGTTTAAAATCATTCGAAACATACTTCTAAAAATACTTCGATCCCCTGTAGAGAAGATTTTGGGAGGGCAGGTTAATTTACTATCCAGAGTGATATCCGTGCTATATAAATGAATGGAATATCACAGTCTAGTCCTGTGCTTCTAGAAGGTTGGAAACATACAAATGGGGAGTCACAGCGTTCAACTTAAATAATGTTCAAAAGATAATCAATTATGCTCATCTTTTTCTTGGAATCTACGTTTACGCACATGGGATGTACAAACAAGTCCTTCGTCAAAATCAGTTGATGAACATGTTAGTGGTGTCCCTTTAGGTCGGTACTGTATTACCGAAACACTGTAGGGTTTCTGTCTCACTTGTCTTAAAAACTGTGCTCCACTCATCAGTGTTTATCTCTTCTTCCTTTAACCGCTCTTTCTTCTATTTACTACACGGAATCTTGCAACGGGTCTGTTTTTACTCCGCTTCTATCTCTTGAATCATTCCTTTCTTCCCTACTTCTCCAAATGTCCTGATCTTGTTGGTCACTTACTAAGAGTCAAATCACAGTTATGTCCCATAGCCAGCAGCTGTGGACTCATATTTTGTGTCATACTGGATGAGACATATGTGTTTCACTGCCTTTGAAGAGCCAAAATCACAACCATTCATCCGCATAAAGAATAGAAGATAGAGCCTCATCTAACCTCAAAGTAATTGCTGAACCCACACTATTAATTCCTGGAAGAATACACCTAGTATTTTATATGTATAATAAAAAAGGTATACATACGGTGAGTAATAATGTAATAATAGATACCAAGAATGTTCTTTAAAGCTGTGTACATTGTAGAAATGTCCATGAAAAGTGCTTCCCTTCACTATGTGGAATTCAAATGCAAAAAGAATCCCTTAAAAAGTTTGGTTTGATTTCACTTTTGCAAAGAAAGAAAGTTACAAAACGCAAGGCAAAACTTTTTATGTGCTGATCATCAGCACTTAGAAGTGATGTGTCCTGGAAAACATGGTGGGTCGGGCATTTTTATCCCTCAGTATATATTCTTTAAACCATAGAAAGGAAGTTTAACGTGTTAAGAAATTGGAATCATAGAATATTGTGGAGAATATTTGCCTGCTCTTTAAGGCGCTGTTACTTTAAGCAAATAATACCTGCCTCTAGTCTAAATACCAGACACCAAAAACTCTTTTTTTTATTATAAGATTGTTTAAACAGTCACTTAGGAGAGGTCTTAACAGGTAATTCACTGCTACACCATAGAGGAATATGCTAATCATCGAGCTTCTGGGAATTTATACCAAGTGTCCTAGATTTATGTGAGGGATTCAAGGTGATAGTGTAACAGCTAATGACTGTTCTCACTGCACTGTAAAACCCTGGGCAATTTATCTGCCTTTCAGCTAGCTTTACTTGCAAATGGAGGAGAAATCAATCTTCCATATTACTATGCAAGGAGAATCAAATAACAGGACTTCAATGTTATCACAAGGGCTGCGTTCTCCGCACATCACTGTGTGTGCTTTAATAATGTTATATCAGGGGTAGGTAACCTTGGGCCATCGGGTTACTATTACTTATTTACTATTTAATGCCAATATACCCCTGTGCAGCATACAATAGGCTTGTAATCGTTTAGAATCATTTAGTGACACATCAGTAATCGCTAAAATGTCTGTCACTGTCATTAGTGATTACCTATTGTCTCCATACCATGAAACTTAACTTTAGGAACTGGAAGTTAGAAGCTGCCGAATGTTTGCGAGTATAAAGTGAAGATTAACTACTTCACTACCAAGCACTTTGTTATTGAAAAATATTAGCATAGAGTGTAACGAGATAGCTAGCATACAAATATATAACACAGCAATTTTGTGTATAGATTGCTTTGCAGGCAAACGTAAACATTTTAATTGTGTACATTTACTATTTTTCACTTATTTGTTCATCCTTTACAAATATATTTAGAAAATGAAAAGCAGTGTCCTTTCTCTTACAATATCTCATGTTAGTATAAAAGCAAAAAAACTATGTTTTGCACATATTATGTGTGACAAAAACATGTAAATAAAAATGGTCAAATACATTGCTTATATGATTTGTAAGGCATTTCTAGCAGTACAGCTTACTGTAAATGGCAACAGAATGTAAAAAAAAATCATCAGTTGAGCATAATGGCCACATATAGTAAATAATGTTAAAGGATCACTATAGGGTAAGGAACACAAACATATATTCCTGACCCTATAGTGAAAACCCACCATTTAGGTGGCTTGCCCTCCCCCTAAGCCTTCTCAGAATGGGTTAAAACTCATCTTATTTCCAGCGCCGCACGGGTCTGCTGGTGCTGGCTCCGCCTCCGTTCTGACATCACCCATGGGGAGAGCATTGGATTGGCTAAAATTGGCAAGAGAGAGGGGCCAAACACCATTTTGGCCAATCAGCACCTACTCATAGAGGATAACCGTGACACACACACAGACACACTGACAAACATACACTCACTCACTGACAGACATACACTCACTCAATGACAGACACACACAGACACTCACTGACATACATACACTCACTGACAGACACACACACAGGCAGACACACACACTGACAGTCAAATCTCACTGACACACACACACAGGCGGACACTCACTGACATACATAGACGCAGACACTCACTGACAGCCAAACACTCACCTCCCTGGTTCCACTGTGGGGCAGCGCCTCACTCCTCCCGCTGTTTAGTATGCCGGGGCCGGAATGACATCATATTCCGGCTCCCGGCATCACAGAGGGCACGAGAGGGAGAAGTGAGAGGCTGCAAGAACAGCCTCCCTCACCGCCTGGCTTCTTCTTTCCCCTCTCCTCCGGACGGCCACTGGCATTTGTTGGCAAAGCAGGCACCTGCCATCAAGGTAAGCAGGTGCCTGCTCTGCCTTACCTAGTACAGCTTTGGGGGTGCCCTGAGGTGGCCAGATAATCCCCTCCTGGTCCCCCTGTGACAGGGCTCCTCTTGGCACCCCTACCATCGGGCTCCTTGAGGATCTGCCTGGCACTGGGGGTGGCTCAAGAGCCACTCGCCCATCACTGCGGCCCCATACAGGAGCAGGCAGCCCTCCAGGAAACATCACGGTGAGCGCCCCCAGCAGGCCGGTGCCTAGCAGGCCGTCGAATGCCTAGTTCGCCTAATGGTTGCGCTGGCCCTGCTTGCAATTCAGACACACTGTGAGGGGGTGAGAGCACAAGTGCAGTGTTTTCCAGAATTGCGGCCATGGCCGGACTGGGGCTGGTCTGACAGCCATAATCATCTTTTGTTTTGTTTTTTATAATCCCGGCCAGCCATGGGAGCAGGGGGCGCCAGGTGGCTGACACAGCTCGCACATGACCGGCCAGGATTATAAAAACAAAACAAAAATCTATATATTGAGGCGGGGGCGGGGCTTAGCGTGCGATGGGGCAGAGCTTACTGTGCAGCGTGGGCGGGGCAAATGAGCCGGGTAACTGCAGCATGGGAAGCAGGAAGGAGTCCCTGCTTCCCCAACAACCAGTCTCCAGGAGCTCCAAGGGATGTGGAGGTAAGAAGCAAGTCAGTGTGTGTGTGTGTGTGACTGTCTGCCTGTGTGTGTGTGTGTGAGTGTGTGACTACGTGTGTGTGTGTGTGTGTGTGTGTGTGTGTGACTACGTGTGTGTGTGTGTGTGTGAGAGAGAGTGTGTGACTACTTGTGTGTGTGACTGTCTCCTGTGTGTGTGACTGTCTCCTGTGTGTATGTGACTGTCTGCCTGTGTGTGTGTGTGTGTGTGTGACTGTCTGTGTGTGTGCGAGTGTGTGGCTATTTGCCTGTGTGTGTGAGTGTGTGACTGTCTGCTTGTGTTTGTGACTGTCTCCCTGTGCGTGTGACTGTCTGCCTGTGTGTGTGAGTGTGTGACTGTCTGCGTGTGTGTGTGTGTGTGTGACTGTCTGCCTGTGTGTGAGTGTGTGTGTGGCTGTCTGCCTGTGTGTGTGAGTGTGTGACTGTCTGCCTTTGTGTGTGTGACTGTCTGCCTGTGTGTGTGGGGCTGTCTGCCTGTGTGTTTGTGTGTGTGTGGCTGTCTGCCTGTCTCTGTGTGTGGCTGCCTGCCTGTCTCTGTGTGTGGATGTCTGCCTCTGTGTGTGTGGATGTCTTTGTGTGTGTGTGTGTGTGTGTGTGTGAGCTTCTGTGTGTGTGTGTATCTGCTAGTGAGTGAGCTTCTGTGTTCTGTGCATCTGCTAGTGAGGGAGCTTCTGTGTGTATGCGCCTCCTAGTGAGTTTGTGTGTGTGTGCCTGCTAGTGAGTGAGCTTGTATGTGTGTCAGTGAGCTTGTCTGTAGGGATCATGTGTGTGTGCTAGTGAGATTGTCTGTAGGGAGCATGGGTGTGTTTGAGCCTGTCTGTGGTAAGCATGTGTGTGCAGTGAGCTTGTCTGTAGTAAGTATGTGTGTGATCGTGAGCTTGTCTGTAGTGACCATATGTGTGTCAGTGAGTTTGTCTGTAGTGAGCATGTGTGTGTCAGTGAGCTTGTCTGTAGGGAGAGTGTGTGTGCATCAGTGAGCTTGTCTGTAGTGAGCGTGTGTGTGTGACAGTGAGCTTGTTTGTGGTAAGCTTATGTGTGTATCAGAGTTTATCTGTACTAAATTTATGTGTGTACCAGTAACCTTGTCTGTGTGTGTCATTGAGATTGTCTGTCAATGAGCCTATTTGTGTGCATCAATAAGATTGTCTGTGTCTGCATGTGAGCATGCTTTACTGTATAATTTAAGTACACTGAAAGGACTAATATTTTAAATAAGAAAAAGAAATATACCAATAATGTGTGTATATATATATATATATATATATATATATATATATATATATATATATATATATATATATATATATATATATATATATAAATACACATATAAACAAAAAATGAAGAGATGCGCTCTCAGGACTTTGAAAATAAAAAACGGAGGATTTATTAAAGGAGGTATTACATTGAAAAAATAACCGACGTTTCGACCCGTTCGGGTCTTTCTCAAGGTCATATATATAAAACACACACTACCTAGCACAATGACTTATGGGGATGACATAGATTTTTTTCCAGGGCTGCTTTGTATCCCCAGTCCGGCCCTGATTGCGGCCCAATGGACCACCATGGACTTCATTCGGGATGAATTATTGCCCTCCTTCCTACATCAGAGGTAGGCAAATGCTATATATATAGTTAAAAAAAAAGACATTACTAGTCAGTATGAGATGACTGTGTATAACCCAGTCTTCCTACATACTGTCATTGCCCCCTTGTCACACTTATTACCCTGCCACAGTCAGTCACCACCCATCACTCACTGTCAGGGTACCTGTGGTCTCTACCTCCGAAAGAGGTAGAGACTTAGCTGTTCCTCCATCCAGACGGTCTGATGGCTCCCTTCCCCGCGGTCTATCCGGTCATGCTAGGCCGGCCGCGAGGGAGTGACTGCCTTTTACAGCATCTAGGCAGGAAGTAGTCATCAGGACACTCCCCCGGAACAACCTGTCAGTCAATGGCTGCAGGACCAATCAGGACGCCTTGGAGGCGTGGTTACTGCTCTGATCAGGGTATTTAACAGAGCTTCTTTCATTAGCTCATTGCCCTGTCGTGGTTCTAGCTTGTTCTAGTCACTCAGTGCTTGTGTATTCTATTATCCCTTTTGGTTTTGACCCGGCTTGTTTACCTTACTCTGCTTATCTCTGTTACCCTTGATTCGGCTTGTCTCTCGCTTACCTGTCTTCTGTTACCCTCGACCTCGGCTTGTCTTTGACCATTCTATACTGTACTACTTACGTTAGTCCGGCCATTCTAAGGTCCGGTATACGTATCTGGCTACTGTTTGTACTCTGCGTGTTGGATCCCTGTCCCGATCCTGACACTCACCCCCTAACCCTGTCACACTCACCACCTCTCACCCTGACACACTCATTCCCCTCACTCTGTCACATGCACCCTCAAACTCTGTCACTTCCAACTCCCCAACTCTCTCACTTACCCCCCTCACCCTGTTACACAGTCACCTCCCACACATGAAGCACAACCTCAGCATAAACACAACACACAAAGCCCACAAGCAACTTCTCTTAAACACAACACAATATATTTAGAAGCCTTGGTGGCTGCTGGGAAAGCTGGTGGCAGGTGCGTGCTGGGATCTCACTGATGTCAATGTGCTCCGGCTGCCTGCACTTGAAAGGAAAAATTAGGGAGCACAACCAAGTCTCGGCTCCAGGTGAAAAAATGTCTAACTTTGCCACTGCACAGCAGGAGGTACATAAGATGCAGACATTCAGACAGTTGTGCAGACCAATCACTGGTGTGTTTATGCAATGCGCACAGTGCCAAAAAAAATGGAACACTTCTTCACTTCTTTTGATATTTTAGATCTTGGGCTTGAAGAGAAAGCTAACGATAGAAGTAAAACTGATCACCAGCACATCTACTCTCTATGAAAGCCAGTGGTGGCTGAGTTCGTCAGTCGCACATTAAGGGAATAGCAGCCTTAGGGTTAGTCAGTCTCTACACACGGAAATAACATTACATGAAGATGAAAGGTCTTGATAAAATACAGCATGTACGTAACACGTTCATCATAATTCTGTCGGTGTGTCTGTGCTGCCTTGAGGTCACTATCCCACAGATGATCCCATGATGCGTTTTCTAAGCCCACATGGTTGCATATGAATATAATTGTTTTACATATATTATTGGACTGCTTGCTACATGGGTAAAAGCACCAATCTGATTTCTCAACCACCACTTACACAATTTCATCCTATGGTTAATTTTCATTATTTTGCTGTAAATATTTCCACTCTACATATATTAAAAGTTGATTATGATTATGATTGTTTGTTTATTTTAGAGACGTTTTGATTTTTAGGGGAAATGTTTCTCATATGCAATTTCTCACAAAATAAGGACAGGAACAGTTTATTTATCCAAGGTATTAGAATTATCAAACAGAAATGACGTGAAATATTTCAGTTTTTCAAGTCACTTGAGAAGATAACCTATTTTAAAAAAAGCTGAATGCTCTTGGAATAGGTAGCACACAGGTGGAGGGGTTTTGGGAACTTGACAGTGCTCATTTAAACGCTAAGGCAGGGAAAGGGAGAGTTTGGCACTCCAGGTGTTGTGGACTACATATTCTATAATGCTCCTAGAGTCATACTGCTGGCAAAGTATCAGGAGAGATGTAGTCCATAACATCTAGAGGGCCAAAGGTTGCGTACACCTGGTCTAAGGCATAAGGTCTTGATAGATTACTATGACTCAGAATTTGCTTGCACTATATAAATAATAAAATAATAATAGTAATAATAATAATAATAATAATGACTGAAGGGATCATTAAATGCAAAATATTATCAGAGGGGAATCGGTCCCCCACTCTTCCTATACCCTTATACTTATGCCTTGCTTTTCCTTTTAAGGAATCCTTGGTTCCTATCATGACTATAGCAAGATGAAAAACCTTTTTAGTTGGGGTTGGAATTGGGAGTGGGGATCACTAGCTGGGGCCAACAATGTTTGAAAAAATATTGAATTGGAATATTTAATGGCAGGTCTGCTAATTCTTTCCTAATCAGGCCACGTCAATAAACATCATTTTGCTCCGTCTTCTGGCAATGAACGGGTTTAACATAGACAAGAGTACAAATAACTAGCAGACAATCACTCATTGGCTGACTGGGCAGAAACATGATATTAAATCTATCATGGAGCAGGCACTGATGGTGTAAACTTTGCCTCTGAAACTGCTGAAACACTATCCTGATGCTTGCTCCCTCTGGGACCACCTTATATATATATACAAGTTAATCTCTCAGAGTTATTAACTTAGTGGCTTCTCAAGTAAAGGTTTCGAGTGACAATTAGGATGGAGTTCTATTGATGCTCATAAATTTTAATTGTATTATGCAGGTATGTATTTTGGAATTGGATACTACATTAAAAGCAAGGACAATTTCACTGCAGGTTTTTTTTTGTTTAAAGAGTGCACATTGGTCCAAGGGTCATGGGATGAAGCCAATACTATATAATTGGTATTGATAAAATATTTTTTTTCAGATATAAAATCAACCCCTTGGCTTCATGGTGCACAAAATCTAAACCTCAAGAATTCACTCACACAGGATAATATTTAATTCCTTACATTTCATGCTCCACGATTTGGAATACTTTGTTCCAATTTGCACTAAAATGACATATTTATTAAGACAATGCTGATGCAGTTGTAATACAAAGTGCTAAATAAGGAACAGTCTCCAGGAAACCAAATAGAATGTTTCTCAATATTTGTCACTTTGTCCCAGAATTGCTCTATGATTGCATTGATAATTGGCTATAGTCCCATTTTGCAGGGCTCCTAGCACTGTGTTGTAAAAGTTTTGCAACCCAAGAACATGTGACCACCCTTGCATCACGCTACTTTTTGAGAAAGCCTTTATTTTAATAATTTCAGTGGGGGCACACAGACCAGGTATGAAATCTGGAAGCATTCCCATGAAAAGGGGCAGGATGGAAGTTAGTATTTTGCTTCCATAAAACAATAAAACTTGGTTGTCATGGTAATAACAAATGTAGGTCTTCCAACTGTCCCAAATTAGACAAGACAGTTCCCGACCATGATCCCTGGTTGCCCACTTTTGGGTATACTAGGGTACTCTCCCCAGAAAACATGGTGCAAGTACACCCTAGAACCCATAGAGTGCACTGAAACACGGCTCTCTGCGTTATTCCGCCTTTTTGCCTGATTGGAAGTCAGCCTGGAGTGCATTCATATCAGACAGACCTGCCTACTCTTTGGGCGGTGCTGGCCTACCACCTTTTCCTACATCCACCTGCAGCCAGCTTTATGGGATGTTGATATGAGGGTATGCTGCTAATGATAAGAGTCAATTGGAAAAAATGCATTGTGTCTCTCATTAGTTCTTCAGTTTTCTCCTCCACCAACCCTACCAATCACTGGAAATGGTACTGCAGAAGCTGAGCAACCAACCTAGGGCTATCAATCAATAATAGCATCAGGGGGTGGAGTTGGACTGCTTTAAAGTGGTTGTTTCTTTACCAAATACATGTATTTGTAGGTTTGAGTATGACTTTTCATTGTGCTGGGGGTTCAGTATATAGCGTAAAATGGGCAGAGCTCAATAAGTCACGGAGAAGAGCTCAATTCAAGGGTAGAGTATAGCGCTGCCACTGGTAATCAACTTAGCTGGATGTAGTAATACAATAATATAGTCAGTTCCAAAAGTCATGGTAGGTGTAGAGATAACATAACTTTGGAACAAGCCGAGGTGAAATGACTTGTAAACCAGAACTGGAGCACGGAAGGCAAGAAACAACAGCAAGAATACAGGTAAATCTCTTCCAGCAGACAGGCTTTATCTACCAGTATATCTGCCCACATTCGAGAGCATTCCAATGGAATTGATTTGGAGAATCTTGACTAGGATGAAGGCATTGGATGTGCTGCATGATCCCGCAGGCAATGCACGCAGTTCTATCCAGGTATTGTTGTGGGATTAAAGATTGACTTGAATCACGTCTGCTTGTGCATGTACTCTCATACAAGGTATTAAAGGGAATCTTCAGTGCCAGGAAAACAATCTATTTTCCTGGCACTGGAGGTACCCTCTCCCTCCCACCCCCCAATCTTTGGTTACTGAAGGGGTGAAAACCCCTTCAGTCACTTACCTGAGGCAGCGACGATGTCCCTCGTCGCTGTCTCCTCCTCCGCGTCGCTCCTCCTACTGTCTCCGTCGGCCGCATGCGCATTAGCACTCCCAATAGGAAAGCATTGAAAAAGAATTTCAATGCTTTCCTATGGGGAAATGAGCGATGCTGGAGGTCCTCACACAGCTTGAGGACGTCCAGCGACGCTCTAGCAAAGGAAATCTTTGCTATGATTCAGGAAGTGACCTCTAGTGGCTGTCTAGTAGACAGCCACTAGAGGTGGAGTTAACCCTGCAAGGTAATTATTGCAGTTTATAAAAAACTGCAATAATTACACTTGCAGAGTTAAGGGTAGTGGGAGTTGGCACCCAGACCACTCCAATGGGCAGAAGTGGTCTGGGTGCCTGGAGTGTCCCTTTAACTTGCATCATTTCACACATGGCATAACATTATGGTGTAATGGTCCCTAAAAACAGAAGCAGATTAGCCCACCATGAGTAAACCCTGAGATGACAGGTAAGAAGTCTTACCAAGCCATGCAATCCAGTCAAAGTTTTATACAAAACAAGTTGACATTCGTCAGTTTTGACAAGGGCGGGAAGGCCAGGTGAAGCTTCAGCTCCAAATGTGAAACTCTTTACGAATATATCTGTCTGCCTTCCCTTTCTTCATTTACATGGTTATACACTAAAGGGAGAATTTAAGGTGGATCTCAAATTAAAGTTCAAAGTAGATGAACTGGCAAAATTATCTAAGACAGTTATGCTTTCCATTCAGCTACTTTGGGCTTAAATTTGAAATTCACCTTGAATTCTCATTTTAGTGAATAACCTTGTAATTGTAAGTTATATGAGATGATCTGGAATATGTATATTAATTAACTGACTTACTGGTTAAAAAAGGACATTCAATGCACCATACCCACTACAGTTTATTGTAGTGTTTATTGTGTAAGGTGTCTTTGGGCCCTGTCATTTGTTTTTTGTTAAACTGTTTTGAAAGAAAGTTATAAAGAAAGTTTAACAAATTTAAAGCTGTTTAGTTTACAAAACTAGAGCCTCAGAGAAGAAATGATAGCATTATACAAATACGTATATAAAAACAAAAAAGACCACCCAAGTGCAGCGATATATATTAGAGAGAAAAAAAATTAATTACTTCCCTTTAAATCTAGGCTGTAACAAAGGATTCCTCAAATCCTCACAAACAGATATACAAAACAAGATACACCTAGAAAAAACTAAAGCAGAGAACACTCATAGGGAAACACCATTAAGTAGAGATGTCCCTGCTATAAATATTGCACTCACAGAATAGTTCAAGCCCATCAAGGTATCTTTAAGATCTTGCAATGAAATTCCTCAAGGGTACATGTAGAAGAAAGAAGAACTGGACATAGTGTGAAATCTTAACGGTATAAAAAACACGCTTTAATTGAAACACTTATAAAAAGTAGAAAATAAAAATGCTCATCAAAGATCTGTGTCCCTCGGTCCAAGGTGTTGAATGGAAGGAGCAGGTTACAGAATCTGCAGACAGCTCAATTGTCTTAAAATCTATTTGTGAATAGTCTAATGTAAACAAAAAGTTTGTTTTTTTACAGTAAGAATAATAAGAATGTGGAATTATCTGCCTGAAGAAGTGGTTTTATCAGAGTCTGTACAGATGTTTAAACAGCAACTGCAAAAATATAATAGTCAGGGATATAATTTTATATTTGTGGGGTAAAAGCTTCTTGGTCCAAAGAGATATCTGACTGCTAGGAATATTTTCCTAATTTGTCGCAAAATTGGAAAGCACTTTAAACTGTTTTTTTTTGTTGTTGCCTTTTTTTGGATCAACGGCAAAAACAGATGTGAGAATGGCTGAACTTGATGGACGCATGTCTCTTTTCAACTTTGTTTTGCCAACACCAGGGCATCTTGTGGCAACTTCAGCTACAGCTATGTGTACGTTTCACTTCTGCTTTATCCATCCAAAGCCATCCAACATGTGATGGCTATTACTAGCTATGAATGCTGGGGAATTTTAGCGAAACAATTTCAATCAAAATTATTTCAAAATGTAATGTTTGTTGAAGACTTCTCCCTAAATATCTTTTTAAACTAGTACATGAATTGACAAAAAAAATAAGCAGTAACTCTTGGTATATACAATAAATACTCAATTCTCTAAGCGATTTAAAGGATGGATCCACTTTAAAAACGAGGGAAAAAAAACTGATATTTTTAACTATAATTATTTTTTATTTCTAATGTGGTGACACACTCCAAATGACTATTATAAGATTGTAAAATAAATACATAGCACTTAAGCTAATATATTACAATAAAACAGGCTTTGGATGTCCGGCTTCAGATAGAATACAATTTATGAGAGATCTTTGCATTATTCCCTTAAAATGATTTGACATTTATATCTGACCACCCTTTGAAGCAATTCACTGCAATATTTTAGCATAGCACTTGATTGCTTTTTTCTATAAAAAAAAAAATATGCTTTTCTCTAAGTCCATTTTATGGTCATAAAGATTAATATCTGTAGCATTAGGTAGCAGCAGTGTATCAAGCAGACAGAAGCTGCACTTCCACTGAAGATATCAGATGAGAAATATGTAGTTGAGACATTAGGAAGATGCCCTGCAGTAAAAAATATAAAACATCTCCTAAGATTCTACAAACACTTTCTGGGGTTTTTCCATAATGTTTTATATATGGGGTCAGGAGCGTCTTCGTTTGCTTAGTTTAATGCTAGAGTGATGAGGTGATGAAGTATTTCTCATAGTGCCCCAGATGTTGGTTTAAAATTAATTACATCTGTCAGTTTGGCCGCACTTTTAATTCACGCCCAGCCGTGCGCAAGCATTGAGCGTTGCTGCCTTGCTATGTCAGTGGAAAAGTAAACTCTTTAGAGACACATAATAATTAATATTCCTGTACACTAAAGCATTGATCAAGCCCAGTAATATTTTTTTTTCTTTTCTTTGAAATCTATAACACATAAATACATTTTAACTAAAGCTTCTATTGTATGAAGTAGAAATGTGTTTCAAACAATCTTGTGAGAAGCCAACACTATATCGATTAGGTCATTCTGTTTATTGCAACCAAATGAGCAAATATTCCTAATCAGCCCTGATAGCTGGAGATAGAGTGTAAGTGTTTGACCTAAACGTACTGCCTCATAAAGAGCATACACTTAAAGCAGCAATTATGTTGGGTGGTTGCAACAAAAAATGTACATTCTGAACCTTACAGAGCTGACATTTTTTGGGATGGCAGCCATTTGCAAACCTCCATTATTGAAGGCTAACCCACAGAGATGCCTTACCTGAGACACAAGCACCAAACCTGGTTTCCTGAGTGTCGAAAATGTAATATGGTCTGATTAGTCTATTTTTTGTATCCAGACTGATTATATTTGGAGAAAGTCAGAGCCACAGGGTCGACCAAAGGCACTGTGCTAACCCCCATTCCAAAAGCCCACCACCTGACGTCAAACCAACATAGTCTCTACCCTGCTAAATATATCATAGCCAGAAACCACACAACTGTTCATTCATTTCTTTCCTGGAAGCTGAATTCAGGGTCTCGTTGTTTCAGTTGGTCTCATGGGCCATGGTTTTCAATACTTGTCTTGAATCATTTAACATACCTTTGGCATATTCTGCCATATTTTGGCATGTTTTTAGAAAGAAAAAAAAAAAACACTTTGGACACAACAGGGTAATCCCTAAATCCTGGACTGGTAGAGGTGCCTTGAGGGCTGAGTTGGAAACCCCTGGTCTAAAGGGAGAATTATCTGGAATTCAAAGTGAAGTTTAAACTGGAAGCATAGATTACTTGGAGAATTTTCCTAGTTAGGTTTTTTTTTGTCTTTAAATTTTAAATTCAGTTTGAATTCTTAACAATTTTCACTTTAGTAAATAACCATATTTGCCAAGTGGGTGAACAAAAAAAAGAGGATGCAAAACACGCAGCAGCAAACAGCGCAGATTACTGGAATAGAAAATCTCTTGAGAAAGAATAAATATCATTCAATAAAAACAAAATAAAGAACAGAAAGTGAAAATTAAAATAGAAAAAAGACTAGATACTGGGGCAGGCTCTGTGTGGATGTGGACTATAACATTATCTAAGCCTAAAGAAGAAAACTACACTCACTGCCATTTATAACTGAGAATAAAAAGGGGGAGATACAGTGGGGAAAGGTTAATCCATGCATGGGTCCCACATAAATGTCAATCCAATTCTGCAGCAAGAATTTCACAGAAATATTGTTATTGAGTTTGGCAGAAAGTGTATGTCCATATTCAGACTGAAAAGCCTTTTTCCACTAACTGCAGGGGTAAGATCATCTTTCATTTTAAGTTGCAGAACAGACTCCATCACTTAAAAAGAAATCAGTCCAAGAAACGAGAAAGGGGATTAGACACATTAAATATATTCTAGAACAAATCCCAAGAGTCATAGTTATGGCTACTAAAGTTTTACTGCTGGCAGCCAACATTTAGTGCATTTCATTCAGATGATATAGATGTACAATTAACTGTATATATATATATGTTAAATATGTTCGGAGGTCTAAAATATAGATATCAATATACTTTAGCTGAGCTGCCCATCACTCCTGCACTTTTAAGCGCCGACCAATCCTGCATGGGTCAGGAACTCAGGTTAACCTGAGTACCAGCTGTATCACCTTGTGTGCCTGCCCTGTGCCCTGAACCCACATACTGTGCCCTGTGCTCTGAACCCACATACTGTGCCCTGTGCCCTGAACCCACATACTGCACCCTGTGCTCTGAACCCACATACTGCGCCCTGTGCCCTGAACCCACATACTGCGCCCTGTTCCCTGAACCCACATACTGCACCCTGTGTCCTGAACCCACATACTGTGCCCTGTGCCCTGAACCCACATACAGCACCCTGTGCCCTGAACCCACATACTGTGCCCTGTGTCCTGAACCCACATACTGCGTCCTGTGCCCTGAACCCACATACTTTTCCATGCAAGTGAGCAGGCACCAAAAAGTCTTACTCTGAAACTGGAAACATTAGATGATTAATTTACTAAACAGTGAAGTCAACACCAAATTTCAAAACCTATAATATATATTTCTTCTCAATATGTAGTGAATCAGCACTGATTTACGTTCTTTTCCATTAGGACTCAATTTTTAAGGTGCCATTTTGATGTCATAAGATTTACCACAAGGCTGCTTAGCTTTTTGATTTAGCTGCCCATTTACAGCTTCCAGTGACACGAACTATCAGATCCTGACCTCACAGGCGCCTGGGTATTATGATTTTTTTTCCGCTGCCTTGCAAACGATGTGTCTGCTATTGATCTGACCATCACCGATGTCAATGCTAATGTAATTAGTTCCTTTTTGTGTGTTAGGGTTAGACTGAGGAACCTACTCAAAAAAATAATATTTAGATCATGAATCAGTTTTTAGTTTGAAATATTTGTAAAAACAATTCCCCTGTTATTTCTGCTGTCCTACTATTAACCCTTTTACTAAAAGGGTAAAAATTGCTAAAATCAATTTACAGTAAAAAAATCAAACAAACTATAACTTGGGTGTCATGAATGCAATTTGTACATTTTATTGTTAATCAGACATTCTAATAACCAAAACCACTTCATCTTAATTAAGTAGTTTTGGTGCAAAAACCCCATGTCACAAGAGGCCCACATGCTTTGAAAACTTTCAATTATTGAAATTCTTCATATTATACATTATGAACTTTTGTGAGTGCTTCTCATAGAAGTGTCTGCCAAGCATGTCCACTAGGTACCTAATGCTGCTCTACGAGAAGCATTGTATTGTACCAAAGACCACCCATCAGAAGGATTCCTGAAGCTGAGATAGATATCAAGATTTGAAGATAACTCTATGGAGGACACCTCTAAGTTTAAAATTCTAACTATCCAACCAATGGGAAAATTCATACTTCTGCAATAAGCCAATTAGAGAACCTAGTACAGGCTCTAAGGGTGGAGCCAAAAATTGACAAGACCAATAAATAGGGTTACCATATGCATCATGTTTCCCATGACGCATATCACCTATGGATATTGATTGGCAGCACACAAAAAGAGGTGCCCTGTAGTATGTAGAATTCGGAAGAAGGTGTTTCAAAAAAAAGTAATAGATCCTCTTAAAAAAAAACAAAAGATGGAGGATGCTGTGGCACTAGTTAATCTGTCCATTGGGACAAATAGGTGTAAAGGATAACATAGATTGTAAACTCGTTTGAGCATGGCCCTCATCAATCTATTGTTTCTGTAACATTTTGTAATTGTCTAATGTATTGTTACCTTTCCCACTTTATAACATTGTCAAGCACTACTATAACATTGCCAATATTAATTATATAAGATTAAGTAATTAGGCAATGAAGACTACCTGCAGAATATGTGTTATTCATATTGCAGGGAAAACCTTTTCATGGGTTTTCAAAAATGCGACAAAATGATGTTTCTCTTAAAATAGTGGATATGGTAACCATACCAAAAAGGAACGGGAGGGTGCTTTCACATTTGTGTGTGTGTTTGTTGTGTGTGTGTGAATGCATGTGCATTAAAAGAGCAAAGTTGGTCCTATAAATGGCAATGGTTTCACAAATTCCCACTGTATCATAAACTTAAAACATATTTTTAAAAATGTGAATTACCAAAGAAATACAAAATTCTAAAAGTCTCTAAGAACCTTTATTTCTGGGAAATGTTTTGAATAACATACTATTTCATTAAAATAAAATGCAATGTACGTCTTTGCAGAGTACACTACAGCCAGATATGTATATATGTAAACATATACAATATTTACAATTTCTACCTAAGTTAAACAAGACATGACTTAACATCAACATAGCTTCATAAAAGCAATACATTTTCCAAAAAGCAGACTCCCTCAGGAATTCAAACCTAGCTGACATGCCTTTCTTCACAATATTACCCAGACAGGAATGTTTGTGGAAATACGTGATTTTCAAAATTTCCCACACTAACTTGAAATGTATAGTACACTACAGTAACTAACACTAGCTATTTATAACTGTTTATTTTTTAGAACTGTGAATGACAAGTATATCCTGCACATGATGAAACAAGACGTTTATTACCTAAATGGTCAGCTGTACTTTTAGAAGTATATGCGAGTGTGACTACAAGAGGCAATGTTTTACCTCTTTTTTTGGCAGTATTGCATAGACCTTACTGCACAGTATTGCAATAAATAGTAGGTGTACATAGAGACCCTCTAAATACACAGAAGTTGCCATATAGGTGTCCAACCATTTGGGTTCCACCAGGCCCATATTGAGCGAAGAGTAATTGTCTAGGCTGCACATAAAATACATAATATAATTAATATACAATAAAACTTTAAAAGCCCTTTTCTTAATTTTGATATTTCATTTTTTTTAGTAGAAAACGATTTTTTTTATCCTTATGTGAGATTGCTATATTTAAGGATACCAAATTAGGGAGCTTTCTACTGAACACATACACATGTTTAAACATATACACATTCACATATATACTATACACATGTATATACATATACACATATTCACATATATACTATACACACACATGCAATCTACAGACCTATACACACACACAATCACAGACCTATACACATACACACACACACACATAATCACAGACATACACAAACACAATTACAGACACATACATAATCACAGACATACACAAAACACAATCACAGACCCACACACATCAACCACAGACACACACACAATCAAATTGATACACACACATTCAGTAATTAAGAGGTCCACCCAGTCTCCCTACCTTGCTCTGGGAGGGCTGGAGTGTATCCTCTCCCTGGCAGCAGGTGGTTGCTGTAGTGATTGGATCACTGTGGTCTTCCTGCACAGGTCCTTCACATGCCAAGTAGTGATGCCAATGCCGGGATGATGTCATAAACATGGAGTTTTCCTAGCTTGAAATGTACAGGTGCTACAATTGCCACATTTAAAAATCCTTTGGCTCTTCAGTAAGGAAACTCTTCTCTTTAGAGCTAATATTTCCCTTGGGAGTTAGGAGGATGCTAGGTTCTAAAATCATCGGCTTCTTTTGGGATATAGGGTTAAGAAGAGCCTTATAGCTGGAGGAAACATGTCTGTGATAGGTGGAAGTGACCCTGTTATAGGGGGTCCTGGAGAACCCATTTGTTGTGGGTTTTTGAAGTAGGCTCCTCTCTGCCTGGTAACTATGGGGTTCTTGCACAAATAATAGTTTACTCGAAAATTTTAGCTATGAAGAAAAGTTAACAAATTTAAACCTATTTAGTTTAGAAAAACGTCGACTGAGAGGGGATATGATAACATTATACAAATATATCCGGGGCCAATACAAACCATTGTGTAGAAATCTATTCACAAACCAGACTTTACATAGGACACAAGGTCATGCATTTAGACTGGAAGAAAGAAGATTTCGTCTATGGCAAAGGAAAGTTTTTTTTTTACCGTAAGAACAATAAGGATGTGGAATTCACTGCCTGAAGAAGTGGTTTTATCAGAGTCCGTACAGATGTTCAAACAACAACTAGATGCATACTTGCAAAATCTGAATATTCAATTATATGATTTTTCAACTGTAGGGTAATCGCTTCTTGATCCAAGGATAAATCTGGCTGCCATTCAGGGGTCAAGAGGAAATTTCTTTCCTAGTTTATTGCAAAATTGGAAGTGCTGTATGTAACTATATGTAACTTTAAAATGCATTTACATATTTTGTGAGCAGTGAACGATACTGTATGTTGAAGCACTGAACTTCTACCACAAGCTATACAGGACGAGTATGGGAACTGGGTAAAAACTCCCTAACAATGTGTCTGAAGCCGGGGGGGGGGGGGGTTTAGGGCAGGTTTAGCTGTAGTAAGGTGAGATGAGTTTTTTAATTGTAATAATTAAATTTTTTCACACCTTGAATGAGAGCGATGTATTGGGATCACATTGATTTCTATGGGTGTCGTTTGTTTGATTTTGAGTCTAGCTAATGTTTTTAAGTAGCAGTAAAAAGTATTAACTGATGGGATAGTCTCGTTCAAGTGTAAATAATGTCGGGCAATATATTTCACCAAACAATGGTATTAACTCCATTCTGCCTTAGCCGGGACCTTATGATTCTCTGTATGTTACGGTATGTTGTTGCTCACACACAGCTGTCTCTTCATATAAGATTATCAGATCACAACCTATCCTATCAGTTACAGTGCTGTCCCGTCAGATCCAAAGGGAGAAGCTCGTGTTTTGTGTTAGAAATCTATCCGTGGTACATTACAATCAATAATATGTATCAGGTAATGGAAGACAAACTACTTGAAATATTAATATTTTTCTCAACTGTACTTTAACACAGCTGACAGGTAATATAGATTAATAATAAATAAAAATAATAAAGAATAATAAAGTATCCTATTGACCACCCCTTGTGGATATATAAGGAGTGACAGAAATATTAATCTGCATTTATAACATTTGTGTCAAAGTACATTGTAATTCTGCAATAAAATTTGTCTTTTATTTTGATTATAAATATAATGTTTTGAGAATTGGACTGAGGAATTTGAGTTTATTGGTATAGTCTGTAACACTAGTCCATCTATTGTACAGCGCTATGCGGTATGCTGGCGTTTAATAAATGATAATAAAAAGATTTCAGCTTAAATTTTGCTACAGAACTAAAAGTGTCTATGTATATATATATATTGACACTAGATGGCGATGTTGGTTTTGTTTAAAGAGAAAAGGCATCTGTACTTGTTTTACAGTTAATGTTTCAACCACTGTATCTGCTATAAAACGCCAATGGATGTGACAGGGCTATTAAAGACATATCGCCCCATTTAGAGTCGCCTGCGGCACTTTAGCAGGAAGGTGGGGGGCACTGTAGAAACTGCCTATCTCGTCGGCTGTTGCAGGTGTACCTGGCATATCATTTTTATTTCACCCACTTTTAAAAACACGAGATGCGAAGAGGAGAGAGATTATCCAAAATACTTTCGGAATACCTGAAAAACTAAATTGGGGCCAATTCCTGACCTACTTGGTTAAGGAATATTTCAGGTTTATTTGGCATCAAGTCAGTTGAGTTTGATTTAATTAATTAATTAATTAATGTATTAATTAAATATTTTACCAGGATGGATAATGTCGCAGTTGCCGGCCCGCCGCGTGGCACGGCTATGCCCGACCGGCACAGCCTCGCCGACAGCACGAGCTTACCTGCTCGTCGGCGAGCCGACAACCGCCTCCCTGCATCCTCCGGCCGTCGCGCCCGGATCCAAAATGGCGCTGACCGCGTGGTCGCGCCTAGACGTAGCTCTGCCCCCGAAGTTCATACTGACGTGCGCGTGACGTCACAACGTCAACGCGCACGCACGTTTTGTGGTGAGAGGTCGCCCTCTGACCAATCAGACCTTAGAGAGGGATATTTAAATCCCTAGCTCACCTCAGTACCTTGCCCTGTCGTGGTTTCCTGTTTTCCTGGTTTCTTGAGAGTGCTTTATCATATTGAATCTTATTTCCTGGTATCCTGATCTTGGCTTTTCCCTGGTTATTCTGAATTCTGGTTTCCCTGACTTGGCTTGTTTAAACGGTATTGTGTATTTTCTGGCTTCCTTGACCTCGGCTTTCCCTTTGACCATTCTCTGTCCCTAGCGTATTAGTCGGGCCATTCTAAGGTCCGGTTTACGTTCTGTCCTTTTATTTTCCTTTTCTTTCTTATGTATATGTTTACATAGTTTCTGCGTGCTAGACCACAATAGTAGTCGTGACAGATACATTGAGATTTCTCTCGTTTTCAAGTATATCCTGGGTCCACAAAACATTGCATTGTTACAATAGGGTACAATATTACAAAAATACAATAAACAAAATATATATATATACACACACATATGTAAATTTAATACATAACAGGTAGTAAATATATTCAACCATGACAGGTGCATTCTGTGCTGAGGTATATTGCTATAGATCTCTTAAAAGATTTTAGATTGAATGAAGATTTGACTGTGTCCTGAGGTTATTCCATAATTGGAAAGGAGGATCGAGACACTTTATTTTTGTATTGCAGTATGCTATATATCGTACTAGTACTGGATCAGAGGTTATAGGAGGTGGGAACAGCCGAGGAGAGCATTCTACTGAGGTAGGGTGGCAGCTTCCCAGAAATGCTCTAATGCACAAGGCTGGAAAGATGAAGAGTGCGTCGGGATTTCAGCGATAGCCAGTATAGCTCTTTTAACATGTCACAGTGGTGGGTAAAGTAATTATATTCTCGTACAAAGCGGGGGACGGTGCCTTGGGGAACACCACACGTGACTGGAAGAGGGAGGGAAGTGCTATAAGAAATTACCACTTATTGCAATCGGTCTGAAACATATGATCGAAAGCAGGTTAGCAGATGATCACCAAAGTTTTTAAGTTTTTGTAAAATAATGCCAGGGTCTACTGTGTCAAAGGCCTTGGCAAAATCAATGAAAATAGCTCCAGTTACAACTCCTTGTTCCATGCCAATTTGGATGTCATTGCAAACTTTTAAGAGGGCAGTCGAAGTTGAGTGATTTGGACGAAAGCCTGATTGATCAGGGGTCAGATAATTTGATCACTGATAATATTCACATAGTTGCGTGTGGATGCATTTTTCCAAGATTTTTGACAATACTGGGAGCAATGATATCGGGCGATAGTTAGATACCAAAGTATTGTCACCACTTTTATGGATAGGTACAACTTTTGCAGTCTTCCAAAGTTTGGTTATCTATCCTGACACCAAGAATTGCTAGAATTTAATCGTTTGTATTTGCAATTGTATCAATTTGTAATAAGATAAATAAAAAAAACATTTTGAAATAAAAAAGTTGTGAATAACAATTAGAGTTAATACTTCTTTGCTACCACTAGGAGGCAGCACATGCCTGATAAATTGAATGCATGGATGAAACATAATCTGGTTGCATTTGTTCAGTGCATATTTAACCAATTCTACTCTCTATCTCATGTAATTAAAAGTGTGAAAAAAATGGTTTACAAAAATATATATTAATAAAATTACAGTTCTTCTCCCTTACCCGAACGAAAGCATTTTTTCTGTTGTTTTAAATCAAATTAGTTAATTGTATTATGTGATAATCAAATAGATTGTAAAGTAGAAATTTTTTTAAAAACAATTGATTGCATAAAGCCAGTTTATCATGACTTTCAATAATAGTAATAAAAATACGGGAAACTGAAATCCTATTTCCTACGTTTAGAGCAAATTTGCTCAATGAGAAAAATGTTTCCATGTCAGTTTCTTTCTTGAATTAACTATTTTATGGCAGAATTTTGTACGTCAATTTTTCAGAGGTTATGTTGCTAACGTGTCCCGTGTGCCATGCACAAATTCTGTGTCAAAGCGTTTTTGATACAAATCATATCTATTTTGCTCTCCCAGACAAGCACTTGTGGCCTAGCAGAATTTAGAATTCCACAATAACAATATAAATTCTATCCACATGTTTTTTGCTGTATTCTAAATAAAAATATATTCCCACCGTTGTTTTAATCTTTTGGGGACCCTTCAGATTTCCATCACTAGAGGTGTCTGGGATATAAACCCAGCCCTGCAAAACCTGTATATATTCATAGATAATTAACATCTGTGTACAATTGTATCTATAGCTGTCAATCTGCAGTTTGTTTCAGCATATGGAACATTTTGTGTTATGATTAACAGTGTATGAGTTTTTGTGTACAAATTGATGTGTTCATATTTTATGAAAGTATATGTGTATTCCTGCGTATGGAATGATGTGCGTTAATTATAGGGATGCTAGATGTAGTGTGGTGTGTATGTTAGCTGAGAATGCATGTTTTTAGGTTTATATTGGTATTTCTGTGCATGGTGAATAAGACTGGCATATAGCAGGTTATTTAAATTTTTAACTGTGTGTGAATCTCTGCATGTAGTAAGTAAATATACCGTATCTCACAAAAGCGAGTACACCCCTTACATTTTTGTAAATATTTTATTATATCTTTTTATGTGACAACACTGAAGAAATGACGCTCTGCTAAAATGTAAAGTAGTAAGTGTACAGCCTGTATAACAGTGTGAATTTGCTGTCCCCTCAAAATAACTCCACACACAGCCATTAATGTCTAAACCGTTGGCAACAAAAGTGACGGGCGGGCTGGGAAGGGGGGCAGGGAGGCAATTGCCCCCCAGGCCGCCCTAAACCCAGGGGCCAGGGCTGCCCACATCCAGCAAAAAAAGGAAAATCTGAATCCTCTACCTCACTCTTCCTGTAGCCTGCAGTCAGTGGAGTCGGCCGGCCTCTCCTGATGATGTCAGGAGGAGGGGGCGTGACTTTCACTGCTCTTCTCCCAGGACCGCTGGGGAGTCTGGGAGAAGAGCAGAGGAAGCCACACCCCCTCCTCCTGACATCATCAGGAGAGGCCTGCCGACTCCACTGACTGCAGGCTCCAGACTTCACTGACTGTTGCTGTATGCTGGCTGCTGCTCCTGCCCACCCTTCCCTGGCCTAAGGCAAGACTCAGGGAGGGGGAAATACACTTTAGTTTTTTTTTTTATTCCCCTCCTCAGCCCTGCCCCCCCTTCCCCCCTCCTCAGCCCTACCTCCCCCTCCTCAGCGCCTGTCCCCTCCTCAGCCCTGCCCCCTCTCTTCCCCCCTCCTCAGCCCTGCCCCCCCTCCTCAGCCCCTGTCCCCTCCTCAGCCCTGCCCCCCCTCCTCAGCCCCTGTCCCCTCCTCAGCCCCTCCTCAGCCCTGTCCCCCCTTCCCCCCTCCTCAGCCCCTGTCCCCTCCTCAGCCCTGCCCCCCTCCTCAGCCCCCCCTCCTCAGCCCCTGTCCCCTCCTCAGCCCCTCCTCAGCCCTGTCCCCCCTTCCCCCCTCCTCAGCCCCTGTCCCCTCCTCAGCCCTGCCCCCCTCCTCAGCCCCTGTCCCCCCTTCCCCCCTCCTCAGCCCCTGTCCCCTCCTCCTCAGCCCCTGTCCCCTCCTCAGCCCTGCCCCCCCCTCCTCAGCCCCTGTCCCCTCCTCAGCCCCTCCTCAGCCCTGTCCCCCCTTCCCCCCTCCTCAGCCCCTGTCCCCTCCTCAGCCCTGCCCCCCCTCCTCAGCCCCTGTCCCCCCTTCCCCCCTCCTCAGCACCTGTCCCCTCCTCAGCCCTGCCCCCCCCTCCTTAGCCCCTGTCCCCTCCTCAGCCCTGCCCCCTCTCTTCCCCCCTCCTCAGCCCTGCCCCTCTCCTCAGCCCCTGTCCCCTCCTCAGCCCTGCCCCCCCTCCTCAGCCCCTGTCCCCTCCTCAGCCCCTCCTCAGGCCTGTCCCCCCTTCCCCCCTCCTCAGCCCCTGTCCCCTCCTCAGCCCTGCCCCCCCTCCTCAGCCCCTGTCCCCCCTTCCCCCCTCCTCAGCCCCTGTCCCCTCCTCAGCCCTGCCCCTCCTCCTCAGCCCCTGTCCCCTCCTCAGCCCCTCCTCAGCCCTGTCCCCCCTTCCCCCCTCCTCAGCCCCTGTCCCCTCCTCAGCCCTGCCCCCCCTCCTCAGCCCCTGTCCCCCCTTCCCCCCTCCTCAGCGCCTGTCCCCTCCTCAGCCCTGCCCCCCCTCCTTAGCCCCTGTCCCCTCCTCAGCCCTGCCCCCTCTCTTCCCCCCTCCTCAGCCCTGCCCCCCTCCTCAGCCCCTGTCCCCTCCTCAGCCCTGCCCCCCCTCCTCAGCCGCTGTCCCCTCCTCAGCCCTGTCCCCCCTTCCCCCCTCCTCAGCCCCTGTCCCCTCCTCAGCCCTGCCCCCCTCCTCAGCCCCTGTCCCCTCCTCAGCCCTGTCCCCCCTTCCCCCCTCCTCAGCCCCTGTCCCCTCCTCAGCCCTGCCCCCCCTCCTCAGCCCCTGTCCCCCCTTCCCCCCTCCTCAGCTCCTGTCCCCTCCTCAGCCCTGCCCCCCTCCTTAGCCCCTGTCCCCTCCTCAGCCCTGCCCCCCCTCCTCAGCCCCTGTCCCCTCCTCAGCCCTGCCCCCCCTCCTCAGCCCCTGTCCCCTCCTCAGCCCCTCCTCAGCCCTGTCCCCCCTTCCCCCCTCCTCAGCCCCTGTCCCCTACTCAGCCCTGCCCCCCCCTCCTCAGCCCCTGTCCCCCTTTCCCCCCTCCTCAACTGGTTGCTGCCACACACGCTTGACACCATCTGAACCAAATAAGTTTATCTTGGTCTCATCGGACCACAGGACATGGTTCCAGTAATCCATGTCCTTAGTCAAAGGCAGGCAAACCAATTTGATGCAGTGTGCGGCGTATGGTCTGAGCACTAGTGATGTCGCGAACATAAAATTTTCCGTTCGCTTACAGCGAACGCGAACTTCCGCAAATGTTCGCGAACAGGCGAACCCGGCGAACCGCCATAGACTTCAATAGGCAGGCGAATTTTAAAACCCACAGGGACTCTTTCTGGCCACAATAGTGATGGAAAAGTTGTTTCAAGGGAACTAACACCTGGACTGTGGCATGCCGGAGGGGGATCCATGGCAAGACTCCCATGGAAAATTACATAGTTGATGCAGAGTCTGGTTTTAATCCATAAAGGGCATAAATCACCTAACATTCCTAAATTGTTTGGAATAACCTGCTTTAAAACATCAGGTATGATGTTGTATCGATCAGGTAGTGTAAGGGTTACGCCCGCTTCACAGTGACAGACCAAACTCCCCGTTTAACGCACCGCAAACAACAGCAAACAGTCCATTTGCACAACCGCAAACTCCCCATTTGCACAAGGTTGGATACCAAGCTAGCCATGTCCCGTTCCTTGTCCTCACTGATGTCATTGAAGGTCTCTTCCTCCACCCAGCCACGTACAACACCAAGGGTCCTCGAAAGGTGACAACAAGCCCCCTGTATTTTTTTTTAAAGTGTACACTACTGTTACACCAGATATGAGTTGCACTGGTGTGACACGGTGCCCTGGCAGGCCCTGAAACGCACACGTGTGAAGGAAACTGACTGCTATTATATTACAGTCAAAAAAGTTTTGGTTTTTTTTAAATGCAAGCTATTGTGACAACAGATATGAGTGGTGGCACTGGGCAAGT
The DNA here is from genome assembly GCF_036172605.1 of Pelobates fuscus. Taxonomy (NCBI): domain Eukaryota; kingdom Metazoa; phylum Chordata; class Amphibia; order Anura; family Pelobatidae; genus Pelobates; species Pelobates fuscus. The sequence goes on along the minus strand of NC_086320.1, from coordinate 317,079,591 downwards.
GGGCACAGTATACGCTGTGAGCCTGACACACACGCTGGCAGGCAGGCAACTGCAATTAGATTACACAGGAAAAAAAAAAAGCAGACTGATGTTCTAGCCCTAAAAAGGGCTTTTTGGGGTGCTGTCCCTACAGCAGAGATCAGATGAGTCCTTCAGGACTGTAGTGGACACTGAATACAATAGCCTAGCTATCGATTTCCCTATTAAATCAGCAGCAGCTACACTGTCCCTCCTCTCACTAAGAATGCATCTTCCGAGGGGCAGGGCCTAGCTGTCATGGAGGAAAGACACACTTCGTGTGAGCTCCCTCAATATCTCACTTTTAATCAACAAGTGAATTTCACCCCAGAAGGGGATGACCCAGCAATGTTGCTCCTACCTGACCGACCCAAAATGCTTAATAGCGGTCAGGTAGATGGTAATCCGTCACACGGGCAAACAAGACAGGAAAGGGTTAAAGATAAATTCAGAGTCAAGAACGAAGCCATGGTCAATACCAAAATAAACAAAATAGATCAAGGAACGCACTAAAGGGTACTGACACAGAAACCACGATAGGACAAAGTGGATAGGGCTAGGGAAGTTTAAATATCCTTTAACATTTGATTGGCCCACGTCATGCCTACGCCCCCAAAATGTTCGTGTGTGGGGGTGCTGGAATGACGTGGGCCAATGGGAGCCTGAATCAACTTTTGGCTCCCACTGCCCCTTTATGAGCGAGCTCGTGACTCGAACCGTGCTCCTAGTGCCAGGCGGCTAAGTCAGAAGAGGAGATCAAGCCGCATGCGACTCGTGTGGAGGCAGGAGTGATCCAGCCACGCGCGGCTCAAGCTTAGGAGCCAGGTCGGTCCCAGGATAAGGTAAATACAGCCACAACCACTTATCCCAATCACACACCTTTCCTAACGTCCTATCCCATTAAAAGCATATTACCGCGTATTTAATAAAACAGATAGACCCCCTACTTCATCCAGGATACTGATCGATGGTTCGATATTCTGAGCCCTCTCTGATTTACTGTACACAACTATTCGATATTCCCACAAATTTTATTTAGCATTTTATGTTTGTTTGAGACCACATTAAAAATATTGGATATCGCTAAAAATCATGATCACTATATACTTTCTCTACAAACCTCTAAAACGAACCAAACTACTCATCCATCCGCTATACCACTTTATCCCACCTAGAACTAGTGCCCAGTTAAAATACTTGACTCTTACTTACCCACACTCATGCCACACACATTTCACCACTACTCTCACTGAATCCCTCTGACTACGGCTAAATTCATCTTCTACATCAGAACACTACTCCTAAGATTGGGTTGTATCCATGTCTCGGGTTTTTCATTTAGAATAGGGGCAGCTTCGGTCTCCTTCAACACTGACACTCCAGTGCATATTATTAAAAGATTGGGCAGATGTAAATCCTCAGTCTACAACCGATATATTCCTCATCCCGAGAAAGAAATGAGGAAAGCTTTTAAAAGTTTGGCTTTGTAAATTTGATGCAATAAGTGTGTTTTTCTTTAATACCTTTTCACCCTCTTTGCATGAACCCGATTTACATATATTACGAATATGTTTCTGAACATATATATTATATTATTCACTCACTCACTCTCTGGGCCGGCCTAAGACATCATGCTGCCTAGGTCCAACGATAAATGACTATGGGGGATAATGTATAATAAACACAGGTTACTGGCTATGGGGGGGGATAATGTATAATAAACACAGGTTACTGGCTATGGGAGAACACAGGTTACTGGCTATGGGAGGATAATGTATAATAAACACAGGTTACTGGCTATGGGGGATAATGTATAATAAGCACAGGTTACTGGCTATGGGCAGATAATGTATAATAAAAACAGGTTACTGGCTATGGGAGGATACTGTATAATAAACACAGGTTACTGGCTATGGGAGGGATAATGTATAATAAACAACGGTTACTGGCTATGGGAGGATAATGTATAATAAACACAGGTTACTGGCTATGGGGGGATAATGTATAATAAACACAGGTTACTGGTTGTGGGGGGATAATGTATAATAAACACAGGTTACTGGTGATACCGGAGAAACTGACGGAAGCCAAGCACAGAGAGATGGACACAGGTTTCTTCAGGAAGGAAGAGATTCTTTATTGGATCACCGATCGGGACTCAGAGGGACTAACGTCACCAAAATACAGCAAGTTCTGAGCCCCGGACAATAGTGCAGGCTCCTTATATAGGCACATAACTCCTCCCATATTAAGCTCCACCCGCACATTCTCTTGACCAATCAATACAAATAAGAATTAACTTCCTGCTTGACCGCATGGCTTGTCCAGCACAATGGAGGAGGGGAATACTATATCCTGTATTCTTGCACATGCTCCGTACACTACTGATCGTATCTTGCCTTGTGCAACCAACTGATCGATACGTCAGCATATGCACGTACACATGCCACGTGGTAATCTCGGCCTACTACATTTATTTTTACCGAGATTCCACCACATTCCCCCCTTTGATGCCTCTTGATATTTCACAATTACTTGAGGCATCACTTAACCTTAGTTTGCATACACCGCAAGTTACCTTGAACCAGACCAGACTTATCTTATGATGTGAATCTTCAACACTCATCTTCCTGCATTGGTTCTCCCTGATCTAGAGCCTTATATTTATAAATTGCCATTATCTGTGCAGCAGCCTTCCTCTCTGCTATATTTTCTATCAGGCTTTGCACAGACCTAACTACTAAGGGTATAAGACACGGCAGGAGTAGACACAACATTAAAATCAGTAGGACTCCACCTACCACTGCCTTAAGCCCTCCAAACCACTCATACCAGCTACCAAACCAACCACTTGGACTATACCCTTTCCACACCTGAGTAGGCACATGCGCTAGTTTAGCCATATGGCTAGTAAGCTCAGCTATTGCTTGCCCTTCGTCATCTATTTGAAGACAGCAATTGCTCAGGTTAAACTTCCCACATACACCTCCCTCTACTGCCAAAAGGTAATCCAAGGCTAATCTATTTTGGTAGACTGCTGTCCTCATCCTGGCACTATGCTTCACTAGAAGATTGAGCGCTTGTGATGTCTCGTTAGTAATGATCTCAACCACCGCCTGTAATCTTATAATACGGTTGAGCATATAAATAGGGGTTCTATAACCAAAGGTACCATCTTCTGCCCACGTTGCTGGCCCATAATAATCTATAATACGCTGGGGAGGCCATTCATTATCTTCCCAGGCGCCTATCTCTATGGGTCCCCTTTTCTTCCTATGATTCACATCATACACTTCAACACCTAAAGTCTCACCTGTTTCAATAGGTAACAAGAAGAAGGATGGCTTGAGCATACCCAACACACATGCCCCTTCCCAGTCCTGTGGCAACTCCGAATAGGCTTTCTTACCACAGATCCAGTACAAATTTGCTGGGGCTCTCCAGGTAGATGTGATGGATAAATCAAACCACACATCCTTTAAATTGACGTATCTAGCAAACGGGTTAGATGGTTCTGAGACATTTGAAGCCGACCACCAAGTTGTATTCTTTGTATCATCATCATAAGCTTTTTGCCCTAGACAAGTTAATTCTCCTACAGAAGTATTATACATCATTCCTTTCCTTGCTATGCAAACATAACCTATGATGGAGGTCTTTAATCTCCACTCAGATTTACCTCTAACACTCATATGATAATCGGCTTGTGTAGATATTAATTGGTCAACTGCCTCAGAACCGGACATTACCTCCTTTGCTTCCCAAGGCCATTGGTCTCCCATGTTAGTACCTCCACACACATAGCAGTTGGTAACATTAAGACTACCGGCAATACTTTCGGCTAAATCGATGAACAGGTTTTTAGCATTATGGGGGATCTTATTATCTATGCTCATCTCTTCATAGAAGGAATGGTATACTTGATGAGTTTGGGAGGATACCGTATCAGTCTCTATCCCTATAAACAATATTGTCCCAGGATCTAAACCCGTCCCATATATTTGAAACCCAAATAAATTACCATATGTATCTAAGAACTTGTCGGGGTTATTTATAAGTATATGGACTGGGTTGCATTCCATAGACTTACAATATGGGCTGGTAGGCAACTTAGTCACAATCATGTCCTTGTCTACTGTCTGTCCCCAAGTTGCCCACCCCACACAAGACCAATATGGGCAAAAGTTATAATCTCTATTTGGGCATCTAGGACTCACATATTTATTTTTACTACTGGGACAAATATATTTATCATTAGACCCATACGTCCTCTCCCATCTAAGATCCCCACATACATTCCACGGCTTTCTACCACTTGATATCGCCTTACACGCATCAAATAGCAGAACACCCGAAGAATGTACGGATTCTAATACTGTCTTGTTAATTAGGGTCCCCTGAGGATCTCCATTCCTGAGAGTCAACCAAATTGTACGAGGTTGACACTCCGGACTGAAGCACCTAGGTTCTCCTACTCCTAAATGGCACATACTATATTCTATATTTAGGTATCTACATCTTGATACATCTCCTTTACACTCGTATTGTGAATGCCAAATTAGAGTTTGGGAAATATGGTTACCTGTTCTTGTAGTCTCAATGCATACCTCACAGCTAGGAGTGTCGGTACCTCTACCTTCCTGAATATAAAAATACACATAAATAAACATTATTATAAGCACTTCTTTCGTCGTCATCCTCAGTCTTCGTCCGTGCGAAGGCACCTCAGCTTCCAGGATGTAAGGGCTGCAGGGAATGGAGTTCTGCTCGTCTTCACAGGGGTCCCTTCGAGACTTTCCTGGCTTTTAAATCACACGTTGGTGAGCGGACAGGCTTTATTATGGCCGTCTAAACACTCACTTTACCAAATCTCTGAAACAATAAAATTTGTAATCCACAAGGTTCCTCGTTACTCCGACTGAGTCGTGCGCTTTAACCGGATCTTGCAGGGATTCTCTGGATCTGCTGTAACTTGCCAAGAATCGACTGCTGCTGGTTTAACCCTGGAGTGATGTATCCACGGAGTCACTTCGGCTACTTTTATCGCTGTAGGGGTAGACAAAAGAACAACATAAGGACCTCTCCACTTGGGCCCTAACGGTACATTATTCCACTCTTTAATCCACACTTGGTCTCCTGGGTGGTAACTATGAACTGGGGGATAAATATTCACAGGTAATCTATCTTGTACCCATTTCTGTACCTCCTCCATAGTCTTACCCAACTCTACAACCTGCTGCCGGGTAATTCCTTCTCCCAACTGACTCAAATCCCCCCTTAAGTTACCAAGTACGGGAGGTGGTTGCCCATACATGATTTCAAAAGGAGAGAGGCCCATCCTTCTGGTAGATGTACTGCGGATTCGCAATAGAGCTATGGGTAAGAGAACGCTCCACTTAAGTTGGGTTTCCTGACACATTTTAGCCAACTGATTCTTAATAGTTCTATTCATTCTCTCTACCTTACCAGAACTCTGGGGTCTATATGCCGTATGAAGCCTCCACTTTATACCAAGCATATGAGTCAGTTGTTGTAGGCACTGATGAACAAAAGCTGGACCATTGTCTGATCCTATAGAGCAGGGTAGTCCATATCGGGGTATTATTTCTCGTAGCAGGAATCTCACAACTTCTCCTGCTTTCTCTGTACGAGTAGGACATGCTTCTACCCAGCCTGAATAGGTACACACAATTACCAGCAGGTAACGATGTCCACCCGATTTAGGCATCACTGTATAGTCTATTTGTAAATCGGACATGGGGAGTCCCCCCATAAACTGGACTCCTGGTGGCTTTACTGGTCCTTGCCTTGCATTATTTTTAGCACACGTTACACATCTTCGTACAATGGCCTGAGTCAAGTTGGACAATCTTGGTATGTAGAAATGTTTTCTGAAAGATTCTTCTGTGCTGTCTCTCCCAGAATGTGTCCCGTTGTGATAGTTTTGGACAATTTCTACCGCTAGTGATGCTGGAATGACTATTCTTCCATCTTCTAACTGATACCATTTGTTCTCCAAATACTTTCCAGGTTCAGTCTTTAACCACTCCTCTTCTTGAGCTGTATAAACTGGAGTCCATTGAGACAGTGGAGTTGGTATAAGAGCAGCTATATGCCCCACATATTCCTGTCTTCCCGATTCAGCGGCACGCTTAGCTGTACTGTCTGCCATCCGATTTCCCTTGGTTACATCACCATCTCCTCTCAGATGCGCTCGACAATGTATGATACCGACTTCTTTCGGCTCCCACACTGCTTCCAATAGTTGTAGGATTTCAGCTGCATACTTGATTTCTTTGCCTTCTGAATTCAATAGTCCTCTTTCTTTATACAAAGCTCCGTGGGCATGAGTGGTTAAAAACGCATACTTGGAGTCCGTGTAGATGTTCACTCTTAAACCTTCAGCCAATTGTAACGCTCGTGTCAGTGCTATCAATTCTGCCTTTTGTGCTGATGTTCCTTTCGCCAGTGGCCGAGCTTCTATCACCTTGTCTATTGTTGTTACTGCATATCCTGCATAGCGGATCCCTTCTTTCACATAACTACTGCCGTCGTATTCTGTGTAATATTGAACATCGGGGTTCTGGATGGGAAAATCACGAAGATCTGGTCTACTTGAAAATACTTCATCCATTACTTCCAAACAATCATGTTGACTTTCAGTAGGTTGTGGCAAAAGGGTAGCTGGATTTAAGGTGTTTACAGTCTCTAAATGCACTCTTGGGTTTTCACACAACATTGCTTGATACTTGGTCATACGGCTGTTACTAAACCAATGATTTCCTTTGTAATCCAACAACGTCTGTACTGCATGTGGGACTCGTACATAAAGTTCTTGACCCAGAGTGAGTTTATCGGCTTCAGCTACTAACAGAGCTGCTGCAGCTATGGCTCTTAGACAAGGTGGAAGTCCGCTGGCCACTGCATCCAGTTGCTTAGACATGTAGGCAACAGGTCTTTGCCATGATCCCAAGTACTGTGTCAATACTCCCACAGCCATCCTTCTTTGCTCATGTACATACAGGTAGAATGGTCGTGTGTGATCAGGTAGACCTAATGCTGGGGCACTCATCAAAGCCTTCTTCACATCTTCAAATGCCGTTTGCTGTTCTTGAGTCCACAAGAAGGGGTCGTGTTCTGTACCTTTGATAGCTGCATACAGAGGTTTTGCCAGTATCGCGTAGCTGGGAATCCATATCCTACAGAAGCCTGCTGCCCCCAAGAATTCTCGCACTTGTCTTCTATTCTTGGGTATCGGTATTTGGCACACAGCTTCTTTTCTCTCTGGCCCCAGAATTCTTTGACCTTCAGAGATATGGAATCCCAGATATTTGACAGTTGGCAAACACAACTGAGCCTTCTTTCTAGACACCTTGTATCCTGCCTTCCAGAGAATGTGTAGTAGATCGTACGTTGCTTGCTGACATATTTCCTTTGTAACTGCTGCTATCAACAAGTCATCTACATATTGTAACAATACACACTCTCCTGGGATGGACTCGAAATCCAATAAATCTTGACTTAGAGCTGAACCAAATAGGGTAGGTGAATTTTTAAACCCTTGGGGCAGTCTTGTCCAGGTCATTTGGCGTTTTGAGCCCGTTACAGCATTTTCCCATTGGAAAGCGAAGATACATTGACTTTCTGCGGCAATTCGGAGGCAAAAGAAGGCATCTTTGAGGTCTAAGACTGTAAAGTAAGTAGCCCCGCCCGGAATTAAAGCAAGCAGGTTATATGGATTGGGTACAACTGGATGTATACTAACAACCGCATCATTGACTGCTCTCAAGTCCTGCACAGGTCGATACTCATCTGTACCGGGCTTTTGAACAGGCAGCAATGGGGTGTTCCAGGGGGAAGTACAGAATTTTAGGATACCATACCGTATGAACTTATCAAGATAAGATTGGATGTTCTTCTTAGCCTTCTGCGGGATGTGATATTGTCTTAGGCTTACTGGATAAACCCCAAGTTTTAGTTCGATTTTAATAGGTGGAATATTGCGGGCCAGTCCTGGTGGGTTGTTCTCTGCCCAAACTCCTGGTATGTTGAATAAGGACTCATCACTCCTAGGGTTTTGGCTAGTCAACGCTGTATAAAGTCGCCACTCTTCTTCCTTTGGTACGGATAATGTCATAATACCTGAAGGTCCATTAAACTTTAAGGATGTTGTTCCATTTGGTAGGAACGTAATCTGCGCTTGTAACTTAGATAGCATATCACGTCCCAGCAATTGGACTGGACACTCAGGCATATAAAGGAATTTATGTTTTACCACGTGGCCTCCCAATCTACAGAGTCGACTTTTAAGAACCGTTTTTTCAGCACTTCTTCCAGTTGCTCCTATTACAGTAATAGTTCTTCCAGATGGAGGAGCAACTAGATTAGTCACCACCGAATGTTCAGCACCAGTGTCGATCATGAACGCACTCCGTTTTCCCCCTATTGATACATCAACCATAGGCTCCGCTCGACCAAGGGGGATGGAGCCCGGTCGGTATCAATAGTCCTCCATGACCGTGTCAGCCAATCCTACAAAGTCCCTACCTTCTCTATCGCGGGACCTTTGCGCTGCTGGAAAATACCTATCTTCCCTAACACTTCCTCTGTTCCCATTGCTCCCTCTATTACCATTACTCCCTCCGGGGCCTCCTCTACCTCTCGCTCTGCCTCTAAAGTTTCCATAACCTGTCCTAGGTCTGTCTCTCTCATACTGTTCTCTTCGCGGACACTCATTTCTCCAATGCCCTTCTTCCCTACAGTATGCGCACTGATTCCTACTCAAAGGTTCCCTATTCCATCTACTATCGCCTCTATCTGGGCCCCGTCTATCTACGCCTGCGATCGCTACCGCTAACATATCTGCCTTTCTACGCATCTTGCGCTCTTCCTCTTTCTTACTTTCTGTTTCCCTATTCATATACACTTTATTCGCTACCTCCATTAGTTGGGTGATAGACATACCTGCAAACCCTTCTAACTTCTGTAGCTTGCGCTTAATATCTCCGTAAGCTTGGCTGACAAAGGCGGAGTTCACCATTCGGGAATTATCTGCGTCTTCCGGATTAAAGGGGGTATACAAGCGGTATGCCTCCAATAATCGGTCATAAAAGACACTGGGCGCTTCATCACTTTTCTGAATCACCCCAACTGTCTTCGACATATTAATGGCTTTCTTCCCTCCGGCTTTCATGCCAGCAATTATAGCGTCTCTATAGGCTCTGAGTTGAACCATATCTGCGCCATTTACATTCCAGTCGGGATCGGTGTTAGGATAATGTGTTGCGGCCCATGCTGCCGGATTGGCTTGATTCAAGGCACGGGCTCTATCCTGTAGCGCTTTAATGGCCGCTTGATTAATCCTTGTCCTTTCCTCATTATTAAACAAAGTCATTAATAACTGCTGGCAATCAGCCCATGTCGGGTTATGTGTCTGAACTATTGAGGTGAACAGATCGGTCATAGCTTGTGGTTTCTCAGTATACGAGGAGTTGTGGGTCTTCCAATTCAAGAGATCGGTAGTCGTGAACGGGACATATACGAAGACTGGGTCAGCATGTGCCATTTGACCTGCGGCATCAATATAGGCTGACCCGGGATTCAGACGAAGAGGCATCTGATAATGTTTTAATTGTTGGGTACCGGTCAGTTGTCGGGTTAGTATGGGGCTACGTAGAGGGGCGTCAGTTAGAGGTTCCGGTCGGGGGGTAATAAGGCATGAGGATGTGGGAGCTTGGTTTGGGGAAAAATTAGTAAATAAAACACTTCGAGCCGAGCTAGAAGAAGCTTGACCGGAAGTCTGAAGTGGCGCCAAATCAGGATATTCAGATCTAATGGGGGTTGGTTCTGGTTCCGGAAGGGGAGATTTAGTACGAGAGGGGGTGGATTCTGTACTGGAGGAGGAAGCGGAAGTGGATGAGGGCAATGAGGGGAGGGGTATAGAACTTCCTGCATTCGCGTCACTTCCTCTTAAAGGAAAGTAAGGGGGCGGCAAAGGGATCTCGGACTCAGGGGGCGTGTCCAAAATGGGCCAGTCCTAGTGGACAAACAAGTCCTAGCCACCATGAGGCGACATTGCTCCTCGTGGCATGTCTGAATCCATTTTGGCGAGTCATTTACGGCCTGTCTCCAACAATCAATATAATGAAACTGCCCGTAAAGTTCAGGCCTACCTGATACAGCCACGTGTAAGCGCTGTACCAGAGTTGGATCCAAACTGCCACGTGGCGGCCATGCTGCAACCAAAGTAGGCCACTCCCTAGTACACAAAGTGACCAAACGTACAGGAGACATTTTAACCCCAAAATCACATGTTTTGAATCCCTTTTTAAAATTCTTCACCATACAACCTAAGGGATCCGGAATCGTTGACTCCGACGCGCCCATACTTATCAATGGAACGTCGTTGACAACGAATACTATGCACGCGTACTATTCAACAGTCACACCCGTTTCCTCTGGCAACAGCACCACGTGGTACGGTTACCAAGTGAAACGTACACAATAACACAATAAACACTCAGGGAATTCCCGTACACGCACAGCTGTTACACCAGTCACTAAATAATCAATATTATGCCCTTTGGCGAAACTATACAGTCACCCACGCTATAATTCTCTATATATGAATTACCCGTCTATAACACACCCCAGTAACATCGTCTTTTACAAATAGCGGTTACAGTACGGTTAGCATAGGTCAAAGCACAATTTAAGGTCACAATACAATTATTAGTGGTTATGGTGTTAAACATGCAATGGACGACAGTGATTAGTACTTATATACAGTGTCAGTAAATATACAGGGTTATGGTACCGTGTACTATGATACAGCAACACACTATTAACACTCTCGCTAGACGGCTGAGCTCGCGCTATCTAACAAGATATACACTTTACTAAACAATCTTTAACACATTTACAATTCCCAACTAAACTATTGGCCAGTACCTTGAATGGACTACCTAAAACTATCTACATCCGTTTTGGTTAGCCACACTGCCCAAGCACCACATATAGCGAGCTAGAGGACCGAATTTACACAGACGCCTCTTAGTCGATTACTATCAAAAATCTAGTGGGTTCCAAATTTACACGCCTTCCCACTTAGCCAAGATAGGTTGAGAGCTAGCGAACCGAATTTACACAGACGCCGCTTAGTCTCCCGGTCCCTCCGACCTAGCGAACAAAATATACACCCTAGAACGCTAGTCTAGACAAGACACCGGTGTCCGGCTAGGGCTATTTACACCAGAACCCCGCCTGACTAACAAAATCAAACGGTCTGACTAAAGAGCGTTCGATCGAGCGGTGCGCCTTCGCTCCTTCCCTCCGACAGAGGGGGCAGATTCCATACACAATTCAAACCCCTTATGGGCCTACCGCACAATCGGTATACCCCTAGTGGGTCTGCCGTCTAAAACAGCAGTTGTCTTACCTCCTCGTTCCTGAACCTGAGTTCACACTCATCGACGGGGACACCCCAGCACTTCTTACGTAGAGGCCGATGATCTCCTGGACAACAGACCAGTGGCGCCGAGACGAAGGGAGGTCCACGCAGAAGTTCAGGGGTGCAGCCGTAGAGAACGTGGGCAAAGATAGATCGTCTCACGCCTCTGCCTCTCAGCTACCGTTGAACGATGAGCTTCCCGGCCAATGCACCAAATGATACCGGAGAAACTGACGGAAGCCAAGCACAGAGAGATGGACACAGGTTTCTTCAGGAAGGAAGAGATTCTTTATTGGATCACCGATCGGGACTCAGAGGGACTAACGTCACCAAAATACAGCAAGTTCTGAGCCCCGGACAATAGTGCAGGCTCCTTATATAGGCACATAACTCCTCCCATATTAAGCTCCACCCGCACATTCTCTTGACCAATCAATACAAATAAGAATTAACTTCCTGCTTGACCGCATGGCTTGTCCAGCACAATGGAGGAGGGGAATACTATATCCTGTATTCTTGCACATGCTCCGTACACTACTGATCGTATCTTGCCTTGTGCAACCAACTGATCGATACGTCAGCATATGCACGTACACATGCCACGTGGTAATCTCGGCCTACTACATTTATTTTTACCGAGATTCCACCACACTGGTTGTGGGGGAATAATGTATAATAAACACAGGTTACTGGCTATGGAGGAGATAATGTATAATAAGCACAGGTTACTGGCTAAGGGGGGGATAATGTATAATAAACACAGGTTACTGGCTATGGGGGGGATAATGTATAATAAACACAGGTTACTGGCTATGGGAGGATAATGTATAATAAACACAGGTTACTGGCTATGGGGATAATGTATAATAAGCACAGGTTACTGGCTATGGGCAGATAATGTATAATAAAAACAGGTTACTGGCTATGGGAGGATAATGTATAATAAACACAGGTTACTGGCTATGGGAGGGATAATGTATAATAAACACAGGTTACTGGCTATGGGAGGATAATGTATAATAAACACAGGTTACTGGCTATGGGAGGATAATGTATAATAAACACAGGTTACTGGCTATGGGAGGGATAATGTATAATAAACACAGGTTACTGGCTATGGGAGGATAATGTATAATAAACACAGGTTACTGGCTATGGGGGGATAATGTATAATAAACACAGGTTACCGGTTGTGGGGGAATAATGTATAATAAACACAGGTTACTGGCTATGGGGGAGATAATGTATAATAAAAACAGGTTACTGGCTATGGGAGGATAATGTATAATAAACACAGGTTACTGGCTATGGGAGGGATAATGTATAATAAACACAGGTTACTGGCTATGGGAGGATAATGTATAATAAACACAGGTTACTGGCTATGGGGGGATAATGTATAATAAACACAGGTTACTGGCTATGGGAGGATAATGTATAATAAACACAGGTTACTGGCTATGGGAGGATAATGTATAATAAACACAGGTTACTGGCTATGGGAGGGATAATGTATAATAAACACAGGTTACTGGCTATGGGGGGATAATGTATAATAAACACAGGTTACTGGCTGTGGGGAGGATAATGTATAATAAACACAGGTTACTGGCTATGGGGGGATAATGTATAATAAACACAGGTTACCGGTTGTGGGGGAGATAATGTATAATAAGCACAGGTTACTGGCTAAGGGGGGATAATGTATAATAGACACAGGTTACTGGCTATGGGGAGGATAATGTATAATAAGCACAGGTTACTGGCAATGGGGGGGATAGTGTATAATAAACACAGGTTACTGGCTATGGGGGGGGATAATGTATAATAAACACAGGTTACTGGCTATGGGAGGATAATGTATAATAAGCACAGGTTACTGGCTATGGGCGGATAATGTATAATAAAAACAGGTTACTGGCTATGGGAGGATAATGTATAATAAACACAGGTTACTGGCTATGGGGGGATAATGTATAATAAACACAGGTTACTGGCTATGGGGGGGGGTAATGTATAATAAACACAGGTTACTGGCTATGGGAGGATAATGTATAATAAACACAGGTTACTGGCTATGGGGGATAATGTATAATAAGCACAGGTTACTGCTATGGGCAGATAATGTATAATAAAAACAGGTTACTGGCTATGGGAGCATACTGTATAATAAACACAGGTTACTGGCTATGGGAGGGATAATGTATAATAAACAACGGTTACTGGCTATGGGAGGATAATGTATAATAAACACAGGTTACTGGCTATGGGGGGATAATGTATAATAAACACAGGTTACTGGCTATGGAGGGATAATGTATAATAAACACAGGTTACTGGTTGTGGGGGGATAATGTATAATAAACACAGGTTACTGGTTGTGGGGGAATAATGTATAATAAACACAGGTTACTGGCTATGGGGGAGATAATGTATAATAAAAACAGGTTACTGGCTATGGGAGGATAATGTATAATAAACACAGGTTACTGGCTATGGGAGGGATAATGTATAATAAACACAGGTTACTGGCTATGGGAGGATAATGTATAATAAACACAGGTTACTGCTATGGGGGGGATAATGTATAATAAACACAGGTTACTGGCTGTGGGGAGGATAATGTATAATAAACACAGGTTACTGGCTATGGGGGGATAATGTATAATAAACACAGGTTACCGGTTGTGGGGGAGATAATGTATAATAAGCACAGGTTACTGGCTAAGGGGGGATAATGTATAATAAACACAGGTTACTGGCTAAGGGGGGGATAATGTATAATAAACACAGGTTACTGGCTATGGGAGGATAATGTATAATAAACACAGGTTACTGGCTATGGGAGGATAATGTATAATAGACACAGGTTACTGGCTATGGGGAGGATAATGTATAATAAGCACAGGTTACTGGCAATGGGGGGGATAATGTATAATAAACACAGGTTACTGGCTATGGGGGGGGGGATAATGTATAATAAACACAGGTTACTGGCTATGGGAGGATAATGTATAATAAGCACAGGTTACTGGCTATGGGCGGATAATGTATAATAAAAACAGGTTACTGGCTATGGGAGGATAATGTATAATAAACACAGGTTACTGGCTATGGGGGGATAATGTATAATAAACACAGGTTACTGGCTATGGGGGGGGGGGGTAATGTATAATAAACACAGGTTACTGGCTATGGGAGGATAATGTATAATAAACACAGGTTACTGGCTATGGGTGATAATGTATAATAAGCACAGGTTACTGCTATGGGCAGATAATGTATAATAAAAACAGGTTACTGGCTATGGGAGCATACTGTATAATAAACACAGGTTACTGGCTATGGGAGGGATAATGTATAATAAACAACGGTTACTGGCTATGGGAGGATAATGTATAATAAACACAGGTTACTGGCTATGGGGGGATAATGTATAATAAACACAGGTTACTGGCTATGGAGGGATAATGTATAATAAACACAGGTTACTGGTTGTGGGGGGATAATGTATAATAAACACAGGTTACTGGTTGTGGGGGAATAATGTATAATAAACACAGGTTACTGGCTATGGGGGAGATAATGTATAATAAGCACAGGTTACTGGCTAAGGGGGGGATAATGTATAATAAACACAGGTTACTGGCTAAGGGGGGGATAATGTATAATAAACACGGGTTACTGGCTATGGGAGGATAATGTATAATAAACACAGGTTACTGGCTATGGGGGATAATGTATAATAAGCACAGGTTACTGGCTATGGGCAGATAATGTATAATAAAAACAGGTTACTGGCTATGGGAGGATAATGTATAATAAACACAGGTTACTGGCTATGGGAGGGATAATGTATAATAAACACAGGTTACTGGCTATGAGAGGATAATGTATAATAAACACAGGTTACTGGCTATGGGGGGATAATGTATAATAAACACAGGTTACTGGCTGTGGGGAGGATAATGTATAATAAACACAGGTTACTGGCTATGGGGGGATAATGTATAATAAACACAGGTTACCGGTTGTGGGGGAATAATGTATAATAAACACAGGTTACTGGCTATGGGGGAGATAATGTATAATAAGCACAGGTTACTGGCTAAGGGGGGATAATGTATAATAAACACAGGTTACTGGCTAAGGGGGGGATAATGTATAATAAACACAGGTTACTGGCTATGGGAGGATAATGTATAATAAACACAGGTTACTGGCTATGGGAGGATAATGTATAATAGACACAGGTTACTGGCTATGGGGAGGATAATGTATAATAAGCACAGGTTACTGGCAATGGGGGGGATAATGTATAATAAACACAGGTTACTGGCTATGGGAGGATAATGTATAATAAACACAGGCTACTGGCTATGGGAGGATAATGTATAATAAACACAGGCTACTGGCTATGGGAGGATAATGTATAATAAACACAGGTTACTGGCTATGGGAGGATAATGTATAATAAACACAGGTTGCTGGCTATGGGGGATAATGTATAATAAACACAGGTTACTGGCTATGGGGGGATAATGTATAATAAACACAGGTTACTGGCTATGGGGGGATAATGTATAATAAACACAGGTTACTGGCTATGGGGGATAATGTATAATAAACAGAAACACACACAAAAAAAATAATACAAAAAAAATAAAAATGAATGCAGCTTCAGAATTAATCTAAATTGTATGCTGTCTAGGAGGTGGGAGGATCTGGGAGGGAGGGTCTGCTGCTGATTGGCTGGAATGTGTCTGCTGACTGTGAGGTACAGGGTCAAAGTTTACTCAATGATGACAAATAGGGGGCGGACCGAACATCTTAAATATACACATATAATTTAAATATATATATAAATATTACATAATATTTATATATATATTTAAATTATATGTGTATATTTATGTAATCTTTTAACATAATTAAGGCATTTCATTAATTATAATTTGAGGGACAAGCCTGACAACCCAGGCAGCAACTCCAGAGAAGTTAATTTGCAAGTACAAAACACCATAAAACCTGGACATGGGGGGTATTACTGTACTTGGGAGACTTCGCTGAACATAAATAGGTGTGTTATAAAACAGTAAAACCTATCACAATGATAATATCACCAGTAAAAGTGCAGTTTTGTGAAAAAATGCAAAAAACAAATATGAACGCTAACTTTGGTTACTAAAAAACACTGGAACTGGACATACCCCATTTTGAATATCCTGGGTTGTCTACTTTTTCAAATGGTATGCCATGGTGGAGTTAATTCACATTCCTGGGCTACCATAATGTCTCAAAGGCAAAATTTCAATTTGCAAAAACAGAAATGGGCAAATCTTAGATTTGACCTTGTAACTTTCCAAAGCTGTTGTACTCGTGAGAGCGAGTGGGGTATAGTGACACAAAAGGATATAAGTAGGGGTAATGAAATAGGTTGCTAGAAAAGTAATCACTAAAAAATTTGTAGGCTATTTTTGACAGTTGCAGAAGAGGCGTCAAGGTGGGAGAGGGGGAAGGTTATGCTTTCCTGAAGAAGTGTGTTTTCATTGACTGGGTGAAAGTCTAACGGAGAAGGTAAGGGAGTTCCACAGAAGAGGTGCAGCCCTGGAGAAATCTTGGAGGCGAGCATCAGATGCGGGACTACAGACAGAGGATAGGCGTAGGACTTCAGGCAGAGTGCAGGGGACTCGATGGGACATACTTGTGTATTAGGGAGGATAGGTAGGTTAGAGCAGCATTATGTAGGGACCTGTAAGCAAGCACCAGAATCTTAAATTGAGCCCTATATCTAATTGGAAGCCAATGTAGGGACTGACAGAGGGAGGAGGCGTGGGCGGTGAGGGCAGACCGGACGATGAGCCTCGCCCCCGTGTTCATAGTAGATTTCAGTGGTGCAAACTGGGAACACGTAAGACCACTGAGAAGGGGATTGCAGTAGTCAAGACGAGAAAGAACAACGGCATGGACCAGCACCTTAAGGGCTTAAGGTTCACAATACTTGATAACACGGTGGAATTTGATCTATAAAGTATTAGTTATATCTGAACTATTGTTGTATGTAAAGGGACACTAGAGTCACCAAAACTTTAGCTTAATGAAGCAGTTTTGGTGTAGAGATCATGCTTCTGAAGTCTCACTGCTCAATTATCTGACAATTAGGCATTTAACTACTTTTGTTTCTAATTATGCATTCCTAGTCGCACCTCCCCTGACTGTGACTAGTTTCATTTTCAGTCAGATGTTAACTTGTTTTAGAAGTTTATATCTCCTGCACTGTAAATTAAAACTTAATTACACACAGGAGGCTCCTGCACCGGAGAGTCCTGTAAGCTATTAACAGTGCACGAGATATGAAATTACCAGGATTTGCAATACAAGAAGTGCAAACATTAGATGTCTCTTTACAGGAAGTGTTTAGGAAGGCTGTGTAGGTTTACAAGCAGGGAGGTGTGGCTAAGGCTGCATAAACAAAGTGATTTAACTCCTAAATGGAGAATTGAGCAGTGGGACTGCAAGGGCATAATCTATACACCAAAGCAACTTCATTAAGCTAAATTGTTTTGGAGACAAAAGTGTCCCTTTAACTTTAGCTCTCAATCTTCTTATCGCACTTTTACACAACAGCCTCTCTGACGTGCTGCAAGGTGCCCATTCATACCCTTACCCCAGAGCAATAGTTTACACAGAGAATATTAAAGGATCTTTTTTCAATTATTTCCCCGCAGAGGCATACTTTTAATATGAGGCTAGAGGTTGGAATGAGGAAGCAGCCCTTCAGTCTATAGTATGTGATTAACCTAATCTCCGGCCCATATCACAGGGGGCTGAGCAGTCATGTAATATCTGTCTGCAGGGGGAAGAAGAATTTCTGTTGCAAAGGGGGTCAACAAATGGAGGGAGGGTGTTCTGTTCTTTCCTTACCCTTCTTCCACATACATCTAGTTATTTCTACAAGAAAGGTTGTGGTTGTCTAGGCCGGTTATTTCAAACACATATACATTACAAATAAAGGCAAGATGGACACAATAAAAAAGACACGTCCCTCTAGGTTGATGTCTACCCTGTCTGTTTAGTTCCTTGGTTCCTATTGTCCCAAATATTTTTTTTTTGCCTAATGTGTTCCTTTCATTTTAGAGATGATGACTAATCGTATAACAGTAGACAGAATTCTCCAGATGGTTTATTCGGTATATATTACATGGATGTGAAGGAATGTAACATGTATGATACCTATGAGAAAACTGCTATTGGCTTTCACGGCAGCTGTATGATATATAGGAAGACTGATTTGTGAGATTTGTGTTTTATTTGAACCAAATTTCCCAAACATAAAGGATGCAGCTGACTATCCCACCATCTGCCAAACAACATCTCTCACAACCATTAAAGAACCATTGTTCTTGTATAAACATTTTAGTTTAGTTCTCTGCTTCCAAATTCCTAATAACCTTACAGAAATCCATTTTTTTCCACCTTTATTTTAAAGTAATCTACTTTAGAGTCCTTTGTCTGCAGAGTTAAATTTTATACAATAACATTTCCAGTCCTGGAGAACATATTTATTTTTTTTCTTTTGGCAATATCTTCCTTACAAAAAGGATAAACATCTGGTTTGAGTTGAACATTAATTTGCTGTTGATTCAAGAGCCAGTTCTCAAAAATCTGTCTTTTTAGGCAATGGCAGAAGAATATTTATGTTCAAAGATACATTCTTGGCAAAGCTCTCTCCCCGGGAAACACAATCTTTAAGAGTTGGCTTGTGAGGAGCAGCTGAGGTTGATTGCATTTACTGTACAGGTAACGAACAATATATATATTACAGTAAGAATCTTAACTGAACATTTTTTAATTATGCTTACCGAGCCACTGTCACCCCACTCCCCCTCTTAAAAATAGTATAGAATCTTCATGAAATAATCAGATTGACTGAGTTAAAATTATACTGAAATTCCAATGCAGTGAAAAGATATACTGAGACAAAGAAGGGACTGTTTCTCCTGCCAAAACTTGAAAAAGACGGAGCTACCGCCATCGAGATTGTCCTTTCATCCAGCTGTCACTAATGATGACTTTATGGAAATCAAGCTCTTACTGTGGAGGATCCCACTGTCTCACGGGATCCTCCATAGCCCTAAATGATGTACTCTTGTTCATGCGCGAGAGTACAGCACTGACATCAGCTCCTGGCAGCTGAAACGCCAGGAGCTGAAGAAGAGCAGTTAGAAGAGGATGGCGCCGCCCAGGAGGAACAGATTCAGGTAAGTAAATCTCACCTATGGCTAGTCTCCCAGGCCACTGGTCCCCGAGCGGCGGTATGCAGCCGGTAACAGACCCGTTTTAAGGGGAAACTCTAAAGTTAGAAATAAAAACATGTATTTCTAACATTCAACGTTTCCTCCTTTATATTTAGATTCAAGAGCCCCTTTAAGATAAAAATAATTATGTATCGTTGATCCCTTGTAGATCCTTGTAGATCCTCAGCTTGCTGTTGTGGAAGCTGCACAACTATTAATAGGACATGTATTACTTGAAAATTATTTTTTAAACCAGCAAACAAAAACATTTAAACAAATATACAAACCAAAATAAAGCAAGAAACTTAGAAAAGTATGTAGTAAACATTTATAAACTTGCACAGATTGCATTATTTGACAGATTACTTAGTGGCAAGTTTCTTAAACCCGCCAGCCCCCTCCCCATTATAAACCTCAGTCGAGTCCACTAATGACACAAACATGACATCATTGTGCAGTAGCGGGAAAGCTGCAACCAACAATGGAGCATGCCCTGCATGAACATTCTCATCAGACTCTCTTTCTTCTCCCCGTCAGGATATTGCAAGGTGAAGAGATCTTCTAAGTGTAAAAATCTGTAAGGCAAGCCCAAAGCAGTTTCCAGCATTCCTAGGGATAGGATTGCTTAGATTGGTTAGATTAGTGTCCACGCATCCTTCTCCCTGAGTGGGTGGGGAAAGCATAAGAAAGAAGAAGCAGGCGAATATGAAAATAAATACCTGCTTTTTTGAGCCTGTAGAGTGAGGCATCACTCTCATTCAGAGCTAATGTTTTTTTTTTTTTTTTTTTTTTTTTTTTTCATACGATAGGTATAGCAAGTACAGCATAACTTTCAGGCTTGCGCAGAAGCCATCAATTATAAGAACTTTCTTGGATAATAACATAATTGACATAAGCCCACACAAACAAGCCTCTTTGTAATTCCCTTACTCCTTGCCTCCCATCGAGGATTTTGTGTTTATTCCAGGCTATGTAGATTAATGAGGAGCCCTAACTCTACAAACACCAGTTTCATCTTTTGGCATCCTCATTTCTCCGACTGTATAATCATGCCTGGGAGACTGAAAATAAAAAAAAAAGTAAAAATTGAAAAAAAAGAAACAAAGAACGTTACCCCTGTAAACCAAGGGGCAAGAGCATATGCAAGCAAAGAGACACAAAGTGTGAAATGAGAAAAGACTAGACAAGAAAAGAAGAAGAGAAAAGTCTAAAGGGGGGGGAGGAAATGCGAGGGAGAAAAGATGTAGGCTGAGAGAATGAGGGGGCGGCACGGGGGGTTAATGAGGCAGAGCTAATGTTTTAATCCCCATTTTTGATTTCATTTAAAAAAAAGAAAAGAAAAAATGACTCACTGCAAAAAAGATTCTTAACTACTTGAACTGTGCTACACCACCACCGATCTCTCTATTTGAAAATGATTAATATTAGCCCCAAGCACACTTGCATAAATTTACCACTAGATGGCAGTGCAATTGGCAATAAGTTGCTTGTGATGGAAGAACTATACACTACGCCATTTTTTTGTTTTTCCATTGTAGCCAAGAAACAAAATAGT
Organism: Pelobates fuscus; assembly: GCF_036172605.1. NCBI lineage: Eukaryota > Metazoa > Chordata > Amphibia > Anura > Pelobatidae > Pelobates > Pelobates fuscus. The sequence goes on along the minus strand of NC_086320.1, from coordinate 317,058,272 downwards.
TATTCATTTGTATAAACTCTATGTTATTGTCTGGAAAATATCTGTATAATACCTGCTCCATTAAAGGGATACTATAGTGCTAGGAATACAAAGATTTTTGTATTGGTGTCCCACAGGGTTCAATTCTTAGAACTCTCTGAGTTAAGGTAGGGTAGAATGACTGGGAGGATGGAAGCCAAGAGAGAGGGTGGTTTAGGATAAGCTGGGGAGTTGGTAAGGTTGGTTCATTTGATGATGGTAAGGAGGTCATTATCAGAGGTGTTTGCAAAAGAAGGCATGGTATTATGGTTAGTGGGGGAGGTATGAGTTTGAGGTGGGTCCTGGGTAGGGAAGGATGTTCTATTTTGCTTAAGAAATGTGATGCAATAATAGTGTTGAACAGTTGCTGCAGGTGAGGGGAAAGTGAGCTAATTAATGCTTTATCATAAGAAACATAATTAGCTTCTAGGGAGGTGGATAATCGTTTGGGAAGAGAGTAGTATTTTGCTAGGTCGGATGGGGGAGGGTCTTTCATTTGTGTTCGTCAGAATGTAGTGAGCGACAAAGGTTTCTAAGTTCCTTATAAAGCCAGAGTTGAGATGGCTGGGGATGGAAGCGACAGGATGCAGAAGGGCAAACACTTTAAAAGAGGGCTGTGGTTGGGGGCGGGGCCTGACTAGCATGGAGGACAGACGTGCTTTAGCAGAGCTCCTCAACAAACAGGGCGTTTAATGGCACATCCAGCCACACAAAGCCAGCAAATGGAATCCAAAATCGACCTACCTGACCCACGAAGGGGCTGGGAATCAATATTATGGTCTGAGACCCACTTGGAGCCTGCTGGCTGCATTCTTCACAGCATGGGGCCTGGCGCGAGGCGGCCGATCTCCCGGTCCGGCGCCGCATGGGGACGATGCATAACGAACAAGAGTCCTGTTACTCCCTTCCCCCCCCCCCCCCAGACCGTCGGGGGTCATCGCGGTCCAATCCAAAGAGGCAAACCCAGACCGGGGAGAGCGCAGGGCGAAACCGCTTCAAACTACAGATTACCCATCGTGACACCCATCATGGCGGCTGCTACGTGCCTCCCTGGTCCCACTGACTTAAACCACGGAATCTTACAGAAGCTGGATGCACTACTGGCCAATTTCTCGCGCAAGATAGAGGGCAGAAAGCAGCCACCTATCTCTCAACAGGCAAACAGCCAATCGACAAAGTAGCTGCATCCAACCCGGAGAAACGCTCCAAAGGTCCCTCCTGCAAGACAGGCCTCATCATGGCGGCGGACCAAGCTGCACAAAAAGCGGAAACACCGCACAAGACATCACCGGGGACACACTGCACAGAGGAAAAACAAGACCCGACATGCTCATTTGCTCCACCGGTACCCGGGACCAGAAGCCTGCAACATCCCGCTCCACTCCAGAACCCGTCCATGGGAGACCGGAAAGACGGCAACAGGGACGCAATGGCACCCTCACAACAAGAAGGTGTTCGGCTATGGTCCATTCATGGCCCTCACCATGAGCTCCTGTACCAAGCCTCCAGAGTTGGTGTGGGATGACCACCATAGACTGCCATAGGGACTGATCATGCTCCACAGTGTACAGAAGCAGGTTCAGTCCAAACCGCCCACAGCTGATCTTCTTTAACCTATGTTATCGTTAATTTTATGTTTGAGCTATTTTTAGTAGCCTGCCTATGCCTACACTTGCTACATAAAACCCGAGGCGTTCCAGGGGTTAAACCCGCTTCTAGCCTGATGGTAAAAACCTAGCCTGATATTTTATACCCAGCTAGTATGTCATACAATTCCAGGTAGCTTCAGAGGTCTAACATAGTATTCACACCTGAAAGCGTGTTTCACTAGCGATCCAGGGGTTAAACCAGCTACTAGCCTGTTAATATATACCTAGCCTGTTCTTTTATATCCAGCTAGCACGTCATGCATTTTAGTCAGCACCAGCATAATATACATATCTGTAAACATGCCTCACAAATTCCCGCTACAATACCTCAAACATTCATGCATGTCTATTAATTTATTATACACATTCATGCCAACGTTAAGCCTGTATGCATCTACATGAACACTGTTGTGGCGCTCGACACAAGCCTGGACTCAAAAACAAAACTGCACACATATTTCTGCCACTGTTTAACCTGTTTATATACCCTGTGACATTTATACATACTACGCTGTTGTGGCGTTTGTCAATGTTTTTGTACTTACTTGCGCAACAAAAATAAAGAATTATAAAAAAAGAGGGCTGTGGTTATGGAAGATACAGCAGCATTAGAGAGTGGATGTCGAAGGAAGGATGTTGCTGGTGAGGGATTGTCAAAGAATATCCGAGAGAAGACACATTAAAGAAGGATAAAAGTAGCTTGGTGGGGGAAAGGGTTAAAAGAAGTGATATGGGGGGCGGAGCTAGCTCTCGGCCTGGATGATCACAAGCTTCCAGTGCTCCGGAATCAGGGTAATAATCTGTCCGAAATTGAGCTTCACATTTGCAGCCTTTCTGCCACCAAAACAAGCTAAAGGAATACAACTTGCCAGCATGCTTTGCTTGCCTAAGCCACAACCACTCAACGGTGCAGCCACCAGCGACATTCTGGTCAAGTTCCAAACCGGCCTTCCTGAATGCCACTTAGGGACATGGATCTGTCCATTTTCTTGGATCTCTCATGCAGTACTCTACAATGGAGGAAGCCTCTCCGGCACCTGACATCGTCACTAACCGCCGGAGGAGTGAAGTTGGGGGCCACCCTATGTACTCCTGATTCAGCACCAGGACACCGAACACAGAGTGTCAGATGCCTCAGAAATGGACGCTGTCCTGAGTGATTTAGGCATGACATCCGCACATGCTACCCCAGTCCTGTTTATCCCCGCTGCAATTGGTGTCTCTTGGATAGCAGTCACCTGACTTTCCAACCTTGATCCTTTTTCATTCTTTTTTTTTTTTTACATTGGGTTTAGTCCTAAGATAACTGGTCTCTTATGTTACCATACTATTACGTTGTGGCTCCATCTACCATGCCAAGACCATGGCCGCTAGCCCTGAGGCCAAGACCGGGATTCTCCCGGACAACATAGCTCCAATTTTAATACCAATCTTATAATCCCAACCCTTGCTTAACAGTGACCTGTATATACGTATACACAACAAAAACCCAGTAGTCAGTTCCACAGTTTTATTGTAATACTTTTTATATGTCATATACCACTCATATCTAATATTTCTATTACAATGCATTCTCCATGTCTGACTATGGTATAAATTTTTTTTAAAAAAAAAATGTAAAAAAAGAAGAGATATGGGTTTTAAAGGAAGAGAATGGAAGGGAGTGGATGGTGGAAGGTTTGGGAGCAGGTAGCCAGGAGGAAGATGTAAGAAGTCTAACACCACTTCCAGTTCCAGCTATGCTTCAGTGTGGGAGAAAAATAACAAGGCTGTTGTGAGGGCAGCTGGAGTGGCAATATTGTTGGAAGTGATGGCTTAAAAGAGTATTTAGGATGGAGGTGGTCTTATCAATTGGCATCTTGTTTGTAAGAGGGGAGGAGTGGGGAGTGGGAGTGAAGAAAGAACAAAGAGATTGATGGGATAGTCGGAGGGTAGATGAGATAATTTTTTTTTTTATTTCTTTATTTTCAGTTTGACATATGCAACAGCGTATCAGTTTACATTGGCATGTACGTTGGACAAGTTGAGACGTGGCTATATTGTGCACATTTCCAAAGATAAACAAAATTGTTGTTTACATTTTTACATTTGTCTAGCTGAACAATGTCAATTTTCCATTACATCATAACATCTAAAAAATCAACATTAACATAGGATTAACATAGATACTAATGCCTAGGATAACATCCCTTTTCTGATGGTGTGTGTGGGCAGGGCTGGCCTTAGGCATTTGGGCGCCCTGTGCGAAAAATCTTCACAGCGCCCCCCCCCTTCCCGTCCCCCCCCACCCCCACTCCTTCCCCCTTCCCACACACACACACACAGGCAGACAGCCATACACACACACACACACACAAACACACTGTCATACACAGACAGCCACACACAGACATGGAATGTGATGGCAGATAAGAACCATTCGGCCCATCTAGTCTGCCCAGACAGTCACACATAGGCAGTCACACACACAAACACACACACACACACACAAACACACACAGGCAGACAGCCACACATACAGGCTGGCAGTCACACACAGACAGCCACACACAAACACACAGGCAGACAGCCAAACACACAGAGGCAAACAGCCACACACACACAGTCACACACACAGACAAACAGTCAAACACACACTGGCAGACAGTCACACACACACAGACAGACAGACAGACACACACACACACTGGCAGACAGTCTCACACACACACACTGGCAGACAGTCACACACACACACACACACACACGCAGACCGTCACGCACACACATACACACACACATAGGCAAACAGTCACACACACAGGCAGACAGCCACACACACACAGTCAGGCACACACACACACACACTCACTAACAGACAAACACACTAACAGACAAACACACTAACAGACAAACATACTAACAGACACACACTAACAGACACAGACACACACTAACAGACACACACACTAACAGACACACACACTAACAGACACACACTAACAGACACACACTAACAGACACAGACACACACTAACAGACACACACTAACAGACACACACTAACAGACACACACACTAACAGACACACACACACACTCATCCACATTAACACATTTTAAAAAATTTATTTAAAACCCCCCCCCCCCAGCTCCTTACCTTTGGGAATGCTGGGGGGGGGTGTCTCTTCCTCCCTGGTGGTCCAGTGGCTGCTGGGCGAGCGGCACTTCCTCTGAGCTGTCTGCTCAGCTCCCTCGCGCGCCTCAGAGTGAGGCTGGGAGCCGGAATATGACGTCATATTCCGGCTCCCAGCCTCACTCTGCGGCGCGCGAGGGAGCTGAGCAGACAGCTCAGAGGAAGTGCTCCCTCGCCAGCCGCCCGCCCGCGCCGTCCGACCGCCCAGCAGCACAGCATGTCTGTTAGCCGCAAGGCTAACAAGACATTTGCCTTGGGCATTTGGGGGCGGCTTTTTTTTGCCGCCCCCTGGAAAATGACGCCCAAGGCAAATGCCTTGTTTGCCTTGCGGCTAATACGCCCCTGCCGTGTGAGCTATGCGGGCGCAGGGGCCCCCTGCTCCATGGCGCCCTGTGCGGCCGCACAGCTCGCACACCCCTAAGGCCGGCCCTGTGTGTGGGTTGGGCAACTATGTGGTTACACCTTGCCTCGACAAGGTGACTTCGTATAGGAGTGCGTATCGTATTTATGCACTTCAGTGTCTCGTCAGTATTGGGTGTCGGTAGCTGGTTGGCTTGGTTTATACCTCCTTTGCGATGACGGGGTGTGTTTTATCCCATTTAGCGGGGAGGAGGTCGCACTCTGCACAGTAGATCGTATGGACACTGTTGCCTTGCTTACTTACATGTTGGTGTTGGCGGGGGTAATGGGGCGGGGCGAGGGGGGCGGGGCGGAGAGGCAGAAGGAGAGGAAAAAAAATTGATCTGCTGGGAGGGGGAGAAGGGGAGGGGGGGGGGAGCGCGCTGCGGGATCCGTCTCTGTCTGTTCTCCAAGTCTTGTCCTTGTGTGTTTGTGCGGGTCTCAGTCATTCATGTAGTCCTCCCAGGGTTGCCAGATTTTTTGAAATTATTTTTCAGTGTTCCTGATTTGGGCTGTGAGTTTTTCCATTAAATAGGTATCTTTGATCTTCATTATGATGTCAGTGTCAGTGGGGACTGTAGGTGCCAGCCACACCTGGGCTAGCGCCCTTCTGGCTGCTAGTGTGATTTTATTGAGGAGTTGTTGTTCTTTTCTGGGGAGACCGTCTGTGGGCCTCGACAACAGGACGGACCACGGGTCCATGTCTATGTGTCTTCCCAAGACGTTTGTCAGTAAGGTCTGTACTCGTTTCCAGTACCCGTCTATAACTGGGCAGTCCCACCACATGTGTACGAATGTTCCCTTGCCTCTACATCCCTTCCAACACGTGTCCGTCGTGGTTTTTCCCATCCTATACAATTGGACTGGTGTGGTGTACCATCTCATCAACATTTTGTATGATTGTTCCTGGTGTAGCACACATATCAAAGTCTTGGCCGTCGCCTCCCATATGTCTACCCAGTCCTCTCCCTCAAGCTCACCTCCCAGGTCCCTCTCCCAATGGCTAATGTAGTTGGGGTCTTTGGTGTTTTTGTCTGGTGCACTCAGTTGTGCGTATATGATTGTGATCATTCCTTTCTGGTTCGATTCTGCGTTACACATTTGTTCAAAAAATGTCATTGGGGCTTGTGCTGCTCTTTTGACCTCTGGGCGGTTGGCAAAGTCTTTAAAGGGACACTCCAGGCACCCAGACCACTTCTGCCCATTGGAGTAGTCTGGGTGCCAACTCCCACTACTCCTAACCCTGCAAGTGTAATTATTGCAGTTTTTTATAAACTGCAATAATTACCTTGCAGGGTTAACTCCACCTCTAGTGGCTGTCTACTAGACAGCCACTAGAAGTCACTTCCTGGTCTATAGCTGAGGACCTCCAGCGTCGCTCAAATCCCCATAGGAAAGCATTTAATTATTTTTCAATGCTTTCCTATAGGGTGCGCTAATGCGCATGCGCGGCATTGCCGTGCATGCGCATTAGGTCTCCTCGGGATCAGTCTCGCCCCTTCAGTACCTGGGGATTGGGGGGTGGGAGGGAGAGGGACCCTCCAGTGCCAGGAAAACTAATCGTTTTCCTAGCACTGGAGATTCCCTTTAAGCTGTATGTATCTGAATACGTCTTTTGTGGTTAATGGAGCTAGGGTTTTTAAGTGTTACGAAAGTTTTGAAGGTCCACTTGTCGTACAAGTGGGCATATCTCTGTACCAGTGCTCTCAATGCCCTGGAAGTCCCTTGCGCTCAGCCCTGGCTCGAATGATCCGTTGTGTAGGTATGGGGTCATTGGCGATGGTGTGTGTTTCAGGGCATGTTTGTGAGCCGCTAGGTCCCAGATCCGTATCGAGTTGAGTATTGCTGGACATGTGGTGCGGAGGGGTGGTCTGTCCTGTCTGGGTACCCAGATCCAAAACTGTGGTAGATCAGTGCTCATCAGTCGCGTTTCTAGCTCCACCCATCTGTGGGATCCCACCCCTGAGTGCCAGGCTATCAAGCTGGGCAGCTAGGTAGTAATAGTAGAGATTTGGGAGTCCCATTCCCCCTCTGGTTTTTGGGCGATATAGTACCTGCCTGGCTATGCGGTGGCGTTTTTGTGCCCATATGAAGTTGTCAATGGTTCTTTGTAGGGGCATGAGGTCTTGTTTGGTTACTCTTACAGGCAGGGCCTGAAACAGAAACAGCAGACGCGGGAGCAGCGTCATTTTTATGGCGTGAAGTCTGCCTATCCTGGAGATTGTTTTTTCCTGCCACTTGTCTATGTCCCTGCACAGTGATTGTATGCTTGGTGTGTAATTGTCAAAGTATAATTTGTCCGGGTCTGCGGTGAGCCTGACGCCCAGGTATTTAATGTTGGTTTTTACTATTGTGAATGTGTGTTCTGATCTAAGTCGCTCTATCTCTCGTGGGTCCATTCCTACGGGCATGGCCACCGATTTTCCCATATTAATTTTATAGCCTGAGACATATGCGTATTCCTCTAATAGGGACAGAAGCCGGGGGAGCGAGTGCTGTGGGTTGGTTATCGTGGTCATGATGTCATCCGCATAGGCGGAGACTTTGTACTCTTCATCCCCGGCCCGTATCCCCTCTATGCCCCCCGTCTCCCGTTTTCTGTGCAGCAGTGGCTCTAAGGCCAGGACGAACAGCAGGGGGGGCAGGGGGCATCCCTGCCTGGTTCCGTTGTTGGGCCGAAAGGGGGTTGGGGTTGCCCCCGGTACCATCGTCTGTGCTCTGGGGTCGGCATATAAGGTCCCTATCCCCCTCACAAAGGGCTCCGGCATCTGTATATATTTTAATAATGTGAATAGGTAGTGCCAGAGTACCTGTCAGGATCGGGACAGGGATCCAACACGCAGAGTACAAACAGGTGGTAGGTACGTATACCGGACCTTAGAATGGCCGGACTTAACGTAAGGAGTAAGTAGAGAATGGTCTAGGAACAAGCCGAGGTCGAGGGAACGAGAGGACAGGTAAGCGAGAGACAAGCCGAGTCAAAGGGTAACAGAGATAAACAAGGTAGTACAAACAAGCCGGGTCAGAACCAAAGAGACAACTAGAATACAAGAGCACTGAGTGACTAGACAGGCTAGAACCACGACAGGGCAATGAGCAGATGCCGAAAGCCTTACTTTATACCTTGATTCTAGAGGGTAATCACGCCCCCGACGAGTCCTGATTAGTGCTCGGGACTTGACTGACAGGTCGACCCGGGTTGGCGTCATGACGTCGACTACTGAGCGTCGCGTCATATAAGGAAGTGGATCCCTCGCGGTCGGCTTGTAAATGGCCGAGAGAACCGCGAGGAACGGAAGAAACAACCCCTCTGGGAGGATAAACGTCTAAGTCTCTCACCTCCTCTGAGGTAGAGACTACAGGTACCCTGACAGTACCCCCCCTCTCAGAAACGCCCACCGGGCGGAAGGAACCGGGACGAGATGGAAAACGGGAGTCAAAAGCCCTGCGGAGGCGAGGAGCATGTACATCCTCCTGAGGTACCCAAGTCCTCTCCTCAGGACCATATCCCTTCCAGTCAATAAGATATTGTAACTTCCCCTGGGAGATTCGAGAATCGATGATGGAGTTGATTTCATACTCCTCCTGACCCTCAACCTGAACAGAGCGAGGAGAGGATATAGTGGAGGAAAATCTGTTACAGACTAGCGGTTTCAGTAAAGAAACATGAAAGGAGTTAGGAATGCGTAAGGCAGCTGGAAGAGCTAGGCGATACGCAACTGGGTTAATTCGAGTCAGAACCCTGTAAGGGCCAATGTAACGAGGAGCGAATTTCATAGAAGGAACCTTCAAACGAATGTTTCTAGTACTCAACCATACCCTATCACCTGGAACAAAAACCGGAGCCGCCCTTCTGTGCTTATCAGCGTGTTTCTTGAACAACATGGAATTATGTAGGAGAATTTGTCGAGTCTGATCCCACAACTTCCTCAAATTGGCAACATGAACATCAACCGACGGTACCCCTTGGGAAGGAGAAACCGAGGGAAGAATGGAAGGATGAAAGCCATAATTCATGAAGAAGGGACTGGAACGAGTAGAATCACAAACGAGATTATTGTGTGCAAACTCTGCCCAAGGAATCAAACCGACCCAATCGTCCTGGTGTTCAGAAACAAAACAACGCAAATATTGGAAGCGTATGAGGTTGCTTAGTCTTCATACAGACCTCACATGCTCCGATGAAATCCCTAATATCCTTCCGTAAAGAAGGCCACCAGAAATCTTTAGAGATCAAGGAACATGTCTTGCGAATACCCGGATGCCCAGCCGCCTTACTGTTGTGAAAACACTGTAAGAGTTCCAGTTGGAGTTCAGGAGGAACAAAATGCCTTGCCCAAGGAGTCTGTCTAGGCGCCAGATGCTGCAACTTCATGATCTGACCAAGCAACGGAGAGTGAATCTTAAGACTTGTGTTGGCGATAATATTGCACCTGGGTACTATAGAAGACAAAACCGGCTCAGATATCGCAGAAGGTTCATATTGTCGAGACAAAGCATCGGCTTTAGAATTATTAGAACCAGGTCTATAAGTGAGCACGTAATTGAAATGCGTGAGGAATAAAGACCAACGAGCTTGCCTGGAGGACAAGCGCTTGGCCTCCCCAATATAGGACAGGTTCTTGTGGTCTGTCAAAATAGTAACAGGATGTAAGGTGCCCTCCAATAAATGTCTCCACTCCTTTAAAGCCATGATAACTGCTAGTAGTTCCCTGTCACCAATGTCATATCTGCTCTCAGGGCCTGATAGTTTCTTGGAAAAAAAAACACATGGATGTAAGGGCTTATCCACACCTAACCTTTGGGACAGGATAGCACCTATACCTGTCTCTGAGGCGTCTACCTCGAGTAGGAAAGGCAGAGTCGTATCAGGGTGAACTAAAATTGGTGCAGAAGCAAACAGTTCCTTGAGTGTTTTGAAGGCAAGAAGGGCTTCAGTAGACCAGTTCTTAGTGTCAGCCCCCTGTCTGGTCATATTGGTAATAGGAGCTATAATTGAAGAGTAACCCTTAATGAAGCGCCTATAATAGTTGGAGAATCCAATAAACCTCTGAATGGCCTTGAGGCCCCTGGGTAAAGGCCAATACAAAATGGACTGGAGCTTATCTGGGTCCATCTTAAACCCTTCCCCAGAAATCACATAACCAAGAAAGTTTATCTGGGATTGGTCAAAGCTGCATTTCTCCAATTTGCAGTACAGGCCATGTTGAAGAAGCTTGCACAATACCCTTCTGACTTGTCTGTGGTGAGTCTCAATCTCTCTAGAGTGTATAAGTATATCATCCAGATATACAATAACGCAGTCATGTTGAAATTCCCTAAGAACTTCATTGATCAGGTCCTGAAATACTGCCGGTGCATTACAGAGGCCAAAAGGCATTACTGTGTATTCATAGTGCCCATAGCGGGTATTGAACGCCGTCTTCCACTCGTGTCCCTGCTGAATTCTCACCAAGTTATACGCCCCTCTGAGATCTAACTTGGTGAAAATCTTGGAGCCTTTTAGACGATCAAAGAGCTTGGTAATCAAAGGAATTAGGTAGGCATTTCTAATGGTTATTTTGTTCAAACCTCGATAATCAATGCAAGGTCTTAGTGTACCATCCTTCTTTTTAACAAAAAAAAACCCAGCCCCGGCAGGAGAGGAGGATCTCCTAATGAATCCTTTTTCAAGGTTCTCACGAATATACTCCTCTAAGACTAAGTTCTCTTTAGTGGACAAAGGATATACATTACCCCTGGGGGGCATAGTACCAGGTAGTAGATTAATCTTACAATCAAAAGACCTGTGTGGAGGTAAAGTATCAGCATTCTTTTTGTCAAATACTGCCTTTAAATCCAGGTACAGGGGCGGTATTTGTACCTCTGTAGAGTAGGTAGAATTAATCGGTGTGTTAACTGCGCAAAGCGGTGACACTGTCCGTAAGCACCTGTCCTGACAACCCTGACCCCATGAGATTATCTCCCCTAATTCCCAATCAATAATAGGGTTATGTTTTTTTAACCAAGGGTACCCCAGGACTATGGGAACAGAAGGAGAAGAAATAAGCAATAAAGATATGTCTTCCTCGTGTAAGATACCAACAGTTAATTTAACGGGTATGGTTTCACGGAAAATAACAGGCTCAACTAAAGGTCTACCATCTATGGCCTCAACGGCCAAGGGTGTCTCCCTTAACTGGGATGGGATAGCGTGTTTGGTAACAAAAACTTGGTCGATAAAGCTCTCAGCAGCTCCGGAATCTATCAATGCCATAGTTTCTAGTACTCCCTTCTCCCAAGTTAAAGAAACGGGTAGCAGAAGCCTGTGATCTTTAAAATTAAGATTAGAGGACAAAATAGAAACACCCAAGGCCTGTCCTCTAGAGAAACTTAGGTGCGAGCGTTTCCCGAGCGATTAGGACAATTTAGGCGTAAATGACCTCTGACTCCACAGTACACACACAACCCCTGCCTTCTCCTGTACTGTCTCTCCTCTTCTGAGAGGCGAGTATTGCCTATCTGCATAGTTTCTGGAAAAAGTGAGGTTGTGGATTCAGAAATTTGAAATGAAGGAGCTAGTTTAAAGGAAGGTCTACGGTTTCTCTCTCGAGTGTTCTGCCTCTCTCTTAAATGTTCGTCAATGCGAGAAATAAAAGAAATTAAATCCTCCAAATTTTCAGGAAGCTCTCTAGTAGCAACCTCGTCAAGGATTATGTCTGATAACCCGTTTAAAAATACATCTATATAAGCCTGTTCATTCCACTTAACCTCTGCCGCCAAGGACCTGAACTCTAGTGCATAATCCACAAGTGTTCGGTTTTCTTGTCTAAGGCGCAACAGTAATCTAGCTGCATTGACCTTTCTACCTGGAGGGTCAAAAGTTCTTCTGAAAGCAGCTACAAAGGCATTATAATTATATACTAACGGATTATCATTTTCCCACAATGGATTGGCCCATCTCAAAGCTTTCTCAACAAGTAATGTGATAATAAATCCAACCTTCGCCCTATCTGTAGGATAGGAGCGGGGTTGTAATTCGAAATGGATACCTATTTGGTTTAAGAAACCACGACACTTCTCTGGAGAACCACCATAACGTACAGGTGGAGTGATACGGGAAGAAGCACCTACAGTGGCTACCTCTAGACCTGAACTCACAGGAGAGATAGAAGTATTACGCATTTCCTCTGGTTGATTACCAGAACGAGATAGTAACGCCTGTAGTGCTAGAGCCATCTGGTCCATTCTGTGATCCATGGCGTCGAACCTAGAGTCAGAAGGACCAACCTGAGTGTTTGTACCTGCAAGATCCATTGGCCCTGTCGTAATGTCAGGATCGGGACAGGGATCCAACACGCAGAGTACAAACAGGTGGTAGGTACGTATACCGGACCTTAGAATGGCCGGACTTAACGTAAGGAGTAAGTAGAGAATGGTCTAGGAACAAGCCGAGGTCGAGGGAACGAGAGGACAGGTAAGCGAGAGACAAGCCGAGTCAAAGGGTAACAGAGATAAACAAGGTAGTACAAACAAGCCGGGTCAGAACCAAAGAGACAACTAGAATACAAGAGCACTGAGTGACTAGACAGGCTAGAACCACGACAGGGCAATGAGCAGATGCCGAAAGCCTTACTTTATACCTTGATTCTAGAGGGTAATCACGCCCCCGACGAGTCCTGATTAGTGCTCGGGACTTGACTGACAGGTCGACCCGGGTTGGCGTCATGACGTCGACTACTGAGCGTCGCGTCATATAAGGAAGTGGATCCCTCGCGGTCGGCTTGTAAATGGCCGAGAGAACCGCGAGGAACGGAAGAAACAACCCCTCTGGGAGGATAAACGTCTAAGTCTCTCACCTCCTCTGAGGTAGAGACTACAGGTACCCTGACAGTACCCTGTCGAACGCCTTCTCCGCATCCAGCGATAGGACCAGAGAAGGCGTCCGGGTCCTCGTTGCCCACCATATGACATCTGCGCCACGCCTCGTGTTCTCATACAGCTGTCTCGTCGGGACAAATCCGACCTGATCCGCATGGATCATGGTCGTCAAGAGGGGGTTGAGCCGCGTCGACATTATTTTTGCAAATACTTTCACATCAAAGTTGATTAGGGAGATGGGTTGGTGGTTTATTGCGTCCGACGGGTCTCTCCCTGGCTTGGGAATGAGCATTATGTCTGCAGTGAGTGTCTCCGAGTTCAGGTGCCTGCCCTCCATCCACTCCGTGTATAGTTTTACGAGCCGGGGCGTCAGTGTTTCCCTCAATATTTTATAATAGGTGCCGCCGAAGCCGTCCGGCCCCGGGGCTTTGTTGCCTTTGAGGGCTGAGATTGCCTTATCTACCTCTTCTTCCTCAATGGGCACGCCCAGTGTCAACATGACCTCTGGGCTGGGTGTGGGCATGTTGGTCTTGTTGAGAAAGTCCCTGATCACCTGGTCGTACAGTTTATTATCTCCATTGAGCTCTGGGGAGTGATTATAAATCTTAGAGAAGAGCTCTGTGAAGATCTGATTGGGGTTATGTGTTATCTGTCCTCTAGCGTCTTTTAGCGCAGCTATGTTGTGGTGTTTCGGTTTCGGGTTCAGTGCTCTAGCGAGCAGGGTGTCCATTTTGTTGAAACGTTCATAGTAGAGGCGTTTTTTACGAACCAGTTCCCTGCCCAGTTCGTCTATTGCTGTGACCCTTATTCTGTGCCGCAGGTCCCTGAGCACCTGGAGTCCCCGGGCCGAAGGCGCCTGTTTATGTTTGGTTTCCGCCTGCCTCAGTTCCTTCTGGAGCTCGAACAGGGATTCTGCTCTCTGTTTTTTGCGACTAGTTGCTATTTTAATAAGGGTCCCCCTTATAACCGCCTTATGGGCAGCCCATATTGTTGTCTGTGACACGTCTGGCGTGTCGTTAGTGGCGAAGTAGGCAGCGAGTTCGTCTTGTATTTGTTTCGGGACCTCTGGGTCCTTAATTAGTGTGTCCCTAAGTCTCCATTTCCAGGGGGGTTTAGGTCCTGGAAGTCTTAGTGTGAGTTCTACATCTGCATGATCGGACCATGTTATGAGGTTGATTCGCATGGACTGGATCCATGGGATCCCTCCTTGGTTGATAAGGAACATGTCTATTCGGGAGTATGTCGAGTGGGCCGCCGAATAGAATGTGTAGTCCCTTTGGCCGGGGTGTTGCAGTCTCCATGGGTTAATTAGTTTTGTTTGTTGTATAAATTTGGCCAATAACTTGTCTTGGCTCCCTCCCCCCTGAGTTCTGCGCTCCCCTTGTGGTGCGCTGCGAACTATTGCCGGGCAGGGTGTGGAGTTGTAGACGCCCCCCACTATCAGAACTCAGAACGGGAGCGTTTGTATTAGCCTACATAGCCGTTCCCAAAAGTCTGGGTCAGGTTGGTTGGGCGCATATGTGTTAACCAGGTTATATGTGATGTTATACAGAGTGCCCGTGAAGATAATGTATCTGCCCACGTCATCTGTCTGCGAGTTTTGTGTTACAAATGGGTATCGTTTATGTATTAGTATGTCTACCCCGTTTTTCTTTGATGTTCCCCTTGAGGAGTATCATCTGGTGTATAGGTGGTCTGTGAGCTGTATTCGACCCGAGCGCAAGAGATGTGACTCCTGTATAAATGCTATGTCCGTTTTTTGCCGTTTTAATTCCCTCATTAGTAGCCTTCTTTTGGTTGGGGTATTTAATCCATTTACATTGAGGGAGGTGAGCTTGAGTAATGCCATGGTGTCCGTCCTGGTCTTGGGAATTGCCCCTGTCTGTGATCAGTTGGTGTTCAGGTCTGTTCTGTCCCGCAGCGCGCTCCCTAAGATGGTGTGGAGTCTGGCGGGGTGGGTAGTGTATCCTTAGGCTCCGGGATATATGCTCCCCTAATCTTCTGTGTGCCAGGTTCGGTGAGGTAGGTGGTGGGTGGAAAGGGGGTGGGGGGGAGAGGCGTGCCGGGCCGCCTCAGATGGGTGCTGGGGGGGCTGGGGAGGAGTCCGGTCTCCTGCCTGGGGGGGTGGTATGGGGGTGGGTGTGTACCTGGTCTTATACTTGCCTGGTCTGTCCGGGGGTGGCAGTTCCCTCCGCTAGTGAGTTCTAGTGCGCGAGGTGGGAGTACGGTCGCCTATTCGCCTAGCCTCCGTGTCCGATCTCTAGTTTTTGGGTGTGTCTATTTATCACTGGTGTGTAAGCATTGGTGGGTCATTGTACCATCTGTATGTACTCTAATTCATCCTGTATCTGCTACTTATGGCATAAGCAATGGCAAAGGCATAACTTTTTCATAGAACAAGAAAGGAAGAACATATGTAAAAACATTCATATATACATGTCATTTCCCCTCACAGCAACATTTGGATCCCCATGAGCAGCGTGGACTGTCCGGTCTCTCAGTAGTCGGCCCTATCAGTCAGGGGAGGGGGGAAGGCGTCAGGGCACAGTAGGTCCTTGGAGAGTCTCCCCCCGGTCCCTATATGATCCATCAGTCCCCCCCCACCCCCCCGTCACACCCGTATCAAGTGTTCGTGTCTGTGATTCCCCGGGAAAGGGGAGGAAAGGATATACACTTGCGTGGTCGGTCGTGCAGGCCGTTGGTGGCAGAGCTTGTGTCGTAGGTATGCTGGCGTCGGAGCTGTGCCCTGTGGGTTTTGTCATCCGTGTTCATGTGTTCTGCACCTGATGGTGGGTGCTTTATGGCTCTGTCCTGTCCATTTCCTTTCTTTGCTGTGACCGTTGCCACTGTATTATTTTCTGGTCGTCTGTAAGTCCCGCAGGTGTACATCTTCGCAGTCTCCGCTAAGTCTCTGTGTGATGCTGTATGGCCCCGTTGCTCGTAGGTTTTCTTTTTGTTGTAGAAACTTTTTTGTCTGTTGAAAGGCTCGTGACTTGGGGTGTGCTTCCTCCCAGTAGAACTCGTGGGCGGATTGGGGCTCTTCGCAGAGGCGGTCTCTCTTTTATGCTGCTGATGCGTGCCTTAGCGGGAACATCCCCTCCCTCCCCCCGTGGTTTGTTGCATTTCTGTACCTCCTTTTTTCCCTTTTTCTCCCTTCCCCCCTCCCTCCCCTCCCCTGTTTCTTTTTTTTTTTTTATATATATTTTTTTTGTGCTCTTTATTTCTCTGTTTTTTTTGTTTTGTTTTTTTTCCCTTATTTCCCTCATTTTTCCCCCTCCCCTCCCTCTTCTCCTGTTTAGTTTGATTTAGATTTTGTTGTATTTTCTCTTTGTTTTTCTGTCGTTCCCATCTGTTTTCCTTCCTCTTCGTTTATGTTTTCTGTTTGACCTCCCTCTCCCCCCCCCTCCCCCCACTCTTTTCCCCCTTTGTTTTCCCTTCACCTACTTCTTTTCTTCCCCCCTCTTCCCTGGAGCCATACGTTTGTTTTTCCTTTTTTGTCTTTTGTCTTTTTTTTTTTTTTGGGGGTGGGGGGCCTTTTCTGATTTTATGCTGCTTCTGTTGTGGTCATTCATTTGTCGCCGCTCCATGGTGATCCATCCTGCATTTCACTGTGTTATGTTGCGTGGGGGCCGTGCCATTGTGGCACCTTAGGGAGCGTTTGTGATGCGTGCCTCTCCCTCCCTTGGTATTTGCCCCAGTGCCCGGGCACCCCTGTCAGGTATGCGGAAGTCGGCCGGTACCTCTATGCCGATGTCTCGGAGGAATACTCTGGGGTCCGCTTCCGGTAGGAGAACCGCTGACCGTGGGCCGTTAAAAACCATCATTTTAAACGGGTGACCCCAGGCGAATTTCAGGCCCTTGGCTCTTACCAGGTCAGCTATTGGCTTCCAGTCTCTTCTCATCGCCAGCATGGCAGGCGAGATATCCTGGTATAGGTGTATAGATGAGCCATAAAGGTGTAATTGTGGCTCCTGGTGCTCTTTGTAATGGCTTCCTTTGTAGCAAAATAATGCCATCTAATTATCACGTCCCGTGGGGGCCACGTCAGGGGGCCCTTAGCTCTGAGCGCCCTGTGGGCCCTATCCACTGCCCACAGGTGTTCGGGGACATCAGGGAGGCGAGCGCGGAACAGCCTCGTGAGTACCTTTTGCAAATCAGCGTCTTTGACTTTTTCAGTGAGGCCTTTAATTCTGAGGTTGTTTCTCCGCGATCTATTTGATGCATCCTCCACCTCAGTCTCCAGCTCAGCCACCCTGGCAAGCAGATTATTAGTTGTTGTAGCGGCTTCGTTGTGGGCTGCGACCACATGGTCCATTCTCCATTCCAGGGCCTCTGTACGCTGGCCCACAGCTTGTATTTCGGCTTTAACTTCTTTAGTGGATTTTTCTATTTCTGCTGCCAAAAAGTGCCGGACCTCCGCCAGGGATGGGAGGATTTCTCCGTGTGTTGCCGAGTTTCTCGGCCTCCTGTGTGCATGGGAGGTTCGCGCTTTCAGGGCCGGCGCCATCTTTACTGGTGTGCGGCCTGTGCGTGTGTAGCAGGTCCGCCACTGACGTGGTGCTGTCTCTTGGTTTTTTACCGCATTTTTTATTGCCGGTCGAGGCCATCGTCCTCCCTACTTGTCTGGGGTAAGTTGCAGCTGCGTTCCCAGGGGTAAATAGCTGTTTGCTGGGTTTTGGAGATCGGTCGGGGCGCAGAGCTCGGAGCTTAAGCTGCCATCTCCTTCGGCGTCAAGCCACGCCCCCCCCGGGTAGATGAGATTATTGTTCACACTGTGTAAACAGAGAGATTGTTCTTTCCCTGGTGCTGGTTGAAAGAAATTGTATGGGGAATGCTGCATTATAGGAAGTGGAGTAATCACACTGATTCTATAAAACCATTCGGGATTTATTATCCTTGTAAATGGTATAAGATCAAGATCAGGCCTCTTATCCTGTAATAGTGCAACAGGGGCGCTCAAGACTTTGCAAGGCCCTAGGCGAAACTCAAACATGAGGCCCCCACTAACACCATGGGGTTACCTTGTGTGTGCGTATAAGGAGCTGTAGATATAATGCAAGGTGGGCTTGCAGCATTGGACACAGAAAGGTAGTCTCTGTATTCATCTTCAGAGGCTTGCATTGTCACGGCTCCCTATGCCGCTGCTCTGTGAGCTCTCTGACTGTAGTTATGGCATAATTTGCAATTATTGCTAATCATTTATACACGATTCCTGGGTAGGGTTGTATAGCCAGGCAATCGTGTATACATAAGTGCCAGTGTAAAGGGGTTATTTGAAACAAAATTTACATTTTGGTTGGGTATTTACAAAATCATTTACCAAATAATACAGTTACAGATAGTAAAATAATGTCATAGACATTTTCCCCACATATTTTATAATCAGTTACATGTATATTACCATATGTGTTTCCATATGTATGTATGCATAGAATATATATGTTGCTTACAACTTTACCTTTGCATTACCCATACCATACCACCCTCACATTGCAGGCAGACACACACACACACACACACACACACATTAATACATGCACACATATAAACTTTTCATGACAGATCATGTCCCAAACCATCATGACATCATTAGAGCTGCCTATCCTCTTCTCCTGAAGGTTTTAATATATATATATAATACCAAAATACCAGAGTATTGCAGTATGCAATGATGATTTTTTTATTTTTTTGGACTAACTTAATATTTCAAAGACAAGTTTTCAAGCGTTTTCCTCTCTGCCTCAGGTCTGAAGCAATATTGATCAATCTGTTCTTTGAAATATTATGATAGTCCAATAAAAAAGTTACCATTGCATACTGCAATACTCTGATATTTTGGCATCTTGTCTACTGGACTAATACGGCTAATCCAATCTACACTATATCTATAATTATAATAGTAATAATAATAAAAACAAAAACATTCCTTCTCCTGCCACAAATAGATCAAAGCTAATTTCATATAGACATGGCAAAAAACTCCACTAACAGAAAATGACAAAGCAAACAGCAGATTATGTAAAGTTTTCGAGATAAATGTTCTCTGCATGACCTCGCATTTTGAAGCAGTAAATTTCAGGATCCCCTGGTCAGAGGTAACATTCTAACTCTAATTGGATTATGTGTAAATTCCTTCTTCTGTCCCAGGGGGATAACATTGCTTGGCAAAGCATCATGTTCCCCTCTGGCAAAATGGGCTAATGATGAGCAGGACTGAAACAGACAGAGTGTATTGACAAACAACACGTCTGCCTGCTACAGATACAAAGCCTATGCTTGTTTTTTAAACAACTCCTTGTAATTGTGCTCTGTATACTACTCCCCTCGCCACATGTCGGTGAAATCACCAAATACAACAGATGCAAAATGCCTTAATACTATGACGCACGTTCCAGCAAGTTCCACCGGGACCAGATTAACTGCTTGTTTGGGACAAATGATGTAAGAAAAGACAAACCCTTAGGTTGTGATTATTTCACCCCAAGTAAAAATGTGGACATAAAACGTGAGTTCAGTTTGAACGGAACGACTAGAAAGCACGTGGAAAACACTAAGCCCCCCACATGAGCAAGTGAAACTATATGCTACAGTTCTGGATTCATAAAAATCTGGATATATATACGTGGACTTATAGAATTATAATCATACTTGAATTTACTGTACGAGAAAAACATATTTAGATGCACATTATGCTATCCTGAAATAGCCTGACTCACTGTTTTGGCTCTTTGGTTAAAAAAATTAAGAAATACTTGGCAAATATTAGATAACTGGCTGTACAACAACATTACAGTGTGTAGTTTACAAAACAGAAAAAAAAAAACAGATTTGAGTTGTAAAGTCTGAAATTTATCACTCACACAGAATGGGATTTAACCCGATGGAATTTCAGGAAAAAATGGAAATTTTTAGATTAATACTGGCTTAGAGTATATGTCCTAGTTACAGCCTAACCTTTAATCAATATGGTTAAATATAAGCTTAAAATAAATTATTGCTATGAGTGTTGCTTTTGCATCTTTTCATATTTATATATATATAGAGACATTCTTTATTTTGGTAGTGCATAAAGGAACTTACAAAGCTTGCATAGACATTTTAGGCAGGTTTATATCATATGATAGGAAAATCTGCAGACTGAGCATAAAATGTCAAATTACTGCACTTTTTATTTGAATAAACAAAGTAGAATAGTATGGAGAGCAACACAATAAGTATACCAGGGGCAGGGCCGTCTTTAACATTGATTGGACCCTGGGCATGCATTTGCTTGGGCCCCCTGGATCCTGCCCTCCTGCCCCCCCCCCCCGCCGCCCCCTGCCCCCCCCCTTTCCCGCCCCCCCTTCCCCCCGCCCCGCCACCCCCCCTCCCCCGGAATGTATTTGTGTGCAATGTTAGATGGGATGTATGCATTTCCACACGCATATACACACAAACACTGACACAAACACAGTGAGATACACACACCCACAGTGAGATACACACACCCCCACACAGTGAGACACACACACACAGTGAGATACACACACACAGTCAGACACACACACAGATATATACACACACACACAGTCAGATATACACACATACAGTCAGACACACACATACAGTCAAATATACACACATAGTCAGAACACACACACACAGTCAGAACACACACACACAGTCACGCACACACAGTCAGATATACACACACAGTCAGATACTCACACACACACATACAGTCAGATACACACACACACACAGAGTCAGATACTCACACACACACATACAGTCAGATACACACACACACACAGAGTCAGATACACATACACACACAGAGTCAGATACACATACACACACACACACACAGAGTCAGATACACATACACACACACACACACAGTCAGATACACACACACACACACACACATACATACAGTCAGATACACACACAGTCAGATACACACACACACACATATCAATTTACATAGTTTAGCCACCCTCCTTACCTTTACAGAAGTGTGGCTTCCCTGGAGTCCAGTGGGAGCTGGATGGCTGAGATTGATGGGAGTCTTCTTCTTCTTGGTCTGTACCTTCTCTCTTGGTCACCTTCTCTCCCTGTATGCATCCTCCTCCCCAGCGGCACTCAGTTAATTGGGAGGAAGTGACCTCACAACACTTCCTCCCAGCAGGCAGGAAGACAGAGGCCCGGTCTGGAGCTCTCTTAAAGGGCCGGGGCCCCTTGATTACCTCACCTGCAGCAGCCCACCGGAATATTTCTTAGTATCCCGTGGGCTGTTCAGACCTGGCTGCGGGCAGGGGGCCCACAGGGCAGCTGCTTTGGGCCCCCCAGGAGCAACAGGGCCCGGGGCAGCTGCCCAGTTTGCCCCTTGTTAAAGACGGCCCTGACCAGGGGGCCTCCCTATTAAAATGTGAAGAATATGCGATTATAAACTATTAATAATTAAGGCTAAACATTAATGGTGGAACAATAAACAGCAGAAAATAGTGCACCCAAATTAGCAGTGCAACATGTGAGCCTTACAGATTCCCTTCATTAACTCTGGCTTGAGGGAAAGGTAGGTTACCAGGGGTTCTTGTTATCACAGTCCCAAAATCTAAATCAACCTATGCCCTTCATGGGCAGACCACAGTTCTGCACTGGGTATTTCAGTAAAGACATCTGCAGTTGGTTATTCACTAAATACATCAATTATGGGATTACCCTCAGTACCTCCAGGGTCATATAAGGCTCATTCTTGGTCTGCGTTGACACCTGTTTCTGTGCTGCCTTGTACCCGGGTGAGCTGTACTGCTCCCTTCGCCACCATATTACGGCCTGATCTGCTCTTAGAGCCGAGAACTCCTGACAGGAAGAAGTAGGGGATGGCTGTCTAGGTGAGTGGACACTTGTTTCCAGTTGGGTAGGTTGTGACAACCTGTGCTTCAGTCACCTCCAGAAGTCAGCAAAGATTCTGTCCAACCTGGACATGACATCAAGTTGTACATCTCTGCTGGGGCAACATGTGGTCTCCACCATGTTGGATGAGTCACCGTAGTTTGTATCAGCTTTCACGCCTTTACCCCATGGTCTTGCTTGATCTGGGTAGCCTCATAGGAATGGACTGGAATAACAGAGCTCCTGGTCAAAATCAGTTATATCTGTGCACATCCATACCAGGAGATCGGTCGCCTCTTCAGCCCTGTGCACACCAGGCCGCTTCTGCTGCTGTGGAGTAGATACCCTCCTGATGGGACTCTAATTGGGTTAGATGAGAATGCATTAAGTAGAGGAGCTCACTCAGGCTTCATCCTTCCACCATGACAGTCAGGCCCCGTCCCCATCTTTTCTTATACATTTTTAACTATGGCAATTAAAGTAAAGTTTGACTCGAATGTGGGCACTGTGCGCGGATTCAAGGATGGGCCCTGTTGGTGGACTTAGGGGTATGCCTTAGATCTTGAGCTGTGTTAGGGGCCCCAAAATTTCTGATGACAGCCCTGCACTCAAGCATAAATCCCAATACTGTCACTCTGTGAATAAGGACGCCGGTGGGGAGGGGGAAGGGGGAAAGTGGGTTGGTTAGTGACACGATTGCCCTTGTCACTGCCATTTGTGTCACTGCCGTTACCCAAACTAGGGGGCCCTGACAAGGAAGGGGACAGGTCTGCAAAAAGGATGTTGTCTATGTTGGCTGGAAAAAGATACATTGTTTCTGTTTTTCCTTGTTTATGGTTGCCAGGTGGAAAAGCAACAATTTCTATGAATGACTGACAGGGGTCAAGATGGTAATGTACAGTTCCAGAAAAACGCTACATACAGTGATGTTTATTTCTACATTTAATTTTTTCAACACTCACGGCCAACTTGTTCAATATAATCTAAGGAATGAACAGTTTCCCTTTAAATATCATGTTATTCACAGAGCAAGGGTGTTACCAGCAAAAGTCACTGAAATGATAAAATTGTCAACGAATGCTATTTAAGACATCAGCAGCAGCTTTCTAAACTTGAGGACCAAAGTTACATTTATAGGCTTTATCGAGCAAACAAAGCATTTACAGAAGAATTCGGGGTGAGGCCTGGGCATCATGGCGGCTGGCTGCACATCGAGTAAGCTCCCAGCCTGACTCATACACTCTGCCTGATTTACAGACAGCCAGCTCGCTGCAAAAGTCTTACACAACTACATACCACTATTTGATGCCCTGGGGGAAGTTTCTGCAACTTTGAATGACTAACCTGCTAGGAGTTCACACTGCAGCCTACCATCACTGCCGGGCGGGTAAAATGGCCGATCGCCTGCCCTGCGTGACGTTTGCCACTTACCTTGTTCCCCCCCATGACCGATGGGGGATATCCCGGTCCCCACTGGGGCACGCTCACTCTCTGGCATCGACCTGCATGCTAACTTGGGACCTGCGCGGCATACCTAAAATGGCCGTCATCCTGGAGACACCGCAACCACGAACAAGCCTGGCAGCACAGGAGTGGATTGACTCATTCAATAACAGATTTGAGAAATTCTGGCACCGAATCCACGACCGATCTCTGATTAAATCACCCCCACCTGCTCCACAACGCCACCCTAGAAGCCTGTCTCTCACTCAAGCCGGGGACTAACTTGAAGAACAGCTCACACTTGCCTACACCTCCTGAGGTAGGTTGAATGGTATTGCTGTCCCCTACACCTGCTCTTCTTCCGAGTCGGGGATCCAATTGCAGGTAACCCCCAACCCAGGGGGCCGACCTGATCCAGGAAAACCCATGGGCCCACGACCCTGCTGAAGGGATCAATGGACTTCAGGTATGAGCTCACACTAAGGCATTGGTCCAAAGACACAAGGGACGGAAACCTCGAGGGCCCATATCCTGTCGGCAGGAGATAGAACCCAGCCCCCACAGACCCGGAAAGTGGAAGGGTGAAGTGAGATCAGGTGTGCCCTACCAGATATGGCACGGACTACCCAAATACCTGAGGGGACTGCCATATACTGGAGTCGGCTGAAAGCCGGGCCTCTCCTGACGGATGTCATACAGATTGGAGTCTCAGCAACATCTGCAAATGTCATTCGATAAGCATGCTTGCTGTTTTGTTTTATTTATGTTGCCTCTATGATACAATATGACACACTCCTAGTTGAGCTCTCTCATGCAGTTTATAGCCTGTAGACGCCAACAATAAGCAGTTCCACTAGCCTCAGTGGTCTACTCACTCCCTCTCTATGATTATCACTCATAGAGATCACTTTTCCTTTCTGTCATTTAACTAGTAACCAGAGTTTAGACATGTTCATCTATTTTCTCTTTTTGTTCTTAAAAAATTTGCTGAAATGTTGATATGTCATGTAACCACCTCGCTCTGTGACTTAATGTGCTTGCTCTAGCTGTCGTAGCATTGCAAGCTTGCCTGGGAATTTACTGCACAACAAAAATAAAGATTTAGAAAAATTCAATGTAAATGTAAAAAAAAAAAAACATGACTTGTAGTAATGTGCTAAACACTAAATAAATGCATTAAAATATATCTAAACACTTCTGAAGGTACAAAAGTATTTCAGCTTCAGCTCATCCGAGAACTGTAAATACCAAACATGACCCTGCGTGCTGTGACCATTCTCTCCACCCTGCTGTCCACCACATGTCTACCAGCAAGGGGAGTACAGTGCTCATAGTCATATCAGCTCTGTTTAACAAACAGCACATTGCCAACAGACATTCTCATCTGCCAATAGGACAATTCTATGTTGTTCACCTAAAGTGACCTGACCTCCACTTTCCTGTGACATTAATAACAGGGGGTCACAGCTGCATAGAGGCCCAAGCCCAGTGGACCTGTGGGCTCTAAACCCACTGGGACAACTTAATATGGTGAACTACTGTGAATGAGCATCACTCTCCAAATGGTCATTTTTTGCTGCAGTAATGGTCCCAGGAAATGGATAACACGTGTCTTTATTCATTCTTTACTATGGGGGGTGGGGAGATTACCTTTAGGTCTTGCACAACCCACTCACACAATTAAAGCAAAGGTAGAAAGAAACATTGTTTGTGGCAAGGGGGTATATTGATGTCAAAGAATACGGATGTTTCATTTCTAATATCAGCTTTGCCGGACAACAACACAAATCTATATTTAAAGATTTTGGGTAAAATCCACAATACCTGCTGTTTTACGTTGTGTGAGTATCACTTTCAGGAATTTTTAAAGGAAACCTATGGTTATTTTTACGTTAGCTGAAGTGCTTACAGACAAAAAAAATGAATGTAAGGAGATATGTAAAAAGATTCCCTTCAGTTTTAAAGTGAGCAATTTTCAGTGTATGTAAGCTGTAGGTGTGATTCACTGAAGTGTAAATTGCCATGAATTTTAACAGAGTTATTCACTTAAGTGTGGATTGTGAGGAATTCAAAGTGAATTGCAAATTTAAAGCCACAGTAGCTGACCAGGCCGACTTAGAAAATCTTTCCAGTTCAGCCAATTTGGCCTTAAAATTCTCATTAACCTTGAATTCCCAACAATTGTCACAGTAAATTTCATATTTAGGCCAAACATTGGGTGGAGAATTATTCTATCTTACACTGTTATGCCAAAACTTTGAAATATTTCACATAATTAATAAATAATAACCCAAAGAAATGCCAGTCTTTAACCAACACAATTACTTACACACAGAGACAGACTGCTGAATACACACAGACCACTTAACAATACACACATACTGCTAAACACATACACACAGACTGCTAAACACATACACACAGACTGCTAAACACATACACATAGACTGCTGAATGCACACAGACAGACTGCTGAACAATACACAGAGACTGCTAAACACATACACACAGACTGCTGAACAATACACAGAGACTGCTAAACACATACACACAGACTGCTGAACAATACACACAGACTGCTAAACACATACACACAGACTGCTAAACACATACACACATACTGCTGAATGCACACAGACCACTTAACAATACACACAGACTGCTAAACACATACACACAGACTGCTAAACACATACACACAGACTGCTAAACACATACACACAGACCACTTAACAATACACACAGACTGCTAAACACATACACACAGACTGCTAAACACATACACACAGACTGCTGAATGCACACAGACTGCTGAACAATACACAGAGACTGCTAAACACATACACACAGACTGCTGAACAATACACAGAGACTGCTAAACACATACACAGAGACTGCTAAACACATACACACAGACTGCTGAACAATACACAGAGACTGCTAAACACATACACACAGACTGCTGAACAATACACAGAGACTGCTAAACACATACACACAGACTGCTGAACACATACACACAGACTGCTAAACACATACACACAGACTGCTGAACACATACACACAGACTGCTGAACACATACACACAGACTGCTAAACACATACACACAGACTGCTGAACACATACACACAGACTGCTGAACACATACACAGAGACTGCTAAACACATACACACAGACTGCTGAACAATACACAGAGACTGCTAAACACATACACACAGACTGCTGAACAATACACAGAGACTGCTAAACACATACACACAGACTGCTGAACAATACACAGAGACTGCTAAACACATACACACAGACTGCTAAACACATACACACAGACTGCTGAACACATACACACAGACTGCTGAACACATACACACAGACTGCTAAACACATACACACAGACTGCTGAACACATACACACAGACTGCTAAACACATACACACAGACTGCTGAACACATACACACAGACTGCTGAACACATACACACAGACTGCTAAACACATACACACAGACTGCTGAACAATACACACAGGCTGCTAAACACATACACACAGACTGCTAAACACATACACACAGACTGCTGAACAATACACACAGGCTGCTAAACACATACACACAGACTGCTGAACAATACACACAGACTGCTGAACACATACACACAGACTGCTGAACACATACACACAGGCTGCTAAACACATACACACAGACTGCTGAACACATACACACAGACTGCTAAACACATACACACAGACTGCTGAACAATACACAAAGACTGCTGAATGCACACAGACTTCTGAAAAATACACATAGACTTCTGAACAATACACACAGACTGCTGAATGCACACAGACTTCTGAACAATACACAGAGACTGCTGAATGCACACAGACTTCTGAACAATACACAGAGACTGCTGAACACATTCACACAGACTGCTGAATACACAGACTGTAGCCTCCCAATGCATTCCTATGGGAAAGCACTGGATTTGCATAGATCCTCAAGACTGCTGACCTCAGCCAGGGAGGTGGAGCAGCAGAATGGAGACTGGTGTGCAGCTGGATGCAAAGTCAATTTTACCTTTTAAATCCATGCAAAAGGGGAGAAGCCCTATATACTATAGCGTTAGGAATACATGTTTGTATTGCTTATGCTATGGTATTCCTAAAAAATAAAAAAAATGTTTTTATTCAAAATCCCCTCCCTACCTCCTGCATGGCTGCTGGACTCTGGTATTGCTGTATTCAGTCTGGGGGAGCCTGACCTGTGCATTGCTCCACAACCTCAGACTGGACATAGTGATCTGTGCATGGCTCCGCCCACTCAGACTGAACATGGCGATCTGTGTATGGCCCCACCCACTCAAACGGAAGCTTGCAATCTGTGTATGGCCCCACCCACTCAAACGGAAGCTTGCAATCTGTGTATGGCCCCACCCACTCAAACGGAAGATTGCAATCTGTGTATAGCCCCGCTCCCTCAGACAGAACCCAGCAATCTGTGCATGGCCCCGCCCACTCAGACAGAACCCAGCAATCTGTGTATGGCCCCCTCCTCTCAGATCAAAATCTGCGATCTGTGCATTGCCCCGCCCCCTTAAACTGAACACGGCAATTTGTGCATAGCCCCGTTCCCTCAGACAGAACCCAAAGATTTGTGCATGGCTCCGCCCCCTCAAACTGAACCCTGCAATCTGTGCAAAGCCCCGCTCCCTCAGACAGAACCCAACGATCTGTGCATGGCCCAGCCCCCTCAAACTGAACCCAGCAATCTTCTGGAGGGAGAGGACTGGCTGGGAGAAACGGCAGGATGGCCAACTCAGAAATGACAGGTACACACAGACACAGCTACATATACTGCTCCGCAGAGTATACACACACCTACACATACTGTCCCCCACACTACTACCAGGGCCAGTGCAAGAATTCCTGCAGCCCTAGGCAAAGGTTCCTTCTGCTGCCCCCTAATGTATGAAACTACATTCTACATACAGGTTTATTCACTAAACTCTGAATTTCAGTGAATTTAAAACCGAATTGCAAAGTTTAATCAAAAACAGCTGTGATTGTAGCCAAATTGGAGAATTCTTCTAGATCAGCTATTTTGGCCTAAATTTTGCCATTTGGTTTCTAGTTAGGTCTGATCAGCTGTCTCTTTCCTTCACAGTGCTCATTGCTCTCTCTTAACAATCTGTGTATTCTCTCTCATTAGCCTGTATCCCCATCTTTCTCCTGTTTCTTTCTCCTTGCAGTGTCTATTTTCATGATTTTTCTGCTGACTCTCTGCCACCGATTCTCTCCAGCCTGTGTCTCTTTATTCCTATAGCGATATTTACTAATGGGAGAATTGTGGGAATTCAAAGTGAATTTCTAATTTAAGGACAAAAATAAACTGGAAACATTCTCCAGATTTGACTCCTCTGACCTTACATTTGAAATTCACTTTGAATTCATTTTGGATCCCCAACAATTCTTCCTTCCTAGTGAAAAACCCTGTCATTGTCTTTTATCACTTTCTCGTCTTTGCTCTTCCCAGTCTATTCATGAAACATGGAGTTGAACTATGACTTGAAACATTTAGGCCAAAACAGAAGAGTTATATAAAGTCACCATCTCAACTCTGCTATTTTGACTTCGGTTTTAAAAGATATGTAAAATCTGTGTTTAGTGAACAGACTTCTAAGTGTTTAAGAGATCTTGCTACAGCCTACACAGGTAGGATCCAAGATGATCTAAGCAAGGCTTATTTTCCACTTGCTGGACCGTGGGGCTTGGTGCGCATTGGGTGGGAGAGACGGTCGATTTTCCGACCCCGGGGGTGCTGTGCGAACTCCAAACCCCCCCTTACCCCAACCTTGGACCTGCAGGGGTGATCTAGGTCCACCCGAGGGAGGCTATCCCGATACTGCTTGAGCACGGGGGTAGAACAGCATTGGCATAAAACACGTGCGGTGACTCACCTAAGATGGCAGACAGAACATACGCCCACAGTCATATCGACGATTCACTCAATGTCCTGACAAAACTGGACAAACTATTTGAGGATTTCTGGCAAAAGCTGGGGCACAGGCTGCACCAACCTGCCCCACTACAGAAGATTGATCTCTCACTCTGAAGACCACCTCTATGCCCCATCAAGAAGCTTTGACTCCAGCTGTACAGCAGGCCCCAAGATGGCGGTGAAGTGTGTACATAGCTGCACAGGTATAGTTCCGATCTAGAGCTGAAGCTGGGGATAAGCCTGAGACCCCACGGGGACTCCATATCCTGCCACTCACGTACACCAGTTTGTTCCCTACTGGGCCTGGAAGCCTGCAGTGTTCGTCTCTGATGTGGGACTTTGTTCTGCCCATGGAGGGCATATGATGAATCGGGTATACAAGGCTCTTGGTTACTCACTGTTTCCATCTGCATAGAGCAAGCTGGAGATATTTTCTGTCCGGTGGTTTAGCCCTTTTGCTTGTTTTCTGCTACTTGTGTGCCATTATTTTGCACCTCACATTGCTCCTTTCTATCAACTTCTCACCCTTTGGGGAGCCACCTGGGGGAATTACTGTGACAAATAAATCTGTGTTCTCTCTCAAGTTTCAATACTGATACTCTATGAAGATTTGTCAAATCTGTGTTTAGTGAACAGACTCCTAAGTGTTTAAGAGATCATGCAAGAGCTCCCACACAATCCTGACAGCAATGGTTTACTACAGCCCACACAGGCCACAAGTCATATTTCAACTCCGTGTTTAATGAATAGACTGGGAAGAGCAAAGACGAGAAATGCTGCTCCTACCTATCCTCCCTAATACACAAGTATGTCCCGTCGAGGCACCTACACTCTGCCAAAGACCTACGTCTATCCTCTGTCCGTACTCCCACCTCTGATGCTCGCCTCCAAGATTTCTCCAGGGCTGCACCACTTCTGTGGAACTCCCTTCCCTTCTCCGTAAGACTTTCACCCAGTCTCCACTCATTCAAAAAATCTGTGAAAACTCACTTCTTCAAGAAAGCATATCAATTAAACTGTTAGCAGGTTTTTATCTCCCACCCCCCATGACTCCTCTACTGCAACTGTCAAAAATTACCTACTAAGCCCTCAATGAATACTTTTCTAACAACCTACTTCGTACCCCTACTTTTACCCTTTGTGTCACTATACCCCACTCCCTCTAGAATGTAAGCTCATTGAGCAGGGCCCTCGACCTCTCTGTTCCTGTACGTCCAATTGTCTGGTTAAAATTACATGTCTGTTAGTCCACCCAATGTACAGCGCTACGGAATGTGATGGCGCTATATACATAATAAAATAATAATAATAATAAGACCACCATAAATGCTAATGGCTTGTTTCTTAAACTGTCTGCATGTTTTATTTTACCAACAAAGAGGCTTGTCTAATGTCTACTGATATAGTGACCACCTATTCACGACTAATTGACCTTACCCTAATGCACAAATTATTGCTCACAGTCATGACAATTTCAAAACAAGCAATATTGTAATTTCATTATAATATTGCTTGTTTTAAAATTGTCATGACTGAACGATGGTAATTTCTGTTAAAGCTATGCATCAATAAAAACAAAGATGGACAATTTAAAAAAAAAAGACAGGCCAAGACATTTAGTGGAAAATGTCTGGGAAACTGGGAAAACATTGAGGAAACAGACAGACTGAGGAGAAATTTAGGGAACAAGGATGGATCGGTGAGACTGGAAAGACATTTAGGGGTGTGGGGGAGAGACTGAATAGACATTTAGTGAAAGCAGAAGCACTGGTGAGAAAATCAAGAAAGGAAACAGACCAGGAAGACAATCCGGGAAAGGATAGAGAGATTGTTGAGATATTTAAGATACAGAGTTAGGCTGGATGACATTTTAGGAGAGAGATGCAGTGAGCAGACATTTAGGGAAAGAGACACACTGCCCAATAAATACAATCAACCATATGCTCACACTTTCTAATCCATACATACCTACATACACACACACACACACACACTGCCCAATGCATATAATCACACACACACACACTGCCCAGCGCATATAATCACACACACACACTGCCCAGCGCATATAATCATACACACACACACACTGCCCAGCGCATATAATCATACACACACACACACTGCCCAGTGCATATAATCATACACACACACACTGCCCAGCGCATATAATCATACACACACACACACTGCCCAGCGCATATAATCATACACACACACTGCCCAGCACATATAATCACACACACACATTGCCCAGCACATATAATCACACACACACACTGCCCAGCGCATATAATCAAACACACACACTGCCCAGCGCAAATAATCTCACACACACTGCCCAACGCATATAATCATACACACACATTGCCCAGCGCTTCTAATCACACACACACACTGCCCAACGCATATAATCACACACACACACACTGCCCAACGCATATAATCACACACATACACACACACACACTGCCCAATGCATATAATCATACACGCATTTTGCCTAATACATAAATTTTTACATTGAATACATAATTTATCGCTGTGATAAATTATGTATTCAGTGCATTTGGTAGAATTTAATTTATAATAATGGTAGGGTTTATTTAATGTTACAGTGAACTTGTCTGACAGGTTAACTCTAAACAAAACATTGTTTCAATACAATAGCATATATTAAATAATTTACTATATAAGGATCTATTTACATGGTAACACATACACTCTCACTGGCATACATACAAACTGTCGCCAATACACTGACATACAACAACAATATCACTTACACACATATTCTCACTGACATACACACACAATCCTAACAAGTATGTATTCCTACCGCTACAGTGCCCTCGACATCGCAGAAAATCCAGGCTAATAAAACATTTCTCTCAAGGGAAGTTAGGAGAAGATCTTGTACAGGTGATCGCGATCTTATAGCTCGTTTGTGATATAACAGGACAATTGCCAGTAACATGATGAGTTATAGCAAAAGTATTAAATCATATAACTATGTCAATTATTATAAAACAGTTGAAAGTTTGATCCTACATAAATGACTGTACACAAGTAAAACCAACACACCACACTTTCTTAAAAAAAACAAAAGAAGTAATTTAATTGTAGGAAAGATCAAAGAAATACACAAAAGTTCGAGCACCATTATATTACATGTACAAAAATGCCGTGTAACTAACAAAACAAAACATTTTTGCATCTCCCATTGGAAGAATATCCAGTGATATGAAATATGCAAAATAATATACATTATAAATGTTAGTGGTTTTTCTATGGCATTACTGTTGGGTAATAACAGCAGGGTTCTCATCCAATAAGGCACCATTCATGCATCCGGCTGGGTCAAGTTATACACAGGTTAATAGTTATCACAGTACACACATTAGCATCAACTGTGATTGACTCGGTACACTATGTGCTCATCTGGTCTCTGATGTAGCAGGTGACGGTTGCTAACTAAGTGATGCTTTAAAGCTGACCAGGTTTTTCAAAGCCTTAAAAAAATATTTAGAATTTTCACATTTCAGAATTTCTGAAATTTTAAAAGGGATTTTGTCACTTAAATATGCACTTACAGTATACAATACATTTAATACACTATATGCAAAAGTCAATTTTAAGAAGAAAACCAAAAGAATATTTAATCTGCCTTTCTGATTTCTTGCTGGGACCTGGTATTCAAATTCAGTATTCCCTTTTAAATCATCTGATTTGCATATAGGCTGCATTGTGATGTCACAATTTAAAAGGCCCACTTGTAATACTTATGTTGCAGCTAGCATAATTTACACATTTCTTACAAAATCATTCTTACAAAGTCATTTGAACTGGTGGGTGACACTATGAATGTAATAATTTCAGCATTGATTGTCAATGCAGTACACAATACATAGTATACAATATTATTGCCAAAGTTTTGATTGGTCTACAAAAAAAAAAAAAAAGATCTATAACCACAATTATGCGTTTCATTCACTGACCAGTCTTTAACTCACACTTGCCTAGGTAAATGCAAGTATCTGAAAATGATAAACGAGAAGGAGTTAAGTATGGCTAATGCCATGTTAAACAATGTTGAACACAAATATAATATACAAGACACAATGGTTTATTAATAAGCTTGGATTAGGCCAGATTCAAAATGTTGAAACATGGATTAAATGGCTATCACTACGCTTTTTCACAGTATGTTGTACACTGTCCCTTTAATTCCTTGCAGTCATCACAGCTCTCATTTTGGCACCAATCTCAAAATGAGTCACAATCAATCTAGAAATTTATAAACAACACAGTTTGTATTTTACAACATGGCTATTTGTTTTGGACAAGAACACATATTTACTAAGTTGCAGGTTTGTAAACAATGTAAGAATTTTTTACATTAATGGTGTTTAGTCCAGGAAAAGGGATTATTGGTAATAATATGGAATGCTACAAAAAAATAAAAAAGATAGTATTTTAATTGCAATAATACCCACAGATTATGAAACAAATAAGTTAGGAAAAACAAAACAAAAATACATTTCAATATTTTATTTCTCAGGACATTCATAAGGCTATTAATGTGAAGGGTCAGGAAATCTGAGTGATATTCAAATTTTAGACCTAAGTAGTTGAACTGGTGACATTCCTCAAATTCAACTCTTTTATATCACTACAGACATGACAGAATTAATATTATGCAGCACTGTAGAATAAGTTGGCACTAGTTAAACAAAGGACAATAAAGCTGTCCTCACCCTTGTTGTCATGTTAAGGGCAGGTGGTTCAAGCTGAGGGGATAATTATTTGGCTAAGAAATTAACCACTTATGTCTCACTATCAATTATGTTTAATTTCCATAATATGAATATATTAAAGGAACAGTAATTATTGTTTATTAAAGAGGTGGATATGGTGCCAGTGGTGCACTGGTGTCCTCCCAGAGTAAGTAGTCAGTGGGACCTATGTAAGTTTTGAACCATTCTAAAATTGTTTGACTACTTACTCTGAGGGCGCACCAGGGCATTCCTGTCACCATAACCACTACAGCCACCATAGTGGTTATGGTGATTGGAATGTTTCTTAAAGGTTTCATTATTGTTTCAAAGGAACACTACAGTGTCAGAAATATAAACATGTATTCCTCATAGAGAGGCATTGAAGCAGTGCAACTCTATGGGCCGCATTCAGCATCTCCATGCAGAGCCTGGAGACACTGTGCAGCACTGACCCAGGAAGCACCTCTAGTGGCTGAGTGCCTGAAAAAGCAGTGTTTACAATAAAAAGCCTGCAGGGACAGGCGATAGACACCTGAACAACTACATTAAAGTAGAGTTGTTCTGGTGACTATAGTGTCCCTTTAAGTTATGTTGATTTTGGCATGTCTCCTACATTCCCATACTGAGACATAAAGCATTTAGTACATAATTAAAGCATTCATTTCAATAGCTAGAAGTAACCATTGCTGCAGTAAATGAAGAGGCAGCTTCAGGTGGTACCTGTACGGTTTCTGTATGATTTTCGTGAAGTTGTAAACATTGTGATGACCTGCTAGTGCAATTACTACTACACTTCAGATTTGTCATAACATTCATTAAAGTGAATATGTCACCTCCTAATGAAGCCTACCTTTACTCTTTTAACAGTCAGCAAATGTTAGAAAAACAAAAACTAATTTAGGTTTATTCACTAAACTCAAAATAGTAACGAATTAAAACTCAGCTATAGTCATAGTCTGGCAATTTTAACCTAACTGTTGGATTTTGATTTGAGTTTAGTCAATAATCTCCGCTGTATTTCTATAAAATTATTCTCAGTTCTACCCTTTTGGCCCAGGTTTTACGGTAAATATGGCTGCTTCATCGACAGCCAGCTAGGTTTGACACATCCATGATATTTTCTAGACACAACATTCCTTAATGTCGATGGGCAGCGATATACATATATTTAGAAGTCTGGTGTTGCGGCTCCTTTACTACATTGTCTTTAGAAGCTAAAGGTTAGTGACATGATGGATGATGGGTGTGAAAACATTCCCCCATGGGAATGTACTGTTTTGTTTATGACTAGGGAGCCCCTGATTAGCTTAGAGTGCCAGCTGACCGCTAATTGGCACACCTGCCCAGAGACACTCTGCGCTTCCTGAGATTCCATTTCAGAAGCAGTATGCTGCTGGGGTAAACAGATCCAGCGCTGGAGGCAGCCTTTGAAATCAAGCTGTTGGTGAATTGCTTAACCCAGGGATAGGCAACCTTCGGCACTCCAGATGTTTTGGACTACATCCCCCATAATGCTCTGTCACCCATGGTGCTGGCAAAACCTCATGGGATGTGAAGTCCAAAACACCTGGAGAGCCGAAGGTTGCCTATGCCTGGCTTAACCTCTTAAAGTACGAGAGCACCCTGGCACCATAACAACTTTATGTAGATTAAGTTATTATGGAGACCGCAGTGTTCCTTTAAAGGCACACTCTAGGCACCATAAGTAATCTCATTCAAGTTGTTATGGTGCCTGGAGTCCTCTGGCACCATTCCACGGTTCAGAGTTAAACCCTTTAAAAAAAAAAAATTAACACTGAATAAGGGTCACAGAGGGCCACTGTCTCCACCCACTCCTGGAGGTATGGCTAAGGCACAGCATCATAGCTCTACCAAGCCATACCACTGCCTACTGATCCATGCCAATGATGGGGTCAGTGATAGGCTGAGAGAGCACAGCTGTTGCACTTAGCCCATCACTCGCACCCGTTGCTCTGGATAACACAGCACAATAGCTTGAGCAGCAGAGTGTTTATCCAATTACAGACAGACAGTTTTAACAATTGAAGAGTGGGACTACACCAAAGAACTCCAGGTACCATAACAACATCAATGAGGTAAAGCAGTTAAAGGGACAGTATAGTCACCAAAGAAGCAGTTTTGGTGTACAGATTATGCCTCTGATGTTTCACAGCTCAATTCTCTGCCGTTTAGGAGTTAAATCACTTTGTTTCTGTTTATGCAGCCCCAGGCACACCTACCCTGGCTGTGACTGACACAACCTGCATGAAAACAAAATGGTTTAATGTTAAACTTGTTTATCTCCTTCTCTGTAAATTGAGCTTTAATCATTATTATTATAATTATATTATTATTATTATTAATATTATTAAATTTAATTACTAGCAAGCTGTTAACAGAACAGGAAATATGAAATTCTAAATGAAAGAGTATTTGCAATAAAGGGAGAGTAAACATTAGATGACTATTTACAGGAAGTGTTTAGGAAGGCTGCAGGGTGTAACATGCAGGGAGGTGTGACTAGGGCTGCATAAACTCAATTATTTAACCCCTAAATGGCAGAGAATTGATCAGTGGAACTGCAGGGGCATGATCTATATAAAAAAACTGCTTAATTAAGAAAACATTGTTTTGGAGACTATAGTGTCCCTTTAAGGTAGAGAGTGTTTAAACTGTCACTCTAGGTGCACGGTACTTGTGAAAAAAAATTGTTAAAAAAGAAAAAAAGTCTACACTTCAAGCATTTTAAACAATTTATGCTCCTTGCATAGGTTATGGCATAAGGATGCGCTGGCTGATCCACTTCAAATTTGGAAAGTAAACAGATACAGAAAATATCATTATTATAGTTAGGCATCTATTTAGTTATATAATACTTTAACAAAATGGGGAATTCTTCAATACTGGAATTCCCCCTATACCCTCTGGAAAAGAATCAGTTGTAGAAAATCCGTAGCTAAAACCAGACAAACTTCTTAGACCCGGATTACAAAGACACAGGGGTTTGTGGCTTTAAGTAACACAATATTAATATCATGGTTGATTTTCCTTTAAAGAAATACATTTAAAACAAAAACAAAAAAAGTAAATCCTGACCATATTACTAGGCAAGAATCATATTGGAGAAAAACCTTGAGAATTTCTTGGGCATTTTTAGCATCTCAGATTTTTTCCTTCTTCTGAGACATGTTAATCACTGAATAGATATTATGACCCAGTTAAAATATGGTCCCATGTCACCATTGCAGGCAATAAACAAACCTTTGGCAATCGTAGCTTTTTCTAAGCAAGTTACTTAGACACTGTATAAGCATGTATCTTGCAAGGGAGGCATGTCAAAACTGCATGCTGGTATTCTTCTGACGCCCTTTGTGCTGTGGAATATGACTATCACGATACTTCGCCAGATACCAAGGCGTTTACTCAATAACTTGGGATTTATATTGACAATGGCTTTGCAAAATACAGGAGAAAATAGCAGAGCTTGAAGAAAGTGGCTGAGAGTGTTTAAGTTTCATCTTGAAACATCTCTTTTGTCACCAACGTGTAAACCAAGGGTGCCGAATAGCTAGAGCCCCAGGTGTTTTAAAACTACAACTTTCATGATGTTTTGCCATACTAAAAGGTATTCTAAAGACATGCAAAGCATCATGGGAGTTGTAGTCTCACAACATCTGGGGATCTGCCTATTGGCCACCCCTGGTGTAAACTATCTGGTATTTTTAATTAATTTTAGGCCAAAATAACCATTTTGAGAAACTTATCCAAATTCAGCTATTTTAGACTAAAATGTTAAATTCACTTTATATTCCAGACAATTCACACTTTAGTGTACCTCCTACCATATATCTCTAGCCATACTTGGAAGGTGACGTTTTTTTCGGCTTTGCAATTTTCTGCCCAAACACTAACAGCTACTGCGCTGGTTATTTCAGGTTTGGAATAAATAGTACATTTATTAATATGTTTAAAAACAAATTACAACTCTGTCCAAAAACAGTTTATGGCCTTCTTTGCTTTACGTGCTGCCAATTATGTAATATTCTATGTCCTGGTTTTTTTCCCTATTGCATATGGAGTTACTTTAATTGAACTCATTTACTTTGACCACAATAAATATTCATAAGGCAGAGACAGATCAGTTACGAAGTTGCACTAAATCAGCAACTTTTAAACATGTCTCGTGAAATGTTCTGTTACCAATTTGTCACATCGCCCACATTGATGTATAGCAGGGTCAGTCTGTGAATCTCTGCAGAAGATCTTCTCGGTGTAAGTTTACACCCTCCCTGAAGCGATCACAGCCAGGAAACTCAATAAGATCTGCTTCTCCCAGGGCACATACTGTAGTACGGGGTCGGTGAGATTGGAAACCTGAGAAATCAGTAGACACCCCTGTACCCACAGACCTGTAGGGGCGGCGTGTAGAGTACATCTGGCGAACATGGACAGGGGCCCTTCTCCGACACCATTTCCTACGGGCCGCCCGAGCCATCCAGGCAACCAACCCCAAGAGGAGCAGCAAGGCATTGAGGGCAAGCAGTGCTAAGGCTAGCATTTGATAGTTTAGGAAAGGCCGGCCATCATCAGATGGTAAGGTCACAAGCCCAACACAATGGTCCCTTGGGGCAACAGAACATGCTCTTCCACCTATTATACTCTCGACACACACTAAATATGGAGTGTCAGCAGTGAGTTCCTGCAAGGTAAGGGTTTCCGCTGGCCCACGTGGGTAAACAAAACGCTGAAAACGACCACTCTGCCCAAAACGTTCATACAGAACCCTGAAGAAGACAGGGCCATGAGTGTGAGGGATCAAAATTTGCCATCGGACGCGAGCAGTGTTGCTTCCTACGGACTCTACAGACAGGTTCAACAAGTACAGCTTGTTAAATTCACATGGGTCAGACAGAAAAGATGGAGCAACCTGATGCAAGGTCTCAGCTGCTGGAAGGGAAAGATCAGTTTCATCTTTGAATGAATTAAACAAAGGTTCCATGGTGTCAGGATGGCTTTGGTGTAAGGTGCCATCGTTTGGTACATTATTAGGACTAGTTTTAACTGCAGTGTGATCCTGGTGAAATGTTAGAATTTCAGATTTCTGCCCATCTGTCTGTGGTCTCGCAGATGTAGGGCTTAAGGTGCCAGGGAGCTCTGAGTGCAAATACTGGGAGGAAGAGGAATGCAACGTATCATGTCCTGGGGCAAGTGATGCAGCAACAAGACCATCTTGAAGCTTGGAATGCAAAGGTCTCAATGTCTGGGTAGCTGGCTTAGGTGGAGTAGAGTGAGGTTTTTCAGAATCTAGGTACAGCTGGCTAGGTCTAATCAAGTTCATTTTAGGTTCTGTAAGATGTGCAGTTTTGATACGTGCAGGCAGCTGATGTAATGTACCCACGGCATCCTGCACGTTACCGCCTTTTCTCCTGAGTGATATCTCCACACCATGATGTTTTGCTGGACTTTGCTTTTTTCTGCCCAATGGCCTTTTTGTGGATTTGAGCTGTGGCCTTGATGCAACTGTTTCAAGAGTTGAAGTACTTTGTGATGACAATGTGGATAAAGGAAGCCGCAAAACATCTTTCTGAGGGCTTCTCGTGGTTATGTCTAACGGCTCACTCTCTCCTCTTTTTGCAGAAAGATGCTGTACCCCATCCCTATGTCTTAAGGTGCTAATCAGTTCTTGTTCCTGTCCAGCAGGCGTGGCGTTAACAACACAGCCTCCTACCCCTTGTAAATATGAATCTTCTAAATAGTCTAAATATTTTCCTGCAACTTCCTTGGGCTCCCAGCATTGCACAAACACCGTTAGCATGCGGCTCCTTGTCTGCAGAATTCCCAGAATCCAATGTTTGAGTCCCAACACATGGCAGTCACAGTTCCAGCGATTTCCATCCAATAACAGGCGATAGAGCACTGGATTCCCAGTAAACGATTGCCCAGACAGAAAGCTGAGCATGTTGTGCTGCAAATCCAGCACCCTCAGCCGACTTACTCCACCGAACGTTCCAGGGAGCAAGCTGGACAGTGCATTGCGGCTCAGATTCAGGATCTCCAAATTGTGCAATGGCACCAGTAGGCCTTCAGGGAGCTGTTTTAACAAATTGCCATCCAAATAGAGCTCCTGCAGTGCATCAAGTCCCATGAACGTCATATTATGGAGCAAAGAAAGTTGGTTTAAACTGAGAATGAGCTTCGATAACCTTTGTAATCCATGAAAAGCACCTGGTCCCAACTGTTGCAGGTTGTTTCCAGCCATGATGAGGGTGCTGAGTGACCTGAGAGGTAAAAAGGTGGAATGTCGAAGAGAATTCTGAGGGTTCCCAGACATGCTGAGAAGACGCAGCTTTCCCAGTCCAGAAAAGGCATTTTTACTTATGTTGGTGATTTTATTATTCTCTAGATGTAAATACATCAAGTTCGAGAGAGCAGAGAAAGGTGAACCCTGCAAGTTCTGGATGACATTATTGTCTAATCTCAATTTAATCAGAGACACCAAATTGGAGAAGCTGGCCCTGCTAACATTGTTGAGCCGGTTACCATTCACATTTAGAACTTTAAGTTTCCTAAGTTGGACCAAAGCACCAGGGGCAAGCGTGGGGAGAAGATTGTTTCCAAGGTACAACTCCTCTAACTGACTGAGCTTCTCAAAAGCTTTGGGATGGATGAACTGTATCTTATTGTATTGCAGATCTAGCCTCTGCAACTGAGGAAAATTTTGAAAATCCAAACCAGTGATATCGGAGATAAAATTTCCTCCCAGACTGTAGGTTTTGGTTCCACTAGGACTGAAAGGAGGGGTGAATTTGGGTACTGCATGCAATCCTCTGTTGGAGCAAAGGATATGATGGAGGTGCTGACAGTCACATGGCTCTGGGCATTTGTGCTGCAGACAACAGCAGAGGCTGCAAGCCACCAACATCAGCAGCTCTAAAATGACAGATTTTTCCATGTCACTTGGGGCAGGTTACAAAGCAACCCAACTGTGTGCATCCCCTCCCTGTGTGCAGGATTGCTTGGAGTTCTATTGGAGTGTTTCTAGATAATTGTGCACTGGAACCCCAAGTTCTAACCATCTCGCCAGGGTTACATTATTTAGTGACTTAATTTCAAGTTTAGAACGTTCAAGTTATAAAACACTCTGATTGCCTGCTTCAACACATAATGTATTCTAGAGTCATGAGCAGCATGATAACTCACTGTGCATTCTACAGGTAGCATCCATAGCACAGAAGGCAGGTTAGTTGGCGCAGTCAGAGTGCAGGGTAGGTCCTCTCTGCCCAAGGTGAAGTCCACAGAAGTACTGGATGAGTTGGGATCATTGAGAGCTCCAGGAGTGGCTTTGCAGGAATTGCTGCTCTGGCGACTTGTTTTGCAGTTTGCCAGTAGTTCCTAGTGTCATAGTAAATCACTTTTCAAAAGCTAATGTTCAGGACTTTTCCAGTTTGTTCTCCTATCGCCTGAAGTTCATGCAAGGATCTAGGGGTCCAAGCCACCCCCCGTTCTGATGTGTGGTCATGGAGCTGACGAACCCTTTCTGTTACTGTGTATCTGCAGGAATTCCACACAATGTATCCAGAGCTCAGACAAGACCAAGGCTGAGAATCCTGAGAGAAGGCGGAAATGCGTGCGTCCCACACTGGCTCCCTGGAGAGTGTGAGCGAGGAAAGAGGATACTGAGAGGCAGCCTGGAGCTGCTGGTGGGAGGAGAATCCATCCAGCACATGGGAGGAAGAGAACACTCACTGTAATAGGGGGAGAACGAGCCCCTCAGAACAAAGGGCAGCACTGAGCCAAAGCCAAACACAGCTCCCCCCTTCATGGACCTGTTACACATTGATCTCATTAGTCCTTCCATTCACAGGGAAACTACCTTACAGACAGAGGATAGGGATTAATCCATTTAACATTCATAGGGAGGGAAGCAGCAATACATCCTGTCTGATCATATATATAGGATATAATATACAATTCAGTGTTATTGAATGATTTTTTTTACATAACATTAAACAAAAAAATAAACTATTTTTCCACAGCAGCTGGAATGATAGCTATTGCTCCCCATTATATATATATATATATATATATATATATATATATATATAAAAATAATAATATCGCCAATTCTTATTGTGCTGCCACTAAGCCAATAAATACCCTTCATACTGTGCTTCGAAATCAATAGAAACCCCAATTAGTAGCTGCAAATAACTATGTATGCATTGGTGCTCTGTGAAAACACTCAAAGCTCATTAACCCCTTCAGGACGGAGTCAATAGTGCACGTTCTGATCAAAACAAAACAAAAACTGGAATTTGTGCTATGTCTGTTCACCCGTAGTTCCCCTCTTTCATATTATATGCACCCACATTTATTATATATCATTTTGTTCAGGAGAAACAGGGCTTTAATTTATTATTAACTATTCATATATGGAACATAATTTATTATGAATAACATTTTTTAAAAAGTGAGAAAATAAGATTTTTTTAGAATTTGTATTTCCGTCTGACATTTTAGCTGTGAATGTCATAAAAAATGCACATATTTGTAATCAGCGATGTCTCACGAGTACAACAGTACCCCCCATTAACAGGTTTTATGGTGTTTTGGAAAGTTACAGGGTCAAATATAGAACGTTCCATTTTCACATTGAAATTTGCCAGATTAGTAATGTTACCTTTGAGACGGTGTGGTAGCCCAGGAATGAGAATTACCCCCATAATGGCATACCATTTGAAAAAGTAGACAACCCAATGTATTGCAAATGGGGTATGTTTAGCCTTTTTTAGTAGCCACTTAGTCACAAACACTGGCCAAAGTTAGCATTCATATTTGGCCAGTGTTTGTGACTAAGTGGCTACTAAGAAAGACTGGACATACCCCACTTGCAATACCTTGGGTTGTCTACTTTTGCCCATGGTATGCCATCATGGGGGTAATTCTCATTCCTGGGCTACCATACGCTCTCAAAGGCAACATAACCAATCTGGCAAATTTCAATGTAAAAAAAATGAAATGCAAGCCTTATATGTGACTCTCTAACTTTCCAAAACACCATGAAACCTGTACATGGGGGGTACTGTTATTCTTGGGAGACTTCACTAAACACAAATATTAGTGTTTTAAAACAGTAAAACATATTACAACAATAATATAGTCCATAAAAATGCGGTTTGTTTGTAAAAAATGCAAAAAACTTCACTTTTACTTAAAATATCATCGTTGTAACACAATTTATCAGTTTGAAACACTAATATTTGAGTTCAGCGAAG
This sequence comes from Pelobates fuscus, assembly GCF_036172605.1. Taxonomy (NCBI): domain Eukaryota; kingdom Metazoa; phylum Chordata; class Amphibia; order Anura; family Pelobatidae; genus Pelobates; species Pelobates fuscus. Next base: position 317,014,807 of record NC_086320.1, on the reverse strand, counting down.
TCTCCTGAGTAAAACAGTACCCCCCATGTACAGGTTTTATGGTGTCTTGGAGAGTTACAGGGTCAAATACAGTGCTTGCAAATTAAATTCTCTGCACTTTCTCCCTGTGTTGTCAGACATGTCAATCAAATTTTAATTAATCAAATCACCTAATTATGTTAAAAGATTACTTATATATACACGTAGAATTTTAATATATATGCATTTATAGGTATTTATATTCTACATGTATACTAATGTAATCTTTTATGTAATTATATGTATTTATCTATATCTATATATATATATATATATATATATATATATATATATATATAAATAAAATGTTCAAAGTCTGGCACTCTACCTTTAAATAAATTCCAATGAAAAAAAGCCTCGGTGCTGCAGAGCGTGGATATGTATGCAGATAGTAGATAGAGCACTCCAGAGGTCTTGTTTAAGATTATTTATTCGGTGTAGATTTTTTCTACACCGAATAAATAATCTTAAACAAGACCTCTGGAGTGCTCTATCTACTATCTGCATATATATATATATATATATTTTTGCGGTTATTTGCATTTTATATATAGATAGATATATATAGAATGTCATTCTAAGTGTATTTTGTTACCAATATATATATATATATATTTATTAATAACAAAATACAGTTAGAATGAAATTACATATGAATATATAATTTATATTAAATTTTGTTTCAATATTTAATTTATAAATTTTATTATTTCATTTATTTATTATTGTAATTATACGTATTTATATATATATAATATATGTGTATATATCTATTATATATACTATAGATTATATATATGTAACGTCATTCTAAGTGTATTTTCATACTGATATATGTACTTATATCAATATTAAAATACACTTTGTATGACGTTACATATATATAATATGTATATATATTATATATTTATAATATATATATTTTATTTTATAACATGTTTAATTTTTTTATTTTTTTTTTACACTACCCACCAACAGGGGGACTGTCTGATATTTTAGACAGTCTCCCTGCTGGCAGATCCACAGCCAGCTATAGGGGGCCATGTGATTGCTCTTTGAGAGCGATCAAATGGCCTCCGAGGCAGTCCTCCAGAAGCGGAGCGCCAGGAAGGTAAGTAACCCGGGCGCTCCAGGGCTCAAAGCCGTTACGGCGTTCTATGCCACCACAACGACTTTAAAGCCCACTTAAAGCGGGACGGCATAGAACGCCGTAACGGCGTTAAGGGGTTAAAAGTGATAATTATATCTGTAATTCACAGCAGACAGAGCAGAAAATCAGATAATTTACTGCCGTGTGCTAGAAAGTGTAATATTAAAAATAAGCGTTAATAAACAAACTCACAAACAAAATGGCAGTAATTGGGCAAAATGTGTGAAGTAAAAGTGAGTGCAGTTTATCGACACCCAGTTGACTTGCCAATTCAATGTTACCAAAAGGCGCAGCCGCCAATCGGACTGCAAGTCCTACTACCTTTATAGCATCATATTGGATGGTCAGTCAGGGCAGTAGTTTCTGGTTAAGCTCAGAAGAAATTGTAAGTCTTTGTGTAAAAAGCTCCATGTATTTTATCTGGGGACTCTATGTATCCAACAGCCCCATTTTATAGTGTGCTGTCTGTTTCCATTTGGAACACTATAAATCCAGACTGTATAGTATAGGGTGGCCAAAAGGTAGATCTTCAGATGTTTTAAACTACAGCTTCCATAATGCTTTGTCATTCTAAAAGGCATGCAATGCATCATGGGCGTTGTAGTTCTACAACATCTGGCGATCTACGTTTTGGGCACCCCTGGTATAGTGTACCTGCCATTTCCCTTGTGACAGCAGGACAGGAATACCAGGGAACAAACCTGGGGCGGGGGACAGTACCCAGACTTTGGGACTGTCTTGTCTTACACAGGGCTGTAGGAAGGTATGCAATTATTAATTTAGGTGAATTGTCTGACCTTCTGCACCCGTTCTTTATTTTTTCTCTGTAAGTTGCTTTGTATTTATATATAAAAAAGAAAATGAACCGAATTACTTCATTTTTATATATTTATATTTATTTACTATCCCACTTAGCCACCAATGAAAGTAAAAGAAGGGCAATTTCTACAGGGAATACTGTTACACTACAATGCGAATAGTTAAATGATTCTTAAGGATGTTATAGTTTCAGGAAAACGAGTTTGTTTACCTGACACTATAGTGATCTTTTAAGGCTTTTATAATGATTTAAATAAAATAAAAAAAAGTCAAAATAAAAAAAGATACACTTAGTGTTTTACCAAGTGTACATAAGCCATTAGACAGCTCTATTTATATTTTTAACACTGACTTGGAGGGAAGGAATGCATGAGAAACGTTTACAGAGAAAAAGCAAGGTACATTGGTAAATGGATGTTTGAGTCTGTCTGAGAGTGGTTGGAGTTATACCATGGGCAATTAGTCACTTTTCCTAATTCAGCTGCTCTATCAATAATGACTTGGTTAGAGAGGAACTGTGGAGGCAGAAGCAGTGTTTCAGTCTCATCAGCCACAGTGGAAGGATAAATTAAATGTACACTTGCTTGAAATCCCACTAATCTCAGGCAGGCTGGAATGTGGATGTGTATAGGGGACCCTATATTGTGGAGACTCGGAAACCAAATCAGAAAAAGAACAAAATGGCTCAGTGTACTCCGAAATACATACACAATATACTATGTAGATTGTTTGATGTTTACTGATAAGAGCTTTTTAACACTGAGAAAAAGTAACCAATAGATGGGAAAACACAAAAAGCAGTAAACAAATAAATAATAATGAATCTATTTATATATTAGTTATTCAGGGTTCAAAATTTCCAATTACAAAATGTAACTGTAAAGAGTAGAAATGCAACCCTAGTGCGTGTGCCACGGCTTGCAGCGCAGGACCCTGAATATTTAAATACAGGTTTATTTTTACTGCTGTTCTTCTGTCCCCCCAGGCCCTCTATTGCTCACTCCTCAGTTGATCTGTGAATAAAATCAACATTTAGTAACTCTTCCCTAGCCATCAAAAATCTTTTTTGTGGGACCACTGATGGAATTCAGAATCTAATCCTGCATTGCACAGCTCAGTTAGTCCACGATTCAGGCATATGTCAGCACCCGGCTGGCCCAAAATGGATCTCACATCATACACACACACTCTCTTATTATCTTATACAGAAAAGCCTGAAAGATTCCCATGCTCTTTATGATATAGTGCATTACATAGACAGGCTGCAATAATACCCTGCTTGCCAAACTGAAGCAGTTTTCTTTATTGGAATCGTTTGTGCATGATGTTTGAAGAGGTCAGACTTACATGCATACAAAGCATATGTCTCCACAGCATCTCCCGTCATCCTCACCCCCTGCATGGCATCAGGAAATTCCAGAGGGTCCTGGCAGGGGGATCAGAAACATGCATGGTGATGCTGCAAGGCACTCTGTGCACTCAGTTCTAAAAATGACGCTTGTAACATGTATATCTCAGATTGGACTTTGTAAAGTCTCCCACAGGCACCGAAAGTCAATAAACCAGGTTTCCACAACTGTCCCAGAATTCCCAGCTTTAGAAGTTCATAAATCCGCACAGACGGGTATCATGTTTCAGACTTCATACTGCAGAGATATATATATATATATTAAATGATGTGCCTGTAACTTTTATAGCTAGATCATGTTTACAAATCCTATACTGTATAATGGGTGACATCAGTGACACGTCCACTTATTACAATACAATTACAGGTTTTTATATAGTGCCATCATATCAGGTACACAAGACAAGCACTACATTTTTACAAAACATGATTGACAAACTGGAAAAATATGTGGAGTACCCTGCCCAAACAAGCTTGACATTTAAAAGTGTGACTTGTGATGGCATATTGGTGTCAGTGGAGGCATTTTGCTACTTGTCAGTTCTACTAATAAGTAATTTAGTTGAAAGATTAATACTTTGTGGTGAGACCAAACACGAACAACATCCCCACATCTCCTCAAACCCCCCCGCCTTGTGTCAATCTCTACATTTTTGTCCCTTGCATCCAGTGGTGAGATTCAGCCGATTCGCACTGGTTCACGCGAACTTGTTACTAATATTTACCAAGTTCGCTGAACCGTTATTGAAGTCGGAAATCACTTGTCAGACTTATTTCTGCGCACCCTCTGCCTACAGGCAGCATGCGGCTCCATAAGGGAATTGAACACACACTAAGTCGGCTGGGGGCACGCCTCCCGCTCTGCATAGGAGCACCGGGTGTCATGTGACTACCCGGCGCTCAGTGTGAATGAGGCAGTTTGGGAGTCCCGAATTTCGGGAGTGCCGAACCGAACCGAATTTCGGAAGTGCCGAAGTGCTTCGGATTTCTGAACAGTGGCAAAACAAGAGAGGGAGGGAAAATTACGTGAATGATGACAGGAATCTAGACCAATAAGCTAATTCCTGGCATTGGGAGCCCTATTAGATGTGTAAGTGGTTGTGGTGGCAGTCCGGGTACCTAACCCTACCCCTACTCTTAACCCCCAATGCTAACCCTACCCCTAACCCTGAGGTTTAGGGAGCCCTACAGATGTGTAAGTGGTTGTGGTGGCAAGAGAGGGATACTTTCAAATGTCTGTATTGCCGAAGTCCTGTAACGAAGTGCCGAAGTGAAACTAATTTATTGCCAATGAACATCCCTAGCATGTAGGAGAGGGGGGTATGTATTGAATGGGTTAGGGGACATGGAGAGGAGAGAATGGACAGAAGGGGTAGGGGGACCTGGAGATGAGGGGCATGGATGAAACGGGTAGGGGGACATGGAGAGGATGGAACATGGATGTAAGGGGATAGGGGACAAGGATTAAATGGGTAAGGGAACATGGAGCGGAGGGGTGGATAGAATGGGTAGTGGGACATGGAGATGAGGGGCATAGAAGGAAGGGGTAGGGGGACATGAGGAGGGGAATATTTTTTTTGAATGTATTTTATTTGTCAATTTTCATACATGAGAAATACGTAACATCCGCAATGGCGGAGGGGGTACAAAAAAGAAAAAGAGAAAGGGAAGGGGGGACAACGATATATATCACATCGATTTTTGTACAGAGGTAAATTCAAACAGATTTACATAATTACAGTTATAGGTACATTTGTCTAGTTAGCATGTATAAATCGAAACATATGAAATTTTTATTTGTTTATACCCATATAACGTTGTATGCGTTAACCGTGATGCATTCAGTCCTAACTAGGTATTAGGGGAGAGGAGGGAGAGGGGGTAAAGGGGGTAGCAGCGTCTTTCAAGCTTGTAACCTCTACGTCATCCATGAAGTTGTTAATAGCCTTAATAGCCTTGGGCCCTATTAATGATGCTAAATGCTGGTGGTTATTGTGTGTGGGTGATATATACTATTATATTCAATTTCGTGTTTCTCCTTGTCTATATTCCACCCATCTATGCCAGCGTGTTGTATGTTTGGCTTGGTTATCTATTAGTCGGCTTGCCATGCATTCATATGTGTAGGTTGAATCTAGCCTACTCAGAATCTCTGGCAAAGTGGGCACTTGTGTAGACTTCCATTTATGGGCTATTGCGGTTTTGGCTACTATCAGGCAATGGATCGCTAGATATAGTTCATCATCAGGGAGGGTGTCCGTGAAGATGTGGAGCAAAAAGCATTCAGGGCTCGGTTGTATCCCGATCCCTAGATTATTGCATAGAAGCGACGCTATGTCGCGCCACATTGTGGTGATTTGTGGGCATGTCCAGAATATGTGGTAGAGGGTGCCTTCCTGATTCTGACATCTCCAACACACATTTTTTGTCCCTGGGTAGATATGAGCTAGCTTGGTGGGAACCAAGTACCAACGCATAATTAATTTGCAATAAGATTCCCAGTGGGTGAGACTACGGGTGGCCTGCTTTGTTTTCTTTTGGGCACGGTTCCATATTTCTGTCGAAAAACATTTGCCCATATCTAATTCCTATTTAGCCATGTAGGGTGGCTTGAATTGCGCGTTCTGGAAAAGCAGTGTGTTGTAACACAGAGACAGTGCTTTAGCTTTCGGCAATTTCCCCATGCATTTTTGGATGAACGGCGGCAGCACTGCGGGCTCCCCAAGCCGTAGCCCGCACTCCTGCGCTATATTCCTAATTCGGAAATAGGGGAACAGTTCTCGTGGCGGTAGGTGATATGCCCTAGCTAATTCAGGGAATGGTTTGATACCTTGGGGGGTCAGTAGGGAGCGCACAGATTTAATTCCCTGTCGTAGCCACGAGTCCACTTGGAGGTTGGTCGTTCGGGCCGATAGAGCCCGCAGCGGTGCCGCCAGGAGTAAGTCGTTTTGCTGTAGGAATAGTGGGGTAGTTTGCTTCCATGTGCGGAGCAACGTCTCTGTGGTCGGTAGGGGGGGCCTCGGTCCTGGGAGCCGAGCTCCCGTCCAAAGAGTAAGCGGGATTGTGCTATTGGGCATACACGCATTTTCCAGCGCCAGCCATACCGGAGGAGATGCTCGCTCAAGGACCGCAACGCCCTGTGCCAATATGGATGCTTTATAGTATAATTTTACGTTGGGTATGCCCAATCCGCCCTTTGTGTATGAGCGCCACATAGACTTTTGTGCTATCCTCAGTGGTTTTCGGTTCCAGATGTGTGCGTTCTTTATGGCTTGGATTTTCTGTAAGATAAGGTAGGAGATTATGATAGGAAGGGTGCGAAAGAGGTATAATATGTGTGGTAGTATCATCATTTTTATAGTGTGAATTCGCCCCAACCATGAGATCTCTTTATCTTCCCACTGTTTAAGTTGTTGCTCTAATCTGTTGACAAGCGGTAAATGGTTTTCTCTAATTATCGCTGAGTGTGAGGCTGGCAATTTAATGCCCAGATATGAAATGGAGGTTGTTCGCCAATCGAAATGATAAATCGATTTCAATTGATTGAGGGTGGAGGATGGAATCCCCACCGCTAGTGCCTGTGTCTTTTTGTCAGGATTCACACCGAGACCTCCAGACTGCCAGACGGGGTCGCCCTTTTATTGCCCGAAGAGGGATTTGAACCTGTATGCTTGGCAGTTCTGAACCTGCTCTTTAACATCTGAGCCATTTCAGGACTTGGGATAACTCCTGTTTTATCTTGTATTGCCTGCAGCACTAAGGGGCTGGACTTCACCTGGCTCAGACCTGTCGATCACTCTCCAGCTGAACCTGATATACTAATCATCAAGGTATAAGACACTGCTCCTCCCTAAGGGCAGTGTCAGTTCAATGACTCTGGTTAGAGAGTTGCTACTCCACGTGCTAAGTATTCTCCTGACCTTGGATTGTGACTCGTATCTCCTGAATTCTGGCATCCTTTGACCTTGGCTTGTTACTCGTATCCCCTGATTTCCGGCACCCTCTGACCATTGGCTTACCTACGACTATTCTCCTGGATTTCCTTGTCTGTACTGCGACTACAAGCATTCACCTGCACAGCCCCCGTGCACAGATTCACAGGCCAGGTGAGTTCTACCTTGACCACCTCGGCCTGTGTCTAAATGCAAGGGTGAGCTTTTATCTCTGCATGTTGGACTCCCAGCAAGGTAAGCCTGACATATTGAACTGACCCTTATGGAGTCCACAGAGATAATGCTCACCTCCCTTGCTCAGCAAGTGTCCAGCCTGACCCAGACTGTTTCGGAACTGCAGCAAGAACTTTTATCTCTTAAAGGCACAGTACGCCCAGTTCCAGAACCTGATTTTCCAGAACCGTTTGTTGTGATGCCTGACCGCTTTGATGGTTCCCGTTCCTCCTTCACAGCATTCAGACTGGATTGTGAACTTCTTTTTGCTCTCAAGCCTAAAACTTATAACAGTGACTTTGTCAAGGTCCGTTCGGCCATCAACTTACTTGTCGGACGGATCAAGGAGTGGGCATACCGGAAGCTACAGGAGAAAAGCACTGTCTTGGACAGTTGGGAGTCATTTATGTCCGCAATGGACTCTCAGAGCTCTACCTCCAGGAAAGCTACTCCCAAGCCTGCTCCATCTAACCGCAGATCGCTGTTACCTAAAGAAAAGGACTCCTACCAAGTCCCCATAAGGTCACAACGCAAACCCTCCTCCAGTAAACCTCCTTGTACCCCTGTTTTCCCTCAAGCTAGCTATGAAACTCCAATGGACATGGAGGAACCGCCTTGTGACCCTGGTTTTCCTCTAGCTAGCTGTGAATCTCCAGTGGACAGGGAGGAACCCATGGAGATAGGCTTCGTCCGCTCTAAAACAAGACTGCCTTCTAGAGAAAGAGATCGAAGGAGGGCGCGTTGTCTCTGTTTTTATTGTGGTGAAGAAGGGCACTTTATCTCTCACTGCCCTATTCGCCCAACTCGGCCTGAACCTCTTCAAGTGGGTACAATTCAGCTGCACCCTGTTATTCCGGCAACACGACCTAAAAAATGTCAAAGGTGCTGTTGGATATTTCCACGTTCCGTGATGCAGAAGAGTACCCAGACTACGATGGCTGCTGATGCCAGTGGATCTCAAGACCACAAGAAATCACTACTTCCAGAAAACTCACCTATGGGAAATAGTACAGATAAAATGGTTTGTGGGACTAAGTTTATTTCCGCCTGCACCAGGTCTCTGAATGGCCCAGACCTTTCTCCACCAGTACCCGACACTGATACCCCAAAGTCCCCGACTGAGGGACTCCACTCTGGATACTTCGATTACAAGGACTTCCTCAGTGATACGGAGTCCGAAGACGAGGAATACAGTTCCCAAAAGGAACCTGTTCACGCCCAGAGTGCGTTCTTAAGGGGAGGGTACTGTCAGGATTCACACCGAGACCTCCAGACTGGGTCGCCCTTTTATTGCCCGAAGAGGGATTTGAACCTGTATGCTTGGCAGTTCTGAACCTGCTCTTTAACATCTGAGCCATTTCAGGACTTGGGATAACTCCTGTTTTATCTTGTATTGCCTGCAGCACTAAGGGGCTGGACTTCACCTGGCTCAGACCTGTCGATCACTCTCCAGCTGAACCTGATATACTAATCATCAAGGTATAAGACACTGCTCCTCCCTAAGGGCAGTGTCAGTTCAATGACTCTGGTTAGAGAGTTGCTACTCCACGTGCTAAGTATTCTCCTGACCTTGGATTGTGACTCGTATCTCCTGAATTCTGGCATCCTTTGACCTTGGCTTGTTACTCGTATCCCCTGATTTCCGGCACCCTCTGACCATTGGCTTACCTACGACTATTCTCCTGGATTTCCTTGTCTGTACTGCGACTACAAGCATTCACCTGCACAGCCCCCGTGCACAGATTCACAGGCCAGGTGAGTTCTACCTTGACCACCTCGGCCTGTGTCTAAATGCAAGGGTGAGCTTTTATCTCTGCATGTTGGACTCCCAGCAAGGTAAGCCTGACACTTTTTAGCGTTGTTTTTATAATAAGACATCTTTCCGTACCTGTCTAGTAATGTTAGCAAGGTCGGTAACGTAGTTTCCGGGTGTGTTAAAAATAGGAGGACGTCGTCCGCAAAAAGGGCTCTCTTTTGGACCCCTATCGGCGTGTCTAGTCCTCTAACTGCAAATGTATTCTTTATATGTCTAATCAGGGGTTCCATGCATAAGATAAATATTAAGGGGGATAGAGGGCATCCTTGCCTGACGCCATTCGTAATTTGGAAGGAGCGTGACAGGAAGCCAGAATTAAATATTTTAGCTGCAGGTTTAGAGTATAGAACCATAATACAGTTCAGGAATTCCGTGGGAATACCCATGTGCAGCAGCACCGCCTGCATATACGTCCAATTTAAGCGATCAAATGCTTTTTCTGCATCCAACGCTAAAAATATGCCCTTTTGGTTGGTAGATTGGGCCCAGGAGATTAAGTTTAAGAAGTGGAGTGTATTATCCCCTGGTTGCCTGTTTGGGACAAACCCTGCTTGTTCAGGAGAGACTAAATCTTGCAGGATGGGTTGTAGGCGCATAGCCAACAATTTGGCATATAATTTTAAATCCGCATTAAGTAGCGAGATCGGTCTTAGGTTGGCATATTCGGTAGGAGGTTTTCCAGGTTTAGGGAGCGTAACAATATGAGCTAGCAGCATCTCCTCCGGTATGGACTCTGATTCCCAAAAAAAATTGAAAAGATTTGTGAGGTACGGTGTCAGAAGGGGTTCGAATGTAGTGTAAAAGCAGTTGGGAAATCCGTCCGGGCCAGGGGCTTTATGTTTGGGAAGTTTGCGAATTGCGTTTCGCACCTCATCTTCAGTGAAAATGGCCGTCAATTTGGAGCTGTGGTATGCAGTCAGGTGTGGGAGGTTAGCCTCTTTTAAGTAGACCTCTATCTCCATCTCTAGTGGCTGGTGAAGGTTGTCGTCCAATGTGAGATTGTACAGCTTATTAGAAAAGGTTGCTAGTTCATCTACTATGTCTTGTGGGTTAAATAGTTTCGCACCTGTAGCTGATGTCATATACGGGAGTTTGGATTGGATATATTGGGATTTTAGGCGTCTTGCAAGCATTTTGCCTGCTTTGTTCCCCTGCATATAATAGGAGAGTTTCAGTTTTCGTAAATGTCGTTCTAGGGTCAATAACGACAGCGCATGTAACTCGACTCTTGTCCTTTCAATTTGTCGTGAGAGTAGTTTGGTTGGCCTGAGTTTGTTATCTCTGTCTAGTGTTTTGAGACGTGTAAGTAGTTTTTCATGGTCGGTGTATATCTTTCGCTTTCTTATCGAACCCGCTTGGATTAGGAGACCACGCACTACAGCTTTAAGGGCCAGCCATTTAGTATCAATGCGCGAGGGGTCATTTACATGGTTTTCGTGGAACATTGTGATGCATATACGAAGATTGGCGGCGATATCGCCATCAGCTATGAGGGATTCGTTCAGGCGCCATGCACCCCGCCCTCGTGCCGGGTACATGGCCCCGAACGTGACAGTTATTGGGGCGTGATCAGACCAAGTTCTCTCTCCTATGTGCACTGCTACAAGATTCGTGAGGGATCTCTTGTCTACCCAACACATATCTATACGGGAGTACGTGTAATGTACCCGTGAGAAATAAGTGTAGTTTTTCTCCTCCGGGTATAGGGTGCGCCAAGTATCGTATATATCATTCTTGTGTAATAGTGTACTAAGGTTATAACTCATAGTAATGGCCTGTTGAAGTGGGCGTTTATCTCCTAACCTTTTGATGTCTAAGTCTGGATCTAATGTGCAGTTGAAGTCCCCACAGATGATAGTGTGGCCCACCCGCAATTTGTTTATCTTGTTTAGCGATTTCTTTATAAAAATAGGTTGGGGAGTTATTGGGGGCGTAGATGGAAGCAATCGTGAGTTGCATACCGTTCAGTGTGCCTACCACGATGAGGAGCCTGCCTTGTGCATCTGCGTGGGTGGTATTTAGTTGTAAAACCCAGTCAGTGTGAAACAATATGGCTACGCCTTTGGTTTTGTTAGGCGAGAGAGCATGGTACACTTGGGGATATTTGGAGGGTAGGAAGGTAGGAGGCTTTTTTATACACATATGAGTTTCTTGGAGGCATACTATTGCCGCTTTAGATTTATGTAAATCTTTGATCACTGCACTTCTTTTGTATGGACTATTTAAGCCGTTTACATTCAGAGATAAGCATTTAAACTGGCATGCCATTAGTGGCGTGTATTTGTATTGGGATGCTTATTAGAGGTAGATCTGCCACCACTCGGGGATGCAGTCTTCCGGAGGTTCAACCAGACATTGGACAATTGAAGGTGGTGTGGTGCCTGGCAGGGCCCTCTAGATGTACAGGAGATCGCTGCTATCGGGGTAGGGGTTGGGAATGGGGGTCGAACAGGGGGAGAACAGAAAAGAATAAAAATAAGTATATACAATTTCTCTCGAACCCGAGAGAGTAACAAGGGATACAATGGGGAGACTTCCCACTCCTCATCCATTGAAAATCCCGTCTGGGGGTCGTGTGGAGCGGTTCCTCACCCGGGCCATATGGTTGTTGTTTGTCTGCGTATCGATAGTTTCTATCGGGGGGGAGCGAACTTGCGGGCAGCAGCCATCTGATATCCTGCGTTTTTCGCAGTATGGGCCGTGAACTGAGTATCGAAAAAGTGTCACACAAGGAACCTTGGATGTTTGGTTGTATAGCGTATTTAGTTTATTATCTAGGTGTTATTGAGTAGTAGTTACTTTTTTCTTTCATTAATTTTGTTTTTATTTTATTTAAATTTTTTTTTCTTTTATTGTTATTATTTTTTCTTTTATTTATTTATTTATTTATTTATTTATTTTTTTTTCTTCCCTCTGCACTCTATCATTTTGGGAAGGGACATGTAATATTTACAACTACGCGTTAGCAACCTGAGCTGGAGTGGTAGCATGGATGAATATGACGAACATAATTAGAAGTTCACAAACAACCAGAACAGATGGTGCTAGGCTATACCTTATTGTCATTGGCATTGTGAGCGAAGGATATAACCCTGGTGCAGTGTAATCTAATCAGTTAAGTAGATTTAAATTTAAACAGTTAGGTAGATTTAAACATGACAGTGACACTTATTGTTACCTTGTAGACATTATGAACAGTCCAATCGCGACATTGCTTAGCGCTGAGGGTAGAACAGTCACATGGTAAATACGAACATTGGAATGAAGCATATGCAAATTCTTAACTCTAAACCTAATAAGTGTGTTATTTTTTTTTTATATTTAGTTTTAGTCTGCCTGCGTTTTGCTGTTTCGAGAGGGGTCATGTGATGGTTAAGAGCATATTGTAGCAACCTAAACCAGAGTATGATAGCATAAATAAACTATGGCAAGCATAGTTGGTTAGTCCCCAGCATCCTTGTGATGCCATGATTATTATCCATTAGCAATCAGCAGTGTGCATTAGGGATACATCTCCCTTTCGGCGGAATCTAAACATTTAGGTAGGTGCAAATATGCTTAAGACCCTTAATGTAGTTTTGCGGTTACTGTTTAACCGCAGCATCATTTAACACAAAGAATATGACAGTCACATAGTAGTTGCTAACAATTGACCTAAACATATTCAACTTTTTAACTCTAAAAATAATAAAGTGCGTTTTTTTTTTTTTTTTGGCTTTTGTAATTGGAGATTATATATATATATATATATATATTTTTTTTTTTTTATGTTTTGGTGCTTAATCTACTGTGTTAATACCCTTATATAAATACCACTCCAGTCGTTTGTAGTTGTCGGTTACTTCCACCTCAGCAGAGAAAGAATGTAGAAGGAGCATAGAACAGCAGGAACAGTTTGTGTGAGTCCATATGATGGTCCGGCCGCATATAGTCTCGGTCAGTTAAATAGGTAACTTGTGGTATTGTGAGTTTGCTGGTGGCAACGAATTCAGAAGGCCGCTGTCCTCATGTCTCCTCTAGCGGGGTGGAGGACCCACCATCTGCCAGTCCGGACGGATCGTCGACGGTGAGGGTGTTGTAGCTGCAGGGGTAGAGGCATGACCTTGTGCATTCCAGAGGCCCCATTTTGTGAGCGTGGCCAATCCTCCTATTGGGTCTTCTATGATATGGAGCTTGTTATTCCTCCACACCATGAGTTTGGTGGGGAAGCCCCATCTGTATGCCTGGTCGTGGTTGCGTAAGGTTTTGGTAATGGTGGAGAATTCCTTTCTCCGCGCCATCGTTAGTGCCGATAGATCGGCGTATATCGAGATGTGGGTGAATGGTTCCGGCAGCGTCGGTTTTGATCTGGCCGCCTTAAGTAGTGCATCTTTAGCTCGAAAATAATGGAAGTGAGCTATAATATCTCGTGGTACTTCTGCAGCAAATCTGGGCGGTTTTGGGATGCGGTGGGCTCTATCAAGTTCCCAAGTAGTGCCTTGTAGGTCGGGCACTAGAGTGGAGCATAGATTTTTAATGTAAGCAGGGATCTGCTCTGGTGTGATGGTCTCTGGAACCCCTCGGAATCTTACATTGTTCCGGCGGGAATGGTCTTCCATATCTGCCATAGCTTAGTGTTTTCCTCCTCTAGTTTCTGCATTTTGTCAGCTAATGTGTTGTGGGCTGAGCATAGATCGTCAGTCTTTCTCTCGACTTGATCTGTGCGGTCTCCCAGTTCCTCCAGTTCCTGGTGGATGCCAGATATGACGGTTGTAAAGTCTTCTTTAATGGTAGCCCTCAGGTCCATAAGCATATGTCTCAGGTAATCTTTAGTTATGTGATCACCATCTGCTGCTTTTTGCAGGGGCGCCTCGGAGTTGTTATCAGTCTCAGGAGACTGGGCTCTGCTTGCGGCGCCATCTTGGGCCTGCTTCTGTCGGTCTTTTTTGTGTGGCCGGACCGCGTCCGTTAGTTTCGTTTGTTTAGAGGGCGACATGGTGTTTCTCCAAACGTCCCCACTCGATTTTGGATCTGAGGGTATTAGTGAAATATCGATTAGTCGCTTGTTTGGCCCGGGCTGGTACGGAGCTCCTACTCCATGCGACCGTCCGTGCCGGAAGTTGGACACGCCCCATGAGGAGGGGAATATTGATGATCGGGATTAGGAGACAAGGAGGGGAGAGAATCATAAATGAAAAGGGTAGGGGGAGATGGATAGGAGAGGGGATGTCACCCTACCACACACACACAATCACAATCCCACATGCACTGTCACCCTCCCATAACATCACCCCCCACACATACTGTCACCCTCCCACAGACACTGTCACCCTCACTGGAGGCAGATAGATGGCACAGAGAAGCTAAGGGCAGAGAGGCTGCTGGAGCGCATATGGCACTAGCAGGCCTTTTGGAGGCACATGTAGCTGATTGGCATGATATACAAATGTTATAAATGTACTGCTCTTTGGCATGATATACCAAGTTTATGCATTTGATTATAATTGGCTGGATATACCAAGTTTATGCATTTATTGCCCTCTGGCATGATATACAAGGTTTATGCATTACTACTCATTCTCATGATATACAAGCTTTATGCTTTTAATGCACATTGGCTTGAAATACAAGGCTTATACATTAAATTAATTAATAGCATTCCCTTTGCCCCCCAGGGTATGTAAGTGTGACTGCGTCAATGTGCTTGTGTGCGTGCATGACATTACATATGAAAAGTCAGAACTGGTTACAACATTTTTTGAATCCCCCTACTGCTTGTATCTATACTCCATACCTCTCCTTGTATCTATTTCCCCCTTGTGTCTACGTCTCCATGTCCCTTGTATCAACATTTGTGTCATCATTCCCCAAACACAAATATACATATATAGGGTGGGCCAAAATTCAGAGTAGGTTTTGAGCAGTCTATAACTTTATAAATGAACCAATTTCATTTATATTACATACAATAAATGCTTAAAGGGACACTATAGGCACCCAGACCACTTCAGCCCATTGAAGTGGTCTGGGTGCAGCGACTCTGTCCCCTTAACCCAGCAATGTTAATTATTGCAGTTTCTGATAAACTGCAGTGATTATATTGCAAGGTTAAGACTGCCTCTAGACTGCCACTAAAGGCACTTCTCGCTTGTTAAGAGACTTTTGGATGAGATCATCCAGGCTCGGTAAAATCACCATCGGAAAGCATTGCAGTTTCCTATGCGGGGGCACTAATGCGGGAAAGGGCTAGGAATAGAACTTTAAATTCCCAGAACTATAGTATCCCTTTAACATATGGAGATTTGTTTGACTAGGTATGGAAGATGACATCTTTGAAATGAGCTCTATTTGTTGCCTGGCAAAGTCGGGCTCTTTCGGTTGCATTGTTCATAACATTAGTTAACGTTTGAGGCTCTAGTACTGGAATTTCTGCATGGATGTTCTCCTTTAGCTGCTTAGGTGAACGCTATTTCTTCACGTACACCCGCTCCTTCAGTTATCCCCACAGGAAGCAATCGGGAGCTGAAAGGTGGGGCGATCCTGGCTGCAAATTAATCTGGGAATTTCTTGAAACTATCCACTCGTCAAACAGTTGTCTCAGAAAGTCTATATTGGCCCT
This sequence comes from Pelobates fuscus, assembly GCF_036172605.1. Classification (NCBI taxonomy): domain Eukaryota; kingdom Metazoa; phylum Chordata; class Amphibia; order Anura; family Pelobatidae; genus Pelobates; species Pelobates fuscus. The sequence continues at coordinate 316,998,832 of NC_086320.1, read as the reverse complement.
GGCTGTATGGGCAGTAGTTCCATCCTGATGAAACCACATTTCAGGATAATATTCCACTACAGGACATAAAAAAAAAGTTCAAATATATCTCAATATCTCACACCAATACTCTTAGCTACTCTCCTGTTTTCAGAACTTTTGGGCACACGAGGGTGTCTTCCTTAGTGTCCAGTGGATCATGTTTCAGTGGGTCCAGGCTGAGACTGATCAGAGTCTGTGGCTGGTTCTCCATGCTCCTCCCTACGCCCCGCTTCTTTCTACTCTTTTGTGGAGCTCGGGAAGGCAGTGACCTTTACGCACATCCTCACAGCACCACGGCCAAGCTGCTAGTCTGGCAGGGACCTGGTCTAGCAGTTAAAAAGCCGTGGCGCCAGACCAGGTCCCTGATCAGACATACCCAGCAGGTTTTTATTTTTTATTTTAAATTCTTTATTTTTGTGATGCAGAAATACATGTACAGGCTTATAGAGACATACGTGTTAAAATGTTAAACCATACATGACAAGAAAGAGGATCTACTTATGTCAGACATTTCAGCATGCTTTATTCTTGTTAAAGAGATAACATGCAAGTTGAACTATTACAAGCAGGATAAACTATCTGTCAAAGGGCATGAACATTCTATACCTAGTAGTAAGCAATGACAGATATATGCCAAACTAGAAAGGCAGATAAATAGACAGGATAAATGCTGTTAGTCACGTTAGACTTTACAGCTTTGTGTGGGCGATAAAAGTAAACTACATCAGTTGATAAACTACAAAGCTTTATATGTGACAGGAGTCTACCGCAATATACGTGAACTGGAAGAAGGCCTGTGCCTGTAAGACAGCCTGAGCTCTCTAGTTCTTTCACCCGATTCCTAGTTTATGGGAGGACTGCTGGGGTTTTGACAGGAGGTGTCTGTCAGGTAAGTAGAAGTGCTGTAGAGGCTGCAGTTGTAGCCCTGCCTTGAGTGGTGGGAGGTACCATCTGGAGGGGCTGTGTAGTTTAAAATCCCATGGCTGTGTTCCCAGGCCTTGCTCCTTAGTGCTGTGTATGCAGGTCCAAGTTTGTCAGGTTTCCCTTTCCCGCTTGCCTCTGCTGTGTTGAGGGTGTATTCTGCTGATCCAGCTGAGATCAAAGATTAAATCTAGCCGGACCAGAGACTCAGCAATGAAAGGGATTTTCCGTGGTCACCGCCCTCTTGGATACTATAGGTTTGTATTCCTAATGCTATAGTGTCCCTTTAAGAAGAGCCATAGTTAAAGGGACACTATAGTCACCTAAACAACTTCAGCTTAATGAGATTGTTCAGGTGAGAACTATAGCTCCCTGCAGCCTCTCATGTAAACACTGTATTTTCTGAGAAAATACAGTGTTTACATTGAAAGCTAGGGACACCTCCAGTTGCAGTCACTCACAGTGAACCAGAGGGACTTCGGAGTTGATAAGAGGCATAATAAGCCTCCATCCACTCAGATCTGCTGTCAGAAGAGCACAGGGCAGCACTGTGCACAGCATCCTGTGATTCAGTATCTCCTCCCTCTGCATGCAGACACTGAACTTTCCTCAAAGAGATTAATTGATTCAATTCATCTCTATGAGGAGATGCTGATTGGCCAGGGCCGTGTTTGAATCATGCTGGCTCTGCCCCTGATCTGCCTCCTTGTCAATCTCAGCCAATCCTATGGGGGAAGCACTGTGATTGGATCAGGCTATCACATGTCAGCAGACTGCTTGTTTTTCCTGAGTCTAACAGCATGCAGATTTACAGCTTCTGGCTTGTATACAGTAAGATTTTTATTATTTTTATGGAGGCATGAGAGGTCCAGGGGGGCTAGATGGTGGTGTTAACACTATAGGGTCAGGAATACATGTAGTTGCACTGATGACTATAGTGTCTCTTTAATATGCGAGTTATGTGGCTCCTTCATAGGCCTCTTTTTCCCATCTGTCATTAAGAACAAGGTGTTTAATCCAAACTTTAGGTAAGTAGCACTTTAAATGAAAGTGGGCGATAATGAATACAGTATCTTGATAGCCTGTGCAAATATAAAAGAAAGCAAACAGACTTTTTGGCTAGGCAAATGTTATACTCATTATGGAGATAAACAGACTTTCTAGTCAAATGCAAATGGCATAAGGGTTTCTTTTTGTCTTTGTTTTACAAATTTGGTGCAAGTCAGACTTTGGATTGGCAAGTACTTGATAAGAGTAAGGTTTGGCTAAGGTTAAAGCAACCTGTTGATTGACAATGTCATCAACAGATAAGGAACAGAATAAAGATAAATTTACATTTGTGTGAAAGCGCAAAGAGTAGAAATCTTGACATCACCTAAAACGCCATTCCTGTAACACTATAAATAGATTGGATAGGTAAAGCAAATTACAAGGAGTTCCGTATAGCAGAACTGTAATTTCTAACAGAGATCCATTTAACAAATATCCAAGCTATGAGGATTACACAATCCTTTAGAATAGATAGAATAACGGTTAAAATTTTTATTTACACTACAAAAAAAAAAAATCAAAAAATACACACAAAAAAAACGCAACAGTAGGTAAAAACATGCATTCGTTTTTAAAGAAGTGGTGCCCATTAGAGTTGCCGTGTAGGAATTACTGACCAACATTTTATTATAATTGGCATTTATATAAGGCTACTTTATCAGGCAGTGCTTTACACCAGCCACTTCCATGTTTTCATTAACAGATCTTACCACAGTAATGTACAACGTGCATTGTACACACAGCACGCCCCCACTGCCTGAAAGCCTGTAGAATGGTCGTTCGTTGTGCAGGATTACCAGAAACGCCAATGATGTGAAATGAGATGTACAGGTCTAAATAGCATGCTAATCTCTATGCAAGGGTGCTGGTCAATTAACAAGACAGGCATTTGCAATTCCTCTAGGGTGCGTGAAAATGTAACGCACAATTCAGGGGCAATGTGGTAAACCTCATAGGAACCCTCGATAGGTCTTTTACACAATGTTAAAAAGGGAATTGATACAATGTTCAGGATCTTACAAGAATTTAAGTTCTACTTTTAAGCAAGTCGAAGCAATCCTAATAGTATTGGAACATTTAGACATTGTCACACACTATTCATTCATAATCTGCAATTAAAAGAACATTCTCCAAAACCACCATATTCCATGTCAAAATGTCATGGCTAACCCAGAAAACCAAAGATCAAAAAGACATTCCATTGTCCCTTGCATCTTTGTATATGTCTGACAATATCTAGACAGGTCCAACTGGCACAGCCTCAGGAGAATACAAAGGTTGTGTGGGACAAGAAAAAGATATTGTGTTGAATATTGCATCACAACCAAAGATATCAACACATCAACCCTTTAATCTCTACATGAATTCAATAGTTGATTTTGTATAGCTGTCCTGAGGGGTTTGAACACGGATTCATTACCATGAGCACTAGTCTCTTGAATCAGTCGGCAGCTATTAAAATGAAAAACTACTACTTTATTGCTAATTGTTTATATGTATTGATAATGCATGTCAATGTATAATGTAGGCTCACCAATACCCTTTCTCAGACTTTAATTCCCTTTAGCTAAAAGTTGTTTGTCATGCCGGATGTTACAGATGGATTTAATGAAATTTGTCAATTCTTTTAAAAACCTTGAATTTCTTAATTTTTTTTTTTTTTTAATGCAAACACAAAAAGTACACACTCATTTATGACATTTTACAAAGAAAACTAGGAAAAAGCAATGGAAAATTAATCTCCATAGATTTATAGCTAAATATTTGAAGTAATGAATGGAAGATAATTATCAATGAAGTGCTTTTTGTCACCATGCAGTGACATTACGTGATTAGATTCTGGATTGTTGAGTAACAAAGTTGCCCTCAATTACTCACTAATGACTGTATGCCAGCAGGGGTGTGTTATGACACACAAACCCACTTTCTAATGTACACTGACCTCATTTTATTTCAATTTCTGCTTCAATATATAATAGATCGAATTTGAAACCAATGATGAAAGTGCATATAAGTCATAAAACTGACTCACAACCTGATATTTATATGAATGAGTAAATAAACAAAAAACTAAATGTATTACTATAAAATTTTTTAGACATTTTCGTATTGAACTCAGATTTGACATGTGCTCACACACCTTTGTAAAAGTCTTTATTGGAATACCCATTTTAATGAAAAAAGACAACATACCTTCCAACAGTGAGTTGCATAAACTCAGGATGTGGTCCTAGTGAGTGCTTGACACTCCAGAAGAGGTATGTGTTTAACTGTCATGCATGCTAGATTGATAGACCGTCTTGGCATGTAGTCATCCAATGAGATTAAGTGGTCTGGGTCCTATAGTGTCATTTTAAGAATCACATACAAAATACTTTACGCTTCTAACACCCCCCCAATAAATACATTTATATCCGATCGTGGAAAAAACGGTCACAGAGATTACATTTTGTGTTGCTATGTTATTAGTTTAAACCTATAAGAGCCATGTTTATTATGTGTATGTTTTGCTTAAAGAATACAAAATACATATGGTATATTACGAAACAAAATGTTTTTATTTTTTCCCTCATTCACAATGATCATGAAATATAGAATAGCTATCCCCTCTGCTCCCCAAAATAGCAAGTAAATAAGAGATTGCGCGATTAACCATTATGCACCAGGAGACCTTCGCAGCGTGCGGATGGTTAAACATGACATTTCATTTCTGAAGCGGCTATGCTGACAAAAATCAGCCAAGGACATGTGTTTCCCCTTCCCATTAGCATGTCAAGGATTTACAGTTTCTTATAAATCTATCAATCATCACAAACGATCTTTCAGGCTGGTCATAGGGAAGAATATGGCCGCCGCCTCTCACAATTACCTGAAACCAAAAGAAAAAGTTTAAGTATAAATTCTTAATTCAGTAAAAAGCAAAAAACTTAATTTTTTTTTTATTTTTTTAAATGGGAAAGTGGTAAATACATTTTTTTATAAAAAAAAAAAAAAACACCCAAAAAAACACCTAAACAAAAACAAACAACTTAACAAAACAACTAAACCTTTCATCTTTAAGATACACAAGCAATTCCATCTGAATAATGTTTTGATACAGGCTAGTAAGATCGCTCCAGATGCTGAATTTCAAAGTATGTACGCAGTACGCATGTGGTTGATGCCAGTATTTATTATTACTGTAGCACATGTAAACATTGCAAAGACAAAAGTAGGAAAGTTTAGGATAGGATTATAAGTTTGTACTGAACTCCAATTTGACAGCAGTCCTAAACCTGTATTTAAGAACCCCAAGAATCCCAGCAGAGACTGACAGATTACACACTTAAAAGTACATTCAGTAACCCTGGAATGTTCATGGATGGGAGCAGTCATAAACCTAGTCCCTACATGAAGGGTCTACACAGCATTTACGCCTTTAGCAAAGAATGTTTTAGAAATTAGAATTGCTATTATACTGTAAGAGACACCAGACAGCCTGATTGTAAATTTACTTTTAACATATCAACCAAGGGCTATTGTGGGTGCAGCACTAACTCATGTTTACAATTCACACTTCATTTTTAGTATTGTTTATTCTATTCATACACGCACACACACACACACACACACAATTACATTTATAGCACCAACATATTCTACAGCACTGTAAATTAAGAGTTAAAGAATTGTGGATTTTTTATTAAACAAAATACAGTACTAGCCTTTTGTTGCATTTAAACAGCTGGATCTAGGGGTTTGGACCAATGCGATAGAAGGGAAACATATATAGATGACCAACTAGATGACCTCCATTTGTCTAAATATACATAGGGATTAAGGAGAAAGCGCAAGTAACATTTTCTTTTCTTTGGTTTTTACTATATATTGGGGCTGATGTGTATTGTAGTCGTTGCTGCTGGTCCAGCAATAATGGGACTAAGCGCAGGACTTCTTTTTTGTATTTATATATATATACATATATATTAAACGCCCAATTTCATGCATTTTTTCACAAACTTCCCAAGATCTGAGCAAACACATTGAGACTCAACACCTGTGTGAAAATTAGCTGCAATTATTCTATTACAATAACATGTGCCTGACAGCTCCCAGCTGCAGTATCTCCCTGTTTGCAGGGTGGATACAGAGAGTAAGGCATGCAGCATGCAATTGAGAATTGTACACATACAGAACCGTTCACTCAAATCTTTATTTCAGTCTGCTTAAAAGTTAGCCGAGAATCATGGAAGTTCATCAACAGCTGTTGATCGGACTTCGATTTGGTCACCTTGACCCTATACACTTCTGTAGCTGATATTAGGACAGATTAAACATGCAAAAGTAATAAAAATCCGTATTCTATTCGCTTCAAAAACATGCAAAATGAATACAGTTATGTATGAACTCCTACTGTTCTGCTCTACAAACCGTTAGCAATGTCAGGCATACCTGAAGTACTGAGCATCTAAATCAGCGTTTCCCAAAAACAAAAATGGGGTTCCGCCGTAATATCGTCAACAGGGGCCGGGTTGGATGCTGCGGCCCTTTAAGAGCACGAGCACTTGTAATATAAGCCGTCTGGGAGGAAGTGATAGCAGACCACTTCCTCCCAGCTTCCCAGAGTTACTTCAGCATGGCAGGAAGGGAGGGAGGAGGCTGGATATGGCCGCCCAGACAGGCAGCAGCATGGATGGCAGATGAGAGGCTGGAGTCGAGTGAGTTGCTGCATGCAAACTCCCATCAGCCTGTATGTATCTGTGTGTGTATGTGTCATGTGTCACAAGGTGTGTGTTTGTGTATATCAGTGTGTTTGTATGTGCCAGTATTTGTGGGTCAAGGTGTGTATGTCAGTAGGTGTGCATTGGGGTGTTTGGATGTGCCAGTGTGCGTGTGTCAAGGTCTGTACAAGTGTCCAGATGTGGATCTTTGTGTATGTATATATGAATTTGTGTTTATGCGTGTGTGTGAATGTGTGTTTAGGTATGTATGGATGTATGTGGCAGTATATGTGCATACATCTCAGCAATCAAACACCATCACAACATGCAAACACACCCCTGCAAACTCAAACGTTACATACAAAAAACACACCTGAATTCAAATTCCAAAATTATATATAAACACTCAAACACCAATACTACACACAAATGTACATCCGCCTTGAAAAAAAGCAAACACTACATCCAAACCCCACAGGCTTCAGATAAGAAGATGAACCCCACAGGCTTCAGATAACAGGAAGAAAGAAGAAGTGTCTTGGGGTTTTCAAGCGCTGATGTCATGATGGGAGGGATATGTGTTACACTGTTCATTAGGTTTTACGCTTAATTTTTTCTTTGCTGCTGTGGGAGTAAAGAAAGAGTGAAATGCACAATATGAGCCTCCTTGTCTTGAAATAAAGATCGCAATATTAAACTAGCTATGTCCCAAATGTTAAATTAAACTTACTTTTTCACTTTGTATTTTAGTATGTGTTTAAACAGATCAAATTTAAAAATAGAAACAGACACAAAAAAAAACCAAACAAACCCCAAAACAAAACGAAGACAAATTACATTACTCCCTCCCCCGACTGAAGGTCAAAGTTGAAATGGAAGGCTTATAAAGTTTTGCCTCTAACACCTTTGCTGAAACAGGCTGCATTGAAGGTAATCAGCATTTGCAGAACTTTTATGTGCAAAGCCAGCCTATAAAATCCCAAAACACAAAGGTTAGCTTAATTGTAAGCAAGCAGATGTGCACCATTGACCCATTCAATCTTCACTAGCATTGTCTGAGAGGAGGAAGCAACATCTGCCAGCAAAATGTACTGATCTCACACCAACATTTAATTTCTAACAAACAACAGAGGTGAACACCAGCTCTGGAGCCAAGGTCTATTAACTGGGATACACATTTCCTGTCTGACCCAAGTGTGAAGAGGTCACAGGAAGAAAGCCACATGGACATCAATTTAAGGACAACCGAATAAGTAAATAAAGTAAAGGTGTGAAATACGAAATAAAAAGATAATTTTTTTGCAAAAAATAAATAAATAAAAGATTAAAGCTCAAAGACGCATGTATGTTTGGTGGGGAAGTTCCAAATATGAAAATGAGCATTTTGCATTTTAATTAATAGAAAATAAATAAAATGGAGGCAAGGATATCACCATGAACAGTTTGGAACTTCATTTCTTGGGTGCATACTCAAACCTACAAAACATGCAGTAAACGAAAAAACAAACAAACAAACAAACAAAAAAAAAAACGAGGATCAATATACTGGAAACATTTGCAAATTCATTTTGCCTAAAAGTATTTCCTCAGATACCAATTTACCACAATTTTTGGTTTAGTATATAAACCCGTGTGTTCATGATGCTGCAACCAGAGCAAATCTGGCATTTTAAAGGAAATGCTGGTGAAAAAATATTTTAGGATTTATAAAAAAATACTAAAAAATAATAAATTGACTTCTTGCATTAGCAGTTCCTAATCAGTCATGTTTAAACATGACAGGCTTTAATCCACCTCTAGTGTCTGACGGTCTTGGAATCAGATGATGCTAGTGTAGCATTTGTAGCATGTCCCCCTCTTCTCGACCCGTTAAGTGAAAACATTGCCTTTCAGCAGGAACAGAAATATTTACATTACAGGGTTTAACCCCTTAAGGACACATGACATGTATGACATGTCACGATTCCCTTTTATTCCAGAAGTTTGGTCCTTAAGGGGTTAAATGTCTTGTGGCTCACATAGGCCATCTGACTACCACAATATTTTGCTGCGCATGCGTACTTGCCTCCCAATTCTTTTCTATGAGAAAGCATTGAATTGGGCGAGATCATCAAGCTTGATTAACTCAGCCAAAGAGGGGAGCCCAGACGCAGATAATGCAATGCAGCATTGGATAAAACATCAAACTACTAAATGGCTACTAGGGCACTATAGACTTTGGAATACACCTTATCTCCCAAGATTTCAAATGGACAAAGAGGGGCACTTTAATTGTAGGGGTGGAGATGTGGTCAGGAGTATTATTGTTGTGGAGGGGTTATACACTCAGACACCACAATATAGAGCTCCTAGAAAAGAGGGATTTGGGCCCAAAATAGGGAGCGTGCCTTCTAAATAGGGAAGCTTGGGAGGTATAAGTACACATCTGCATTTCTAATGCTACAGTGTTCTTTTAAATGCTCTTTCCCTGGTGAACTGTACAGAAGCCTGAAAGGTTCATTGTGTACAGTGGCAGTGCAACAAGTGCTACTGGAGAAAAGGACACAGGAGCTCTGAGGTTCCGACAGTCGGCCATGTATTTGATTCCACAGAGCTAAAAACTGGGTCAGTAAAGAAACGGGCAAGGACAACAGAGTACAGACCATCAAAGAGAATCTCTAGAACGTCTTTAAAATTTATACCATGAATATACCTTTAAAAACCACCTCAGATTTGTGTTGACTTTCCCCATGACATGCTTAGACAAGGCAAAGATTGCAAATTAAGAAGTAAAAAAGAAAACATTGTTTCCTTCAGCTCTCTTCTGCATTCCTCCTTTATACCCACTGCCAGGTGCAAAGTACAGCTACGATGGAGGCGCCTAGATAAACGGGCGTGAATTTTTACATTAACTTTATTTTTTGTTACACCCCCACACATTAGTAAGCATTACACATTAGTAAACATAATATTGCACATTAGTAATATTACACATTAGTAAACAATATTGCACATTAGTAATATTACACATTAGTAAACATAATATTGCAAATCCTGTGAAGTGAGTTTTCTTTAAAGGGACACTATAGTCACCAAAAAAAAGTTGAGCTTAATGAAATTGTTTTCGTGTACAGATAACATAACATAATAATGCCTCCGCAGTCTCACTGCTCAATTCTCTGCCATTTAGGAGTTAAATCAGTTTTGTTTCTGCTTATGCAGCCGTAGCCACACCTCCCACACCTCCCCTGGTTTTGAGTGAGAGACTGCACGGAAAAATGGTTTATTTTTCAATCAGATGTTAACTTACTTTTAAAAGGATTTTATCTCCTATTCTGTAAATTGAACTTTAATCACACACGAGGCTCCTGCAGGGTCTAGTAAACTAATGAGAATGCAAGAGATAAGATTTTTTTTAAATAAACTGAATTTGCAATAAAGGGGATGTAAACATTAGAGCAGGGTTGCTGAACTACAACTCCCATGATTCCCTGGCTATCTGTTTCATTGAAAGAATCATGGGAGTTGTAGTTCAGCAACATCTGGAGGGCCGCAGGTTGGACAGCCTTGCATTAGAGGTCTCTTTACAGGAATTGTTTAAGAAGGCTGTGTAACTCACATGCAGGGAGGTGTGACTAGGACTGCATAAACAGAGTGATTTAATACCTAAACTGAGCAATGAGATAGCAGGTGCATGATCTATACACCAAAACGGCTTCATTTAGCTAGAGCAGTGGTAGTCAACCTTTTTCTAACTACCGCCCACTAATGCATCTTTTTGGTTGAAAAAATTTCCTTACCGCCCACCAGTTTTCGCGCAAGTGCGGAATATTTTTTTCGAAAGGAGGGTGTTTTAAAAAAAATAAATGTACGTACATTTATCTTTTTATTTGCAATTAATGCATGTTTATAATGTTTTTAACTTTATAAAAAGTTTAATGAGAAAACAATAAAGTAAATTGAAATTACCTTTACTAGTGATTAATGAGATCCTTGAGGTTGTAAGGAACAAACGAAGGTCTCCTCTTTCGGTGATATTCAGACGACTTCTCTGTTTGCGCATAATATGATTTGTCATCTGTGCGTCAGCTCCCCTCTTCTCCCTCCTCAATTCCCCTCCCCACCTTTTTTCCCCCCTTTTTTTAACCTTCCTTATAGCAATGCCCAGTAGGAAGGCTGAGCTAGGTATCCCACTATAACAGACTGGCACACATACATACAGACATACAGACACACATACAGACAGACAGGCACACACACACACACAAAGACATACATACAAAGACACATACACATACAGACAGACACAAGAAACAGACACATACATACACACATATATACAGACAGACACACACACGACACATACATACACACATATATACAGACAGACACACACACACGACACATACAAAGACATACATACAAAGACACACACACACACACAAAGACATACATACAAAGACACACACACACAAAGACATACATACAAAGACACACACACAAGACATACATACAAAGACACACACACAAGACATACATACAAAGACACACACACACAAGACATACATACAAAGACACACACACACACACAAAACATACAAACACACAAGACATGCATACAAAGACACACACACGACATACATACAAAGACAAGACACACATATATACAGACATACACACAGACACAAACAAGACATACATACAAAGACAAGACACATGTATACAGACATACACACACACAAGACACATACATAAGACACACACAGGACATACATACAAAGACAAGACACACATATATACAGACATACACACACACACACACACACAAGACACATACATAAGACACACATACAGACACACACACAAGACATACATACAAACACAAGACACATGTATACAGACATACACACAAGACACATACATAAGACACACACAAGACATACATACAAAGACAAGACACACATATATACAGACACACACAAGACATACATACAAAGACAAGACACATGTATACAGACATACACACACAAGACATACATACAGACAGACACACACAAGACATACATACAAAGACACATACACAAACAAACACACATTATATTTAAGTCACCCTCCTGTTTCCTACCTTTAAGGTGCAGGAGGGGTTCCCACTCTGACTCCCTCCTCCTCCTTCCTCCCGCGCGGCTCTCTGTATGCTGGGAGGAGTGACCGGGGAATCACTTCCTCCCAGCAGATTTGATGTCATCACAGGGGGCCCGGTCGCGCTGTTAAAGCGCCCAGCGCTGACCGGGCCCCCTCACAATCCACATCCATCGGGTGGCCCTGACAGCATGGGCCACCCGATGGACCCCTCCATATGCGGCCCCGGCGGTTTGCCGCCGGGGCCGCAAGTGGTGATGGCGGTACCCAGTCACAGTGGTACCGCCGGCTCGCGCCCGCCCGCCTGCCCAATTTATAAAAAAAAAATTGAAAATCCCCACCGCCCACCTGGAATCCTAAAACGCCCACTAGTGGGCGGTAGGGACCAGGTTGACGACCCATGAGCTAGAGTTATTTTAGGGACTACAGTGTCCCTTTAATTAACGCTGTCCTTGGAAACTCCTGAGTGATGCAGAAGCCAGGTTTATTACAGTGTATTTGTCTTTATGTTACTAAATGGCTACAAAACCATTTGTTAATTGTTTGTGATTGAATGTTATATATACACACATACACATCTTGTTTCAAACTGTATGTAACATTCTAAAACACAATCAGCTAGCTTCTAATTTTTATTTTTTTAACCTGCAAGGCGGAGGTTCAAAGCAGGCATATTTCTGGCATACAGATATAATAAACGTACAAAGATAATGAAAATCATGTTCTAAAGTACAGCAATTTGTTTTCACTTAGTTTGTGGAGAAATAGGAGAACAGCCTCACACTGGTAAAAGTACATAGGGTCTCTGCCAATGGCACATTACATGTACACATGGTAACAATATTAAAGAAAGCTCTTCAAGCAAGATGCTTAAAATAGGCACTGATGTATTTAACGTTAGGTGGTCCTTCTATTTATACTACATAATAATACAGATTAAATGATCCGCTTTAAAAATAAAATACATTTAATGTTATCCATTCAGAGAATTGATCCTTTATGTGGAATAACAAAACATGGGATTCTAGTTGAGAGAGAAAGAGACTCTCTCAATACTTATATTTGGGAAACTTCTTCTTAACATAGAAACATAGAATGTGACAGCAGATAAAAACCATTCGGCCCATCTAGTCTGCCCAATTTTCTAAATACTTTCATTAGTCCCTGGCCTTATCTTATAGTTAGGATAGCCTTATGCCTATCCCACGCATGCTTAAACTCCTTCACTGTGTTAACCTCTACCACTTCAGCTTGAAGGCTATTCCATGCATCCACTACCCTCTCCGTAAAGTAATACTTCCGGATATATATATATATATATATATATATATATATATATATATATATATATATATATATATATATATATAAATATATATATTTTTTTTTTTTTTTTTTTTTGCAGTGCATTCGATAACAGTAATGTAATTTGGCCGAGCAAAGGTGTACAGAAATGATTGTAAAGCATTAGGTTACAGGTGCTTGGCTTTTGCAAACAGCGCACTATTTTTTTTTTGGTAAAACAATCATAACAGACATTTACATGTCAGTGGTGCGTGTTTGTGGGCATACATGTGAGGGTTGTAGGACTTGACATGTGGCTTGGAGTAATGTGCTTTGTGCAGCAGGAGGTTGGGGGGGCCTGTGTGACCCGAATGTGTCAGGAGGGTTCGTGTCGGTCATCCAGGTTTCTTTATGACACCGGTTATTGTGGGCGTTGTACCCGTCTAACATAGGTGTCTAAGCTTGTGCCGGGGCTTAATTTGTGTGCTAGTTACGTGTGATATATACAGATAGTGGGTACCCCTAACCAAGAGGGCTTCGGGGGGGGGGATGAGTGGACTCATGGCGTACCGCCACTCTGGCTTGCTGTTGTAGCTGTGTAAGAGCTGGTGTGCCATCTCCCAGGGGAGCTGCCTTCTGTTGGGCTTACCCATTAGTGTGCTGCAATGTCTATGGGCCTTTGTGCGCAGTGTTTAAAAATAGGAGGAGAAACTATAACGATAACTTATTGGGGAGGAAAATAAAACATTTGTTGCATAGGACGAACTTGGTGTGGGAACAGTATTAGGGAACGTGAGAGCCTCTGTCAGCTGTTACAGTTCAGGTCACGTGAGAGTTAGAGGTGCCTGCTCTTGGGGCGAATGGTGTAACCGTCGCCGGGTCCCAAGTTGTCGGTCCGGTTGCGGCTGGTTGAGCTGGTGTCTGCGATGTGAGGCCCATGGTTGTCAATATTGCAGGGATTTCTTCATGGGATCGTATTACATGGTTCGTTCCGTTCCTGGTTACCTGCAGGGTGCCCAGGGGTCCCCATCTAGAGGGTATTCCGGCAGTTCGTTGTTGAGTTGTAAGGGGAGTCATGGTCTTGCGCCACTGCAGTGTAGCTTTAGATAAATCTTGGTAAAACAAGAGGTCGGAGTTCTCAAATTGTACCGGAGCTTTTCCCCACAGGGATGACAGAATGCAGTTTCGGTCTGCGTATGATATGCATTTCACGATGACATCCCGTGGCGTCACATTGGTACTTTGTGGGCTCCTGGCGATTCGGTAGACCCCATCTAGAGTCATCTTCTTGGCGGTCCCAGGTGGCAGTATGGTTGCCAATAGCCTCCGGATATAATGGGGCAATTCCTCCGCGGTTATTCCACGGACTTTAACGTGGGTGCGGCGGTGGCGGTCCTCCAGTGCTGTCAGTTGCATAAGCATAGAGTGCTGAGTACTTTGGAGCTGGTGGACCGCGTCTCCAAGCGTAGTGACCGCTGCTTGTACCTCACATATAGTGCCTTCTGTGGCCTGTACCCTGGTGGCGACTGACTGGATCTCCCTTTGTGCTAGGGCCCTTTCAGCTGCAATCATGCTGTGCAGGTCTGTTAATAAGGCCTTGAGGTCGTCCTTTGTGGCTGGTGTTGATCCCCCTGTGAGCACCTGGGAAGGCTGTGTCATAGTCTCAGGTGTCTGGTTGGGCTCTGTTCCCTGGGCCTCCTGTGATTGCTGGGATGAGGCTGCGTCTGGATTTTCCCCTGTCTGGCCTGCTTTGCCTTGTTGGGGTTTTTGGAGCATAGCTCCGATGTCCCTACCTTCAGGCTTCTGGGAACGTCGGCCCATGGTGTATTCTGAAGGTGGAGGAGGTGAGTATTGAGTATTCCCGGGTGTTCTGTATGCTAGTGAGCCGCCCAGGAGCGTCTCCAGGGAGAAGCGGGGCGGCTGAAGGTAGGCCGCGGCCTTGCGTTTCGGCGTGGTCGCCCTGTGGGATACGGTGCAGCGTTTCACCCTGTGTAGGATGGTGAGGTGCTCGTTATTGTGCGGCGTCGGTTTTGTACGGTATGTGCCGTTTAAGTTATTAGATGTCGGGAGCTGACAGACATGGCGTCCGTCTCGTCCCGCTAGCAAGCTCCGCCCCCACTTCCGGATATTTTTAAACCTTTGTCCCTCTAATTTAAGACCATGTCCTCTTGTTGTGGTAGTTTTTCTACTTTAAATATCTTCTCCTTTTCTTCACAATGATGTAATGTACTATTACTGATTTGTGTAAACTTAGGGACCTTTGTACACTTGTGGGGTTCTAACTTACTGTATTCTCTTAACGTCTACACACAGCAAAAGTTCCTGAGATCACTTTGGCTTCAGTTCTGTTCTAGAAATATACAAAATCATTACTTCATCCGTGTTTGGTAATCTAGGTCCCTTATTTATTTCCAGCGACAATCCTTTAGGACTTACAGTGAGGGAAAAAAGTATTTGATCCCCTACTTATTTTGAACGTTTGGCCACTGACAAAGAAATGATCAGTCTATAATTTTAATGGTAGATGTATTTTAACAATGAGAGACAGAATAACAAAAAAAAATCCAGAAAACCGCATGTCAAAAAAGTTATAAATTGATTTGCATGTTAATGAGTGAAATAAGTATTTGATCCCCTATCAAGCAGCAAGATGTCTGGCTCCCAGGTGTCTTTTATATACAGGTAAAGAGCTGAGATTAGGAGCACTCCTTTAACCCCTTAAGGACCAAACTTCTGGAATAAAAGGGAATCATGACGTGTCTCACACGTCATGTGTCCTTAAGGGGTTAAAAGACACCTGTCCACTGAAGCAATCAACCAGATTCCAAACTCTCCACCATGGCCAAGACCAAAGAGCCACCCAATGATGTCAGGGACAAGATTGTAGACCTACACAAGGCTGGAATGGGCTACAAGATCATCACCAAGCAGTTTGGTGAGACATTGACAACAGTTGGTGTGATTATCCGCAAATGGAAGAAACACAATATAACGGTCTGTCTCCCACGCTCTGGTGCTCCATGCAATATCACTGTATGGTCTTTTGTCAGAAGCAGTTTGTCTAAAATGATTTATTACTGTTCCATTGGCTTTGATATGATCCATCTTTGACAAATGAGGTCTTATCTTATACCAGTCACATTGAAAAAAAAAAAAAAAAAATGGAGAACCTGTGCCAGTACTTCTGTAAAAGCAATCTCAAGATATCCTTCCTGCTAAAACATATAAAAAAAAAAAATATGCTTGCTCCTGTTAACTACACAAAACTTAAATTACAAATAAAAAATAAAGGCTTTTGTTTGGATCTGTCATGATGCGAAAATGAGAACCAAGTCTGGTTTATGGCTTTCAATTGTACTGATGGCTTAAACAGATGTAAACGAGACAGACAGGTGGGATATTCAACTGCAGACACTGTACATAAAACAGAATGTGGCTGATTAAACAAGGTTTTGAGCAACAGATCAGATAAGATGTAAATGACTTTGCTTAGAGGGAAAGAGATAAAAGACATTCAAACAGTCAGTGTGTACTGTAAACCTTCCAAAATGACTGATGGAATAAAATAGCACTGTTCGTTTATTTTCTATTTGCAGTAAACACAATGCTTTGCATTGTTGTGAGTATGTGTGTGTGTGAGAGTATGTGTGTGTGTGTGTGTGTAACATTTGGATACAACTGAAAAGGGATAAACACTGCATGATGATCTAACAAGAAAAGTACTTCTGGCCAACAGAAAGCAGAGTCTGCTTGCTCTATATTTACATATGTTGTTCATTAGAAGTTGAAGAAATATGTGTTTGAGTTGAATGGTTTTCTTTGCTTTTTACTGCCATCCTTTGAGAATTTTGCCATTCCTCATTTCTAGAATATATAAACCCCGTTCAAATGCAGTAAAAAGAAACTTCTAAATACTAGTATGGATTGCTGTGGGTCACACATACATTCGCGTATTAAGCTGTGATGGGACTATTTAACCTCTGGCGTTCTATATATCTATATCAGCTGTATACAAGAAATGCATAATTGCACAACTCCCTGCACCCCACTGCTTAACCACCCTAGCTGTAAATTGAAATAACTATCTCTATTCCTTAGGCCTAATTCCACAAACCAACTGAAACAAAGCCACAAAGGAAACAAAGGAAACTAGTCTCAGACATGCAGACTTATAATAAAAAAAAATGATAAAAAAAAAAGAAGTAAATTAAAAATTGATGTGTCAGGGAAAATCTGATATTGGATTTGCCAGCCAGCCATAGCTGCCATAAGGCTGAGTGCTGCAGCTCTCTCGCATGGCTGTAAGCAGTCTTGCATAGCCATGATTTTATGCTAGTTAGTCTTCCCTTCTCCGTGGGCCACCATTGGCAGCCTTTACAGCAAAAGGAGTAATGAGGTGCTGGACTGCCTAATGTTACATATCCTGGAGCTAAGCGGTTTGATCTATAAAATGTAACTGGACACTTCGGAGAGTGGGATTTGTGAATACGGAGGAAATCATGCTGGAGAGAGCACGGTTTCAGATATTTCTTTACTTGTATTGAGCTGCTTTCAAACTTGCAGAAAAACTGCAGCGTTAATCCATAAACTGGTAACTGTCTATGTCGTCATGACATCCCATTCCACAATAAAAAAAACCCCAGAAAAACAAACACTCAAATGTACTCACTGTAGGGCTGTATAGAACTACCAAAGCTAAATATGTCTAACATTCCATTTTGGAGTAGAGTGAAAAGGGAATGCGATGATGGCATAGAGTAGCATTTGGTCAACATGTTTAAATAGATTATATGCTTCCCCCATGTGCACATTGCGGTTACCTGGTAAGCTAGGGTGATTTGTAGTTTTATTTTTACTATGATTGTAAATAAAAGGGTAGACATACACATGTATAAAAACATTTTTTTATTTTTTAATTTAGGATGAAAATTTAAAGAAGAAATTTGATGATAAAGGCTTCCCTGGCTCTTCATTGTAAAACAAATACTCTTTTCCATAAGCATATAAAGTGGTAGGAAAAAGGAACAAAGCAAATGGAGTCTAGGATTGTTCCTGCTACTTTACTCACCTTCACATTGCTGAAGATAAAGGACTATCCAAATGGGAGAATCCCTGGGCACCATTTTCAATATAGCAGTGGGTGTAAGTTTTGGAGTGCATGTTTAAATCAATGCTTTCCCATGGGCCTTCCACATCACTTTATCAGAAGCACCTCTAGTGGCTGTTCGGATGAAACGCATAGTTGCTGTTGGAATGCTATTCCTGCACTGTTCAGCTGATATCCAGTTATTTGCCCCCATAGGAATTGCTTCCACGGGGCTGTGATTTCTATTTGTACTTGCCTATCTGGGAGATAAACTTACCACTAGTACTTTTTGAGCCGTTCTTTGGGACGGTTATTGCTCATCTGCCTTGGCTTTTATGCAGAGATACGTCCACTGGATTTTATACTGATACCATTGTGACATTCCTGCACTAATAGGATCTGCTTTATTCAGAGACCAGTGTGATCATTATGCATTTATAGGATCTGCCTTCACTCTGATATTACTGGTTTGGCAATATCCACGCTGTTAATCTCATTTATAAGGTATCCCAAAAAAATAGATAAAAATTTATAATTATTCTACCATTTAACCAACAAGATTAATTTTCTCTGAACAAACTGACTATATTGATGCGACTATATTGCATGCTATTAGTGTACATCCATAACTGCATTTTATGAATTGTGTATATTTCTCCATTTTATAGTTTTTTAAAATTTTTAATCAACTTGATTTTTTAAAATAGGTTAAATAGGTACATTGTATTTAGCAAGTACTATTTCATAAATCAGTCTGTTGACTTCTAATCCATGCTCTGACTTTATAGACAGCAGGCTGCAGTTGTCCAACATGGTTTAACCATTGGAATTTCCTAAAGCATTTCTTGAAGTCAATATGACACCTATTTAGAACTAAGGAACCTTCATATTGTACAGTAGAACATTTACATACCGTACTTGACTGAAAATGTAAGTATGAATAAACTGTACAGCTGCAAAGCATCAAACTGAAGAAAAAAAAAAACACGACATTTTCCATGGCTGTTTAGAATGCGTTTAAATGCAGTTATGGGACACTTCTGATTAATAAATCATGCAGATCTGCAATGGGAGTGGGTGTTCAGATTCCCTTTCACAGAAAATGATTTTTCCATCGCAACAGACTTTTCAAGAACTTGGGAAGTGTCCATCACAAAATTGGAGGTCGTGGACAGGAGATATCCAATTAAAGGTTTACACACTATTCCCTTTCTGCAACACATTTAATATCTAAAGAATTATTTAGGCTAGGTTCCCCATATGGTAAAGACATGGACAGAGGTGCTCTTCTTGGTTACCTCTGAATCCATTGATTGTTTGTTTTAGAGCATTCCAAATAAGAAGTATGAAGGTTGGCTTGGAAGAAATGGTCTTCTGGGGTGATTTGACATAAAGTGTTTGGGCCGCAATACCCCAGCCCTATATAAATCATCTCTGGCCACAAGAGATTTTAAAGGTTGGAAACCAGTAATTCCTGCTCAAAGCATGGTGACCCACTGCTTTAAGCAAAATCCCCCCTCCCTCAACATTTTAAATTAAAGGAAAGAGGAGATTATTTTTGTAGTGGGTTACAGTGCAGAATATCCTAATAAATGTATTAAAAAAATAAAATTACAATTGGCATATAAGAAAATAATAATAAAAGGGACCGTCCAATCTAAATAACTATTGTAGCTCAAACAAATAAAGAAGGGGGTAAACTATTCAAAGGGTGGACCTCCCACAAAGAATTAAAAGGGCAGCAGAATTAACGTTTATATGGACAGTCTTTTAATATATCTTTAAATGGCCAAGTAATATACTGGTGCAAAAGATTCAAAGCTAGTAAAAAGTGGCGGGAAGGGACAAATGTATAAACCCAACTTTATATTTCCATAAAGGTGTAATTTGTTCTTTTTACACTAGTGGAATATAGAATTGTAAAGGGCAAGAGAATAAGAAAAATAAAAACTATACATCTACGTCAATATAAAACAGGTTTAACCCCTTAAGGACCAAACTTCTGAAATAAAAGGGAATCATGACATGTCACACATGTCATGTGTCCTTAAGGGGTTAAAGAACCACTGGGCACCATAACTTATTTTAGAAGTAGTCATGGTGTTATGAGGTCCCTGGGTGCAGTCTTACCTCAATGGGTTTAGCCTTTAAATAATTTAACCCCACAATTTTTAATCTGGTGTCCAATTGCTCTGCTCAACTATCTCTGCCGCAGTCTAGGGCTTGAACAAGGACGCCTCAGACTGGCACTCACAGCTACATCCATAACTTACAAAATGCAGGTGCTTTCCTGTAATAGGATGTGGACTGCAACTCCCATCACCACCAGTCTATTCGTGCATAGCGTATTGCAGGCACATAACCCCTAAAGTCCAACTAAAACCAACTCTAGAGACTCCCTAGATCTAATCTTAGCACTGCAATAGTGTCATTCTAAACAGCGCAGTTGTTAAAATGTGGATTAGACAGCATTAAGAACGTAGGAATGCAAGGATATTTTAGTATCTCTATAAAGTCATTGACATTTAAAACGAGTCATTTCGATGGCGATTTTTAAAATGTATCTATAACAATTATGCAGACAGGTGGCAAGCTGTTCCCTTGAACATAGTTATCCTCCTCTTCTTTTAAATCCTTCTTTGAACGCTTCCTCATTTTCTCTCCCATCCCCCCCACTGTTTTTTTTCCCTTTAATATTGCAGGTTGGGGTGAACGGGCAGACAATTACCGTAAGTGTACCAAAGAATTAAAGCTGCTCCTTCATGCCCTGTGTTTCCTGGCTACAAACTGCTCATTAATTATAAGGTGTTGCCCTATATTATAAAGCATATGCTCCAGAAGTTAGAATTGTTTAATCATGACACATTCAATAAGGAACGATTATTGATTATTTAATGGACTGCCTTCCTGCAGCACATGAGTTCTGCATGCAGTGGGGAAGCCCTTTCTGTGTGTCACTCATTAGGATTTAGAGTTGATGTGTGTGGTGTATTTGGTAACCTTAAAGCCAATGAGGTTCTTAAGTGTACATCACGTTCTTGTATTGTATGGGTTCTTCCTGAAACTGCAATGTTTCCACTGCAGGGTTAAAGGGAAACTTTAGTGCCAGGAAAACAAACTAGTTTTTGGCACTATAGGTTCCCCCCTCTGCCCTTGCCCCCCGCACATCACCTCCCCTTATGGTGCAGGGCTTAATAACCCCCTTCTGGGTCCAGTGTCGATGCCCCTTGGCTCTGGCTCGTGTCTGCTTTAACTCCTACCCCTCCGTCAGCCAACGGGGGAGACAAGTCTTTTCTATGGAGATTCCAGTAACGCTGGAAGTCCTCACGCATATCGTGAGGACAACAGTGCCATTTAGGCAGACAGCCACTAGAGGAGGAGTTAACCCTAGCAGGTAACTATTGCAGTTTATAAAAACTGCAATAATTACATGCTCAGTGTCAAGGGTGAGCTGAAGTGGTCTGGGTGCCTACAGTGTCCCTTTAAAACAACTCTTGTGGCTGCATTTCAGGGAAAAATTAGATAAGCTTCCAACTCCAGAACGAAGTGAAACTCTGTCCTAAAACCCAATGCTGGTCATAGAAATATTTGAATGGAGGTGTGTATCATTTAGCTGCGCATGTATATCTTCAATCCAATGCAAATCAAGGATGCCAAGACGTCAGCAGGCATATAAATAAATAAATACCCTGTAGATTTGTTTCTTTTTGAGATTGACCATATAACGGAGTCTTACACACCCAGTTCTTGGCAGACAGAACACCTCTACTGACAAGGAACATACAAACGTTTACATAAACTCCATGCCTTCAGGAGCTGATGGACATTGGTGTGATAATTAAATGGTAAGTTTGTTTTAGAATGCAATCCGTAACATCAATGACAACACAAAAAGACAAAACAAAAATATGTGCTCCATGCAAAAAACAAATGCATTCCCAAGACATTTTTGTAATTATTATTTTTTTTTTTAAAATAAGACTCTGCAAGGATGACAAGATAATAAATAAATAAATAAATAGTTCCTTTGAAAAACAACTTACTCTAGCTCTCAGATAAGGGCAATGGATACTTTGGGGTTTGAAAAATAAATACATAAATTAATAAAAAAAAATTGGTATATCTCGCAATACGCTACAGTGGCGAAAGTCCTCCCGACCTCTGACATTACTTCCAACAGCTAAAGAGGTAAAATACCACTGGGGACCATCGCACGTACTCCTCATACAGCATCAGGGCATCGACTACAAGGTCGCAGAGATGGAGGTTCTGGGCC
Source organism: Pelobates fuscus (assembly GCF_036172605.1). NCBI lineage: Eukaryota > Metazoa > Chordata > Amphibia > Anura > Pelobatidae > Pelobates > Pelobates fuscus. Next base: position 316,976,376 of record NC_086320.1, on the reverse strand, counting down.
TGAACGCCCCATCCACCACCACTGCCTGGGACCCAGCCAACATTGTCCCGTTTGTTCCCGCCTCTAGTGGCGCAACTCGGAAAAAGAACACCTGAACCATGGACGTTTATGTTTTTCATGTTAGTTTGATATTTTTCTTCCAAATTTGTGTTGGGTTTTACCCCTAGTGTTACTACTTCTGAAATAGAATATTACACAGTTTCAGTATTCCCACATACTCATGACGTGATCATTGGCCCTATGACCACCACACGCAGAAACCAGGTGTAACCCAGACATGCTGGCTCCACATTAATCACCAACCCCCCCCAGCTCCTACTCAGATCATTGCACATTTTGTCTATAGTCAGGGAGCGGATTATATACTGCATTAGATACCAAGTTGGTATGCCAAGTTGGTATTCCCTACACACTTTTGTAGCATACGGAAGCCCAGGCTACGTGACCCCAGTTACCATAAAGCCCTACGAGCACACACATGGCCCATGAGTGCCATTTCCTTCAAAGCCTACACATGACATACTGGCCCTATCTTGAGGGGGATATGGTTCCTACCTGAGCGCAGTATAGATGACATACGCAACCATCTCACACCTCTACCTGAGTATCTACGTTGGATGGGGACACAAGGGCTATGAATAGTACTACAGTCAATACGGAATTTAATTGCTATATACTATAACATTCTACTGTTCCAATCTGCATACAACTCTTAATTTAAAAAAAAAATTGTGTTGTTACCATAAATGCCAATGTTTTAATTGGGCTTGTTATAGCCATCATGGCTATCCAAGCAGATTTTATTTTGTTGTGCGTGCAGTAACAAAGAACATTTAAAAAAAAAAAAAAAAGTTGGTATAAATACACACAATACATTTAAAAAAATCTGTCTATCTATACAAAATAAACCAAGTGGAGTGCACTCAATGTATCAAACTGTAATTCCTATACCACAGTGCAAACCTCTGGTGAAAGTATCTGATAGCAGATGAAGTGAAGTCCACTCAGGGAACTCGATCAAATCTTCTATACCATAAGTTTTTTTTAAATGTTTCAGTCCTCAAACAGACTTTCACCAGGAAGTTTTAGTTTTAATACAAAACTTCCATCAGGTCCTGATGAAAGGTTTGAATCGAAACATTGACATTTGTTAAGAAGCTGCAATAAAAGCAGTTTTATTTTTCAAATCTTTACAAAGACCTTGGCTGCCATCATGGTTAAATGTGATATGCTATAGAATTTAAATTACATTTTTTTTTTTATTTTAAAGGCTACTTTTAAAATAAAAGACTAAACTGTAAAGGAGCAAACTGCCCCTTACCACCCCCCCCCCCCCCCTTCCCTTTATCTGGCAAATGTAATTCCTGGACTAGACATATGGATGCAATTAACCCTTTGCGTTCATCTTATCACAGTAACAGACTTGTGCAGTCAGCAAGGACATCCATGTGTAACAATGCACAGCAAATGGGATTCTGAAAGCCAAAGCTTGAGTCTTTTTAAGAGCCAAGGCTGCGTCTCACAATGACCAACACTGTGGTTTAACAAATGAAAAACACACCAGCAGGCAGCTCAGATGTCGGGCAACAAATGCTCAGGGGTGCCAGCAGTGCTTTATGTCAAAGTCAACAGAGCCATAACAAATGTCAATTGCTTTTGGCTCGGAGACTGCAAACTTACCATAGCCCTGTCCGGATGACTTTCCTTCCATGTATTATCAAGGCCTGCCAAGAGCTAGGCTATGATATAGTTTTGCTTTATTCTCTGATAAATGGAATCCCGAGGTCCGTTGCCATGATTGCATATAGCGGACAATAAAAGGAATGGGTTTTCCTTAAATCAATTACAAGACCATTACAACAGTATAGAGGATTCTTTAAAAATTCTGTGTTCAATTTTTTTTTTCTTTCATAGGAACCAGATGCCAGTGTTGACTATCTTGTCTAAATAATTTAAAACCCTTCTTCCAAAGACACAAAATAAGCAAAAGATATGACAGTCAGAATTCAAAACACATGTTTACAATAGGATAAAAACTGTACAGAGAAAAAGGCCACATGTTTTCAGAAAACCAACTTTATGTGTAATGGAAAGCCTACTTTGCAAAATATCTATTTAAAATTAGAGTTCTGGTTTACTTCACTACATAAAAAAACCAAAACACACAAACTAAAAAAAAACCCAAAAAACCAACACACTCAAACTCCCCCCAGCTGGTATTCAGATTCAGCCACAAAATATAACAAAATAAGAAAACAATATATAGCAAAAGAAATAGATGGGGGGAAAAAATAGTTGTGTACCATCTTACACCTCAACATATACTTTTGAATAACAATTTATTTTTTTTTTTTTTTTAAATCACACACTAGGAACCATAACAACATAATTTCAATAAAAGTTGTTATGCTGCCAGGAGGTCCGGGCAATTTTCTTTCGTTAAGAGTTAAAAATTGTTTACAAACAGTTTAACTGAAAAGTTAGGTTGTGAAGACAGCTACCGTCTGCTCTGCCTTTTGTTTTTTTTGCGGATTAATGAGGAAGTCTCGAACGGAGCATCTCTGATGCTCCCAGCCCATCACAAATTCCCCATTCACAAAACGGCATTAGTGAGGTACGTACTGCTCTCTCTCAGATGTACCTCGTGCCTCTTTTATACCACTGTATTTACAAATATGTGTTCTTCTCTTACCTGACAAAATTCACCAGCACAGCGAACATATCCAGCCACTTCCCGGTCTGAAGGCCTGATCTTCCAGTACACTCGCGCTGCCTTTTTGTAATCTTCAACCTTAGACCAAGGTATTGTAGGAATGAATCTTTCAGTAAGGGGTGCAGCCACTATAACGTCAAGCTGGCCACTGTACAGGAGGACCTGGAAAGTAAGAAAAAATAAATAAAAATAAAATACATACAAACTAGACAATGGACATTTTCTCTGGGGATTTGGCGCAGAGCCACAATTTTATATTTTGAATGTCAGGAGCCATAACATAAAACAGATGATGTTACACACCTTGCAAAAGAGAGACAATTTTTTTTATAGATATGCCAATTACTGAATGTAGCAGATACTAATACATTTTATGTTGGCTATTACCAACTCACTATAAAACCAAACCAAAAAAGCAGGTCTTCTCTTATCTCAGCTGTAGCCTTTTAGAGGTTTCTGATTTATAATCCCTATAAAGGATGTACTACAGACAGTCTGTAAGGAATCCAAACATTATCAATAAGGCCCTAACTAGGAGAGAAAAACAATGCACATCAAACGTTGATAGAGCTCATATTACTTATCAAGTGAGAGTGACCAGGGGCTAGAGCAACATTTCTAGCAATCAAGGTCATCTACGTTGCCATCAAAATACCAGGGACCACTCAGGGTTTGAACATTAATTCTCAGGGTTATTCACTAAACCATGAATTGTTAGGAATGGACCAGGAATTTTTAATTTTTTTTTACCGTATGTAAAATTTGAAAAGTAAAAAAAACTTAAAATATTCAATGTAAATTTCCCTGGACAATTCCTTGCACTTTACAGTTTAGTGGATAACCAAGTCTTAAGCTACACCTTCAGTGAATGGGCAGATACTTGTTACAATGTAATTAATGAATGGTAGAAGAGTGTTTAGATAGGCGCTACTGTTCCAATATGTAGAGATGTAAAACTTTAACACATGGCTCACACAAGGAAATAACTTTAAATCCAGGCTAGTTGTGGTTGGCATAATAATCAGTATTACATATTTTAAAATCATTTTAGAAAGGGGCGTGGCCAACAACCGCATGGAGTAGTCGCAAGCCGTGCGAGCTCCGTGTACCGCCGAGCCTACAGCGACAATTTAAGAGCCTGACAAGCACAAATCTTACCCCCACAAGGGGCATCCACTGCCTTCGCCCTCATGGCACCCTCCAAACAGCTTAAATTGACGGATTCGATCCGCTCCGGTAAAAAAGACCGCCCGCGGCAAAAACAAGATGGCGACGATACAGCCACACAATCCCCAGACCCGAGCAGCCTCACAGACGAAGACAGCTCGCAGATACCACAAGGAGACGATTTGGTTACCAACCAAAGCCTGCATGCTATGCTGCAAGTCCTAAAGGAATCCCTGAGATCAGATTTTAAACAAATCTCTAAAGAACTAAGGAAGGACATACACGATCTGGGTGAGCGCACCAATCGACTGGAATCCAGGACGGACGACATCTGCTTGGTCCACAATGATATGGTAGACCAACTGCAGAAATTAGAAGAAGAACAGGCCGCACTAAAACTAAAAGTGGCGGATATGGAAGATCGATCCCGCAGGAACAATCTGCGCTTTCGAGGTATCCTGGACTCAATATCCGCGGAGGCCCTCCCGCAGTACCTGCAAACCATGTGCGCCATTCTTGTTCCTCATCTCGAGGCTGCCTCTTGGACGATGGACAGAGTACACAGGCTACCCAGACCAGCCAGACTCTCCGCCGACACGCCACGCGATGTGATCGTGCGCTTCCACTACTACAAGTCTAAGGAAGCATTAATATCCGCGACAAGAAAACTGGATCAATTGCCTGACCCATACCAAAATATCAGCGTGTTTGCCGACTTGTCTGCAGCGACCATGGCGAGAAGGAGGGAGTTTATTAATGTGACCAAGACCCTGCGCAACCACCAAATTTCTTACAGATGGGGTTACCCGACTAAACTTTTGATCTGGCACAAAGGACAATCGGTAGCAATCCTAGAACCAGAAGTGGGAATGGCGAAACTCAAGGAATGGGGCCTGCATCACAACATGGGACACAACTCCCCGCAAAAATCGCTTCCTAAGAAACTGAGAGCAGACTGGACTATGGCGGGCTCGCCTTCCAGACCGACGGCGCAGCATGAGATCTGATAAACGAACACTATTTTGCAGTACCAGAGTGACTCCAAGCACTTAAGTATTAATAGGGCTGTAATGTAATGAGAAATGTTTTTTGATTGCCAACCGGGTAATATTGAGGCGAGGTAATAACGCCATTTAATCCCCTGATTCAGTTATCAACTGAACACTTGACTCAATGTACAGATTAGGACACGCTCTGATAATAGTGCAGAAATGGCTGCTGGGACTTGTCTGGGCAACCACGATGCTGACCCGACACCCATTTCACTACCGCGCTTATACGCAAAGAGCCTTATTCGTATTCACATCACTAACTAAGCCTATCGATTTAAACTTGGCTTTAAATGATGAACTGTCCTCTGCCCGTTATCTATAAGAACGCCCAGTGATTTTATGTAAGAGTAACCAAAGTAGTTGCATTCTCACTCTGCGCAGTGATATATCCTTTGCCGCACGCAGTTAACATTGTCAATTGCTAAATACTTTACAATAACTGATTACATGCCATGCGAGTGAGCGCCTGAGTGCTCTGGTGTCCCCAATGGCACTGGGAAACCCTTTGGTCACCACGTCCAGTACACCAATGCTCCGTCCTCTTGAGAGCTTGCTAGGCTACTCAGATGTTAGAGGCTAAATATCGGCGGGGACTCCCACCCCCCACTGCCCAATCTAGAGAGATGACAGTCTCCTACATGTGGCAGACACTGTCCCTGCGCATCAAGCAGGATGATTTTACCCCCTTACCCCCAAGTTCAACCTTATTTCTGCAGTTTGCACTGATATGTTTTATATGTTTTATATGTTATATGTTGTTTTTTGAAGGTATACACACCCTCAGTCTGCATACACATGAGGCTCACTTGTCCCGAGGTCCCCATGGCCTATCACATACCCGGCACTCGAGAAAACTTGTACAGCGCCAACCAGCATTCCAAGCACCGAGACGGCACTATGTGCCAAACCATGACACAAACATACCCATACACATTCCCTGTGCAGAACCAGACTGCAACACCCCATTCTGGCCTTGCGCTTCTACAAGGTACGAACTGCGTGAGCAACAATCCCCCCAAGTAATATTATGGCGTTAGCCACAATCAAAATATATTCCCTTAATGTAAAAGGCCTTAACAGCCCACACAAAAGACGCCTGGTTGTCCAAACTATGCACAAATCCAAAGCCGCTATCATTTGTCTCCAGGAAACACACTTATGCTGCCGTAACCCCCCACAAATACTTTCCTCTCAATACCCCCAGGTTTTTCATGCATACTCACCCCACAAATCTAAGGGAGTAGCCATCCTGTTCCACAAGGATTGGGTATTTCAGGAAACAAATAGACACATAGATGCAAACGGTAGACTGCTAGTTCTCACAGGCAACCTTAATGGCATGTTAATCACAATAGCATCGCTCTACGCCCCGAACGAGGCCCAGGTCGCGTTCATTCGCAAATCCTTAAAATTAATAGACAAAATCAGGACAGGCCACATAATTGTTTGCGGTGACTTCAATAGCACCTTAGACCCGACCCTGGACATAAAAAGGGAACAGGACAAATCCCCAACCTCGCACACAGTCTCCACCTGCAGCGAATTAAGTAAAACAATCAATAATAACAACCTTTATGATGCTTGGAGATCCACATACCCGCGAGAGAGAGACTATACTTATTTCTCGCAGGTGCATGGTACATACTCCAGAATTGACTTATGTCTGGTAGATAAGGCCACACTGATGAACATCGAGGATGTGCAAATTGGCCAGAGGACCTGGTCAGATCACGCCCCACTGACAGTCACATTCCGCTCCCTGTACCAAGCCAGAGGCAGAGGGACGTGGCGTCTCAATGAGAGCCTCCTAGACGACCCACAAGTACTCATTAACGTAACTAAAGAAGCTTCTGACTACTTCACACATAACGTGACTGACTCCGTCCCAATTCAAACAGTATGGGTCGCGCACAAGGCAGTCATGAGAGGTTTATTCATTAGGGAAGGCTCAAAACGCAAAAAAAACACTAATGACTCACATAGAGCCCTACTCCAAGAACTGACAAACTTGGAAGCACAAAACAAATCAAATCCCCGCAAAGCCTTAGCTGCACGCATCACCGAGATACAGAGGGAACTGAACGCCCTCGAACTTCTCACTACCGAAAGGTGGATGAGATCACTCAAACTCAGATATTACACGCAGGGTAACAAAGCGGGTAAACTGCTAGCCAACAAACTGAAAGCAAAACAAATACAATCCAAAATCCCGTACATTATATCTCCCACAAAGGGCAAACTCTACAACCCACTAGACATAGTCAATGAGTTAGCGGAATACTATGACAAACTTTACAATCTACACAATGACCGCCAGACACCACAACCGACTCCTACCAATGTAGCTGACTTCCTGGATGGGGTATCCCTTCCACGACTGTCCCCTCAAGCCAGTGCATCACTAGACGCCCCATTCACACATGACGAAATTCGTAGGACCATCCTCTCCCTACCCAAACATAAAGCCCCAGGCCCGGACGGACTATCTAATTACTACTACCACAAAATGGAACCGACTCTCACGCCACACCTCACCACCCTATTTAATGCCATCAAAATGTCAGGCACCCTCCCTACGGAAATGCTGGAAGCAAACGTTGTCACCCTTCCCAAACCGGGCAAACCGCCCACATACTGCGAAAACCTACGCCCTATATCGTTACTAAATGCAGACATCAAGCTATACGCAAAACTCTGGGCGATGAGACTAAAAACACATCTCAGAGACTTAGTGTCGATAGAACAAGCGGGATTCGTCCCCGGGAGGCAGGCAGGTGATAACACCAGACACTTTATAAACTTAATAAATTGGGCGAAAACAAGCCAACAAGCAGGGGTAGTTCTGGCGCTCGATGCCGAGAAGGCCTTCGACCGCCTGAACTGGACATACATGGAGGCTACACTGTCCAAAATGGGTCTCTCAACACAAACCCTGCGGGGCATTATGGCTCTGTATCAATCCCCATCAGCAAGAATCTTTAACTCCGGTTTCATTTCAAACAAATTCCAAATAAGCAATGGCACACGCCAAGGCTGCCCGCTTTCCCCGCTCCTGTTTATACTTTGTCTGGAACCACTTATAATGCACATCAAAAAACATCAGGACATAGCTGGTCTATCCACACCCGCAGGCACCCACAAAATAGCACTGTTTGCGGACGACATCCTCCTTTACCTCACCAAACCTACCTCCTCAATCCCGCACCTGATGGCACTTCTCCTACAATACGGGCAAGCATCATATTATAAAAATAATCTTAAAAAAACTCAAGCACTTCCCATAAATATTACCTCAACAGAGCTACAGTCACTCAAGTTGCACCACCCCTTTGATTGGAGGAAAACCTCCTTAAAGTACCTGGGAATCAATCTCACCAAATCACATAATCAGCTGTCCCAAGAAAACCATATTCCCCTAACCTACAAACTCCAAGCACAATTAGACACTTGGCAAAACCTTGAAATTTCCTGGCTAGGGAGAATCAACACGATTAAAATGATGGCACTGCCACATGTCCTTTACTTATTTCGCACCATACCCATACCTCTAAGTGACAAAATACTCCAAAGATTCCAAAACATGTTTAATGCATACATTTGGAAAAAGAAACCCCCGAGAATAGCCAGGCGACTCACGTGGCTGTCCCCGAACAAGGGCGGTCTAGGATCTCCAAATGTGAAAGCCTACTATAGGGCGGCAGTGCTAGCCCAAGGGTTAGACGTGTTGTCAAGCACCACCCCCCGTATCTGGTCCCCCCTAGAGAATGTATGCATTAGACCATACACGGTGCATTCCATGTTAAGATCGTTCCATGCATGGGATCCACACGAGCGTAAGCCCCTGGCCAGTACGAAGTTTCTAATAGACAGTTGGAGAAAATGGGCCCACAAGCTCACAGGCGTGGACAACATTCTGCACTTTGCCCCAATCCACACAATTTCAGAACTGACAGACGATATCAATGTAAATCATTGGAAGCAAAAAGGTATAAAGTCAATATCCCAACTATTTTCGAAAGAAGGTATCAAGCCATTTCCAGTCCTTCAGGAAGAATTCGAGCTCCCCCATAAGGACGTTTTCACATACCTTAAGACCAAACACCTTCTCCAATCCCTTCACACGCAACATAGTGACGAGTCACAATTGACGGCTTTTGGACTATACTGTATAGGGAAAAAGCCACACCTAAAGCCACTATCTCTATGCTACTCGACACTAAACGATGCAGACCCCCTACATAAACACAAATACATGGAACAATGGGAAGCAGAACTCAATATCAATATACCTACCCCACTATGGTTACAGGCGATCCAGACAACAAAAAGGGTGTCTCGTAGTCTAACTCTTTGGGAAGCATACTACAAGATACTGATGAGGTGGTACTTCGTGCCTACCAGGTTAGCAAACATTTACCCTTCTGTGCCTGACATGTGTTGGAGATGTCAGCTTCATAAGGGAAACATGAGACACATATTCTGGGATTGCCCCTTATTAAAGGGAATATGGCTAGCGATAGCCCAAGCTGTTGAACTGTTAATAGCACGTAAAATGCCGTTTACACCGGAATGTTACCTGCTCCACCTCTCTCCTGAATTACTTGTAGATAACAATAGATGGGTGATCATACACCTGTTAACAGCAACTAAGACAAGCATAGCCAGCCACTGGAAGAGTACACAGGTTCCTTCCCTCCTAGAAATATGGAACAGAATAGACGCTATTGCTGACTATGAAGGGATGGCATACAGGTTGAATGGCCAAACAGAGTTATATACCAAAAGGTGGACAAATTGGCAGGTGCATCGTAAACAAGTGAAAAAGCTCAAAGCCTCACCGTTATAACAGCCACGTCCATACGATTATAAGATAACTGCGTTACACCAATTTACTAGACCACACATTACCTCGATAACCACTCTCAAACAACACCGTCATTTAAGCCAGAACACAACTGGGATATTAGCACTCAGGGACCAATTCTTTGTATACCTTCCCCCCCTTCCTCCCGTATTTATCATCCCACCTCCTTGTCTCCCCGTCCCCTGGTGTAGAGGTACATACGTTTCTATCTGAAATATCGCAATAAGCTTGAATAAAGACTAGAGAAATCGCCAACACCTTAGCCAGCGCTAGATTCACCAAGGTTGGCATTTCAGACACTCACCATACCATTGTATGCATAAAATGGTTCTGTATATTGCATAAATCTAAACGTATACATGTTTATTTGATTGTATAAACCCATTGATATGACTGTACATGTAATGCCACCATATTGAAATGTACCGTATACCCTCCCCTTTTTTCTTTCTGTACCCCTTGTTATTTCTTATTTCGGAAATTTTTCAATAAACACAAACATTGGAAAAGAAAAATAAATCATTTTAGAATCATTGGCAAGTTTGGTATTGAACACCATTATTATTTTTATTAACAGCATTTATAGAGCACGAAGATATTCAGCCACTCTTTACAAATATGGAAAGGGGATAGTTAGAGGTGAAGAAGGTCCTGCTCAAGCAAACTTACAATTTATGAGGATTTGCAGTAGGTGGATATATATCATTAGGTATGTGTCTTGTCCAAGGACACGTACTGGTGAAGTGGTCTGACCAGGATTAAACCTGTATGTTCGATTTGATAGGGATTTCAATATACAACAGACTTCTCACACTTTAAAAACTACCATTCTAGATCAATTAGGTCTTTTTCTGACCGGCCTGATGTTTGATTCACAACAAGTGCCCAGTTATCCTAGTTCAACATCAGGTGTACAAAAGGTTCGCCATCACTCCACCTTTTACAAAATGATTCAACGCAGTAGCTTACCTACATACCCAAAATACATATCTCACTGGGCTGAGGAGCTCCACATTTCCTTTACCAACATAGCATATAAACGTCTATTCTCCAATATCTTCCGCACATCGGTCAGCAACGCCACTCATAAAGGTAACTTCAAGAGAATCTCTAGGCGGCACTATACACCCACGCACATTTACCGCCTCTTCCCCAATAACACTGATTGATGCTGGAGATGTGAACTATCCAAGGGCACCCCGGGTCATATGACTTGATTCAGAATTTCTGGAAACTAATACTTACCTTCATCCAACTGATTACAGACAAAGTTGCCACATTCACCCAAGGTCCTAGTCTTTCTTTTATACCCAAACCAAATACCAAAGTTCTAACACATACTGATAAACCATCTTTTTGACTGCAGCCAACCTGTTGATCCCCATAAACTGTAAGAAATGACTGGCCCAGACTATCAGAGACTGGATCGGGAAAGTGAAATCCATAAGGGGGATGGAGGAATTAAACTACTACTTATATCTCTTATGCTCAATATCTTAACTGTTGAAAACCCTGGCTAGACTATAAAAGGGTCACAGACCTGACATCCCACCACCACCCACTCCCTCCTAAACAATACCATAAGAACCTGAGATTATACTTATACCATGGTCATACTTGTAATTATGGTTATAAATACCTACAAATATTGTTAACAACTTTAATCACCCTACTCTAAACTGGCATTGCTTATACTGACCCTATATAATACGGTGACGTTACGACCTTTCCCTGATCCACTACCCCCTGACTGCTGAGCTACCTTTGATGGTCATAACGCTTTTCACCAACACTATTACTATTGTTTTCATTTCCTTGCAACTATTGTTTTCATTTCCTTGTTCAATTATTAGGAGCGATACTTTACGGATCGAACTCTGCCGAGGTAACCCACATAACCTTTCATTGCCATTTTACCCCCTTGTACAACTGGACCTGGCCCAAAGCGAAGGCTCAGCACAAATCCCTTGACCGGCCTATACACGGGCCACTGCACAATGACAGACCCTCAACAAAACACATTTCTATGATAAAATGTCCTTGCTCTATAGTGAATGTCACACTTACCATTTACTGTTCTGTAACATTGTTTATGCACCTTCGGGTTATGCTTACAATATTGTTCTACCGATACTGCACTCTCTGCTGTAAAAACCATTGTGGTTATTCTGATTTGTATACTTTTGCAACAATAATCCAAAAAAATAGAAACATAAAAATGTTCACCATCACTGTTACAAGTGGCACATCTGGTCATTTACAGCAATTAACTTGCACCACAGATAATACGACTTGTTTTATCCAATAATGGCAACTGTGTATATTAAATAACTAGAGATTTACGTCTAGGTCCTATTTCCATATCTGTTGCAATATAGAACATGTGTTTATTTTACAATTCTTTACTTTTACATGACGCTCGACATTTTTGCCATAATGGTACAGCGTTATGTGTTGTCAAATCTATTGTACAGCGAAGTACAGCAGAAATAAGTTCTGAGTTACAGATCTACCGCCATTACCGTTATGGTATCCGAATAAGGTGTCATGGTTTTTAGATAACATTTTATAAAAAGACATAAAAGCAACATTTGGACACCTCTATAGCTGTAGTGTCTGACTCGTCCACCACGGCATAAGAGTTAGTTGCATTTTCAGTTATTGAAGTTGCCACAGGTAAATACACGCACGGTGTCCAGTCTCAAGTTGTATTTGCTAGAAGACAGAAAGAAGATAAAGGATAGAGTGGAAGAGAGTTTGTTAAGGAGTTCTGTTTAATCACGGTTTTAATGATCTGTTGTATACAGGGTGCCGGGGGGAGGGGGGGCAGTAACAGCAGCGGGGATGCTTAGTGTCTAGGCAACGGGGTCACTGTACCCTCCTTCCTAGTATGCTCGTTCTGCTCATGTTACTAGAGAATATGGTTGGTATCTCCCTCTCAGCCTGTCTCTGAATCTGCTAGTGTGCAGTTCTCCCACGGCTCCCAGATTTTTTGAAATGTCTTCATTGATCCTCTTACTCTAGCTGTCAGGTCGTCCATGAGGTGTGTTTCTCAGATTCTAGTTATTACTACTGTAGTGGTCGGGACGTCCTGTTTGAGCCAGGTCGCTTTCTTGAATGAATGGCGTGTGTATGGTGGACTCGCAGGTCCGGTAGTACATAGTTATGAATAGTACTCTTATGTTTGATGTGTACCATTTCTACATTGGGTAGGTTTGCTCGCCTAAGTCTTTTTTCCCCACTGGTCAGTGTACGTTAATCTGCCCTATTCCGCAGTCTCCGAGCAGAGGTGAGTGTACGTTAGCGTAATTCGGCCTTTCGGCATGATTTTGATCAAACAAATGCGTTAAAAGAATGTCATAGGCTTGCGTGCCGCCTCTCTCAGATGAGGTAGTTTTATGAAATCCTTAATCTGTAGGTATCTAAAAATGTCTGAAGGTGTGAGGTGCCTCTGTTGTTTCAGTTAATCGAAGGAGACTACCTCCGCGCCCTGAAACAGGTGGCATATCCGTTGTAGGCCAGCTTGTTCTGAGTGTTTGAAGTCCCTAGCTCGTAGGAAAGGCTTGAGAGGGGAGGGGGGCGATGCCAAGCTATATTTCTGTTTTAAAGCGTCCCATACCCTAAGGGAATTGTGAATTGATGGGCAGGTTATTCTCAGCATTGGTCTGTCTTCCTTGGGTACCCACATAACATCTATGTTTTTAAGTGGAAAATGCATCATTTAATACAAGTACATCACTGGTTACAGTCTGCTTTAAAAATCCATTTTAAAACAAATAGTCTGCAGATGTGATTTTTTTTTTTATAACAGGATGAACACAATACAGCATATTGTCAATTGTAACACGCTTCTAAACTGCTAAAAGCAACCTACACTGCTGATGCTTTTACTTAAGATAATGGCTAGATTTTCTTCAAGCGTATTTAACATGAACACATTTGATCCCTCACGGAGATTAAGTTATTGTGGATCTGTAGATACCAAGTGGTATGATTACAAAGTAGAATACAGCACGTATCTCACGAGCGACAATTATTACTGTTCTAGATTTTATATTCAATATCTTTTGAGCAAACCACCTCAAAAATAATGTCCATGAAAAATTCAAAAGGTGCCACAAAGAAACAAATTCAAGAAGATGTCGTCAAGACCAGCACAGATGATCAAATAAGTTGAATTTATGTCAACTTGCGTCTCATCCATACACAATACTGGAGCTTTGTCCGATGGCTCCCTATTCAGTCAATAGTTTACAACCCGCTCTTCTTAAAACAACTCTGCTCCCTCTTACATCATCACCATCTTGTACTTACTACTACCCACCATTTCCCAATACTGTTCCTGAACAGCTCCATTTGTCTGAACTGAATTCCATTAAAAATCGGAATACCTCCTTCTCCTCCTCATTTGCAAAAAGATATATGAGGTATAACTCACATTTTATACATGCTGCTTAACTCAACAACCAATACTTAAATTGTAGTTCAGTGACCTAATCTTTAGTTATAATGTCCTCTATACCAGGAGTGCCCTAAAGGTAGATCCCCAGAGGTTTTAAAACTACAGCTTCCATGATGCTTTGTCATTCTAAAAGCATTCCGAAGGCATGCAAAGCATTACGGGTTGTTGTTGTTGTTTTAAAACATCTGGGGATCTACCTTTAGGGCACCCCTGCTAAACAAGCAATTAAATTCTGCAAAACCAATATCTTTAAACAATATGCAGTGTTCAGAGGGTCTATTGCAATGGGGAAAGCAATGTCATAAAAAATTACTTGCAGATTCCTGGGGCCTGCTGAATATGATGTGCCAGTTCCCATCTACAGGGACTCCCTACAATTGCATGGGGACCTATTTTTAGTTCTCAACCGAGGGGATCAAGTAACACTTCCAACGTTAAAATGAAATAAGGAAGAAAAAAAAAAAGTTTTTCCTGTTTAAGACTTATCCACTTCCACCCGATCCACACTTATGGAGGGACTTACTTATGATCTTTGGTCCAGTCTAAAGCATCAGAGACATAGAATGTGCAACAATTACAGGGTTCTGTCAAATGGATGAGGACCCTAAAGAAGTATAGGGCTCCATGCTTTCCTATTAAAAGCATTACCTTACAATTTGAACAACCGTTCAAAGTGAGTGAGGAGCAAGACGCTCTTGGCTGTCTGGTAAGGATATTGGAAATGTTCAGTGGTCAAGAGGAAATCAGTACATCTACTTAAAAAAAAAAAAAAGTGGAACTTCAACGCATTTATTCTATTAAAAAAAAAAAAACACTAGCCTACTAATCCTATTCTATGGGAAAACAATGGATGGCTGAGATCACCAATCTTGATCACGGGTGTGCAACCTTTTGGCTTCCCCAGGCCACATTGAGCAAAGCACTTGTCTTGGGTCGCACGTAAAATATACAATATAATTAATTTATATATTAAAACTTCAAAAGCCGCCTTTCTTAATTTTGATATTTAGCTTGTTTAGTAGATAATTACCTTGTTTGTTATCCTTATGTGGGATTGTCATTTTTAAGGATACACACAAATAAAATAACAATCGCAGACCTACACAGTCACTCACATATATACTGGCATACACAAATATCACATTCATACACACACACACACACATTAGTAATCAAGACGTCGACCAAGCCGCTCTACCTTGCTCTGGGAGGGCTGCAGTAGATCGTCTCCCTGGTGGCCAGTGGTTGCTGCTTTGATGGAATCACTGTGCTCTTCCTGCATAGGTCCCGTGCATGCCAAATAGTGATGTTGATATCACATCATATCCCGGCTGCCGGCTCACAGCAGGGAGAGCGAGAAAGCGGTGCAGAAAGAGTGTAGCAAGTAATGGTCTCACTATATCCCTCGCCACCTGGCAGTATGGATGGCAACTGGGCCACATGCGGTCCGGACACACCTCATTTTGATGATCTCAGCCAAGGAGGTTCCTTTAACAATCTTCAGACTTTGCAATTCTGGATGCAAATGAGCCAGAATTCTGTCTGGATTTCAGGTGGACACAGTTACTAAACAAACAACCCAAACACAGCAGTGCTAGGGTTAAATTATGCTATGTGACCCATTTCCAAACAATTTGGAAATGTGCATTCTACCATATACGTTGGGTCCAGATATTGCTTAGGAAAGATCCTTGCTTTTCCAGATCCTATACATTCTAAAATATGGAATAGTCAAATGAATGGTGCAGATTAATTTGGAGTGATTTTTAGTGAATAACCCAGTAGATGTCCAACACGATTTTATAGAGGATGCTATTTAAAGTATTTAATGCAGCAGAATTTGTTGGTGATATGAAAGTAAATGCTAATGAGTAATTCTAAAGGAATTTTGTGTTTTATTCCTTTAGTACCATATGTTCGCATTAAAAAAAACCTCTTTCGAGAAAATTATGTTTCCAACTTTTTTCATTGATTTCAAGAAAAAAAAAAATACTTAAAGACCCATTGTGTTCATGTGATTGAGAAACATTCCACTCATATGTAGAAATATTGTACAGAAATTTAATTATAAGCACTGCATGCTGGGAACTTCACTGTGTTTTCCTTAATACAGTTCCTGTGTTTATCCCATGTTTGGTATACACCCAGTGACCACTAAAAACCAAACAGAATGTTCATTGAAGTTGTGCATTTTGGGAAAATAGCAAAACAGGACGAAGAGATTACACATTCTTTAGGGAGGTATGTAATATTATAGAGGACCTCCACTTGAAAAGGATGTGGTAATACACAAAACATGTGGAGGACTGTCATATGTGGGTAGATATATGCATAATTTATTTATAAAATATTTCACCAGGAAGGATAGATTGATATTTCTCTTGTTTTCAAGTATGTCCTGGGTCCACTAATACTGCATCGTTGCAATAAAATATTCAAAATAATATTAATATACAACATATATAAATTTAACTCCGAACAGGAAAGAAATATGGTGAACCATGACAGGTGCATTCTGTATTTTAGGCTGGGGAAGATTTGAAAGTGTCCGTGAGGTTATTCCATATTTGCAGTGCTCTGTAGGAAAAGGAGGATCGAGCTGCTTTCTTTTTGTATTGTGGTATACTAACTAAAATGCTGGTACTGGATCGGAGGTTATAGGAGGTGGGAACTGCTGGGGAGAGCCTTCTGCTCAGGTAGGGTGGGAGATTCCCAGAAAAGCTCTTAAACACCATGCTAGAAAGATGGAGGCTGCGTTTTGATTCCAACGATAGCCAATTTAGCTCTATTAACAGGTCACAATGGTAGATAGTGTATATACTCCTAATGCAAATGATATATCTGCTCAATGAAAATTATAATTAAAGCAACATTACTATCCCAAACCTCCTCAAATTTATAGCTATTGTCACCTCCAAATGGGCCTCTGAAGCTGCGGGGCTGAGAGCTTCAACCCAAAAAGGAATCTGGTCTGGATTTCTAATTTTGGTCACTACGACAGCACCATTCCTGCAAGATGCAGGTTTTGGGTGTGCCCACCAATTCCCTTTTGTTTTTACCATGTAAGTTTGGAAGCCAGACCAGACCAAGATTATTTGCATTTACCCAAGATTGTTACCATCTGCACGTTTTGTTGTTCTCTCCGTTTTTATCTTTTATATGCTGCTGTTTTAACATCAAAACCATTTTTCTTCTGCCAAAAATCAAACTCATGCACATGGCATTAGCTTGGCGTAAATTTGAAAAATAAACATAGTCAGGGCCGGCGCGTCCATAAGGCGGCACAGGCGGCCGCCTTAGGGCGCCAGAGAAGGGGGGCGCAAAAATCCGAATCCCCTGCCTCTGGCTGGAGACTCGGATTTTTAATCTCACCTCTCTCCCTGCAGCCAGCACACAGTAGGAGCCTGGCAGTGAAGTCAGCCGTCCTCCTCTGATGATGTCAGAAGGGGGCGGGACTTCTACTGCTCCCAGACTCCCCAGCGGTCCTGATTGCAGCTCCAGCCTCCAGCCTCCAGTGCAGCCCATCCCATCCCATCCGACCACCAGGGGTAAGGTTCTCCCTCCTGGACCAAGGTAAGTCTCTGGGAGGGGGTGGGGGAAGAACTTGTAGCATTTTTATTTTTATTTTTTTTTAATCAAAACGTTTTTTTTTTCAGCCCCTTTCTACAGCCCCTGCCCCTTTATACAGCCTCTGCCCCCACCATACTCCCCCTGCCCCCACCATACTCCCCTTGCCCCCACCATACTCCCCTTGCCCCCACCATACTCCTCCTGCCCCCACCATACTCCCCCTGCCCCCACCATACTCCCCCTGCCCCCACCATACTGCCCCTGCCCCCACTATACTCCCCCTGCCCCCACTATACTCCCCCTGCCCCCACTATACTCCCCCTGCCCCCACCATACGGCCCCTGCCCCCACCATACGGCCCCTGCCCCCACCATACTCCCCCTGCCCCCACCATACTCCCCCCGCACCCACCATACTCCCCCCGCCCTCACCATACTCCCCCTGCCCCCACTATACTCCCCCTGCCCCCACCATACTCCCCCTGCCCCCACCATACTCCCCCCGCCCCCACCATACGGCCCCCGCCCCCACCATACGGCCCCTGCCCCCACCATACGGCCCCTGCCCCCACCATACTCCCCCTGCCACCTCTATAGCCCCTACCCCACCATACTACCCCTGCCACCTCTATAGCCCCTGCCCCCTCTACAGCCCCTACCCCTCCAAACTGCCCCACCATAGTGCCCCTGCCCCCTCTACTGCCCCATGTGCCCCTCTACAGCACTTCTATTTCCCTCTATAGCCCCTGCCCCCACCATACTGCCCCCTCTATAGCCCCCGCCCCTCTATGTCCCTCTATAGCCCCTGCCCCCACCATACTGCCCCCTCTATAGCCCCCGCCCCTCTATGTCCCTCTATAGCCCCTGCCCCCTCTATGCTCCTACCCCACTATACTGCCCCTGCCCCCTATATAACCCCTGCCCCACCATACTATCCCTGCCCCCTCTACAGCCCCTGCCCCACCATACTACCCCTGCCCCTTAACATCCCCTCTATAGCCCCTGCCCCACCATACTACCTCTGCCCCTTAACAGCCCCTCTATAGCCTCTGTCCCCACTCTACTGCCCCATGTGCCCCTCTCCAGCACTTCTATTTCCCTCTATAGACCCTGCCCCCACCATACTGCCCATGTCCCCTCTACGTCCCTCTATAGCCCCTGCCCCACCATACTGCCCCATGTGCCCCACCACAGCACCTCTATAGCCCCTGCCCCCACCATACTGACCCTGTCCTCCTCTACTGCCCCTGTGCCACTCTACAGCACCTCTATTTCCCTCCATAACCCCTGCCCCACCATACTGCCCCTCTACAGCTCCTCTATTTCCCTCTACAGCCCCTCTTTCCCTCTAAAGCCTCTGCCCCACCATACTGCCCATGCGCCCCCTATACAGCCCATGCCCCCCTCTACAGCCCCTGTCCCCACTATACTGCCCCTGTCTCCCCCCTCTACTTCCTCTACCCGCCTCAACAGCCCCTCTCCATTTACCCCCTACCATACTGTCCCTGTGACACCACTTTATTGCCTCAGTGTCCCTCGTTACAGCCTGTGCCCACACCATACTGCCCCTGTGTCCCCCTCTACTGCCCCCGTGTCCCCCCTCTACTGCCCGTTTCCAACCACATTGTCCCTTTGCTCCCACCACAGCCCCTATACTCCCTTCTACAGCCTCTAACTCCCTTACTTCACATCCCTTCCACTCCCTTTTACCCCATAACTCCAGTACAGCCCCTATTCCCTTACTACAGTCCTTACCCCCACTTGCAGCCATCAACCTACTTCAGTCCCTAACCCCCTAACCCCCTACTACAGCTCCAATTCCCCACTACATTTTCTAAGCCCCCAATTACAGCCCCTAACTCTCAACTACAGCCCCTGTCCCCCTACTACAGCCCTTAACTCCTTAATTAGAGCCCCTATTACCCCACTAAAACTCACTACCACCCCCTCCCCCCCCCCCCCCCCCCACCCACCCAAAATTCATCTTCGCCTGTGTAGCCAAAAATCCTTGCACCGGCCCTGAACATAGTGACCCATTATTTGGAACATATCAAGCATTCAAATAAATTTAGCAACAATGCATTTTCCATTATCTAAAGGGATTTCCACTGCACTGGGAAAAGTAAAACTACAGTAACCAACTCATGGTGGGCAATTGCCTGGGTCTGTTCTTCTGAATAGGGAACTACTAAAATATCATGGTGTTGGGGAGGTCACATTATTGAGCCTGGCCAAGGAGAAAGACACGGCGAGTTCTATAGAACAGATTAAAAATGTTAGAAATCGGTTTATATCTGTAAAATTCTAAATAGCAAGCAATAAAGGGGATGTGCAGCTGCAGCAGAACCTACAAATCATTTTCAGAAGTAACATTTTTACACATAATTTCTTAGAATTCAGCAGCCTTTCACT